>NC_061771.1:6167500-6792500 GCF_022458985.1 Mugil cephalus
TCATACTCTCTGCAGGGCCTTCTTGTCAGCTACTTGTGAGCTGATGGATATTCAGTAGGTTGGCACACTCTCCACCACTCCTCTGTAGAAGGTCATGAGGATGCGGGTGGGAAATGAAGCCTGCTGCCTCAAGTACATTCTCTGCTGGGCACGTTTTACTAATGCAGTGGTAGTTGCTGACCACATGAGGTTCTCTGAGTGATGAACTCCTGCTCTATGGAAGAGCCACTGATGCATGGAGTTCATCTGGTGTGTGCTCAGGTGCTTCAAAATGCTCACAGGAAGCCTCAGAAAAGCCTCACAAAATGTGAGCTCATGAATGCTGCCATTGTCATTAAACATATGTTAAAGGTAAACATAGATTTGACATTAATGATCATTGGATCATTATCCATCATTCGTTTTGTATGCACTTGTTCATGTAAAATATTGTGCAAAACCTAATGATAAGAGAGAGTCTTTACGTGGAGTGAGAATCAGTTCCCCTGAGAAGCACAGCAAGTTTTCTTGAACTAATATTTTATATGTGCTGGATTTATCCTGCCTCACAGTGTGCTGCCGCCAGTGGTTTATGTTCTCTCTTATATGCAAATGAGCACATGGGCAGCGAGGTGTGTACAGAGACTCCACTCAAGATATACACATTTACACACTTTACTGGAAATGTGTGCATAACTAATACATAATTCATCCAGCGATAAATTATTGCCTCCTGCACAATAAGACAGAGATGAGTCACAAGAATTTCATAGTGCTCAAATCTCCTACAGAAACATGCTTCTAGCTGAAGGACAGCCCTCGAACAGATACACGAACTAGCACTTAATGTCAGTTAAGTACAAAATGTCAATAACTTGAGAAATGTTTAACAAAAAACATACCAGGAGAGGTGTTTTTTTTTTTTTTTTTTTTTTTTGCTGACAGAATTCATTTTAATTGGATCCACAGAGACACAGCGAGACACAGTAATTTGGCTTTTATACAAAACTTTTTCTCAATGACATAGCTTGCTTTAGGCCCATTCTGACAACTGCAACATTTTCAGTAGAAGGAACAGTATCTGAAGTCTTTTCTCCAAATTGTAATAATTCAATTTTCGGGTCACCCGTGTTGCAAGCAAAAACACAGAACAATACACCGCTCCACCAACCTGCCGCTGTCTTTAGAATATTCACTTTGATCAATATTTACAATGTACAGTGCACTTCCTTAAGCTTCAGGCTGCTTTATGTTCACGATAAACAATAAAATAAAATTAAATTAAAAAAAGGTTTCTTTGTGAAATTCTTTGCTGGCTCCAGTTCATTTGTGTTTTTATTTTATTTTTTTTCCTTGTAGTGTGATTTCGACCAGTGGGCTGGTCCTCCATCATTAATATTCAACATTGAATATAAATCATACAATATGTAAGGAAATGCAAAACCTTCTCTTGAAAAACCTTCCCGGCATACAAAAAGACATCCCTCGTCTGTACATACCGTGTGTTGAGTGCCACAAACCTTCTTCTTCCGTGTGCAGTGGCATGGACAATGACTAAAGCAGAGTGATGGTGGTGACCTGGCGCATCGTTCCCTTAATTAAAATCCCATTGATCAAACCAAACTGCTTCTCATTCCATTAACTGCCAGTGCATCATGGATACATCTATTACTCTGAGCCTGCATGAAGGCAAATGTAGAGTTTAAATGATCTTGGACACCTTCAGGTGTTGCAGATACAGTATGCATAATTACATATATACACTTAAATATTTGTACCCATATTTCTCCATTGGCCATGTACATTCAGTTAAAATTTTTTGTTTGAAAATGGAGACTCAGTATAAAACAAGAGAGGAAAGGCATGGAAACCAAAGTGCTCTAATACTCTAATCAATGTAAAACATGTGATATGTTGTCATTGTCTTGTTAGGCTTCAAAAGCAGAACAGTTGTCACATTATAGCACAGTCTTTCTGGAGACGAGAGCGTCCATCTCCTGTGAGGCAGCCACGCAGTACGATGAACACTCCCTTAAGATTCGGGGGTCTCCAGTGAAAAGCTCAGTCCTGTCTTCCTCTTGACCCCCACGAACAAGAGGTCAAGAGTCGTCCACGCTGCAGTTCACATTCAGTTTTATAGAACCAAAAATGGAAATATAAAATTTGGCTTGACACAGAGAGGATGCTGAGTACCACAAGTATGTGCCGACGCCCAACAGACACGGAACACAAAGACTTCTCACAATGGCAATAACAGGGGAGCAGGAAACGTGCATAGGGCTGGTGTTGACATGGCAGTCCTCAGTATGCAAACACATAGACGCACACATGTACGCACACTTACACCGAATACTATTATTTAATCATTCCTGATGTATGAAGTCAATGATTGTTTTAATTTATCATTTTTTTTTCCTGAAGGCCCCAGAGCCAATAAATAGTCTTTTCCGCTGGGCAGGTTCAGAGAGTATTTCCTGAAATGTTTTGCATCAGTGAACATCGTTATCCGTGAGGGTTATTGTAATTTTTGCTTGTTTTCAGCTGCGATGCCTACACCAAGTCCAACCTCACAAGCCGCAATCTCAAAATCCAACATGGAGCACGGGGAAGCTTCTACGCAGTGCACTTTTTTTTTCTATCTGTACCTCATGAAAGTATTCATACAAGCAATGTTGTTCAACTTCTGACTCTTGACACCTTGCTTTTGTCCAAAAAAAAACTGATACCAAGCCATGCGGTCTCGTAGTTTCATCCAAGTAGATGGTTCTGATCTAAAAGACTAGTGGGGAGTTGGGGTTTGAATAGCAAGATCTGTGACTATGTTCTGTAAATGACAACATACTTACCTGTAGTTGGAGGAGACTGCAGTTTCACCCCCATCCACACATTGAGACTGCAGTCTCTGCCTAACAATGAGTCATTAAAGTACCATTCATTGGAGAAAGAAAACAGTATCAGTTTCCTCCATTTTCCTGGTCGTTAACAGACACTAGTTATGTGAGTTTGTAATTACCAACACCTGCAGATGGTCCGCTTTAAACCCCAACTTCCCACCAGTCTTTAAGAACTGAGGAAGCTAATTGGATGAGTGATGAAACGTCTTCAAGAAAAACGTTTTCGTTGAGGAGTCCATCTTGGTTTTCCGACTTGTTATTTTGTGACCAGCTCTGACTTCTAAGGTAAACAGAAGGTGTAATTACCTCTTCATCCTCTTGCCTCAGACAGGCTTGTTGGTGCATGATAAACACTGATCTAAGCCAATGACAAACAGTGAGTGTATTTCATGACGAGGGCTCAGGGAGAGTTGCGGTTAGACATTAGTTTCCTCTCCTTCCAGAGGATAAGAGCGGTACCGCACCCGTTCTTCTAGACACAAATCCTCTGACATACTGCTGTCATGGGTGGCGGTGGTGCCGGTATGTGTCTGAAAAGAGAACTGCAGGGTGTGTCTGCACTTGGTCGGTCTGCCTTTCCCCGTCCCGTTGCTGTAGGAGACAACCAGTCTGCGGTTCTCCTCCGATGGGCCTTTGTTAGCTTCGTTGAGAGGAGGCACGTCACAGGTGTTGTTGTCGTGGACCTCTGGCAGATTGGCGATGCTGCCGCTCTTGGCGTGCGGCGTGTGGCTATGGCGGTACTCCTCGTCAATGTCCTTACCCAGTTTCCACCTCTTCCACTTTTTCAGCATCTCCGACTGCACCTGCATAGAAGGAAGAGATAACAGTAAAGAAGATTAGACTCAGAGCACTTAGATCGATGTTTCTTGCCAAAGATTGCATTTAAAGGTTTAGATGTTAACAGATGGGTCCTCCCTTCTTTGTAGACAAAAGAATGAAGTGGAACCAGAACAATGAAAGAGCGTTTAGGGATATAAAATAAGAGATAAAGGCAGTCCACAGGAGGACTGACGATGAAAAATGTATCGATGTTACAAAGTGAAGGGGAGGAACTGTAGCAGTGGCAGAGATTAGATTAAGACAGTGCTTGACATGAAAGCAAATCCGTCTCACCTCCTTATTGACAAAGCAGTACAGGATGGCAACCAGCAGGCCCTGAAATGGAAGGGAGGCATTTAACATGAGCAAGGACAAGAAAAAAAAAAAAAAATATATATCTATATATTTATCTACAAATGCACAGATATAACTTATGTCTTTGAATTGCAAACTTTGCTCTTGATTCTGCTGAGTCAACTGTGAATCGATTTGAGTGTGACGACTGATTTAGGCAAGTCCGTTCCAATCTACCCGTTGATACTTGTATGTCACATATTGGCTTTAGATACAATCATGAAGTGTGGATGCCAAAAAGTTCCGATCTCAAGTTTTCATATAATGGTCAAGGTCAGTTATTTTCACAAAATTTTCAACTTCTCCAACACTGGTAAGTTAAAAAACAGGAAGACTGAGTTCAGTGGACACGTGAGCTGTCTCATCCATACTCTTACTCACTTGTTGTTCAGCTCGATCATACACCAATCTTTGTCAACAACACAGCTGTGGTATCCATCAAGAGCACCAAGGGGGTGCAGATAACAAACAGTCTGACCTGGTCCCTCAACACCACATCACTCATAAAGTGAGCACAGCAGCAGCTACACTTTTTTTGCGTCAGATGAGGAGCCCACATGTTCCTCCTCCCACCCTCACCTCTTTGGACAGAGGCACTACTCGGAGCATGCTGACAAACTGCCCTTCTGTCTGATTTGGTAGCTGCAGTGTCTCAGACAAGGGGTCAGCACAGAGAGTGGTGAGGACTGCGTAAAAGATCATCAGGGCCTTACGACATCCCATCCATGGCTGCGCTGCGCTGCGCTGCTTGTCCAGAACCCACAACATCATCCAAGACCCCACCCACCCCCACCCTGGACTGTCCTCCCTGCTAGCCTCTGGGAAGAAGTTTTGAAGCATCTGGAGCAGAACAACCAGGTTTGTTAACAACTTTATCCCCCAATCCCTAAGACTCCTCAACTCAAAATAACCCCCCAGTCTGAGACAGTGAATGGTAATTTAATTTCATTGCACACTGCTGCTGTAGAGTTTTGAGTGACAATAACAAAGTCTAATTTTACTCCTCAGGTTTTCTTTGCACGCAAGTATGTCGCCTCATTACAGTTGCGTATTTATCCCGAGTGTCAAACACTAACAGACATGTGTTGATGAAAGAGTTGATTTATATGAGCAGGCTATCTGCGTGTTCAGTCTTAATAAAATACGGAGCATGACAATGAAGGGGTGGGTGCTGAATGGGTGTTTTATGTGTATAATATTTATGGAGCTCTGGCTTCACTGACTTGGTGCATGTTCTGAAACTGATAAGGATGGAATGATATTTATACTATGTGAATTACTTAGTAGCTGATTTAATCTTCGAAGGAAAACAACATAATATATATAAATCAATGTGCTTAGAAAGGCTACAAATTAAAAATGAATAGTCGTTACTTAGTGTGTAGCTACATATCCAGTCTCATTAGATCTCTGAAAAAAAATGCATTTAAGCTGAAAACTTGGCAGAAACAAAAGTCCTGGGAAGGTTCGTTCAGATCTTTTCATGCCTAAGAAAACAAAGACACAGAGAGAGAGAAAACAAAGAGAACCACATCTTTTGAGCTCAGACCTGGAAGGAGTTGAACAGGAGGTCACAGAAGAGGCGAATGAGGCGCAGCATGGAACCTTTAGGGACGGACTCGTCAATGACAAAGGTGAAGAGGATGGCATGAATCCCAAGCAGGGGGATGAGAGTCAAAGTGGACTTTGCCAGTCTGGGCCGGAGGAAGAAAAGGGAAACATAGAAGAGTTGCAAATTTTAGAAGAAAACAGAATAGCTGACCTCGACTCACTCTATTTCTGCGGGAAGCCCTAGAGTCTAGGAGTCACCAACCTTTTCGAAACTGAGACCTACTTCAAGGGTACTGGGTAATACGAAGGGCTACCTGTTCCTGACTAAAATAGTTGCACAGTTCACACAATATATGTATTTAACCATGCAACCTTGTTCATTATTTATTTTTGTTCGTATAAATGAGTTTCAACATTTGAGCACGTCTTTCTCAACATCACTGTATGGATGAGCACATTTGGAGCATTTTGTTCAAAACCACCTGTTTTATTTTTGCATAAATTAACACATTTGTGAAATTTTTTGAACAAATATTAAACCTTGTCCGTACCAGAAACGCAATATCAAAAAACACATAACTTATTTCACATATTTAAATTAATCATATCACATAGAGAGAAATCTCCAAGTCAGTAGCATTTTAATAAAAGAATACATCTGTTACACTGTTAAAACAAATTGAACGTGGAAGCTGGCGTGGCACATGAAGTGAACTGAACTGTCTCTCCACATTGTGCTGCTTTGCCGTTGCCATAGTAGCCACACAAACGAGACATACATGTTTCATTCACTATAAAACGCTTCTTCCTAGTTTCTGTGTGTACATATTCTTGTGCTTTTCTGCCACGTTCTTCTGTTGTTTAAACCCACATCTAGCTCCTCAACATAGCAGAAGGGCTATCCCCTGCACATAACGTGATTCAGTGACGAAGAAGACAAACAATTTCTCTCTCTATCTTATCAATGGCAATTTCTATAATTTTTCAGAAACAAGAAGCATTTCTCTCACCTGAACTTGTAGTCAGTGTATCTCATCTGGTGAGCTCGAAGTTTAGACATCAGGATTTTGATGATTCGGATGAAAATAAAGAAGTTGATCTGTAATAAGAAACAAAGCGAAGTCACAATATTGGAGACACGAGTGAATACTGGATTCTCAAATGCCATTTACCCACCTTAACCTTAAAGGCTACATATTACATTTGAATGATATAACGATATCCACAAAACCAAGGCAAGTTCTCACAATGCAACACTGTAAACAGATTTATGTCCCCACAACATGACTAATAAATCCACGCTCACACACGGACACGCACGCAAATTGTGATCTAGTGCAGGACTCTCTGCAATGACAGAGAACATTCATTATTACAGCACTCAAATTAATAGAGCTCCAAGTTTGGTAAAGTGTACATGTTGTCATGACAGATGTGTTATTGTCTAATGTGTGTGTCCGAGTGCATGCAAATAGAGTTTATTTGTGTGTGTGAACCAATAGCTGAGCTGCAGGATTGTGTTGTGATTGTTGCTCTTTCAGCGAGGACACTAAAAAGCGATGTTTCCGCAGAGCCATGCAAAAGAAGCACAGACATTCTGCAGCATGTTATTATGTGTGTGACTGTGCACACGTACGCTTTTGCATTAGGTCACAAAGGTTGCCACTGGTAATGTGCACTTGTGCTCATAAGTGTGTCCATCCATAATGTTTGTCTCTATGGGAACAAGAGACAGGAAACATACAAGAGGAATTCCTCTACTGAGTTCTGTGCGTGTGTGTGGTTTGCGTGGTTCACTGGGTAAGCAGAGTGTATCTATGTGCATGAATACATAAACAAAAGTTTCAGCTCCATATATACATTTTCCAGTTTAAAGCTGAAATCTTTTTTAATTTTTTAAAATTCATTTAATTTAAGGTTGCAGATCATATCAGATTGAGACAAAGTTAATAACAGTCTAATCCAGGGGTCTTAAACGTTCTTCAGGCCAAGGATCCCAAACTGATGGAGAGATTAAGTAGGGACTCCCCTCTACAATATGTCTTCTATGTTAAACTCAGCCTAGTGCTATTGATGCATATACATTATTATTATCATTTAACATTCAATATTAAGCTGTGCAAATAATACACAGGTTCAAATATTACACGTGCAACAATAGGGTGGCCATGCAACTGCCATAGACATAAAGAACCTATATAACATGTACTGTCAGCTTCTCTTATGCTAATATTGCAGTCCTTCTGGGTTTCACATGAGGACTAAATAGGATCTCGGCCAATTGCAGGGAACCAGACAGAGTCAGCGTGTAATATGCTGTCTTGTGAATGGCTCAGCAGCGATAGGGGCGAGGCCTACTGTGTACTGGAAGCTTAGATTGACACGTCTAGTGTGGCGCTCTGTGTGAAACGGTACGCTGTTGAGACAGCTCCGGTATCGTTGAATGAGTGAAGTGCTGACTGAAAGATAACATCTTCTGCCTCCATTTATCCCTTTATTAAAATATGTTGGATTCATGTCTAATCAACCAAAGATTTTGCAACCCCTCTGCAGTACCCCCATGGACCCCCTAGGAGTTGCGGCCCCCCTATTGAAGACCTATGGTCTAAACCATGAATTCATAAACTGTTTTCTTTCTTAAGCCCTCTGTTGATTACTCAAGGACACAATTATTTGAACTAAAGACATAACCTTGAGCACATATACAGACTCTAATTAAATACATACTAATTTGTAGAAATATTTAGACTTAGACTTAAACTGATTTTAATGATCTACAAGGGAAATTAATTGATCATAGTAGCTTAATTGACACAAAAAGATGAGCTGTTATACAGCTGGATAGAATAAGGAATAAAGGAAGTTCTGTATCATTCACTGTCTCAGCGGAGCTGAATCATTCTGCTGGAGAATGAGCTCCTGTGACCCTCAAATGTTTGGTGTAGTGGATGGGATGGACTGTCCATAATGGAGAGCAGTTTATCCAATGTCCTCCTGTCCCTCACTGAGACAAATGACTCCAACTCCCTACCAATCCCTTGTCCAGCCTTTTGGATCAATTTGTAGATCCTACTGATGTCTTTTTTGCTGGTACTACTTCCCCAACAAACCACAGCAAAGAACAGGGCACTCACTACAACAGACTGGTAGAAAGACTCTAGTAATTCACTGCACACATTGAAAGACCTGAGCTTCCTGAGAAAGTAGAGTCTACTCAGGCCCTTCTTGTACACATCATGACTGTTGTCCCTCCAGTCCATCTGTTGTTCATGTGGACTCCCAGGCACTTGTAACGATCCTCTACTTCCACCTCCAGGCCCTGGATGCTCATCCGCTGGTGTCCTCTTCCTAATGAAGTCAATGACCAGCTCCTTGATCTTGTCCACATTCAAGAGTAGGTGGTTTTCCTGAGACCACTCCACGAAATCCGTGATCTGTGTCCTATACTCCACCTCCTGTCCATCTCTGATACACACTACCACTGCAGAGTCAGCAACTGCAGGTGGCAGGACCCAGAGCTGTATCAGAAATCAAAAGTGTAAAGAGTGAACAGGAAAGGAGATAAGACGGTCACCTGTGGTGCCCCTACATTGCTGATAACGGTATCTGACAGGGACCCCCCCCAGCAATCTAGGAGACAGTGGAGGAGCAGACACCCATCCTGAGCAACTTCTCACTCATCAGAAAGAGCTGAATGGTGTTAAAAGCGCTGGAGAAATCAAACAACATGATCCTCACAGTACCCTTCCAGGGGTCCAGGTGAGAGTGAGCTCGCTGCAGCAGGTAGATTTCGACATCATCCACACCAACATGAGGCTGATATGCGAACTGAAGACGGTCCAAAACAGGAGCCACCAGGGGTCTCAGGACGAGTTTCTCCAGGACTTTCATGACATGTGACGTCAGTACAACCGGTCTGAAGTCACTGAGGCCAGATGGGATGGGCTTTTTAGGCACTATGCAGGATGTTTTCCATAGTACCGAGACTGCACTCAAATACATGTTATCTCTCCCCACTTCTTTTCTTGGGGACTCTCAGTCATTCATTCATTCATCTTCTATAACAGCTTGTCATCTGGAGGGTTGCGGGGGTGCTGGAATATTTCCCAGCTGCTACTGGCTGGCTATGGCAGGGCTAACACAGAAAGACACACAACCACTCACACTCAGACCTATGGCCAATTTAGAATCACCAATGAACCTAACGAGCATGTCTTTGAAGGGTGGGAGGAAACCAGAGTACCTGGACAGAACCCACACAGACACTCCACACAGAAAGGGCCCATCCACTCATCCGAGTAGCTTCTTCAGTTCTGATAAACTAGTGGGAAATTGAGGTTTAATTAGGAATAAACTCTGTGGGTACCACCCACCCAAAACTTGCTTGACCAGAAACTGGGGTCACTAATTTCCATAACTGCTGATACTTACCTGTCCATGAATGGGGGGAACTGTGTGCCTAGGCTAACTTATCCTATGAATGGAGCTCTAACTAGGCTATTGTCCATGGTAGCTGGGAGGCTCAAAGTGTGAATGTTGTTGAAACTTCCTGGGGGCAGAAGTTAGAACTGAATTATAAATAGTTGCTAAATTAAATCTCAGTCCACCTCCTCTGTTTAGAGAAGTTTTTTCCACTTTGACACAGATGGCTTCCTTAACTCCTCTCTCAAACCACCTGTCCTCTCTGGCCAGGACTTTGACATTGTTATCCTCAAAGGAGTGTCCTTTGTCCTTCAGGTGGAGGTGGACTGCTGAGTCGTTACCTGATGAGCTGGCTCTCCTGTGTTGTGCCATGTTGTGCCTGTGTTGGGCCATGCGCTTGTGGATGGGTTGTTTTGTTTCCCCAATGTACAAGTCTGTACATTCCTCACTACACTGAACAGCACACACTACACAACTCTGTTTCTGTCTAGGTGTTTTGTCTTTGGGGTGGACCAGTTTCTGTCTTAGTGTGTTTCCAGATTTGAAATAAACTGGGATGTGGTGTTTACCAAAAATTCTCCTCAGTTTCTCTGATACATCCCTTACCTGTCTCCCCTTTCGCTAAAGCCCGCATTGTCTCTACATCACCTTCAGTAAACTTCTCTGCATCACTGAAGGGGTGTTCTTTGTAAGTGAAGCCCCAGATATAGGTGACATGATGTGATGTTACAGTCAGCCACCGTTGATGGTAGGTCTTTGATTTTGATGTGGTATGTCTGTGGTATATGTTTAAACTCTCAAACATTTCAGCCAGGATTAATTCTTAGGACATTGTTTTGATGATTAAATCAGACAATAATGTTTTCAGCATTCCATAAGCAGCTGTGATTTGATGATATACTGCATGTGGCATGAGTTCACAAACAGCAAGGCACAAGGAAAGTAGTTCTGAGGAACCTGTGTGTAGATGTAAAGGTGTGCAGCCTGTTGTCTGCAGCTTTGTTGTTGCTGATGCATCTTCTTCCAAGCTGAGAACTGACCCCGTGACTGTTGTTTACACACACTTGTTTATACACACTTTTTTGATGAACGACAGATGAATACATCTATCAGTGGGCTGTGGCTCAAGCCCCACCGCGCTACCTCGTTCAACGACAGACGGCAACAGACATTTGTTCAATCAACAGACAGTTATATGAATGACACTGAGATCGCAACTTTCAATCGTGGTGTGTTCATGCTTGTATACACTACCAGCCAAAAGTTTGGACTAACCCTCTAATTGATCTGATTGGGAAGGTGTGTCCAAACTTTTGACTGGTAGTGTATATACAAGCAAGACTGGTCTATTTTTCATGAACAAGCTGTCGCTCTTCAAAGCTTCCGCCAGAGCTCCCTCACATTCAGATTTTTATTGCGGGAATTCATCATTTCAGCAGTGCAGTGCATTGAAATAAAAAATGGAAGATCGGCTAGAGTAATCCGTTTGTTTTCCTCCTAATATCACAGCTAGAGCTGAAACCTTCTATATGGGGGAGGCATGGCATTTGGAAAACAATACTCTGAAAAACATAAAGATTTCCATACAAACAAACAAAAGGTGCCTTTCTCAGGTATATGCATCTGTATTCACAGCAGCATCTGCCAGGACACAGTTTGCGAATGCTGAACATGAAGGTTAGATTATCATCCTCTCAATGCTCACAGGTAAGCTCCCAGAGTTAGAACTTGAGGGTGAGAGACAGACAGACAGATACAGACAGTCTTACCACATAAGCAAACACTATAGGAGAACGGATGATCCACCAGTATCCCATATTAATGTTCCTCTCCCAGCACCTGGACACACACACACACATTTTATTAGAATCTGGCCATGGTGTATTCATCCACAGAAATGAGGAAATCACAAAGTAAGACACTTCAGTCTGGCTTGTCAACACATAGAATTCTGTGTTTTTGATTTGATGTGAAAATATCTTGAAACTTACTCTACATTCTCATAAAGATATTTCACGGTGATCCATGTCAACACAAATATGAGGGGTGCACCTGAAAACAAGAGACGTTGATCATATGTCACCTCTTTAGTTATTCCCATCATTTATCATGTTTATATATATTTTACATATATTATTACACTTTATACGGCCCACTCATCATCATGAGTTTAAAAGCTCATTATCTCAACACAAACATTTCTCTTCTCGCCTTAGTTGAAGATTTGAAAGGTCTCTAATTTGAAAATGTCAGTGCCTTTGTCTGGGTTTGAATGAGACAGAGCCTTATCCGTTCATGAATCCCGTCTCCACACTAATCATCTTGTCAGGCTATAATGATTCACTAACAATTTTAATGATCCATAATCCAGTTAATTGTGACACACAGCCATATAGGTTTTTGTTTTGTTTCTATGATTTTTCATAACCACAGAAAACAATCTCAAGATTAAGTTTTTCCCTGAATGGCAAGCTGGAAACAATATTTACATGCATTTATTTCAAACACAGAAAGTGCTATCATCCCTAGACGATGAACTGATAAACGATGAACCACAGCTGTTCTATTTTTTATTTTTTTTTTAAGTTTTAGAACAACATTTTATGCATCTGTTGCGAAATAACATCATCACAGTAAATCATAGCATATTCTCTTTCAGTGTCCGATTTTTACCTCCCACAGTCTTGATTTTAAGTCTTGCGGAGTACAAGACTACATATGAACAGAAAAATGTATGAAGACTTCGACACCTCTGAAAGGGGTGAGACGAACTCACATTTTGAAGGAGAATGTGATTCGTTTGTCACATATTCAGCCATGATGCAGTAAATTCAAGTGGTGTATTGTAACATTTTTGAATTACATGTACATTTTTTCATATGTACTTGATTTATCATCTCGCTTGATTTGATCTCATCTCTGGTTTGTAATTTCAGAGCTTGTCATCCCACCCCTGTCCACTAGGTGCCTTCAGAGCCATTTATTCATTCATTGTTTATTGTCATATGCACAGTAAAAAATAAAAATAAAAAAATAAAGCAGTTTGGACCACACAGTGAAAGTGTTACTTACCAAGTCAAACTTATGTCAGGACAGCGAAGCTACAACAGGAGCCCTGTACTCACCCTCAGAACATTTACCTGTCTACAGATTCTTATTATGCAAATGGACTACATTGTTGTGACCATATATAGTTGTGTACAGATGAATAAGTGTTACACTTAAGTAAATTTTCGTTAAGTAGTAAAGAATTGATTTGTGTTTCTGACTTTGTGTGTCGTTGCTGTGTGCGTTGTGTGTTTTGTATTGAATGACTAAAGCCACTGACACCGGATCAGCCAGAAGACAACCTAAAGGTCAGAGTTTTGTTTACAGTTGTGAAGGCATTTGCCTTTGAGGGAGGTAGACTTGTGGGTGAAGTGTGTGTAGCAAAGGCTGGCAAGTTTATGTCACGGAAGTAGCCTGTGACTGTGCCGTATGTCTTGGCGGAAGTGTTATAAAAGCCAAAATGTGGTTACACAGAATTCTAGTTTAGCAGAAAGTTATGGCAGCGTCTTTGTTCCTCGTTCCTTTTTCTCTGCTTCACTGTGTACAACCCTGTGCAATATCTCACAATCATTGTCTGTTTGCATTTCAGTGCTTTTTGTATATATATTGTATGTATCTTATGAATTTTATCTTATTATTTATGTTTTACACAGTCCACTCTTTATTCTTGTTACCTTCCTGCCCCCATGTATGCTGTTGCAAACTGCAGTCTCCCCATGTTGGAACAAATAAAGGTTTTTCTAATTCAAATCTTGAAGCTAGTTACCAGCTACACCACAGGGCAAGTGAAGCCACCCTAAAATCAGATGTTTCCTTGTACGTATCTCCAAATTACAGAAGATACCACTGTTGGGCAGAAGTTGCGAATTCCTCTAATTCCTCTTATAACCACACAGAACAATGACACTGTCAGTAAATGTGCAACTGTTTCGGCTCTTACCCCAGCCGATGGCCAAGTAAATGTAGAAGTATTTCTTCTCGCTGAACACGGTGATGACTAGGAGGCTGTGCAGGTAGATGCCCTCCACCAGGAGCCAGTAGTTGTTGGCCATTATGCTGTACTGCATCATCACCATGGCACCACGACACCACATCACAGCCTGATACAAGACAGAGTTGGCGGGATCACAAACAATAAGCCGAGGGGTCGTTTACTCTCGCTGCACAAATGGCTTCAACGGAGAAATGTTCTGTATCATCTCCACTGAATTAACTCTGAGTCAGACTGCAGCACGACACAATGTTCAGATGTTGTTGGCTTTGTGACAGTGGCTCAGAGGACAAGAATAGCTGCGATGCATATGGAGTACCTGATTTTCTCTTCCACTTATTGCTCCATCTTTGTCCACAAAACAACGCAGCATCATTACAGTACTATAAATACTGGAGAGTATATTTCACCTATTTCCTACAACAAAATATTATTTTCACTTAACTTGGAGAGAAGGCAGTTTATTGAACACTATCTGGTAGACTTGTTCCTTATTACCGCGGATTTGTCCAGACACATCTGATAAATAACTTATCAATTGTTTACTGAAGAGGCGATTTTCAAGATTTCAGTCTGCAGTTAACAGCAAATGAATTTCACTAGTACATGTCACAGAATATTGAGGGCAGAAAATCTTACGAAGGTTGTTCTAATAAAGATGCCAGATAACAATTGACCGCTGTCTCCTGTGAAATGGTTTTATGGTTTCATGCTGCACATGTTATGACACTATGAACAGCAGGACACACTGAATGGAGCTGCTCACCTCACTGAGAAGTTGTGCAGCCTATCGCCTGCAGCTCTGAGGCTCCTTCTCTTTCCATTACACCCTGCTATTCAAACTGAAGTGCCGTCAGTTTGAATAGCAACTGAGCTCAAAGCCAAACACAATGCATTTGCTGTGACTACTTTTTAATGAATCAGCTTGTGTGTGCGTGTTTAAATGCTTCAAAATATATCCGCAGGAAATGTTCCTGTAAAAACTACAAGTGTAAATCCTGCTATGCCTTCATCACTGGCCCATAGATTCTAAAGTTTTAAACCCTGTACGATGGTTGTAGAATTTTAAAACATACTGTATGTTGAACTGATGGATATTTATTGTAAGTATGTGAGTAGAAATATAAAGTGGATGCATTTGTAGCTGTGTGCTTCTATTCATCGCACTGGATAGTGGAATCTCTATGAGTTGGTCTTCACCTGTAACAAGTCACTTTGTCACTTTTCTTACTTGTGTTTTCTAATTAAACAAACTAATTAAATAGTTATAGTTTCCGTTGCCCATTTAACTTAACTAGACTGTAGTAGGTGGCAGAATGGATAAGCATTAACTGTAAACATTTCCAGTGTAAATAACTTTTACAATTCAGTGTTCCGCTGGGAAACATTTGGACCTGGCATTCATTCATGTGGATGTTACTAAGACATGTAGCACCCACTTACACCAGACCAGACACCCCCACCCCAAAGCAATGACACAACTTGATGGCAGCAGACATCCCCAGCAGGATGCAGCCTAACACAGACACACAAAAAAACGTGAGGAACAGCACAAGGTGTTGACCTGGCCTCCAAATTCACTAGATCCTAAACTAATCAAGTATCTGTAGAATGATCTACAGAGGCCCCTCCCCTCAACCTATAGGACCCAAAGACCCCCACTAACACCATTCTGTAGCCAGACACCATGGGACACCCTCAGAAGGTCCAGCTCCTTTCACTGATGAGTCACAACTGTTTTGGAGGCACAAGGGAGACCTACACAATATTAGGAAGGTGGTCATAATGTTACGCTGATCAGTGTATTACTGTTATCCAAACATCTGAAGTATTAGTTGATGAGTTGTTTGTGGTGTGCGTGCTCTGACCGGTATGTTGACCCAGGCTTGTGTCCGGGCCTCGCTGCTGCTCCTCGGGTCCAGCGTGAGGGTGAGCAGGGCGTCTTTAGCCAGAATGGACATGGCTCTCAGGATGAAGGAGGCAAACAGGTTCATGTGGATGTTGTTCCTCATACAGTGGAGTTTCCTAACACAGAGTCGACAGAGTGTGTTGTTTGTTTTTGTACTTGCATGTGTCACATTCACTTTTCAGTATTCTTTGAATATTTTGCATTATTTATTGTTGCTCTTAAGTTCTTTTTTTTTCTTTCCTTCCTACTTTGTCCCTTTCTGTGTCATGTTTTCCTTTACTGTGTTGTTCTTTTTTCCACCCTTTGATTAATGTCACACAATTATTTCTCCTTTAGTTTTTTTCTGTCCTTTATTCTCATTATCCTCCTCATTCTTGTGTATTTTTTGTCTTTGTTTTTGTGTTCATTCTCCTTTCTGTATAGTCCCTCTTCTTTATATTACCTTTCTCACCCATTTCCTAATTTACCCTCTCCTCTTGCCTTCCTTTCCACACTTTCCCCTTTCTCTCATTGATTTGCATTGATTTACTCTTCCTTTTCTTTCATTCCTCCTCTTTCTTTCCCCCTCCTCTGTTCGTATGTTCTACCTGAAGGCGATGAGTATTCCCAGAGCCAGCAGCAGAGCTCCCAGTGAGAGGGAGTATCCCACTGTATACATGATCCGTAACTGACTGAGGATGCGACCATACTGCTGCTGCAGAGCCAACAGAGAGACAGCATCAGTTAGTTCCCGTGCACTGCATTCATACGCGACGACCACAAAACCACACTTTAAGATGAATTCGGCACAAACGATGTAAAAATGTCTTGAAGAGTACACGAACAGATGGAAAGATTTTCACATGCACAGTCATTTTAGTGTCAAACAGTGGTTTAAAGCGTCCGAACTGAGCAACCATCTGCCACAGCATTCGCACAGGCACACACACCTCACCAGGGTCGTCCTCACATTCGCTGGTATTCTTTTTCGCCCACTGACCATCGTCACTGCAGACTCTGTAGACCAGACCCTGTTGAACTGTGCACACACAGACACACACATTGTGAGATTTCATATTAGAGCAGTGTGAGCACCACGCTGTGGTGTCAAACATAAGGCCTGCGGGCCAAAACCGGCCCACTGATGTGGCCCATGGGATGAATTTGTAAAAATTGCATAGAATAAATTAACTGCACCGTTTAAGTTGTGGAATAACACAACACTGAAATCCACAACTAAATAGCTGAGGGTAGCAATGCCCCACATTTGCAGCTTTTTTTTCTTACGAAATTGTTGATAAAATGTTTTGTAAAATGATAGTTCATTAAATGTTTACATGTTCTTTGCACTAAAACAAAAGTAAGTTTTTGTTATTTATAGGTTATCATGCTGCTGTGGCTGTATAAGAGCCCCGAGCTAAAATGCGTTTGACACCCCAGGTTTAGGTGGTGCTAAATATCAACTGTCCGAGTAAACAAATAAATAATTCACTAACATTTGGGGATTTGAAAAAATTCTTTTCAGATAGACATTCAGAGCAAGTCACTATACAACAATATATTTTGTGGGTTCAAGTTAAAGCTGGAAGCTCATAAGTGGTGTTGGACATAAGCTTTTTGCAGACAGTGAAGAAGGAGAGACTCCTGCCAGGCTTCCAGTCCCCAGGAGATAACACAGACAAGTTCTCTTTCACACCTACTCAGAGAATCCAACCCACCCTGAGGTTCCCACAATCTGAAAATACAGATTTAACACAGAAGAGGCTGATAATCAGACCTGACCACTTCATGCTCCATGCCTGCACACCAACGGCAAATGAATTAGACAGCTCTACGGGATAGCTGCACCGTCTCCGGAAACGCAGTATGAGCTCTCTCCACCTCTCTCCAGTTGATAGAGTGAAGGCTGAGCAACATCTTCCTTCACCGTCCTTCACATCTAATCAATGACGCTGACACAGTATTTTCTTTTCAGTGCATATTTCATCCAACGAAATGCAGCTTTCTTTCATCCCACTGAATGACAAGGACATATGACGAGCTGTATTCAGAAATTCTACCCACAGCGCGTCCCTGGATAAATGCAGCATCCTTGTGATTCTCAAAGATGACAAAAGCTCAGTTTTTACAACTACTGAATCAATATCTGAAATGGTCATGTCACGTGGAAAGCATAGGATTACTGTAAGACAGTACAACGCGAATACCAAAAGAATGTTTAGTTTTTTAAAAGGCCTACTTATCATTAAGTATAGCCGGTGAGTGAATTATACAACGCAGATTGATGCTCCCATTGTGGGTTATATAAAATGCATTATTTGAGGTCGACAACTGAAACAGTGAGTCCATATTACATTCTGCAGATGTGCTAAACTTAATATAAAATCCAAGACGCAAGTGTAAAAGTTTTAGCGAGTTTCTTGTCAGGCTGTGTGGTAAACTGGTAAGCTAACAGGCCAGGGGCGCCCGCAGAATATTTTCACAGGGTGGGGACTGGGGCCACTGAAAATCTTGGGGTGGCACACCAAAACTAAAAAGCCATAACTTCAGGAATTTTATTATACTCTTATAGTCTAGTGGAAAACTGTGAGAAAGCGTCTACTGACATATTTTGGTTCATTATGTAAAATTTATTGTTACCAATGATCTAATTTGTAAGGCCATTCATTGCTTTTAAAATTACAGGTTAAAGTTATCCTTTTCATTAAAAGGACAATACACAGTTTAATCTAAATGTGAACATTTATTATAATAAATGCTGATACTGAGAAAAAGCAAGGACTGGCAGATACAAACAGAAGCAAATGCAGAAACACCTGTATCTTTGCTCAACGTAACACAACAGTCTTTCTGATTCTGATTACCGAGCCTTACAGTACACTTCAGGACCATTTTATGTGCCTGTCGCTGTGTTATTTGTCAAACACATCCACAGAGTCATCAAGATTTATGGCCCTAGTCCGTCTTGATTCTAAACTTATCACCCCCAAATTGCTTAAACGCTCATCAGTCATGCTACTTCTCGCAGCAGTTTTGATGGACTTTAGCATAGAAAAACTGCTCACAGGTAATGCAAGTGCAGTTTGACTTAGTTTAAATATCTTGTGGAAGACCTCCCTACATGTCCCCAGAAAGACAGTGAGCTCCATTAAACTCTGTGTTTAAGGTGTTTCCTGACCATTAGTTTTCTTCCTCTCAAGAACATGTTGTAGATCCTCAGTGCTGCAGTTGTATCGAGGCAAATGGAAACACTACTTTGTAGACTAACTGTTCTCTAGACTAATCTTTCCTCACAAAATGTGTGACTGCTGTGATTCAAGGCCTGTATCCCTTTCATTCTGATACAATTTCCTTTAGAAAATCTTCTCTTCACCTCAGAGAGAAGCACATCACTAACTGGAATTAATGAATCAGTTTGAAATGACTCATTCTCTGTGTTGTCTTGTCTTTGAAATTGAGTTGTGGGGACTGTTGAATATCTGACAAATATTTTATCTCATCAATAACACTGGTGCATATTACAAACTTGAGATCTGTTTGGGCTAATAAACCGGGGAAACATTTGGACCTGGCATTCATTCATATGGATGTTACTTTGACATGTAGCACACACCTAGACCAGACCAGACACCCCCACCCCATAGCAATGACACTCCTTGATGGGAGCAGACATCCCCAGCAGGATGCAGCCTGACACAGGAACAAAACATGAAGAACATTACAAGGTGTTGACTTGGCCTCCAATTCACCGGATCCCAAACTGATCAAGTATCTGTGGGATGATCCACAGAGGCCCCTCCCCTCAATTCATAAGGCCCAAAGCCCCCCACCAACAACATTTTGTTTCCAGACACCACAGGACACTCTCACGTCCATTCTCTGATGAGTCACAACTGTTTTGGATGCAAAACGGAGACTTACACAATATTAGGAAGGTGGTTGTAATATCATCATTGTATGTACAAGCTGTAACACCAAAAACAACCAACAGAGTGACTCTATTTTTAATAGAAAATATTGATAAGTCCAGTTGCAAATAATTTAGCAACCCCACTCACAACTCACACATAATGCACACAAAGACAGACCTTTTTGGTACCATGGAAGAAACCATGGGCAGGAGACATTGACAGTGGTTCCTGGGAGCCCATCAGGCCAGCAAGCATACAAATCAAAGGTCCTGTTACACACCAACCCTGAGGGGGAGAAGAGATCTGTTGGTCTACCGGACATTCTTACTCCACCTGCATGCATCTGTTTGACACTCATGCTGGGAGGACAGAAGCTCACCAGTCGCAGGGGGCGTGGCGTTGAGTTTGTCCAGACACTCGTCCCTGTAGCTGCTCCACTGCTCCTTCACAAACTCCAGAGAGTTAGCAGAGGAGACCTACAGGAAGAGGCCAATCTTCATGTCAGACATCATCACCACCACAGCATTTTCATCAGAAGTCTCTCGCTTTGAATTTTCTTTTCTTTTCTATTTTTTTCTTTTTATTGTGCAATGAGACAGCGGCAATGACAATACAGTGACGGTGTTAATACAGTGACGGTGCTGCAACAAGGATAGACAAAACAAAACAAACAAACAAAACAAGAGAGAATGACAATATTCATGGTCATGTATGCGTGTGTGTGTATGTGTGCTTGTGTATTAGTTGCCTTGTTACACAGATGATTATGATAATAGTGATATTTATGACAGTAGTAATGATAGTTACAGAGCTTATGATAACAATAGTAGTTATCAGATAGTCAAGAGCAATAATAAAAATGAAGATGAATAAGTAATGGCAATGTCGACATAATGTTTCTGTAATAATAATAACAGCAACATCTCCCTATCCCCGGATGCCCCAGAGTGCAGGCGGCACAACACCATACCCTGTATCTATATGTATATATACATTTCCAATTTTATTTTATCTTTGTTTATTTATGAGGTGTTTCTGAGTACATGTGGTGCATTATAATGGGGTGTGTGGGATGCATTAAAAAGGAAAGGAAGAGGTGGGGGGGAGTTTCATGGACTGATTTTGTCTCTTGTTTGCTTGTTTAGGTATACCCTTTCATTTTTCTAAGCCGTTGAACAGTGCATTAAAAAAAGGAGAAAAAAGGAGATGTGCCGCACTGGGCCAAACCAGGAAAAAAAAAAAAAAAAGTCCAGGACGGCGTACCTTTGTGCAGCTGCAGAGCATGAGCAAGGCCAAGAGGAGACACACCTGGGACATCCCACTGATGCTGGGAGGATGGGGGTCGGTGGGGACCAGAACACAGAGGAGGACCAACACATGAGGCAGTCTCAACCCTGTCTCACCTTGTGGCCTACACACACAATATGGAGAGTCGGGTTAACTACAGGTATTTGCTAAAATTGAGAGTCAAGAAACAGAAAAAAAGCAACAACCAGTGATTACACAGTTGACATATGAAAAATATTTAACTTCACAATGAAAAAAAAAAAAAAAAAAAAAACACAGACCAAGACCTAAACAAAGTATCATGCTTTTCAAAACAATTCATGACTGGAAAATGATACTGCATAAAGGGAAAGAGGCCCAGATGAGGACATATTCTGCAGAGACCATCAGACTCCTGATACATTTACATGCATGTGTAAATATATCCTATGCTTATTCTCACATGTACAATCCACACAGTTACACAGTGTCTACACATGTGGATTCATACTTCCATCTCTATGAAATCTACACCAGGAAATTCTTCTTCCTGACGTATCTTGAGCCACGCAGTCGGAGAACAGAACGAAATCTGAAACGTTTCTGCAAAAAACACCTTGACCATGGAAACATTTTTGGCTAAAACGTTTCAAATTCCATTCTGTTCCAGTCTCTTCTCTCCTCCTGGTTGTATCTGGGTGGTTGAACCTGACAGGGACCTCAGCTGAGTATCAATAGCATGTAATTTTATCACAGCACACAGATCAGCACCTTCGCTCTAAAGGTTTTATAGAGAAAACATCAACAGAATGAGCGACTGCCGTGTTTTCCTCCTGCAACAGACCATTTATCTTGTGGTGTTGCAGTAATAATCTTCCTCTTTATTACCACATGCAGTTCTTATTGACTGAGCAGCAAATCCAAACAGACCTGATAAAGCAGGACACAGAGTTTCCAAACTCCTAAGAGGAAGGATTTTCATTTAAGCTACATTTCATTTAAGCCCATTTGGGACACGCTCTGAGGAACTGAACTGTGGTATACAAGGCAGCTATTTACTCACAAGGCTTTCTTGTGTAGTAAAAGTTTCATTTCCATATCCCTTTTTATATACATTATCCTCTTCGTCCCTATACCTATTTTTCTGCATCCTGTGCAAAATCACAAATCACAAATTATTGTCACATTTTGTCACCATATTTGACCGTTCTCAGGTACCAGTCTGAAAAACTAATTTAGTTTCAACGATATATCACTAAATACAAATGCAACAGTTTTGACTCAGACCATGTGTAAAAGGAGGCCTTCAGTGAAATTCAAAGGAGAATATCTTGACAAGCAATTGGTCAGTTTTAATGATTGACACCTTTATCGACCAATCAGAGTCTAGAGAATTGAAAGCGATGCCCAAATTTACCGTGGCAAACACCAATGATGATCCAGAGCGAAGTAAACCCAAAGGTCGCATGTGGTTAGCGATCGTACACTCCGGCACCATGATCACTTTCAAACTCAGTCATAGGAGAAGCCATTGGCAGTGTTTTTTGCAGCTGGAACATAACTTTTAATCACAAAACAGCCAAGGTAAGACATACTTTATGATTTTGTGAATGTTATTTTCGCGACTCTTTGGCTTCTAGCTCTCTGAGTTGTTGTTGCACAGATGAGAGACACACATCATTGCTATCAGGAGGATTTGTACTTTCATATGGCACACATTTGTGTGGCTATCTTGAAGTGGTGAGGTTAGAAGCACTAAATGAAATGTTCGCTGTATTCGTGTTTTAGTCACGTGTCCATACAATTGCTTGGGCTTTTTATTTATGTTTCGTTTAGGTGGCAAATCCGGATCGAGGCTTTTAGATGAGATTCTCACCATCATTTTGGTGTATTACATGTTCGGAATGGTGCATGCTATCATGTGTTCAGACCATCTGTAGCATATGGATCTCACTCCAGTGAATAAAACACATTCATTTTTTAAGTATATATATATATTTTTTTTGGCACTTCAGTCTTTATTTGACAGGGCAGTGGAGACAGATAGGAAATGGGGAGGCAGAGAGAGGGGAATGACATGCAGGAAAGGGCGCCCAATGCGGGATTCAAACTAGGGCCGCTGCAGTGACGCCTCTAGCCTCAATACATTGGGAGGGTCCTCTACTCGCTGAGCTAAACACAGATAAAACACATTTAAAACACAGATTTCTGCCCTCTCGTATTTAAGGCAAAAGTTCTTGAATCTTGAGGTGGTTATTACTCAGATCAATGTGCTTTTAGGAGCCAGTCGCTTTCTATTTTCAATTTCACATTAAAGCATTTAATGGTATTTAGTTCTTTGGTGTGTCTGTACAATGTTTTGTGTACCACTACCTGCCACTTAGCCCCTACACATGAAATGTTGATGCTGAGTAGTGGTACTAGTGGTTCTGAAATAAAATCATCTGGTGTGATCCGCTACTTGTAAATGTACAAAGTGCATTTCAGTCACTTCAAGACTCGCCACACAGTCTGGACTTCACTACACTATGCTCCCTCATGAATGAAACCATCATATTCATTTCATTTTTGGCTCTGGGCCGTAATTTCACCTCCTGATCTTGGAGATTTACCTGTGTGCCTGTGTGGATTCCTGTGAAAATGCACCACTAGAATGCCAGCGTATGTGTACACAATACTGAGCAGAAGACCAAGTGTAAGTAATGGCCTTATCGACTTCCTTTGTATTACAAAAACTCTCTTCATCTCTCTCTCCCTCTCTCTCTCTCTCTCACACACACACACACACACGCACACACACACAATTTAGAATGCTATGGAATGAGGATATGAACGCCTTTTCCAGTCTGTTTGAATTACTTTTGGGGGAAAAAAAACGACAACAATCTTTCAATATTTTTCTCACTCATTCACTCAACATCTAAGAAAAAATGTTTATCACACGTCAGACATTGACCTCACATAATGAAATGACCAATAATGAAGACTGTCAGGGAAGCAGATTGTTCCCCATTATCAATAATTCACTGTGCTTTTGAATCTGGGCCATATTGTAATTGAATAACTGCCTTAGCCACAGCAGCAAGCGCCTCCCAATTATGTTGTTTAAATCAATAAGCATTCCCTTTGTGTCGAGAAGCAAGCAATTAGAGTATGGAGAGTATGTAGGTGGTAGCAGAGACAGGGGTGCAGGAGCTGTAATGGAGCAATGCAGCTGTGATTATGTTGTTTTTGCCTTGGTGACCTACTCTGCCCCTCATGCTGCCCCCCCACCTGTCCCCATCATTTGATCATATTATTTCATATTATATTATTCAGACAATTAATTAAATTAAAACAACAGTTAAACCTAATTTTTATTTTTTATTTTTTTTAAATTACACTATTCATCATCGAACCAGACATTCTAACACAAATTATTGAAAAAATTGAGCAAGCACCTAACCCCCAAACGGCTCCTGCTGTAGCTGGACTGCTACTGCTACACTTCTCTGTGAAGAATTAATGGGTCTAATGCAAAAAGAACACAATCCCATGTGAGATCAACAAAGGAATAATTATTGATTCTTCTTATTTTTTTTCTAGACACAATTTCCTTGCCATTCCTAGTAAGCCAACATACTAAGTGACTATTTTCCTCCAAGGAGAGAAGCCCAGATTACCTTCTTAAAGAGAGCACCGTTTCTGAAAAGCAATACATCGGTTCAAATTTGAATACATTCTCACATATTTTTACTCCCTTCCACTGAATTGGGTCACCAGTGGTAATTTTAAAAATGTCGATCACAAAGCCTGATTTAATACAAATTGACAAGGTGCCTCCAGAGGAATGTGATATCACCCCCACAATCACTAGAGTATCCGTGTGTGTGTATTAACAGAGGTGCATGATGGAGGTGACCCATGAATCTGCCCCTTCAGCAGATGTTATGTTTCACCAACAAGAGCCCCTTTTTCATCTCACACTGTCTCTCTTCCTCCAATCACAGGGTTCTTACTTTAGGACCACCCCTCCAACCACTCAAATCCAACTGGCAGTCTTACGTGGGGAAAATTGCCACCAGCAAATGCCCTATTCTCTTCTTCATTGCTCCCTTTGGCTTCCTCTGAGGATAAACCATGACCATGTTGTTTCCTGTCTTATTTGGCTCATGTGAGAGCAGTGCAGTGGGAAATACAAGCCGGTATGGACACAAGTTGATAAGTCAGACTGGATGTCTCAAAGGAAAAAATATTTTGCATTTATATTTCATATTTCACTCTTGCTGCATAGAGAACACAGCAGAGTCATATGGTCCATATATTAGATATGTTGATGCCTAGCACTATCCTCATCACCAGTTCCACTGAAGAGACATCCGGGTTGGAATATATGTCTACCGCTGAGCCAATGGCAGATGGTCTGAGGAGCTTTGAGCTGATCGATAAACTCAGAGTAAAGTGATATTTCTGTCTAATAACATGAAATCTGAGATGGCGAGGCGAGGATGAATACAGTGGTGTCCAGATGAGCATCGTAAAAGTTTTGTGTGAACAAAGTAGAGGGACAGAGAGAGAGAGAGAGAGAGAGAGAGAGAGAGCAAGTGGGGAAAAGCACATGGGAAAAGGGTGTGACCAGAACATACCATTCTTCTTCTGTCCTGTGAAGAATGCCAATAGCCAGACATGCTCTAAGGGCGTGTTAGTACCACACACATCCTGCTCATTTGATATTGCACTTCAGCCTCTCATACACAGCTTCTCTCCTACAGAAACAGACAACCCTGCCCA
Organism: Mugil cephalus; assembly: GCF_022458985.1. NCBI lineage: Eukaryota > Metazoa > Chordata > Actinopteri > Mugiliformes > Mugilidae > Mugil > Mugil cephalus. The sequence goes on from NC_061771.1 coordinate 6,193,394, forward strand.
CCACCCCAAATGAGTCTATAAATCATCAACCTCTGATAATGATATATGTTAAAAAAAAAAAAAATGTATTTCACATGTGTTTTAATGTTATTTCCCATCTACTCACATGGAGGAGGTGGAGATTATAAACAGCCAGCCACCAGGGGGAGCTCTACTTGCTGTGGCTTCATGTTCCATCTTTATACAGTCTTGACTTTCACTCATCACTTCACGCAATGGTGAGTGGAACTGAGCCACTCATGTTGGAGTTAAAGTTTATAAATGTGGATTAACAGTTAGTTTCACGAAATGAATCACTGCAGCGCAGCACATAGAGAAGACGTCTGAGGAGACGGTGTATTGCAGCCTTAAACAAATGAGAACTGTCTGTGAAGATTACAGCATAGGGTCCACAGATACTTTGTAGTTACCCTGTCGATATGACTCGCAGCTATAAATTACACTTAAGTTGCGCTCCCTCTTGACGGATTACTTTTTTTTTCTTTTTTTTTACAAGTCACAATGAAATTATGAGGCATGTATCAGCAGCCACTTAGCTTACTTTGGCACAAACATGACTGGATGACTTTGACTGACTGAAAGAAACTTACATCCCCTGATCAGCCTGCTATATCATGTTGGTTTAGTTCCTACAACAATAAAAAGTAAAAGGAAATTACAGTTGTTTTATGGGGGTTATGTAATAAAATTATTCTTGGCTTTGGAAGTCAATGCACCCGGCCAAGACACAGTCCTACATATAAGTTATCAGCAGTAACATTTAGATCCATGCAGTATGTAACCTTGCACAGAGGCTGGTGTGCTCTACCTGATTTATACTCCTTGTGCAAACATAAGTGCTATTGATCAAGATAACAAGAAAGTAGTTTTCCTGCAATGTCAAATCATTTTTCCTGAATCCCAGAAACACTTTGAGTATCTAGATCCACAGATGAAGTTAAGGTTCATCAGGGAGCAAGAGCAGAAAACAACCAAGATCCAGCAAGGAGCAGACGGGGCAAAAAGCAGAAAAATCCACAGTCTACAAAACAACCATCAACATCATCTTAATGGTCTTAAGATCAAAGTCAGGCACAGATAATCTCTCACCACAGGGAGTAATCAATATAAAAGAAAGAAAGTATCCTTCGACAACAAGTCATACAGTAAAGACAACCTGGCTGCTGGATACTGAGTAAACAGAGGCTACACTAATTCCATATAGCCCTCGTTATCATAGCAAGAAAACAAAGATAAATCATATCAGAACTTTTGTACTTTTACTTTAAAGATGAGAATCTATTCACTGCCATGTGACACATTTCAGAGAAAAACAGGATTAAAAAGGATCCCCACACATCTCTTTATAAGGCAGAAAACATCTAATGAGATTGAAGCTACCACTAACCAGTGAGACTAATCGGGGAAAAAGGCTTCAGTTTGCTATGGAGCATAAAGACTGGACACTGGAGCAATGGAAGAAGGTCACATGGTCGGATGAGTCCAGATTTACCCTGTACCAGAGTGATGGGGCATCAGGGTAAGAAGAGAGGCTGATGAAGTGATGCCACCATCATACCCAGTATTTACTGTACTATCCTGTGGGGGCAGTGCTATGATCTGGGTTTTTGCTGCAGTTGCTCAGGTTTAGGTTCAGCAATGTTACGCCCAAAGAATGAGGTCAGCTGAATATACTGAATGACCAGGTTATTACATCAATGGCTTTTCTCTTCCAAGATGACAATACCAGGATTCACTGGGCTCAAATATTGTGCTCCCTGAGATGTGACATCATTTTCACATATGAATTTTCCCCCACAGATCCCAGACCTTAACCCCATTGAGAATCTCTGGGATGTTCTGGAGAAGACTTTGATTAGTGGTCAGACTCTCCTGTGAAAACATTAATGGTGGTGACTTCTTTTTTGTCCAGGCAGTATGTAGGCTTTCGTTCTTCTTTGTCCTTCCTTTGTGCTGTGTTATGACAAAGAGTGGCTTTGATTTTACAATATAGCAAAATACATGTACTAAGAAGACGAATGCAAGGAGAAACACATTAGCATCTCATGGCAAGAACTCTGAAAGAAGTCTGACAGGTTAAAAGATTATATAATCTCCAACTAGTGATGATGGCACAAATTACAGTGACACAAATTCATGATTTAATGATGTTAAAAACACTGTTACTCCGTGCTATGGGAAGGTTTAAATGAAAACTAACTTTTGGGTATAATATGTTCAAAAGCTAGTAAGTGAAGCAGGTTCACATTGTTCATTATATTTTTGCTGATTAGGATAACATGTAAAATCAAATGCTTTTGTCTTCATGTTCATGTTCTAAGGGGATGTGCTGTGTTTTTCCGTCACTCCAGTAGCTGTTGAGGAGAGTCACCAAATCACTCTTGTGATTTTTCAACACTACACTTTTCTAACATTTTAATGGAGTTGGAAGTGGGTTTGCACAATACATGAAGTTTTGCTAAGTTTTGCAGTTACCCTTTGTTGAAATGATTTTTACTTTCCTATGAAGTACTTGCATTTGCATTTATTTGCAAGTCAGAAAAAGAAGTAGTTTTGTTGAGGATATATATACAGTATACATTCCCATGTAACCCCTCTCCACCAAGACAACATGTCTTGGCCAGACACTGAATGCACATATTTTCCTGTGATAATGTAAAACTCGCATTGAACCAAAAAATTTAATGAAATCTCCAAAGAAAATTCAGTATGCGCTACACATAAACTACCAGTGACTGAATGTAATCACGTTATTTCTAAGTACAGCCTGTCACCAACACAATCAGGACAAAGGGACAAATGAAAAGGACAGATGAACTTTGTTTGATCCACAGTTTTGCCAACAGCCCTGTGGGGGAGAAATGTCACAAGCGTGTGTGTTAGTGTGTATCATGTCCAAACTAAACCTCCAACATGGCTGTTTGCTGAGGGAGCATGTGTCGACACACCGTCACATCTGTGACAGCTCTAAACATGGGGGACGTGACCTGGTGACACAGCTTGATACACCAGCATGCACACATGTTAAATGGGATGGATTAAAGACAAAATCTGTTGGATTATATGTGGACCCAAAGACATAAATAATAATAATCACAATAATCCTTTGTATAAAATATAATATAAAATATAACAAATATAAACAAACATGTACCTTTAAATTTAATTCTGCTATAAACCCTCTGCTGTATATTGCTCAGTTTCTATAGCTGTGCATACATACTGTAGAGGTGTGTGCTTGAGATGTGACGTTCGCAAACTAACCTAATCTATTGACCAGGTCTTTAAAGCAAATGAATAAACTGAGTGACAGTTTTGTGCATTTTTAATTTATTATTATTATTTTATTTATTTTGACAGATTCACACAGAAAAATACACTATTTACTGTCATCATACATACGAACAACGAAATTACATTGGTCCAATGGTGTGACAATCCTGAACAGCACACCGCCAGCTGACCGTGTTTATGATGGTGGGAGGAAACCAGAGAACTGGGCTAAACTCACACAAACAGGAACCCAGGACATACTTTCTGTGAGGCACCAGCGCTAATCACTGTCCCACTGTGCTGCTCCTCCTTCGCATTGAGATGATGTCAGTGATGGAGATGATATCGTGGTAAGCATAGGGTTTGATACCCCTGTACAAAGATGTTTACCGAATTTCTATCTATACTTTAGATACGCCACTTAGAGAATAGAGTTTGAATGATAAATAAATATCAAATTGAGCCAATCTTTTAAATGGGTCTTTTTGTTCTGTTCTTTATGTAGCTAGTGTCTGAGAGTTAGTTTCTATCAGTAAGCCATTTTTCTGTGCAATTTCTATAACTTCTGAAAGTTGAAGTGGAAAGATTGAGTTTAAAAACATGTTGAATAATGGGATGAAAAACGGTCAAAAAAAAAAAAGACGGCCACAAAATTCAACGAGCAGCTCCTAATCAGCCCTCTCAGAATAAACTGGCAGATAACACAGTATAAACAGTCCAAAATAGCTAATGCTTTATAAGGACACTGTTTTGATAAATTAAGGTCATTATCTACACTGACTGAAAACTGGATGCATTGATAAAGCCCAGAGGTCGGAATATATTTTGTAAAATACACAACACTGCTATGGCTCCCGTGCAAAAGCAGTTATGCAACATCTCGCAGAGCTACACATGCCTTCTTGCCTTAGCAACTGCAGCTGTTGGAAACGTGATGGAAATGTCCATTGTTAAATAAATAACTAAATCTTGAAAGTTCAGCTCATGTGAGTACACCCACCATAATTACCATGACAGCCACAAATGAAATTCCCCTACATAAATGGGCATCTGTATCAAAGGCTGAAACCTTCACTGAAGGGCTTTTGAAGCATCACTGTATTATTCAGACGGCCTTCGAGGTGTTGAACAGTGAGCTAGCTATAAATGTCAAATCTAGACATGGCGGTTGACTCTTGCCATTTAATTTCTGTTTTCTTCTTTTAATATAAGCTCATTATGTTAAACTCAGTACAGGACATACACACATACTTACAGTAGAAGATAAAAGAATGTACAATGTAATGTAGACGTCTATTTCGTTTATATTAAGTAGTATATTCTTTGAAGAACTTCCTCCTCTCTATCAGGAAGATGAGACGCATGGGGAGAGGTAAAGTATATCCACATCATGGAGTTGTGTGAAAATGGCATGCCACTCCAAGCACATTCATGTGTCACGCTAAGCATTTTAACCTTCTCCCAAGTCATTTAAGGCTGTAAAATGACGCACAAGATGACTAGGGTTAGGGAATGGGGTACAGGACTGACATGCCTTCTTTATCCAAGACACGAGGCATGGAATGACACATAAAAAACAAAATGGGTGGAGTTAATGAGCCATATGTCTTGACACGTTGTACACTGTTACGAGGCAATGCTGAGGCTCCAGAACACAAGCTGTGGTCTGATCAACCACAGCTGGGTCATTGGGGAGAGGTGGGTCTAGTAATGAGAGACCCAAAATAGCTAATGATGTGTTCAGGTTCACTGATGTACTGTGTATGTTATTAAAAGTATCGTTCCCACACAAAAAGTAGCTAAGGAGCTTAATTTGTTTTCAAAATTTGTTAAAAGGTGATGGTCAACATTTGATCATGTAAAAACAGCTTGGATAGATAACCGGTTTAAAGATCAGAGTTTGGGTTGTAATTATATCTTTGATTTCACGGTTGCTATAACGAACACACACGGTGAGACGTGAGTAAACATAAAAAGCATTCTCTCTATCTGTCTTAGAAATCATAATTTCTGTGGATACTTTCGTAAATTGAAGTGGACCATATGTGAAGAACAGGCAGTCCTGAACGGCCTCTTTTTTCTACGCTTCACTCAACCAGCAGTCAGTCAACCCTCTTAATATTTTATACAGGTGGAATGGCTCAGACTGCTCTGAAGCTTGAAGGAATCATCTATGAATGATCCAGTGTGTGCTTACTGAGAGGTAGAGTGGCTACATCGCTGTCGAGAGAAAATGAAAGAGTTATTCTGCAAGTCAAGACTGAGGTTAAACCGAACCGATTCAGTTAATTTTTCTTCATAGTAAATAACATTTCCACTTTCTTACTGAAAAACAGATGCAATCAATTCTGCTTTATCTGAAACTAAACATATTAGCTGTGATGCCGTATTTAGTTCTAAACCCATTAAAAAGATTAAATAATTCTCTCATTTCTCTCTGATGAGCTCAATCTGCATCTGCACGTATGAGAAGGGAGCCAAATGAACAGCAGAGAATAACTTTGGATCCATTTTTCTCTGTCAGATGAGATAGATTTCAGATTTAGTGAGGAAACATAATTAGATAAGTCTGTTAAAGCTGAATAGACCCATATGTGCCAGAGGCATCCAGAGACACAGAGCTTTTTCTGTCTGTGTGTGACACAGAAAGGCACAAAGCCAGAGTGTGTTTGTGGATGATTTTGCATCCTGAAGGCCCTGGCTCATAACTCCACTGGGTTTGTTTGGGTGCAGTCTTGCTAGCTTTAAATCACATTACCAATAAGCAGATTTATTAGGCTGTCTTCAGAGAAGCTCAGAGGGGTAAAGGTAAATTAAAAAGTCTGAACAAAGGAGTTTCCTGTAAAGCAATGACACAATACACGTTACATAGGACTAAAACCTCTCTCTAATGTATATTAATGTGCTCCTCACATTGCGGTGAATTAAATTAAATTATATATTAAATGCAAAGATGTGACCTTGGGTTTACAGACTCCTGCAGGGAAGTTGCAGGAGTGAAGCACACAAACAGGCTATCTCAGGGTGAAGAGGAATCAGATCTTAAAACGATTACTGAGTCTGCAGACCCGCACAGGTGTTTTTAATAATTCCGGACGATTAGCACTCCTCTGAGGTAAGTCAACATCTTTCAAAGCGCATGTTTTCATTCATCACTGCGAGAAAAGTACAGGAGGAGCTCAGGTTTCAGAGCATCCAATGCCCGTGACTCATCAGGAGCGACATCAAAGACCACGCAGATAGCACAACTAAATGAAACGCAGCCGTAATTAATATTATAAATGAAGTTAAAATATCTTCAGGGTGAAAGGGCCTGTTATGTGTGAAGACGTGATTTCATGAAATGTCCCCTCTGTAAGTGCTTGCTCCGTTCGTATCTGATAAATGTGAATACCTGCAATCTTCACTGCCGGACTCACACCAGTTCTGGAGGTTCTGCTCTATGAATATGAAACAGAAACAAAGATCCACTATTGGGAGGCAGAAGTTAGTAGTCCAGGGCCGTGTTGTCACATCGTTTTGTACAAATGTTATACAGGCAGACTACAAACAACAGCATTGTTTCCACACGACTCCACAATATTTATTCAATATTAAATATTTATTTGATGTTATCTTTTTTGTTTTTCTGGCCTGAACGTGGGCCAGTTTGCTGGGTGGGACGCTCGTGATTCATTGAGGGAGGTGACAAGAGCAGTTTTGCACACAGTCCTGAGAAAAGAGTCTAATAAGAGCAATGAGATCCTCCTGTGAATGTGAGCCATGGATCATTAGAGCCTGCAGGGAAAGTCCAACACTCAAGTAAAGCCACATGTGTCGCTGTATACGTATTAAACTGAAGTGCTAGAAAGATTACCGCAATGCAAAGTTCTATGAACATGTTTTATGCCAGCACGATCTTTTATAAAACCGTGCACGTGGCTGAATGAGTCAGGGAGGCAGCTCTACGGGGCATTTCATTGTGCATTCTCGTGGTATGAATTTCAGCTGTACATCGCATACCACAAATCACAGCTGTATGATGACACGCGATACATAGCAGCCAAGTAAATGATCCCGCATGCCCTGAGAGAGACAGAATATGCTGTGTAACATCCCCTGTAATGGCACTGGAGCTCCTGTTACTACCTGCTTTACGTGTTGCAGGCAAAATAATTCCTGGAAATTCAGCTCTCCTGCCCGTGTTACATTTACATTTAGATAAGCAAAACTTGATTAGGATCAAGGGGAAATGTGGCAGGATGCAAAAACAAGTAAGTAAATGGCTTCACCAAATCAGAAAACTATGTGTGGCATGTATAGAGTTGTAAAGTGAGAATACCAGTACTGTATTGCGCTGAAAGGACATACAACAAGCAATATTAGTGGACATGATCTGTGGCATGTTGGCATTGTGACTCTTGAAGTTACTGACGTTCACGATCTACCACTGGAAAAATGAGATAAACATACATTTAGCTTGTTTGCTTAAGAATTCTGATGCGATCTTATGACTTTCGCGGATGCTTTTTCTACAAGTTATCTCATTTCCATTTTGGACATTGCAGATCATCTGACAGGAACACATGTGACTCTGTTACCTACTGTTATTCCTTGCTAAAAGTGGAAACTGCTAACTTAATTTGACGTTCAAACCAAACACTGGCCCGGCTAGTTGCTGTATGCCAATGCTCTCGCAGCTGAGAACATGAGGTGTTCAGTGATATGTCAGAGAGGGGCTTCATCTGGTGTAGCCAACTGTTCACATTTGTTCATGTACACAATGTGTAATCTTACTCCCTAATCAGCATTAATAACGCATAAGCCAACAGACCAGGATCACACACAAACAAGTGTGCGAATGATTCCCTGCAACGGACCCTCTAGATATGTACTGTGGACGCACGTTCAACGAGGCATGCAAGTGGACAGCATGTGTGCAGTGCAAATTGTGATGCAGTCTGGGATCTACAGAGTAAAACGACGGTGTGGGAAAGATCTCCCACAGATGGAGAGCAGCAACTTGAAAACATATACATATGGAAACCAAAGTATGCACATGCTGCAAATATGGAGCTCAGTTAATATGTTAATCTTTTTTTGTGAATGTGTGTTTTAACTCCGACACTTACAAAAAAATCTGTAATGGAGACATAATCATTCTGAGTCATTTCAACAGGAACAGAGAAGGTAAACTATCTATTTACATTTTGACACTATGAAGTAGACACTATTAAGTCTACCTCATAGACTGGCTGTATATAAAAACTGAAAAATTGTGTAACTGACATTAGTCACAAGATTCCTGAAGACTGACTCTTCCTAGTAGGTCTCGGCGTATCGATCTAAATATCGATAGTATTGATACCAAGGCTAGTATCGGTACCAGATCGATACTTGCGAGATGAGATCGATACTTTTGATACCGTTTGTCTGCCATACGTCCAACAAAATAATGCGAGCGCAGCTTCTCTCCAAGTCTGTGTGGAGCTGGAGCTTTTCCACATCCCACCTGTAGCAAAAGGTGGAATATGGAGTTTAACACTCAGATCCTAGCATCACCGCAGCATCGCACTAGCATCGCACAGCTGGAACTGATGCTGTTATTGAAATAACTTGGTACAGACCCACTTCTTTGAATGAGCCAACATTTCTCTCTCTGAGCAATTTTTGTATTTATTATTACATTGTTGCTTTCATTATCAACTAATTAAAGGCAGCACTGTGATTTGCATTCTGGTTCAAACAAGCAAAGAGCATGAACTGCTACTCTTCATTGTTTTTTTTAAGAAAAGCAACTTCTTAAAAATATGCTTAGGCTTAACAAAAAAGAACCTCTGTTTAATGGAGCACTGCATGTTTTCCATTTTTACAACGGTTTAATTAAGCGCAGAAAACATGAAAGACGTATGAAGGACACACACAGATAAGTTAATCAGTGCACAAGAAGGACCTGACCCCGTTCTGCTTAATGCAGCGATGAGTACTTCACACATGCTGCAGTACACTGATGGGTCTGATGGAGAGCTGGGTGACAGGAAGATGTGGGTACAACTGTGCTTAGCAAAGCCCCTTAGGAACCAGGAGGAGAGGCCCATATGGTATGCGTCATCGCAGCACAGCTCTCCATTAAAAGAACCCAGAGGGAGCCGATGAGCTGCAAGCATTAGTGCGCACAGTCTACTACCCTTATAACCTAGCATTACTTCCAAGGCCAGAGACATGCATTAACAACTAAGGGCCTGATTTAGTAAAGGTTTGTTCATGCAATAATGTGCAATGCACAAAGTATTGGGCGAAGAAGATGCAGATAGATTAATTAGTGCACACCATGTGATTTACCAAAGTTAAGATACCAAATTTACCAAAGCCGCGGTGCTTTGCCAGAATGTAGTCCCAAGTCTATACATGCCCGAGACAATCCCTTCATGATAATTGAATTGACATTTGTATTTCACGTGAATGCACAGGTCATAAGAAGTAATTAGGAAAATTCTTGACTTTATCTATTAGTTTTGCAAACGACTGGCTAATTGGCTACACTACATTACAGCGACTATACTAAGCTAAAGCTAACAGCTGCGCTGCACTGGGCCAATTTAAAAGTACTTTTTCTCACTTACCCAACTCTAGGGGAATATGGTTAGTGACTAAATTTCACATGGGGTGGTGTATCCCTTTAAAGTCTCATGCAATATTGAAGCTGTGTTAGTGTCAGTATCAGACTATGGTTCATTTAGATGTACCTAATAAATCAAGGATCATGAATTATAAAGTACTAAGCATCTGTGTTTAGTTTTCATTTGACCATTCATTAAAGAGTTCATTTTCTCAGCCTACCAGTCTTTAGGAGTGAATGGTTTTCCACTCAGTGATCTATGTGTGCACCCATGTGATCAACAAATCTAACAACCCCACAGAGTCAAAATCCATTGTCAGAGCTGGTATCGTTCCAACGCAATCCCCTCTCCACCGCTTGCTCTCTCCTGTCCCAGCTCCATCCCTCCGTCCGTTATTAATGGCGTTGAGCCTGGTCTGCAGAGAGTCAAGCAGCAAACCAGCGGCGACACACAAATATTTACACTCAACAGACTTAAGGATGTGTCTGCAGAAAAAAATTGTGTAAATTGCCAATGCAGGGCTGCCTCAAACATCTGAGGTACAAACAGCAGGACGTTGTGGTTGAGTGTGTGTGTGTTTGTGTGCGTGTGTGCATGCAGAGAGCATTGATACGTGAAGACGAACTCAGCAGGAGTATTGCTTTGTCAACAACACCAATCATGGTGGGTTAGAAACAGCCTAGACACCTTGCAATAACAAACGTTTTCCAGGTGTGTGTGTCTGTGTGTGAGCAAAAAGGAGTCATGACTGAATTTGATCTGACAGGTCAGATAGAGACTACTTTCCGCCTCCATATTTGCGCTTCAGAAAAGGAAGTGAACCAACAAAATATGACAAAACTAAAAATCCCAACAGTGCAGGGCTCCAGCTGAACCCTATTGGTAAAACAGTCGCAACTATCAAGTATCAGAGTCAGAAAGGAAGAGCTGTGTGGCTTCATTCAAGATATCACCATGACACCTCTGTCGTTTATTCAGCCAGCCTCGGGCTCTTTCTTTCACAAGATTAAGAGACGGAAAATCAGTCATAGTTAGGACACACACACGAATAAGACAGAGAGGCAAAGCTGTGCAATGGAAAATTATTACAGAGGAACACGAGTAAAAGAGATGAGGAAGTTTACAGGGACTGGAACGCTTTATATACACAATGAAGTTCCAAAATGTTTTGGTTCCTTTTATCTATAAAAAGTATCTAAGGTAAGAGATACTTACTGCAGATTACTGCTGTTATTTAACTTACCAGCAATGATTTGAACACTGTGAATGTGTAAGGAGGGTTTTTTTTGTTTATTTTTTAAGAAGTTGACATTCAGTATTGATACCTGCAGGACCTAGCTGTGCATATGAAATCACAGGGCTAAAAAAAAAAAGAAAAAACATGAAACAAGCACGTAAAAGGATGCAGTATGAATGCCAAACTTATTAAAGCCAGTAGTATCTCAGTCATGAACGATCACTGAAAGGAAACAAATCTGCAAATCAGTTCTAAAGAGATACATACAGACAAACAAAACTATATTTTTGAGCTAAACACACTTGGGAATATGTGACTAACAATCACACTAAGATCCCATTTTTAAATTGTGCTACAAATAAATAAATAAATCACTCCTTCCAGAAGGAGCTTCTACATGTGGCATCCATGTGGATGTTACTTAGGCATGTACCATCCACCTAGACCAGACCAGACACCCCCAACTCTCAACCCACAGGACTCAAAGGTCCCACAGGACACCCTCAGAAGACCCATGTCCATTCTCTGATGAGTCACAACTGTTTTAGAAGCACAGGGAGACCTACACAAAATTAGGAAGGTGGTCATAATGTTATGGCTGATCTGTGTATTATTCATTCCAAAACTGACTCCACTTGTGACACTGCCATTATCTGTTGCACTTGTCATATCTAACTTGTCATAATGTTATGCCTGACCGGTGTATGAACAACATTGGGCATCAAAATTTAAATGCTAAAGACAACATTTCAAGCAAACTCAAACAATCTTTCTTTGTGTGTCCCACATCTTTTTTACAGTATGTCTCTAAGGCAGAAATGGTGGTAGGTTATGAAACTGCATCTTCATGCTGTCTATCCATCACATTCTCAGAAATTTAAAGAACATATTTTTGGACCTAAATTGTCTTGTGACTAGAGGAAAACCATGAGGGATATTCTTCATTTTTTTGCTTAAATGTTCACTTGGACTCAAGGACAGAATAATTAGGATTTAGTATTTTCCCAAAACCACAATTCAACAAACTCAGCAAAATTCTCACAAAAGTCTTGGTGAGATTTTAGATCAGACATAGCTTCACTGTGATATCTCACTGCATATATCACATGAGTCTGGAAAGTCTGTGAAGGTTCTCAGTCATCCAGGTCATGGTAATCCAAAAGGCATTGAGGACTTGTAGAAATTCTTTAAGACGTTTCGCCGCTCATCCAAGCAGCTCATCAGAAACTTGCTTGACCAGAAATTGGTGCCACTAATTTCCATAATGGCTGGTACTTACATGTTAAGAGGGGGGACTGTGTGGGGGACAGGTAAGTTTCTGGTGGGTGCACCCACAGAGTTTTTCCTATTTAAAGCTCAACTTCCCACTAGTCTCTCAGAACTGAAGAAGCTACTCGGGCGAGTGGCGACATTCTACAAGTCCAGTTGCCTTTATTCAATGGCTTTTGGAAAAACTAAAGAGCTATTATCATTCATACTATAGTGTGTTTATATTCTTGTTTCTGGCTGTCCGCCCCTGGAACTTCCTTCCCAATGACAATAAGCAGGTCGTGAAAGATGGCTATCCAGGACTGTTTGTGACAAACGCATAGTCTGTCATGTGTCATGGTCTGAACTCATGACATCATCACTGAATCTGACAAAACATCTTGTCAAACCAAAATACTGCCTGAGACAAGTATGTGAAAAAAATAACAAAAACAAAAAAAACAGCCCTATCATTTAAATGACACAAAAAGCTTAAGCAATAAATGTGCCAGGAGTGTTCAGCCATTTATACATAATTCTTTAATGACAGTGATGGCAAGAAGAAGCCTAGTGAAGGCGGGGAAGGACACCGACACATCTGGCAACAGAGCTGTTGGCAGGTGTCTTTGTAATTTGAATATCATATTTCACTGTGGCAGACCGACAATTACATTAATTGCCTCGCTAATGAGCTGTGCAGTCCTTCATTGTTTTATAAAATTCACTGTAGAGTTACACATGACAACCCTCAAACCCAGGGAGCTGGTTTTAGTCTAAATGTCTGGCGAGTAAAAACAAGTACAGCCTCATTTAAAAATAACTACTAACAACCATTTATGGCAATAGTAGTAGTAGTGTGTGGTATTTGTATTCATAAAGAAGAATGGTGGCAAGTTGGAAAGCAGTGACAACAAATACAACAGCATGAATCCAATCGTGTGTTGGAGGTGGATGGTTATTTATTCTCAGAGCTTTTTACTGACCATGTGCTCTGTGCCGTAGAAAAGCTCTCCCCCACTTTGGTACTTCAAAAAGTAAAGTAATGAAGACACATTGTTGAAAAAAAAATTAGAGGTGACATCAAACACAGCATGTCCTTGCTGTTAATGTGTGTCACAGACGAGAGAGGTTTTATATGTCACATTATTTTCACCCTGGTAGAAGTGGATTTGAGTCATTCAGTCACTATGAAGATGTTTTATGTTGTCAATTTATGCAATATTTTTTTTACAAATGGATTTGTCATAGTTTCCCAGGAATAAATGTCTCGGGATGTTCTTTATTAATTTGATGGGGTTTCATGCTTGAGTCGTGGTTGCAGAGACAGTGGGTGGATGCATGGGGGCATGTCACTGTTAATTATTGCTTTCGATTGAGTGCCATAAACAGTGCCTTCATAACAAAAAATAGCATTTTGTTGTACTGACTGAGCGGGAAAATTTTGCAATACATTTGGGGTTACTAAACCATGGTGTAATTTGGCTATAAAATTACTTGGCTATAAAATAACAAATTACAGATCAGCAGCTGTCTGTCACCAGACAATGCTACCAGAGGAGACCTAAAGATTTCTGGAAGATTGGTTTAATTCTTAGTTTTAACAGATTACCACAAAGTAATTTTTTGCAACATGACAGATAGCCAGCTAGCTAGCCCGGTGTTTTCTTTGCTCACCATGACTTCTGTGTGTCACTGACTGTATATGCTATGGACAAACCCATCGTGACATCACCCATTGGATTCTGAAGCTCAAAAGAGATTGGAGCCATGGTCTGCGCCGTACTGTCCGACAGCAGAGCCACGTCATCGATAGCTCGTCTACACACCTCTAGACTGATTCACGTTTTTGTTTTATTAATACTATGCTCTGCTCTATCTCCACCAGTTACAAAGAAATGCTGGCTTATACGCTACACTATTTATTTCCTACTCTCACAGTCCTATGAGATCTGAGCACATGTGTCATGGCCACTGTTAGTCCTTATGATGGCACAACCTATTTCTATTTCATCAAAAAACTAAACAAAATTATACTTCTCTGAATGTATGGACTAACACATGACCATACGTCAGCATTATATTAACTACCTAAAATGTGAGAAACAATCCTTGAATAAAATATTTAACCTCTAGTTTTTTATTTTAGCCCAAATCCCATCCACTAACATGGAGGGGTGGAGCTTATGGCCTCTATTGCAGCCAGCCACCAGGGGGAGCTACACATGCCTTAGTATAGCTAAGTATAAGAGATGTAGGAGTTGTAGCATATAACTTGCTCAAAAATTAACTCTGCTGTTAGCAGGCTACTAGTTTGATCATCACTGTCAGCATTTGATCAGCAGTTCATATCTTATTTATTGACTGGTATTATATTGTGAACAGGTTCCCGGTCTTCTGAAGACTGAAGATGACACGGATGTCAGAGAAGCAAACCACAACACAGAGAAAGGTGACAGTTACCCTGCATCAACAGCTTCATTCAGTCCATTATGGAGTTTGAATGGAAGACTTCAGACTGAGGGTGGTAGGCAGCCTGATTTTAAACACTAGAGCTGTGAGCTGAGCAGGCATTGGATGTTCGTAAAGAATCAATAACCTTGCCGTGTTCTGTGTTGCTGTCCTCAAATGCTAATATGGGACAGGCTATGTGATCTTAAGAGTGGACATGAGAGGGTAATGTACTGTCATCTGTCATATACTCCGTAGAGAAAACATTGATACTACATCTTATGTATTCAGCAGATGCACTTGTAAAATGTGCATTAAAGGTGTGAGAGCCTCTTGGGGAGTGATATTGAAAGGTATAGATAAATGATGTTAAGTCTCATCACACAATAACACACCATGCTGTCCATGCTCTATTCCTCTTCACTGATCCTCAGATATGTGGGATTTCCTTTAACTTTGAGATTCTTTACCTTTTACCATCCAGTTTACTCATCCTCCACCCAAATCGTGTTAGAATTATCTGGAAATGACAACTAATAACTGAGAAGAGTGAAAGACAGTGATGCGTCAACAGATATTCCCCAAACAGACCATCAGTCCTCTGCAGGAACACCATCACACGCGCAAAATTTCATAGACTGGGACTTATTATTACACTATTTACATTTCTCTTCACATATTTTTCTTTTTTCTAGGGGTGTTCATATTTTTCACTAGTGTTTTATTTAAACGTCTGTGTATTATATGTGTGCCTGTGCAGAATTTCGTTACATTCTCATAATGAAAATAAAGACTCTTAGAAATCAGATTCTTAGAAATCATTCATAACTTTCCCGTTAGTATTATCGAGCTGACTGTGCTCACCCTGCAGCTACTCTGTCTTCTCTCACTGTCACCGTCTGCTGGATGATTCACAAGCAGGTTGCACAAAATAACCCCTGATGTTCTGCAATCACTGAATCTCTGTTTCTGGTAGAGTGATTGCGTCGGCTCAGGTGAAACAATTAGGGACCCTGACAAATAGAGGGTGGTAAAACTGAAATATTTTTCTTTCTTCATGTATTGTAATCTAAAAGTCTCAGAAACTTTTTTAATATGTACTCTATTGAGGGGAGAAAAGTGACATCTGTGATTCACAAACACAGCCTCTCTGATCACAGATTCAATTGCTGTATCAGCCAGTCACACACATTTCATTCTGATTCACATGATTCAGGCTCATCTGAATGTACATTTCTGAATGAAAGGCTTTTATGTCTGGACCATAATCAAATCACAGATCAGTT
Source organism: Mugil cephalus (assembly GCF_022458985.1). Taxonomy (NCBI): domain Eukaryota; kingdom Metazoa; phylum Chordata; class Actinopteri; order Mugiliformes; family Mugilidae; genus Mugil; species Mugil cephalus. The sequence goes on from NC_061771.1 coordinate 6,209,485, forward strand.
ATATCAGAAAATCAGTGGCAATTTCAGGAAAGGTTTGAAGGAACTGATAAATAATGGCATCCTCAAGACGCTGGCTTCAGTTATGAAATCCCCAACCGTATTAATATAACGGTCTCAGTCTGGAGACTGGCGGCCAGGACCTTCATGACATTCTGTTAGTCTGAGGTGTCAGAGCTGTGGGGTTTTGTTTCATTGTCATGGTTTAGATGAGTTGGCTGATAGGAGCAGTGTTACTTTTGCAGGTGAGGAATTATAGCCAGGTGATGGGGAAATTATAGGACTGGTGGCATTTAGTGGTGGGGTTGCAGACAGCAACCAACTTAACACCTGTCACCTCCCCCCATGGAGAATCTATTCTGGCCTCCAAAGTACACACAAAATGCGACAACTTTTCTCTACATCTGTGTTTGGTTAAACTATTATGGGGTTACAGTGGAAACATGGCCCTGCAACATGACAGAATAAAATGGTCATTGTAAGAAACATTTCCAGTTTCTGGTTATTCCTCACTAATTAAAGCATAATTATGAAAAACATATTCAAATTCTTCCAACCATTCAAATTCACAATTTTTTTTGGCCGTCCATATATATGTGTGTGTGTGTGTGTGTGTGTGTGTGTGTGTGTGTGTGTGTGTGTGTAAACAGCCCATGATGCCCTAAATCCTATACACTTAACTTTTAAGGGATCAACAAATTTAAGTAATTAATCCTCCAGGGAACAACAACGTTGACACCTTTTGATGTATTTCTAGATATTTCACGAGGCAAGAAATGTAAGCCACATCGGATTCATCTTCTAGGTATCTGCATGTCTGCATGAAATTATTTCATTTGATTTTTTAGTTTGGATTAAAGTGGGGTACTCTTTGATGCTACTGCCCCTTGAATTGTACCATTAACATGACTATGTAGCCAATTAATAATTAGTAATAGTTGCATGTTCTATTTACTATTTGTATGTGTATGTCAGGTTTGTTCTTACAATAAAGTTTTATTATCGTTGTCTACTCACCACCAGTGGTGGGCCATCAGGGCTTGCTACAAGGACCACCACTGCTCGCCACAGTATGTACAAAATGAAGTAATAGTTTGATCAACATTATTGGCAATTTTTGTTTGTTCTTTTATTCATTCTCTGTTGAACTTGAATCAACTTAAAGTTGTTCTAAAGTAACTATAGAAATTTCTCTATTCATTTGTCAGTGTTACCCTTCCCATGATGGATGGGATGTTTCTACCACAGTGGACTGACAGGATAAACCATCCCATGTTTCCAACAGAGAACTGGGATAATGTTTGTCCCAACAAAAACACGCAGGATGACTAAAACATTAGCAGTCAATGAAAGATATGCAGGGTTAAGTGATATCCTAGAGGGTAAATTATAAATACTGTACCCAGCTCCACTGTCCTTCACATAGCAGCACACACACGTGCACTACAAAGAATGCATGGGTGAACACATGAGCCAGACAAAAACCCATTTAGTAAAGCCCACACATGGACATCGGCAGATGTGTGATCTTGGTGCTGACCAGCCTGGACACATCCTCCCACATCATTCTTTGAGTTGCCGGGATGCATGCATATCTCAGAGACAGAACAAGTCTAAAATCATATATGTGTCCTCACAGGTTTTCTGCAAGTGTCCTAATAACAGTGACTTAATAAATCAGCTAGTGCTTACTGCCCATTTATATAGAGTAAATGAATGAGTCATTGGCGTAGAGAAATTGTCAGTTGGGATTTGTTTGAAAACAGCAGTGACAGCAGATGCGTGCTGAAAATGTCAAAATGTCTAACTCAAGTCATCCAAGTGTCAGACAGACAGCACAGACAAACCTCTTTCCTGTCTTTTCCCTCATGTTCTGACTTTACCCCGGGCTATGTAGAGTAGATCATATTATATGTTAGCTCTTCATGTATAATGGATAAGCTGTGAGGCAGCAGCCTGTAAGACAGCTTCACTCCACTTTGCTTCCAGCGTGGTCCATTTGCTGTACTTAGTATAAAACCTTCATGGGGATACTACAGAGTTACTACAGAGCAGCTTTCGGATACCTCACACACATTCAAGATCAGGACACGCACTTGTCTGTTTCCTCACAAAGAACGCCTGTATGGTTATTTAACATAAATTACAGTCAGATTATACACTGCATATAGATAATATAAATTTGGCAACATTTTGGCAGATAAATATTATGTTAGTTATATGAAAACAGCCTTCAATTGATTTAAGACTGAAATCTGCATCCACCTAAAGTACACAATTGAATATTGGTATGGTAACTGTTACCATGGGCATTTTAAAGCAGTCCATTTTCATTAGTCAACATTTGTACTTTCTACTGCAGTGAAGTAAAAGGCCCTGTTCATTAACATCCTTGCAAGGGATTCCTAAGCAAGTGGTCAGTTAAAGTGCATGTGTGAACACGCCCAGGACGCATTGAGGACATATTTGAGTGATCCAATCTCAGACCACATCTGGAGGCAGTCTAGGATGAATTTGGATGCATTCTTTTAGTGTTTGGTGTGAACACACAATGTATCCAATATTCTGTCGTTGCAGCTGATAAGCACATAATAAATCATGCTGATGTTAAAGGAGCTATGGGAAGTTACATATTTCCTCAATAATCACCAGTGTATTTACTGCCAGAGATTTTTCTGTCACTGCTTTAAACAGCACAGCATTGAAATGACTGTGCACATGGAAGATTTCCAGGTTCAAATCTGATCTGTGGGCAGGTCTGTAAAATACAGGGTAACGTCAAGAGTATATAAATATATTGTTATTATTTCTTACATTCTCCATGCCCATGTCATGAAGCACACACAACAAGCAGTGATTCTGATGATACACCAGAAGAAACTCATTAGAGACGGCAGCAGTATACGACATCGTATGTGCTCCAAATGATAGTGTTCATTTGCATACAGAGCGGAAAACTAAGATTGGATCTCAAATGCTGGATGGGGACGCAATGCCAGGTGTGAACACAGATCATTAAAGCTGTCCAAATGAGATCGGATTGCAGGAAAATAGAAAGAGAAACTAATATAAAATGGGTAAATGAGAGCTGATAAATTAGCCACCTAACTGGTTAACTGCCTGTATGTCTGGGCTTGGAATATTACGGTAAAGGCCAGACTATGTAGACATTGCAACAGTTAACTTAGAGCATCAGCAGTCATGTCCAACATTCATAAGCTAAAGTAATAGGGAAAACTATTTTTGGGGGGTACAAGCGTCAGCTTCATACTTTAAATCATCACAATTCCTTGTGGCTCGACTTTCCATCTCTGCGTTTCTTTTTTTTATTTTACAATTCTCCTCTGTCTCCATATGGTTTATATTTAATGAATCTCATCAGACTCAATCTGTTTTAAAACGCAGAGAGAATACTAATCTGTCCAAATATACATAAGTGATGCATTCTTTCACTGTGAAACTTCCAGTTGTGGGGTCAAATAAAAGTTAGAAGCAAGAGCTCTGGGAGAATGTATGAGCACATCACACCTACACACATAAACAAACACATGGTAAAATGCAATGCACTGAGTGGGATGAGCAGAGGTGGGAGAAGTTCAATTTTACGCTTCAAGAAAGAGAGTGAGAATATGTCAGGAAAATGGGACTGGAGTAATCTGAGAGCAGGAGGAGCTGGAGAGGGTAGCGGAGGATAAGGGATGGTTAATGTAGAGTGTGAACAGGTAATGAAATAAAGGGAAAGGGAGAAAGAAAGACATTCAGTAGAACAACAAAGGGAGTGTTGAACTCTCTCCGTAGGTATAAAAAGGAGGGATTATTACAAATGACAGGGGGAAACTATGAGAATAAAACTGTAGATGCAAGCTGCAAATACTCAAAGTAAGAGGGAGGTGAGGAGAGTGGGAGTGAGGGATGGTGCAGGCGGGTATAGAAGGCGATGGCCTTATTCATGGCTTTCAGTTTCATTGCTACTCAGGGAAACTTGCAGAAAGAAAATGAAGAATAGTTATCAGAGAATACAGTAACAGCAGCACTCAAAGCAAAGGAATGAATGACCGCAGAGAAACAATAAGAAAAAATGAATCTATAAAAAGTTACTGCCATCACATTTCAGATTGCTAAGCGCTAACTTGCTCTTTGCCACATATTTAATGGATGTCTGTACCACAGAGAACATACAACAAGCAGTAATGTGGGCTATATAAACAAAGTTGGGAAGCTCAAGTTAGTGGATGGGTTTAAGCCTAAGCGAGTCTGACTTTCATGGGGGAAACAGGAGTGTATTTTAAATAATTAAAAGCATTCTTTTGTTGTCTACTAGTTATAGTTTCATTACTATAACCTGAACTTTAAATCTGCCATAGTTACCATATTTACGATTTCACAATTGTAAAACCATTGGCATTTGCATGAGGATTGACGGTGGAATGATGCAATGCCATTAGTTGATTGTGTTTAATGTTTAATTTGACCTTGAAATGCAAACTGTACGTGAAATGTGGACGTAGCTGCAGTCACCTGGAAGAGTGAGAGGTTGATCTGAGTGAGAAACGGATTCAGACCATCAATGTCGATCTAATCAGGCACGCCTCAATTATACCTCTATTTAACGCTTAATATCTACTTAATTACTAAATTATTTTCAAAAGGACCAGCAGCACACACATGCGTTTAGCAACAAGTGATATTGCAATTAATTCTACTTGCCCACTGGCATATATACTGTGTACGGATTTAGCATATCGAGCTTTTACAAAAGAAGAATGTCAAAATGTGATGTGAACTCAAACAATGCATGTAGTGTAAATTACATGTAAATTACATAAACCATTATTTTGATAACTGACACATCACAGATTACTTGTGCAATTAGTGGACTAATGGGATCATACATAAATTGCAGCTTATCGCACCAGCATGCAGCTGCTCTTATATAACCAACATTAGCTTTGAGCTTCAAGTATTTAAGGTATGAGCAAACACAAAAATTATTTCTGCCTTGCAGATTTTGCATTACACATTCTTCTCTTTTAAAATTTTGGTGAAATGCTCCCAAACGTTCGAGCTCCATTGCCCGTTAGCCATGATACTGTTTGGCCATAGCTTTTCCAGCGACATCACAGCTGACCCCTATTACCACTACTGGTAGACAATGCAGTGGAAGGTACAGATGAGAAAACAATGACGTCAATTATTAAATTGGACTCACGATTTTGATGTTGACGTAATCATGACTAACCGACTAATCTTGGCAGCCTCAGTGTAAATACATCAATCATCTGCGTTGTTTTGTTTGATGTACCGTAGATGAAAGCATGCTTCTTTCTTTGAAGGATTTCTGCAGTCATAGCATAGAGGCATACAGGAAACAAGAAGACAGCCTCAACAAAAAAAAAAAAACATAATCAGAAGTGTGATGCAGTTGTGATTAGATGCAGATCTATGTCCAAATCCAAAAAGCATTTATGTACTTTGAAGCTGTGTGCAGCTCTGCCAATTTTTGTGCATATAGGCAATGTGATCTAGTTTGTGGCTGTATAGCAGCTGTTGCTTGCCCTCTGTCCAGTTTAACTTACAGCAGCATTCAGAAGATTTAGGTACAGGCGACATGGGCATATTGTCAGGGGCAGCACACCCGTTTGAAAAAAATAAATTATAAAAATCATTTCTTGTATATGTGTGACTGGATTTCTTTTGCCCTGTATACTGCGTCCCATCAGCGTGGTATGATCTTCCTTTGTCCGTTGAAGTGGGCGACCTCCGACTCTCTAATGAGTAGGCAGCTTTCTGCTTGCTGGGCAGAAGATCTAAGTTACAGACGTAGTGGTAGATGCGGACGGGGGCGGGATGGTTTCAGGAAGGGAGCAGGGAGAGTGAGCAGGCACCACCAAACACTGTCAAGTAAACTACACATAAATTCAGTTTATTACTTTTAAATAGGCCAATCACTGCACTGACAGAATGTCCTGATTTGTGTTAAATAATGAAGTCAGTAAAAACAAAATAAAAAAAAAAGCAGTGTGTTCACCATCAAGATGAAGTGGTTTAGGCCTGACTCTTGAATGACAGGTAATGCATAGTCAGATAAAGAGGTTTGCTGCTGTCTATTTATGATTATGATGATGCTAATATTGTGCCTGTAATACTGAAATAGGACGGAGAGCACAATCATTACTGAAGCTTGCGCCCGGGCACTGAACAGGCACAACTGGCTCTGGCCGTGTTAGAAATATAAAAGGTCCACACAATTAAAGTGAAGGCAAATGATACTGATATTGTAACATAAGTAAACTATAAAGACACGGGATTCTTCATTTTCTTCAACAACTCAACAATAAAGAAATAACAATGTAAATACTTCTCATAACAATGTACAATACACCTGTGAAATAATTCTATATCATGTTAATAATTCCCTGTGATGTGGAACAACAGTGTCTCTCTACTATGTGTGAAAGTGATTGTTAGGATATGTTGTACTGCACTGCACATATTCTTTTCCTTGTTCTAATTTTTTTTTCTTCTATTTATTTTTTCTATTCCTGTTCTTCTACCTGTACAGTGACAATAAAGACATTCTGTTCTTTCAATTGTGTAAAGAAACACAATGACAGTCCAGCGATATAAAATATTAATAAGGCATACAGCCTCACGTCCATCCTCCCTACAGTGTTTCATTCAATTCCACAGGGGGGTCTCATGATGATATCAGCATAAGACTGGGAAGATTATTCAATGTGATTTATGCTGATGAAAAGCATCCCTTTTTTAACCGGGCAAAGGCGATCTGCTCTTAATGTGCTCTAAATGCCAATGAGTGACCTCACAAAGATAGCCATACAAACATCATGCATGTTTCTTTCTGAGAACCAGTTTAAGTTTCATACCATCAGATTGAGGACATTTGTGTAAAGTGAGGACATTTTGGCAGGTCTTCACTTTTTTGGCCTCACTTTTTGGCTTTTTTGAAGGTTAAAACTCAGTTTAAGGGTAAAGGTTACAATTATGTTATGGTTTGGTTTAGTCTTAGGGTTAAGCATTTAGTTGAGATGGTTAGGGGTTAGGGTAAGGGGCTAGGGAGTGCATTATGCCAATGAGTGTCCTCACAAAGATGGCCATGCAAGAATGTGTGTGTGTGTGTGTGTGTGTGTGTGTGTGTGTGTGTGTGTGTGTGTGTGTGTGTGTGTGGACACAGAATACATCGGAAACCTGTCTGGGTCAGTGTTGATTACATAAACAATTGTGTTTATAAAGCAAGGTATTCTTTCAACATCCATGCAGAAAAAATATACACAAGGCAACACGCTACAACCTTCAGCATGCGTTACGATGTCAAATGGCCAGCTTTAGGTATGTGTGTACAAGCCTGGCTTTAAAATGAGTCTCCACACTCCCACATCATTTGAGGCACAATATTTGAGAATATTTTAATGATAACCTCAAATGAGCTCTACTACTGTTCCAGAAACATGAAAGGTTTTATGTGTGTGTGTGTGTGTGTGTCATGACTCTTGCAACAGTTATTACTTGAACCTTGGATATTTCCCTTCGCATTTTCCATATGCACCATAATCTCCAGTAAAGAAGGTGAATAAAGAAATCAGTGATTAAGGTCATATGCAGTTTAACTCCATGTAACACCTCATTTTAACTGATGATCGCATCAATAATTAACCACATTTTTATACACTACTTAATGACAGAGTCACACTTGTGTACTCATGTTCAGTTCATATTCATAAATTTCTTACTTTTTTCAGTTACAGTAATCACAACTACAATCACAGAATTTTGTAAAATACTCAAAATTGCAAATTTTGACATCACTTACAGGTGATTTTCCCTTTCAGGTGATCATTTATTTTAGTTGTAGTGTATTTCTTTCTGAATGTATGAGGCAAGACTTTACTAGTGCAATAGCACCCATCATACAGGAAAGAGGCACTACTGCACTGAACCCCAATTAGCCACAACCTGCCCACAGAAGCCAAACATCTCCCTGTGCCTTAAATAATAATATGCAACATGTATAATAAAATGAACCCTGCTTTGTTGTGGTTTCACCTCATCCCACACTGTACACTGACCTTTGACCTTTGACCTACTGACTTATTGACGTTATAATATATGATGTACTGCAGATGTATCTGTGCTTTACCTAGCTTAGCCGCCTGTCAGCTAACAAATATTCGTATGGAGCCACCACGGTCTGCACGAAAAAATGCACAGATGAGCAGGAAAACTGCCAGTTCAAATCTGAGTGATCGGGTGGTCTTACCGGACCACACCAATGCTAAGCCGAATTGCTTGATATGAACTCAGACTGCAGTGGTGTGTTGTAAGCATCACTTCAACACTATGCATGATGCCAGCTTCTTCATAAGGGCCGTCAGTAGCAGTGTTTTCATTACAGACTTTTTGTAAAATAAAAGCAATATTTCCAACATTTCAACTTTGTACGCGTTACCATTGAATGAGCTGTAAGTCTCATAAAGTCTCATTAAATTCTCATCATGGGAGATTTACTTTGACGAAGAGGAAGTACTTGAAATGTACTGGTCACGTGACCCTCTGCGTCGTCTCCGGTGACGCTGATGACGGGGAAATGTGGAAATAGTGTGCACTTTTTAAACTTTTATATTGATATGTCTGAAAAACCACCTCATGAGAGCATAAAAGTGTTTGAGTGATATATGAGAGGTTTTTTGAAATATAGGTGTTCCAATTACTAATTTTATTGCAATATTTGGTTTTTGTGCATTTCTAGGGGTAATGGAAATGCAGAAAATGTCATTCATTCACTGAGTAGTGCGTGAAAGTGCATTTATTTTGGGTTGTTTTTAAATCTTATTGTGGTATTATGATAACTACAACAACAGAACTACACCTAATAATGTGTATGTAACACATTTTATTCCTCAAATGCTAAGTTAAAATAACAAATAGGTGCAAAGAGTGAACAGAAACTGGAAAGGCAGAGCTAAACTAAATAAACAAAGACATTCAAATAATACAAAGCAAATTATACAGTTTGCCACAAATATGTCTAATATTTGTTGTGTTATTGAAGTATTTAATCTAATATTTAATCTTTGGCTCTTCTGGAAAGGAATGTGGTTGTAGAGATGCTGCCGATGTCTCTTAGGACACTTTGCTGATGGGCACGCTGTTTAGCAATCACAGTGTTGTTACTGGTGTTATCAGTAATACAAAGAGGTATGTCAGGTCTTCGTAGAAAAGCTGGCATTGTTGTCTTTGCCTTGGGGTACACCTTTCCTCCATTTAATTTTTTTGGTTTGATGCTCAAAACAATCTTTGTGAACCCCCAAGCCTTAATTATTAATATACATTATTACAACTACTACTATACATAACTATTACAGTATACTGTTACTACTACTACTAATGATAGCAGCAACACCAACTCTCTTGGCATAATGAGCAAAAAGGGCTTGGCATGCACAATATTTGGCCCTTGGGTAAAATGAATTGAGGGACCCTGGATGACTTTGATGCGTAATCACTCACCCTGTGTCTACTCTCATGAATAAATAATGCAGAGATCTAATGCAGGAGTCTACAAAAGGAAACAAGCACAAAATACGTACAGCTAGTTTTTACATAAACCTCCGTTTCTGTCTTCATCTTGTTAACAAGACACGTAAAGCATCTTATCAGCATTAAATTAGACCTTCGTATATTCATGACTGCAATACATTTACTCTTCCATACAGACAATATGTGTGTGCGTGTGTCTCGATTACAGTTCATTAGACCAGTAATGTTCTCTGACTCAAGGTGACAGATTTAACCTATTACCGTTTGATTGTTTTATATCCAAAGATGGAATCTCAGTTATGTCCAAGGCTTAACAAACTGTAGCGTGAATGCAGGGTAAAGATGTCGGCGATGTCCACCATCACCTTGGGCTTCCAATTATTTAGTATAGTGCAACCACAAGCCTTTATTTTACTGGTGTGAAGCCGTACCTTAGATAAAAAAGACAGCAGCTGATGTACAGTAACTGAGGCTGTTGAACTGAGCACTGAAATGTCACTGTTTGTTTACATCATCCTTTCAGTGCAGTTCAATGTAAAACATCAATAAAAAGCAGCGGTCAAACGCAGTTCCTGTGTATGATCGGTTAGAATTTGGAGCTGATGGAGTTCAATCGGGCAAACAAACTGAAAGAAACAGCAGAACACCTCACAGCATCTGATGGATTTGCTTTCACCTAATCATTAATTTATTTCTACCAGTGTCTAGTAGTGGAAAATCAATTACAGTTTTAATTAAACTTTCCAGTTCAAGAACGAACACAGTATTGTATCTATCTTCGGCTTGACATCAGTGTTAGGCTATTTTGTTAACTTGTCCATGGGACTGAGTGATGCTTTGTGCTTGACTGTGTGTGGTCGGCAATCAAACCACAAATATTCAAAATACTACGGACCTTTTGTAGGGCTTGTGTTTCTAGGAAAAGGCTTGGACGAATTTAACAACATTGTGTCTACGTTCAGTATTTCTTGGCAAAATCCAATGTTTTAAATTGTGTGTGCAATTTTCTGATTCCCTGTCTTTGTTGGAAGACACTTGTAAGTGCTCAAATCACTGCCACCAAGGGGTCATCTGTGGGATGGCATGAAATATTTAAAGGGATCTGATACAAGATTGGATCTGGGATACCTGAAGCTTCTGTGTGTGACCAGTAAGAACAAACAAGATTCCGTCTTGATTAAGAACACAGGTCCAAATCCATTTAATGATCAAAAACTTCACAGGGCACAGGTCCATCCATTTACTTCAGGTCCACCCACCTAGACCAGACCAGACACCCACATCCCATAGCAATGACACTCTTTGGTGGCAACAGACATCCCCAGCAGGATGCAGCCTGACACAGATACACACACACAAAAATGCTTTAGGAATAACTAAAAAAAACAAACACTTTGGAACAAATCAAAAAACATGAAAAACACTTGCACAAACATGTGAACAAATTCACTAGATCCATCATGCACTGGAATAACCCTGATCCACAGAGGTCCCTCCCCTCAACCCATAGGACCTAAAGTCCCCCCCACCAACAACATCCTGTCTCCAGACACCACAGTACACCCTCAGAAGACCCATGTCCATGCTCACAACTGCTTGGAGTCACAAGGGAGACTTGGTCAGTGTACATCTGAGAATAGATTTTAACAAGTAGACACATCCTGATGTAAACTATACTATATACAGTAAATTAAATGCAATGAGCATTTGTTTACAGCTCATTGTAAAATGTTAGCATCCTCTCCATTCTGCAAATCTAAAAGTGAATTTATTTACAAATCAGTTAGTCCATTGCAAAGGTCCTTGTGTTATTTTTTCCTATTTTAACTGCAACATTCAGTTGCTTGATCTCAAAAACTGTGAAAACAAGGTGTCCGTCTTGTTTGACTGCATTTAGTGTAACTATACCTGTGAAATGGTTCAATTCAAGGCAAAAGCCCTTATTAGCTGTTTATTTGACCTTAGCTTCCTTCTTGGAATATTTCCCAGGAAAGTATCAAGGATAAAATCAATGTAACACTGGCTGTTGCTTTGCTTATCATCAAATTATTGCAACACTGATGCCCACAGTCACGCATTCCAGTGAGAGGGAGATTTTTGGCCGAGTGGTACAACAGATGTAACAGGATAGTGGCGAGTCCCAACAAGTTAGTGTGTGTCAGCCACAGCTGTATACTCAAAATTCACACTTCATAATGTGTGTTATGTGAAATGGTCAAAATGAGGAATAAATAAATGGATTCATCAGGATTTAACACACAGTGACATGCATGCAGATTTGTGTTTCACGTAATGTTTTAAGGTCATAATGTGTCTAACGAGTTCAACTGAGGAAGAAGGGTCTTGTAGCGGTAAAAACGGGTCCAATTTATCAATGACAAAAATCTTAATGTGCAGAAATGACCCCAACAGCCTCCATCTCCATTTCTTCTGAATAAGACTTGTCCGACAAGCCATGCTTCCCAACGAAGAAGTTTTGACTGAGAAACCTTGAGGCTTTGACAGCGGCTTTTGTGTCACGTGGAAGAAGTTAATGGAAAAAAGACATCAGCTTACTTCACCTGCATTCGTGCTTGTGGACCTGTGTCTGTGAATCAATATCTGTCCTTGGAAATGTTCCTGTGTATGGGCGCCGACCCATCCTGACCACGCAAATCAAATCTGTGGCCATCATACCATTACAAAAGAGTGGTCTGATGTCTGGGGGAAACCACTGAGCTCCCGGGCAACACGACCTAGGTTATTAATTCTTGGAGAGTGAAAGGAAACAAAGCCGGGGGAAAGGTATACAAAGATTGAAAAGGCTTAGTGTTCAAGAAATTGGTATTCACTTTTAAAACTGTTTTCATATGACTTGGGCAAAAGTTTAGTGTTGGGTGGCAAATACGCTGAATATCCAAAAGGCACGTGTGTAGCAGTATTTTTTCTTTCTTTCTTTCCTGAGATCTGAATCGGACCTTGCTATCTCAGTGTGTTTAGTTATATCTTTGATTCGTTCATATGTTTTAACAGAATGTCAGAAAACTGGTAAAAATAAAATTACGCATTCCCCAAAGTGATGAGTTTGGATTTTATGTGAGCATCACTCCAAAATGCCCAAAATGGATTAAATGGATATTCACATATTATTGAGGAAAAGCAACACATTTTCACACTCGTCACTCGAGTGATTAACTGAAAAAGAAATTAAAAATCACTTAATTTTCAGTTGGTTATCAGCTTATTACTGAACAGACTGCAGCGCTATGATCCCAGAATAATGACAATAATGATGCTGGTGTAATGAGATATTACAGCAATAAGAAGAAATGGTCATTTAGTCAACTCATTATCATCACAATAGTTTTCTCTGCATGATCCAAACTGCGGTCTCTGCTTTTTGAATATATAGTGTATATATGTAGATGAGTTTCTCTTCCTCTGTATCTAAGAGATGCAGATCATTAGACCCTTACAGTGAAGTAAATAGATCTTTGTTTAATTGTAGATGGGGCTGGGGCTGCAGCTCCATCACACTATAATAACTGCTCCCTGCAAAGTCTGCTGGTTATTATCAGAGCTTCTTTACATGGCAAAGGGACTGCAGATGAAAATTAGCATTTAGGCTAACTCGGGTGCATTTACATTGTCAAAATCGTGATTAATGTGCACTGTCGCGCGCAAATCAAGAAATTGAAATTGAAAATGGGGGTCACCAGAAAGTTCAGGCTCTAACTAAGATAATCTCATTTTTGAGATTGCAACATATTTGGAAAAATATGACATCACCATTCTACAGACACGCTTTAAAGCTAAATAAATGATTTACACCCTCCCATATTGAGCTTCATCAGTTAACTTTATCTTTTTCTTTGGAAGCCATAGAACTGGTGGAGGGAAACAGAAAATAAGGCAGAAAGCCAGGGATATGTATATCACTTCAAACTTTCCATAAGGACGATTCATATGTGAATCAAAATTATGGAAAGTTTGAAGATGCCAGCAGTAGTAATCAAACTGAGAAACACACTATTCAATAGTATGAATATATGATGTTGTTGCGTGTTATCGGTGTGATCCCATGTCTCATCATTTCACCAGCCACAACGTTACTTCGCGGCAGACTGATGACAGACACAGATAAATGACAAACATCACCTGCGAATTTACTCATTGGTGCCAGTACAAGAGGAAGATTTTACTAAGTTTTCCAAATCAGCATTCAGTTTACAACACAACACAAACAGCAAAACGACACGGGCACAGAAGTCATAAAATATCTCACATAAGCGATGGCGGCGATCTGCTCTGCATTTAACATAGATTTAACATCTATAACAACATGGGATAATTGATGCTGTGCTTTAATTTCGCGCTTTTTATGGAAACACCAACACAATTATCCTGAAAGAACTCTGAGAGTAAAGCCATGTGCTGCCCTCTGGATTCAATAAAGAGCCCGCTCATCTCTGTTAGAAAGTTGTTCTAATTTGCGGATGAAGAGAGCAAACACCACCGAAGCGACTTCTCACCTACGCGTCCAGACCTCCTCTTGCGCCGCTGGCACACTGCCCGCTGCTCATCTCCAAACCCGGTCCATCACGGCAGGTACAGTCCGGAGAGCAGAGCCAGGACGCATTACAGTGTCCAGAGACAGGTGAAAGCAAGAAAGAAAGAAAGAAAGAAAGAAAGAAAGAAAGAAAGAAAGAAAGAAAGAAAAACTGGACCTCTAACTTCTCAAGTTTTTAGAAAAGAGTCCCGTCTCAAGGGTGGAACCCGCCTTGTTTCTTTCTCTGCAGATGTCTTGGATGCACTTTTCTGAATCAAATCTCGCTCCTGTTGCAGAGCGGACTGGAGCGCGTCGGACACACAGAGGATGACTGTTGCGCTGTTGGTGCTGTGCTCTACTGAGTTGTGCAGAAAACTCCGCAGAATAATGAGTCGAACTTCCGGGTGAGAGTTTCAAAATACACCTTCAAGTAGTGGATGACTGTAGATAAGCGGCAGGCGGACTCTATGTGGGTGTTTTTGTCATTAAATGTCTGCGTTTAGACCCAGTTTGCCTATGCTAAGAGAACCAGTATTAAAATTTAAACTTTAATCATTCCTGTGGGTATGGAAAACAAAATAGAGCTACAGGGCAGTAGCTGTCATATCTGGTGAAATAGACTTTTAAGTGATGTTAATAATAATAATCATAATAATTAATGGAATGCTGTCGAAGTAAATCTGCACAAACATGGAAAAGCAAAATCCCTAAATGTATGTGATAAGAATATATCATAACTGGGAGCAATAACAGCCCTGCTGTATTTGTAAGTTTGAGTGACCACTATACAGAAAGTAGATTCACAGGATTTGTGTATGAAGGAGAGTTTCTGGAGATCCTTCCTTCCTGCTGCTGCTGGGAGACTGTACAGCTAAGTAGACCTGCTCCCAGTAGATCACACACATAGTATTTATTTATCTATGTTTACTTTACTTGTCTTGTGTGCACTGTCCCTAATAGGCCTACTTCATGATGCTGCTACACTGCAGATCTCCCCAGAGTGGGATAAATTAAAGGAATATCTTATCTTATCTTATCTTATCTTATCTTATTCTTATCTTATCTTAGCACTTTAAGTTGTTTTTTTTTTGTTTTGTTTTGTTTTTGTGTGTTTTTTTTTTCATCTAAAACACTCATATTACGGAGGCTGTTGATCTTAAGGATCTCAATAAACTAGGAAGAGGGGAAACAGTTGCTGCATAGATCAGTTCAGATGACTCATTTTAAAACCCTGCAGCACCCACAATGTGACGGTGCATGTGGAAATGGGGCTGGTGACTTGTAGCTGCTTCACCCAAATTAATCCAAAACGTCATTCTTTCATGACCAGGCTTTTTCTCCCCTTTATTGTGAGATGTTGTTCTGGTACCTTCCTGTGAGATGACTTCTAAATGCCGTGAGCTTTGTGCCAGTGTGTTCTTCCCAGCCTTTTTGCTGAATGTGATTGAACGTTTTTCCTTTCTGACTCATGGTTGGCAGTGTTGGACTTCATGCAGACTGAAGGAATTTAAAAAAAAAAAAAAAAAAAGTCCACCATTTGGAACATCTCTCAAACAAACGAGTAGATGATTGAAAGATCACAATGTGATGACGTTGGACGTCGTAGTGGCTGAATATGGAAAATATGGAGGAGGAAAGGGAAGGGTTGTCATTGGGATGTTTCTCTGGGGCAGGTGTTTGCTGCAGTCAGCAACAAGCTCACTGGGGAGGATCAGGAAAACATTAACCAGCTCTGATGTTTAGGTGTGGAGAGTGGCTCCAGCAGCAACCGTCTCTGCCAAGAATAGTGCAGTGCTACGCTGCACTGTTGAGCTGAGATACTACACAGAAGCTGTGATGCCTCCAGCATACCTATGTAGAGGAGAGGGGGAGGTAACACACAAACTGAATATCAATTCCAGGCAAACTGAACTTTTAGAACAAATTATGCTTCTTAACAAGCCCCAACGATTCAGTTTGGTGTTTGGTTTTAAGTAAATATGAATATAAATTTCTTTTTTTCATTGCAAGATTTCCCTGGAGATTATGTAGGTGTAGCTAGTTAAGGCTCCAGTGTGCACTGTGCTAATGTGCATGCATGCTGCCACTTGTTATTTATATGACACGTTTTAACTTTTACTGCAACGAGAATTCAAAATCTCCACGCAGAAAATTCAAATTTGACGGTTCGCGTACAAGAATCGCTGCACCATCAGTTGTGCTGTTTTATTGCATAAAGCAGTCTTTCAAATGAGCAGTTTCATAGCCGTTCCCTGGCCTGATCATGCTCCAGTAGTAATTTAGATATACTCCTAAGATAATGAGACCATTGAAGCATGGAAACGAGGCTAAGCCCGTGTAAGAAAACCCACATGCTGGAAGAGCAATGAGTCTCATGAGGGAAACAACAACAACTTTGGAGACCCTGTTTATTCTCAAATTTCTGACTGCAGTCTCATGACATTTGGCTCTGAGAACTGGCTGAATGCCTCACTATCATAGGATGCTTACCAGTGGAAATGGGGGAACCATACAGAAGTTAAAATATATGTTTGTTTTTTGTTTTTTTTAGCATTTTTCTTGACCTTAGCGTTCACAATAGTGACCAAAAAGAAGGTAAATATGTGTTCTGTGTTAACCTTGCATACATTTGTAGGCAAAATGTGTTTTCTTTTTACATTTTACCATGCAGTGTATACATGTTGTATAACGCAGTTCATCATTTCCTGGTCCGGTTTATGTTTTTCAGTTGTTTTTTTATATATATATATATTCATCAAACATTTTATCAATTTCCATTTCTGTTCAACAGATCAACAGTCACACTAAGACCCTCTGTGATGCATCACCGCTCAGACAGATTGGATTCAGGTTCTGACTCTCATAATTGGCAGGATAACCGTGCTGGGTGATGTAGCCGGGCTCTTAATGGTGGTGGAGACAGGAGGTGGTGGTTGTATGTTTTCATCAGTGAGGGAGTCGCCCTGTGGATTTTCAACTGATGTGAGAGGAGCAGAATGCAGGAAAGGATGAGTGGAGGCGTGAGGTGAAAGTTAAAAGACGATGATAATGATAATAATTAAATTCATGTTCTAGAGAAAGATTTGTGCAAATTGAGAAGTCATTTGAGGAGATTTAGTGTTCTCCTCCTCTTGAACTCAGCAGTAGCTTTAAGAGCAAAGCAGGACGGACACATGTGAAGCAGTATTAATTACACAAACTGCATATTAATCATCTATTATATTTTGCAGGCTTATCATGTATTATTTTCAGGCGTAGTGCGCAATGATAATACGTTCCCATGTTGTGTTCACCCGCATGTCCAAATGAGCTCTTTGAACATGGATTGCTTTCTCATTAGTTTGGGGCGTTGGAAACCCATTTGAAATCATTTTATGTGGATTAGCAGAATGATAATTGTCTCTTGTTAATGAAAAAAATGCATGAACACTTTTATACTGAATTGTTTTTTTGTTTTGTTTTGTTTTTTTAAAAAAAACAATGTGGTTAAATAAATGCACATTAGGAAGATGAGCACCATTGAAAAACAAACTGGCTGCATGCATTTAAAACTGTATTGAGCTTTTCTGTTCAATAATTAAAGAAAGACAAAGAAATTCAGTCCTGGTTGATTTGATGACTCCTTCAGCTACAGGTGCCAGCCTCCAGTGAGGTTTTAATCCTACAGGTCACAGAATTCTGGGGGTAACAAAAGGCTTTTGTCTAAAAAAATAAATAAAAATAAAACTACACTTGGCCTTTTTCCATCATTCTGTGAGCGATTTTACTGATTTATTACGGGCATGGTGTGAGACTGTTAACAGCAGAGTCAGTGAAAGGATTTGGTTACCTCACTGAGAAGTTGGAGGCGTGCAGTTGTGGTTGTTCCCTCTTCTTCCATTACTCCCTGCATCATTTCAAGCTGAACTGCGGCGAGAAATAAATCTCGGTTTTATGTGGATTTTTGCCGAACAATGGCTGTGGTGAAACAGTGCATTTGCCACCTAGACACTTTCAATGTGAAGCTGCAGCAGAAAGAAATATTCAGTCCACATTACCTGTTTGTCTTCACTTAAACCAGTGGACATCAATAACCTTTTTGAGAACACATTCGGCACTAGACAGTACCTGATAATAACAGACAAATGTTTCATTGAAAATCTTTATTAATATAATAAGTTGTCTTTAAAAGGGCAGCACAGATTGTGTTATATGCGTCACAATCACTGCAACTGGGAATATGGCACAAATCTTCAGTTAAAACTCTCAAGACACTTCAGAAGTGAGTAACACAAAGTACGCCTATAGACACATGAGGATGTAGTTAATTGATTTAATTTATATATCTTCTGCTTCTACTTAATTAATGTCCCAAGTGTATTTTTCACGATTTCACGTTTAGCTACTTATATCTGCAGTTGAGCTTGGCTGGGTACAACAGTCAAATTAAATTGCAAATAAATGTTTTACCTGGCACCGTAATCATCATTCTGGACAGGGTCTGGCTGGCGAATGGTTTTGCATAAAGTAGGACCCCGAGCTGACGTCCAAATGAGATAAGAGTAAGCATGACTGCCACCAGCCTCTGAATGAGAATTATTGCAAAAGGCTTTAAGATTCTGTCAGATACCTCTCAGTCTGCTTTTAGTCTGAACCTGGAAATGTAGATCCATTAATCTGAGGTCTGGCTCAGCGTTTCCAGATGAAATCTGGTCTCAGGCTAGATGCTTAGTGCTCTCAGTTCAAGGCATTATTGTTTTTCTACCCTGCCCCCCTCGTCCCTGTTTTCCATCTCTCTCTCATATTGCAGGTGGTCTTTATGAAATATGCAATTCAATATCTGCGTGGTCTTTGACCTTGAGCTTTTGCGGCTTCATCCGTGCTTATCGGATCCATTAAAGGATCATTCTCAAACATGCATGTGTGAAAATAAAAACATGCTCATGAAAATGCACACAAGCGCAGAATCATTATATACAATTCTGTTATGTTATGACAATGCGAGCTCTTACAGGGCACTGGGGCTTAAGCTGTAAAGTAAAGCTGTAAAGAGTTGAAAGAGATATGATTATCTCTTATCTAAAAATGTCAGTCACTGTGTTCCACTAAGTGTGTGTTTTCGTTTTTTCTCATTAATTTACCAATGGTATATTCTTTCTAAATATTGTGAAGGTCCTCTCCAGAAACCTCTGATGACATCTTACATTTTTCTCCAAAAAAAGTTCAATCACATCTCTAGAGATGTTGAAAATTGTATCTATGCTTCCTCCCTCGCTTAAAAATCCAGAATCTGCAATAAATATGCAAATATTTCCATCTCCTGTATCACTATGTCTATATCCAGTTGGACCAAAATCTGCCTCCAAACACACGATGAACATCAAAAATCCTGTTTTGCTGTTTCGAGCCTTCCTTGAAGTTACATGATTAATGTGACATTCCTTTAATTACGTGTAATTAAATTAAAACGATCACTCTGTTGTGAATGGACAGACAGCTCTGATCACAGATTAGTGAGCTGCAGTGATGTTTTTCTTGACAGTGTCCATGGGATGCTGTGTGTTGTTAGTCTGTCCTTCCATTTATTCCATGCAGTGGATTTCAAGGGCTG
Source organism: Mugil cephalus (assembly GCF_022458985.1). Lineage (NCBI taxonomy): Eukaryota > Metazoa > Chordata > Actinopteri > Mugiliformes > Mugilidae > Mugil > Mugil cephalus. Next base: position 6,229,158 of record NC_061771.1, read on the forward strand.
CCTATCTTTATGGGCCTTTTTATATTTATCCTTTGGTTTGTTTTACACTTATTGCTCCTATCTCATCTTCTCATTTAAATGCAATTTCTTTTCTTTGTTTTTTAAATCAAACGATAGCTTTGTGATGCAGTAGTTTGACATTAAAGCACCCCTCAAGCTCTGAGCCTAGAATCGCTTCTGGTGCAAAATCATTTTCTCATCACACAAACAAACTCAGACTTGAAGCAAAAAATAACAAGAAACAAATGGGAGTTGTGCACGAATGAGGAATTTATTGTAAAATACAATGTTTTATTTTATGCTACCACCAAACCACAACCTCAGTACTCCAAGAGGTTGTGTTTATTTAATGTCCAGCAGGGGACAAAATAACAGAAAGACTTGAAGCTCTGCAAAACCTCAACGGTTAACACAAAACTGGAATCGCCAGAGGTGTTGATTCAACTTTGTGGAAATGTCTGAGACCGTGTTTTGTGGTGAGAATATCTCCGTCTGTGTCTTTTGCTCAGCACTAGAGACGGTCTTGTGACCACAGTTTTTCTTGTGTTTGGCATATGACTTGAAGTCACAGCTTCCCCCTTCTACACTGGAAAGTGTGACAACAGCGACCATTTGTCTTCTCTTTATTCGGGACCGTACTGTGCCTACCAGCACCGCTGTGCTGTCATTATCCTTTTCTCCTCCTAATCCACACAACAGTGCGGAAGAAGTCCAGCCAACGCACAGCAATAGTTTTATTAGATGAGGGTTGTGTTCCTGACCCTGTGATGAATATTAGGGCAGTGCCGACTCTGTTTTAGCTCTGTTGCAAAGTGTTATGTTCTATGTTCACCAGCTAACAAACAGTTCACTGTGTCTGCCTTTTTATAGTTCAACTAAAACTAGGTGTTAAAAAAAACATCACTAAACTGTCGTGTCTGGTACCTTAAAGTCATAGTTCCTTTTGAACACATGCATTCAACAATCAATGTGTAGGGTTTATATTTCCTTGGTGGGTTTTGTACACGAAGAGACGCACTTTGAGTTGCATCTGCTGCAGAAAAAATGGGATTCGAACAACACTGCAATCTTTGAAATCTTCACATTCCTCCAAACACGATATCAGTGTGTGTTTTTTTTTTTTTTTTTTTTGCAGTTCTGCAGTTCAAATTAATTCAGTTTGCTCTGAACGCAAATCTGAAACAAAGCAGCGAAGAACGAGACTTATCATTTGCATATATGCAAATGAGCTGAGCTTCTTTTATTTCCAGCTGGTGCACATTTCTCCCCAGCTCTAAGAAGTATGTTTCATCGCTTTAATGCTCTGTGAGGCAATTTTACAATGATCTGCAGGGATGCATTTCCCCTAATGCAGCTTACATTACTGTCACACTACATGGAATGAATAGTCCTGAAACCTGAGTAGGACATATGGAGATAAAAGGAAGGGAAAGCAAAGAAGAGAAAAGCCACAAGGAAGTTATTGATGGACGCTTTACACACACACACATCACTTCTGTGGCTCTGATGGCTGCACGTACAGATGTCACTTTAAACAACTGCAGACATGCAGGTACATATATAACACACCCACACTTTGAAGAACAGATGCTTTCTTTTCTCCCACTCCTTCTAATCTTTCATGATTTTCTCACTCACCCACACCTCCATCACACTAATTCACCACTAACTCCTCCGTACACACCCACTGGCTCGAATGCATCACTCGGGTGAGGACAAGTAATTGCAGCACACGGAGACAATTTCTCTTGAAACACTTGACAGCTGTTCTGATCTGATGACAGCCTTGCGGTGTGAGCCTAGGCCATCAAGCCGGATTTTATCTGAGGTTCTTGGTATTGATTGATGATTTGAATAGTTCCGATCAGGGGGAACTCATACGGATCCACACCTACTACAGACCACACGCCCCGCCTTTCAACACACACTCAAAATTCTGCATCTGTGCCCTGTTTAGCACTTAGTCTGTCAGAGAGCGAGTTATGACCAGACACATATTCCTCAGAGTGGTAATGTAATGTGTGTGTCCAAGGGGGAAGTTTATAACGTCAGGGTTGGCAGAGGCATCAGTCTTATTGGGTGATAGAAATATTGACTCAGCTAAAGATTTCAGATGATGTTCGTTCTAACAAAAACGCTGTCTCAAAAGGACGAAGGGCCCACACAGAATTGGGACATGTGATCACAATAACAAATCTCATCACAATCAGGAGTACTTGTAGACATGTGCATTGGTGTTACAGTTTGGTACAAGCTATTTCCTGGAGGCACACAGATGAGACATAACTTTATGACCACTTTCCTAATATTGTGCAGGTCTTCCCTGTGCCTTCAAAACAACTTTGACTCAGTAGTGAATGGACATGGGTCTTCTGATGGTGTCCTGTGGTCTCTGCCAACACAGTGTTGTTAGTGGGGGCCTTTGGGATCATCCCACAGATACCTGATCAGTTTGAGATCTAGTGGATTTGGAGGCCAGGTCAACACCTTGTGCTGTATTTCATGTTTTTTTTTTAGTTGTTCCTAAGGAGTGTTATTGCTATGGGGTGGGGGTGTCTGCTCTGGTCTAGTTGGGTGCTACATACAGTAACATCAACATGAATGCCAGCTATAACAGTTTCCCAACAGAACATTGACTTGTCACAAGAAGTTTAATGTTAATTAGTGTCAGGAGTTTTAATGTTGTGGCCGATCGGTCTTCACTACAAAGCAGTGTCCTAATAAAATCATAATTACATTGAATTCATATTCAGTTTGAAACAGTAACTGAGTTCTGAAATGTGCTTTGTTTTTAACCATGAGATGCTACTGCCTAATTGTTGAATGACCCAGTTGCCTTCAACTGGCTGCTCAATATTACCAGGTGATTGATGTTGTCAGAACTGCTCATCTGACCAGTTTGTGAAAAGCTTTCATTCTGCTGTGAAAAGAAGTCTGTTATTTCACAACACCTCTTCACACAATGCATTAATTAAAACATTACATTCAGCAAAAAGGAAAGTTAAAAAGATAAAGACTGAAATAGATCCTCGCTGTGTGTAGTACTCAGTCATCAGGGCTGTGTTTGTGAAGATGCTCAAAATAAACATTGACTCATTTCTTAATGGAATTTTGATAAACAATCCTCTGAGGTCCATTGTATCTACTACTGAGCACATGAGACAAAATGAAAGCTGATGCTGAGGGGACTCTTTCAAGCCGACACCTGGTGGTCACTGGCTGTGACGGAGGAAATTCTTCATACTCTATAAGTTCATAAATAATCAAGCGGGCACCAGGGGTGCATGAATTTCTTGCTTATTTGATGAATTATTGTGATGGAAATTAAAGTCATCGGAAGGTAACTGTGGAAAGAGGCTCAGTGTTTGAGGGAAAGAAGAGGAAAGTTTGCAGTGAAGCTTCGATAATCAAGCTCGGTCCCCTCGTGATCTGTTCCCCTCCAGTGAACCTCCTGCTGCTCTGTGTCCTTATCTCTTCCATTTCCCCACACTGTCAAAATCAGTCTTCTATTACTATGTCACTATGTCACTACTCTCATCCAATTAACCATTTGTCCGCCCTCTCCCAGCCAGTCATTGTCTCGACCCTATGCTTTTATCATTCTGTCACTCCATCTGCAGGTTGTGTCCCTCCATGGATGAGGAGGAGAGTTGCGGTCTTCATGAGAGGTCTCCTTCAGCCACCTGACAACTTCCTCTTCTCCATCACCAGCATCTAGACTTTGCAGGTCCTCTCCTCATCTACCTTCAACACTTTGACTTTAACCTATCTTGCTTTTGTTCATTGTTACCTGGTAGCTTCCATACGTCTTCTCCCTGTCCTCTCTTTCCCCGCAGTACATTAATCACTGGAGATCCCACAACCGCGGACATCCTCTTCATAAAAGCCATCATATATTGTTTCGACCATGCTGCAATCCCTGCTATTTTCCTGGACCTACTGCCATCACTCCTGACCTCTATTAACAGAATGGTCCTCCACATGGAGGTGAGGGGGCTCAACCATCCCACGTGCAAATGTTCACATTCATCCATTTCATTGTTTAAAAGAACTGCTGAAAGTCTGTTTTTCATTCACTTTTCATTCAGTGGTGTATCTACTGTCAACCAACAGAGCTATGGGGTCAGCCTCTGACAGTGTTATGTCACCTAACAAAATAAATTCAAGACTTTGAACACTATTGTCTCTCCTACCATTCCACAAGTGTGTGCCTAGTCAAATACTGATTGAATGATCTTCTTAAATGCTTTGTGAATAAAGTCAACGTTATCAGAGCAAGTAATCCCCCCTCATCAAACCATCATGTATTTAGTGTGCCCTGCACAATCCTGAGCCTCTTTTACCCCCTGTCCTTAGAGGGCATGGCTAAAATGTTGGTCCAAATTAAGCCTTCATCTGGCCCCTAGACGTTCTCTTTGTTTTGAAATGTACTTCTGCTCTGCTTTTGATACAACTCATCGTTTTATAGACTAAACCCCTGGGGGGGTATTTCTGGGTCTGCCTTGCCCTGATTGGTACTCATGTTATGTGACTGACTGGAGGTTTTCAGAATCTGCGGGTCAGTTCATGTCGGACACACTGACTCGGTGTCCCACAGAACCATGTGGAGTCCCACAAGGTTCTTCTCTAGATCCTGTGTTGTTTCCCTATATACTCTCATTAAATATGCTACTTCTTGGATAACTCAGGTGCTTGGCTCAGCCCACTGTACCAAAAATGGTCAAAAAGGTGCAGTTTAAATTGAGCTGAAACAGACGAGTGGCGCCTGTGACGTCACCCATTAGTCACCCAAAGCGACTCTGCTTAGTTATGTATAACGTTTAGCTTTGAATTCGTTTCAGCTGATTATCGTTATCAAAATTATAGTGCCTTGTAAAGTGAAATTAACTGTTTGTTGTACATGACTGTTTATTTGCTGCTGTAAATATGTAACATTGTGGTTTTGGGCATCGCTGTGTTGGTTTAATTTTTATTTATTTATTTAATTCATTACTATGTGTTCCATTATTTAGAATCCCTTAAACATTGGACACTGGTGTTATTGTTAAAGGTGTGGTATCTCACACAGAGGTCTTTCTGTATTTATTTCATCCTACTCAATTTAAAGTTGAGACTGCAACTGAATCCGGCATCGTTATGTTTAAAAAGTGTTACTGCCAGAATACTTAGGGTCAGGAAAGTATGTTCCCAGACTAGTTGCATGTGCCGAAATGCACAAAATAAAAACTTTTCTCAACTCTGTGTCACTGTCTCGGTAGTTTCACAGTGACCTTTGAGTTAATTTAAATTCCTTGTTTTTCCATTCAAATTCAGCTCAAAGCCCACAAAACTTCTTTTCTCTCAGTACAGATTCAGATTAACCATAGCTTTAGTTGTTCTTTAGAAGAACATATTAGTCAGTGAGGTGGTGAACTACTCTATCATCCTGACATATAGTCCTTTATCAGTGGTCTTTATAGGCAAACGGACCGCTCAGTGAAATCAGATCAACCAGAAAATAAACAGAGCTGAGTGAATGAAGATCAAGGTATTATTTATTTCACAGTTGAATTCAAAGCCGTGCTAGCTGTGCTCCGCTGTGTTCGGAGAATAGTCAGGGACAGCCTACTGTCAGGTGCAGGTTGAGTGCACAGGCTTTGCTGGAAACCGCTGTACAACAAATGTGTGTAAGACCCTGTAAATCTTACAGGGCTGCAGACTTGCAAAGGTTATAACTCAGTGTGGGTTTGTCAACTCCAACAACCCCATTCACATTATTATGAATGATCTGGATTGCTGTTAATGGGAAAATATTGATTTGTGGAGCAAGGTGGCAAACCACATCCCCTCCAGTTCCCACAGAATACATACAGTAGATTTTCTTATCCTGTGAAAAGTACCTTGGTACCTAAATTGTATTGATTCCAGTACTGATGTAGTTACTGACACGGCTAATTGATTCTGGTCCCGTGTTCATTTTACTTTACACTAACAGCAGGGATTAGTTAGCTTCAAAACACAGAGCAGCACTTTACTCCCACTCTCATGACACACAATAGTTAAAACCTTGATTTCCCTCGTCATCATTCAGTGCCACTCCTTGACAAGAAACATAACGTACAAATTTCTCTTCTAGTAGCAAGGTCCATTATTGTAAGATCCACTTAGCATATGTTGTTGTCTGAAAAGGCACACAAATTAAAACATTAAGAGATGTGACCAGAAGCTAAATAATTAGTAATAATAAAGCATTTTAATTTATTTTTTTAAAACACTTTCAAAAGTAATAAAGAGGAGAGCAGAGTAATTTTCAGGTACTTGTTAACTTCAGAATACCAATGCAGTTAAAACTTAGCCCTGACCTGAAGGCAGAGGAAACTTTATAGTGAAGTACTTGGTTTAGTTGTTTCATTTGCGTGTACTTCATATTAATCTTTTACATAAAAAAATAAATACATTTACTGCCATATGTGTTATGACCCTAACGCTGCATTTTATCTTATTCTGGCTGGGAATATATACCTATACCTAAGTGCAGTATCTGTGCATATTGTGCAAGTCATGTCACAACACAATATGAAAGTGTGGATTATTCCAAAAATGAATGTAATAAAACCATTTTTTTTTCCTGGGTTAAAAATGACTGCTGTCTTTGTTTCATCCACAGAGAAGGAAGTTAAGAAGAAGTTAATGTATCACACAAGCTGGACCCTGAATCTCCCACTATCACTGTCAAGCTTGAATGAATCACCCCTCTCCACTCGATGTATATCGTGTAGTCATGTTTATATGCGTACACTGCATGCATAAAATGCTTTATCCTGGTCCATGTATGATAAGCTCTCATTTCCTCTTCTTTTCTGTCCCACCAACATTTTTTCTTGTGTTGTTTTATGAGCTGGGTTCTGTTAAATGGGAGAATCGTCCTTGTCACCTTGGGGGCTTAGAGCCTCTGGATTCTACACAGAATCTTGAAACAGTTCTGATTATTGTGGAAATAAAACAAAAACAAACTCAAAAAACCCTTATCACTGTAGAGGCAGGAGGTGACGTATCACAGCTGTGCAAAAATAGCACCTCTGATTAAATGAGAAAGGTGCATGCAGAGGCATGTAATTGTAGAGGTTGAGAGGTCACAGCCACTAATGTGATGGATAGTATTAATAAAGGAATAGGCAGCAGTGTTCATATAGGCAAAGGAACGCTCGCTGCCATTCATCACTGTGGTTGCACAGCACCACTATAGTGCACAGTTCAAGCTAGGAGGCCGTAATTCTACCAAATACGTACTGATTTGAAGTCTGTAGGCTAGCATGAAGCGGGGGAAAATGGTTAAACTACCCTTGCTCTGGTGAATCACATCCTGCATTATGGTCCTGTGTGAGGCAGACAGAGCAGACACACAAAGACCGCCCCGTTTGTTTAATGGCCTGGGTTTCACATAGCCTTATAACAACTATGAGAAAATGTGCCATGGCTTCAACAGAGTGATTTATTCCAAAATGAAGTCTGCCATACTGTAATGATAACGCACAAAAACAAACACACTTTTTTGAATTAGTATTTTAATTCCAAAATCATTGGTTAATGATCTACAAAATGCAAATTCGCAAACTCACAACTGTCCCTCCGGCTCCATTGTGTATGTATGTGCAAGGTACAGTACCATGTCTCACCCATGAACAGATGCAGGCAAATAGTTATGATCTCAGGGCTTATTAGGATGCATGGAAACAAACACTTCACACGTTATGAGACCGCCCCCTGCTGGACAGACACCATAAGGCAACATAAAGGTCTCCCTTAACAGAGCAGGCACAGCACAGAGAAGGCCTAATTTCACTGAGTCAGTCTCATCGTAACACAATAACTGTCAATGGAGCCACAAATCACGCTTAACCGGCACATCTATGAAATCTAAACATGTGAAAACGATTTTAGGACATGTTTTAACACACAGCACGTGTTCCTCTGCAGCAGGTTAGTCCCTACGAGTATTATTTTACTTTATAAAGTGCCTTTTAAAACAGAGCAGCATCCTGAGTCATAAAGTCTGACATGCATTCAGCTAGATTAAGCAGTAACATTAACAGTGGAAATGCTACACATGTACTGTGCAGAGATTCTGTAGGAAACAAATCGAGAACTTAAGTGGTCTAACAGAATTTCACTAGGAAACCGAAACAGTCCCGGTTTTCACCGGGCTGTTAACATCCTGCGCTTTCAGTTTCACAGTGTCCCCATCTAACTTCCTCTTTGCTTAAAATCACAAGACACACAAACTTGGTCCCCTTCCCTTCTTGGATCGAAGTGAAATGATGTCAGCGGAATAAAATAAAAGGAGCATCAGGTAAAGGATAACACCGTGGGAACCTGTGAGTGGCTGATTTCCAGTTCTAAAATATGAATCGACAAAATCGCAAATAAATAAATCAACACTGAACGCGTTTGGTCAAAACTGGAGGGAATGATTACTGTGTGATTACATAACAGCATCTTCAGTCTTGCTTCAGCAATGACTCTCATTAAATATTGTAACTGAACCAGGATGGCACTGATGAAAAGGTGTTTTCGTTGTTTTCGACTTTATAAGTTGGACTTTCGCTAAACCCTAATCTCTGCCTTGGCCTAATATGACAAGTGTTATAAAGGACTGTAGAAAAAACACGTATGTTAAGATCTTCAACTGTTACTGAATTTAGCTTCAAGCGAGATTAAAACATTAAATCACACAATCTGATTTGGAATTAGTACAAATTAACAAGCAGCCTATCATCAACATGGCAGAAGAGTTCCAGGATTTTACTTAACTCAAAATGAACACTTGATCACACTACATGTCATCCTATCATGAAATGATAAAGGACCTTTCTCTCTTGGTAGGTGTAATAATCCCATAATAGACCCTTTTCATTTAGTCATTTCTGTCTTAGTATTGTAGTGAAAGTCTTTATTGATAGAGGGGAGAAGTTTAGTTCATAAAAACCATTAACTTGTGGATGTGAATTAGAGGTAGAACCAAAGGAGAAAAGAAATCATGCGCCAGACTTTAATAAAATGCACATGATTTCCTTTCTTCCCTTCTTTTCTTGGAAGTGATATGGAGCAGAGTGTTCAGCCATGACAGCGCTGGAAGTATAGAAGGGGTCGGTCTTGGAGCGCGCTCAGGAGATGATGCGAATGCCGAAGTATTTCTTGAGCTGCTCGAGGAAGATGAAGGTGAGAACTGTGTGGGGAATCAAGCGGATTCCTGCAGGAACAAGACCCTGGGAAAAAAATGAAAAATGTAGCGTCTGACTACTATTTGTACTCTATTTAAAACTAACTGAAGTTCACTGTAACTGATTAGACATTTTTTATATTTTTTATACATATATATATATATATATTTTTTTTTTTTATTTCCCACACAAATAAATAAAGTAAATTTATTTAAATAGACATTAACATGAATCCGAAGGGATAACTTAATATTAAATGCAAAATGATAATAATATGATAATATAGGTAATATAGGTTAATATACAGCACATATAGTAGGTAGGGGGTCCCTACTTAACCAAGTTGTTCGGGGTCCCAGCTAATTCATCTTTTTTTTTTTTTTGGTAAAATGAAAAACCTAACAAATGTTCCCACAATGGCCCAAATACAGGCGCGTTTCATTTAAATAACTAACGGGGACTACACTGTGTGTCTTGGGGGACTATTTTCTAGGTGACCTGAGGTGCGTTTGAGGTACGATTTACACTGTTACAGCACCCACTGCGATGCAGGACCGAATGTCCTTTTTTGTTTTGTGCAGCGGCCTTTTCTTCGACCTGTCCTCTGCAGCCAGGGAACAAATCTATCTGGTTCAGACTGAACCAAAGCACCAAAGGCTAACCCTGACACCAAGTCAAATATATTGTTTTTTTACCTTGTAAAATGCCAACGGACCCAGCCTGGCAGTCTCTCGTAAGCAATGTGTCACCCCCTGAAGAGAGACACATGCTGCTTTAAAATGAAATTGAAGACTGAGAGCCAGTGGCAGACAGTAATAAAAGGATTAGACGGGACAATGAAAAGGGATGAGGAGGGATCCACTCACCGTGTACTCTCCTTTGGAGTTCATCAGCCTCGTCTTCAGCACATCCAGCGGTTGACACAGGAATGTAGCGCAGCCTCCCTGCAGACGACCACAAGCTGAGATCAGTGGACGGAGGAGCTTTGTGAACGCCACACCCGCTGAATCAGGTCAGCGGCGCTCGCAAATAAAACCAGGTACTTACAGCGATGAAGCTGGACAGAAAGTGTGTGAGTATGTTGTCTCCCATCAGGCCTGTTCCCAGCACCAGCTGCTTGGCCTGGTCGTAGCACGCCAACTACAGGTCCAAATAAATAGTTGGAGACATTTTAGTGGGAAAAGGAAACACGTAAGAAAACACAAGTCAGCATCCTTCACTGCTTTCTTGCTTTGGACCTCACTTTGGATCCAAAAAAAAAAAAAAAAAAAATCCAAACACTTTAACAAGTATGAAAATATAGTCATTTCTGTTTTTGCCTCCAGCTGCGTGTTGAATGGATGGACCATTATATTAAAAACCCTGAATTTATACTTACATATAAAAACTGCATGACCCATCGGCACATTATCTATACTGAACTGCCGACTTTTGGCAAAGACATTCTCAGATTTTGTCTCATAAAAATCTATTAAGGAGTACTATAAATGACATCAATGTTTGCTTTATTATGCTCATTAATAAAAAGCTGTCATTCACTATCCTTATTACACTTATCAATAAAGAATATTGAGGCACATGAATGTCTTCTTAGACCGTTTTGTTACTCGCGGCCCTCGATAATTTGTCATTTCTAGAGTGCAGTGTTGTCTACACCGTACGTCACTGAGTTACCTTCAGTCAGCCCACATACACAGTGACATCACTGGACTAGCTAGACATAAAGACTTGCACTTTCTTAGCAACGCAGCTCTCAACAAGTGAAATGAAGCAGAACACAATGTTTAAATGGAACCTTTCTAACAAACAGCTTATTCATCTTTAAAATAAATTTGGCAATGGTGAATGCCTGTGCCTGTACACTTAATGTAAAATACGGAAAAAAAAATCTGTATGAATGTGTCTGTCTCTTTGAGGCCTCCAGTTGTTGAGCAAAACTTTTATTTCAGACTGTCAGCCGAGTTAAGTCGACTTACCTGTCCCACGGTGACCATCGCGCCTCTGCTGGAGGCCATGGAGGCTCCTGAAAACAGTCTTCTTACCCCCTCTAGAGACAGGAAAGAGGGTGTGAGGTTAGACAACATGCCTGAGTGAGCTTAACATCAAGTTGTGTAGCAGTTACCTTCTCTGAAGACTCTATACAGCCCATCTATGGCATGTTTATAGCTGGGGAGAAGCACACATTCAATGTTAAATTACTAAGGAATGTAGAACATGTAAACAATATATATATATATATATATTTTTAAATGAAATAAAAAACACTCACTTCCTCCTCTGTTCTGCTGGGAGCTTCATGTCATTCTGCATCCTAGGAGCAAAACCATTTCACATTTTACACATATGACGGAATGAAAGTTTGGCCTTTTCCATGAAATGCTATCATACGGTGTTACCTGACGTTCACCATGTCTGCCGGCGTGCCAACAAACCCACCGGTGAAACCTGTTGGCAGAGAAACCCAGTTGGCACGTGGTGCTGCGTGGCTGACACTGCATGTGTACAAACTGGACGTACGAGAAAGAGAGAGGAAGAATATGTGTGTTCCCACCTCCGAAAGCGCCCAGCAGGACCTTCTGGTAAAAAGGCATGGGGCCACTGCTAGTGCTGCCCATCATGTCTCTCACTGTCTCATAGATGGCAAATCTAGTGAGGGAATATGACATCTGGAGAGGAGAGGGGACAGTTATGAAGCATTTCATTCTCCCTGCGTCCTTTGCAACAAACCAACATGTAACGATATGAATTTCATTAATATATAATACAAATGTCACGATTTGGCTGCTGTTCTCCTGTTACTGATTGTTTGCCTCAAAACATGTTCTACGCTTTCTGGAACAAAACTCGACTGATCGTGACCTGTCCAGCTAAAATAAATCTGTAACGCAAGTAATTCGATCTGCATTTGATCAGAAGACTGCAAACGAGCAGCGCAACGAGGTCCGAGAGCAGACGTGGCAGTGCGCACAGACACACGTACCTGTCTACAAAGGGAGGCAGAGAGGCCGCTGTAGAGAGCCAGCACGCCGTCGCTCTTCACCACATGAAGGGCCATCCCCATCATCCTCTTCTGCACCTCCTGCTGCGTCTGCAGGTGCACCTGGGGAGACGGTCACGTGTTAGGATCTATGTTCATTTCAGAACCACGGGGACAACAGACACAGAGTTAAAGAGCTAAATGTGACACCTCTTGAAAAGCTTTCAGTGGGCCGTATTATTCTGCGATTCCACTCGTCACTCTTTGAAACCTATCTCTTGAGCCGCTGCCAAGACGAACCCGTCGTTCTACTCTTACACACAGATTTCCACACAAAGTCGGTTAAACCTAAACCTTAAGGTAAACAGTGCAGCTCTCAATGATTGCCAGGTTCCAAAGCTTCATCTTTATCTTCACGTGTCAAGGTGACGTGGATGAACCTCCACGGACATTTAGGCTTTCATGTGTGTTCTGCTGAATTTTATTCTCCAGTATTGGCCCATCTCCAAAATTCATTTTGCATAATGCAGTTCTGCAGGTTCCTTATAGAGCCTGAAGAAAGGGAGGGAAGACAGCAATGCCAGATAGCAACCTGGCAGCATGAGCAGCTCAGAGCACACAGTGTGTGTGTGTGTGTGTGCGCATGTGCTGTCCTTGTCTGACGAGGTCAGTAGCTCTACTACATTGTCTGTTCTCATTTCTGTTTAGAACACAATATCTTTCCTGTTACATCATCCTTTTTTTTTTAATTCTTAATAATCCCTCACGGGAAAATTCTGCATCAGGGATTAATTAGTGGGTCCCACAACTCTGGGACACTCTTTGAAACATTTTTCCTGAGTCACTGTCAAGAGGAACCAGCTGTTCTACTCTTACATACAGGTTTCCACACAAAGTCAGTTAAACGGAAAACATAACATTTTGACCCCAGCCCTCAGTGATAACCAAGTTCCAAAGCTTCATCTTTTCTTCACATTTCCAAGTTACCGGCAGTGACTCAGAATCACTTCTCAGAGAAGTGACTCAGAGAAATAACCATAATTTTGTACTCTATGTCAGAACTTTTGATTAAAACTATTCACCTATTTTACTTTTAAAAGAAGAAATGGGCCTGGGAGGTTTCAGCCGTGCCCAGCAGTTTTGTGAGGCCATGTGGTGCTTTGAGCTGAGTGTCATGCTAAAAATTAACGCTAAATTTATTGCTGTCGAGTTGCTGTTGAGTGTTTTTTTGTCATATATATGTATGTACTTCCATAGTATTTCTATGCCATCTTCTTTTGTCAGCTCCAGAACGTCCCGTTTGCCTAGATTTTCCTGCAGCAGCATTCTGACAGTACATACTGTATGTGTCGGTGTCCCACTTTTCATTCATTCCATTCGTTTTCCTTATCGCAAATTCAATATGCGACACACATGGCAAAAAGTTGTTGTAAAAGAATCTAACTTGACAGCAAAAACCCACAGAGTGTGTTGCCGGGATTCCACCAGATTCAGGGATCTCTTCACGCCTGAACGCTCGCAGAACAACCTAACCGTTTCTTTGCAAACCCTGCATCTCACCAATCCCCCAATCACTTTTCAGGTACATCAAGTACAGCGCGTACGTGATAGGAGTGCATCCAAGGAAAGCTGCCAGATCAAGTACTCAAACCTCTGCAGACCAGTTTTCAGGGGTCCTTATCAGGATATTCAACTTGTCTCTGTCACAAGCCACCATTCCATCTAGTATGAAGTCAGCTCCCATCATCCCTGTCCCCAAGCAGCAGTCAGTCTGCAGCCTGATGGGGAGCGACGGTTTCTGTTAAGATGCAAATCTTTTATATATCAGTTGTTTTTTTATTTCATTCTAAAGTGGCAGCAAAGTCTTATTTCAACTCTAAGACGACGTTAGGAATTCCAATATGACGAAACAAACATTTGAGGTTGCTGCGCTCACACCATTCAAATATTACACCCAAATGAGCTTGTGTGCGCGTGAATATTGCTGTTGCAGGTGAGGTCAGACAAATCTTGATTAGCATTATTAGCAACATAATGTTAGTAAGACAACAGAGTGCTGCTTATCATATGTGTGTTTGAGTTAACACAAAAGAGGAAATCAATAAATCATGACTTGGCCCTATTTTCTTTGTGATGTGTGTTGGGTCAGTAACTACTTCCTTGATGAAACAACGCTACCGTCCTTCTAAATTTAAACGCCCTTCCATCGGCTTTTATGTGAATGTGTTAAATATAACAGCGTTTAAAAGTTTTTCACTGTGAGGTAAAGAACAAAGCAAAGAGCGGGACGTACTTTGAGTTCTTTTGTCTTTTTCTTTATGCGTTTGGTTGTTTTAGTTATCTAAAGATAACAGTGACATTCTTCTGTTGATGGGTCACTTTGAGTCATGTAACAAATGAGCTGAACGATAGCCGTTTAAGCTGCGGCGGACTGCAATTCCTTTATTTGAATGTCAGTTTGGTTATTATTGTGATTATTCACAAAACAGGCTTATAAAACAAGGAAATGAGCGCATGGACCTTTGACACAGGCACGTCATGTGAACACGAATGAAAGTCACCATGACGGTGCTACTTTTGCTTCCATCACACATCCTTTTCTATTTCTGCCTAATCCCTCCAGCTGTCCTTAATGGAACTCACCTCTGTTGTTGGCACAACACCTGAATGTTGAAAGCTTTTACAATTCCCTGAAATGCAGCTTCACTGCAGTCTCCCATACCAATAATATTTTTTGCAGGATTCCTTTCAATACAATATACCTCACATGCATCATGGGGCACGTTTGAAGTGTAGGACTTTGACGCTCACACACAGACTGCTCTCTCATACAATTAAGAGATGCAAAGACATCGTCACTGTTAGCGAACGTATCCAGATTAATCCCAATCAATCAGTCCCTGGATGACAAGTACAACACAGTCCTAAGGTTGTGGTCGAGGGACAGAGATCACTACAATGTGGCAAAGGTGAACCTGAGGAGAGGTATCAAAAGCTTCTCAGGAGGACCTGAAGAAAAAGGTGGAGGACAATTTGATACACAGCAACCCACAGAGTGTGTGGTTGGGATTACACCAGATCCGGGGATCTCTACTTTTTGCAATAACGGATGCCTCACTTGCAGAACAACTCATTTCTTTGCCTGCTCCAAGGCAAAAGGCTCCCAATTCATTTTTAAAGTACATCAGGTCAGGCAGGTACCGATGAGAGGGGTTCCAAAGAAGGCAGAGAGGCTTTGAGGAGTACTCAAAGCCTGTGCAAACCAGCTTTCAGGGGTCCTCATCAGGATATTCAACCCGTCTTTGTCACAAGCCACCATTCTAGTCTGAAGTCAGCTACCATCATCCCTGACCCCAAATAGCAGTCGGTCTGTAGCCTCAGTGACTACAGGCCAGTAGCATTACCATCAGTAGTCATGAAGCGTTTTGAAAGACTGATTGCTGACCATGTCACAACCAGTCTGTCTCCTACCTTTGATCCTCATCAGTTTACTTATACAAAGAGCAAACCTGGACTCCACTGAGGACACCAGTCAATATTCAATACCATCATCCCAGACACATTAGTAGTTGTAGCCACCATCGCATGTGCCTGGATCATGGAGATCCTGAAGCTGTCTGCATGGTGTGCTGCACATAACCCGTCCCTCGACACAAACGAATTTAAGGAACTAATCACTTCAGAAGACACAGAGCAGAGCCTGACCCCATCACATCAATGGAGAGTGTTTCCACTTTTTAGTCCATAGGGGTGCATAGCTCAACAGACCTCTGCTGGGGGGGGGCGAACATCTCTGCAGACACAAAGAAGGCCGAGCAGCGACTACACTTTTCGAGAGTGCTCCATAAATACGAGCCAAAGCTCGCGGCGTCTTTCTTTCCTCCCCCAATAAAGAGCGTGCTCTCATATTGCATCTCGTGAGGGCTGCTGGCTGTTGACAACAAGAAGCAACAGAACAAAAGGAAGAACATTTGGCTTCTCTCTGCCAGGTTCAGATAACTTTGTGGCGCAAAAAGTGTGTTGAACTACAGCTTCCTCTAGGACAGGGCTATCCAACTAACGGCCTGTGGGCCAGAACCGGCTGAAACCGGTTATTTTTCTCTTTCACAAAAAGTCAGCAGGTGAATGACTTCGTGAATGTGGCTTTTTTTTATTAAACCTGGAAGCTGATGTTTTCTTTTTTTTTTTATTATTACTTAAACAAAAAGCCAGCCGGTGCCGTTTATAGAATTTCAATAAAATCATTCAAAATATGTGGCGCTTTGTGTCAGTTCAGTCCAAGGGCAATAGTGCAGGGATTGTCCAGCCCACAAACCACAGCCTTCCTACAATATGGGTCACAGCAAGATGTGGTTGCACAGCCCTGCTGAAGGACATGAACTGTTCTCTGCCCTGCCCTCTGGCAGAAGACACACAAGCTTGAAGGTGTGCACAAACATGCATAAAAAAACTGTTTCTAGCCTAAGGATGCTGAAAAAAACAAGACTGTAGTCTATGTGAAATATTTCACTTGCTTAATATGTTTTCACACTATTTTATTCACTATTTTTGTTGATGTCTTTCATTACTTACTCACATCACTGTATGTGGTCTGTCTTTTTTCAATTTTACTGGCTATTTGACACATTTAATCGCTCTTGTAATGTTTTTGCATTCAGTTCTATAAAGGCTTATCGGTCTATCTATCCATCCATCTACAGAGTATCAGGTTTTATGGATGAATGAAGTCTGGCAAACTAACGTCACGCATGTTTAACACCTTGCAGATCACGAGTGTTTCAAAAGACTCACACTTACTGATCCAGATCACATGCATCTAGTGCATGTCGGTTCCTCCTCATGCTGCTCAGCACTAAACTAATGAGTACACTTTGGACTACAATTTAGGCAACCTTGAAGAAGAAAATGATGTGTGAACCACTAAAAATATATATATAAAATAATAAAATATGGACACTGTCCAGACAGAGGCCTCTCTTCTTATCTGGACAGATGAAAACAATTTTAATCATTGTACAGTTGGTAAGCTTTGTTGTTTTCTTCTTTGGTGAGAGCATAATGTGCAGTAATGAGGCCACACTCAAAATAGAAATGCAGAACTGCTAAATACTACCACGCTTTTATGGCTAAAAGCAAGTTAGGGCAGACATAAACTCCACTGGGCACCCTCTCACTGCACCACATAATTACACAGCACATGACTTCCTGTGCACCAGTTAGTGTTATCAGGGTCATGTGCTGCTCTTCAGTGCAACCAAAAGCGAGAAAAGATTTGGCATTTGGAGTAGGTGTGCAAGTTTAATCTTCTGTGGAGCAGCGTGGGGCCGAATCAACAAGAATGAACAAGCAAGATCACAAACTCTCTCACACACACACACACCTGCTTTCAGGCGATGACACGTAGTAACACAGTCTGCGATCTCAAATGACACTGAATCCAACAACAACCACCTATTATTTTCCTCAGATTACGCACACATGTGTTCTGGCCTGACCTGCGCCCTATATTTCCTCCGCTCCATACATTACCGTGAGCACACAGTGAGACACTTAAAACCAAAAGCGGGCTCACGTCGGTGTCTGGGCGCTCCGCGAACAGCTGTGTGCTGGTGTTCAGGCCTGCACTCCTCTGCACAGCCCGGCGGAGGGTTACAGACAGAGCCTCACTCCCTCACCTTCAGCAGATCCAGAGGATGTGTGCAGCAGGCGGCTCCGCAGGACGCGATGCCACCGAAGTACCACCGCGACATCCGTTTCTCCGTCATGGTGTAGGGGTCCTCCCGTCGTCCGATGTCCTTACAGTTGCAGTCGCCGTCTCCTTCTGGTCGAGCCTCTGGTCTGTCGCCCCCACGGCCGTCCTTTTCTTCTTTAGAGCCCTCCTCGGCACGCCGGTCTTGTTGGCTGTCGGCCCTGTGGCCTGCAGGGGTTACAGCTGTCAGTGGCCTGTGGTTGGTCTACGGATCGCGGCTAACCTCGTTAATATTCACACATTCCGATAAGGCACTGCGCCACGGACAGGGGACTTTGGGCTCCAGCAGCATCACGCACGCTCACGCCACTGAGTGCGTGTGTAATTGACCGCGTGTGTGTGTGAGAGAGATGTGTCGTGTCTTTTCTATGAGTGAAGCGCAATAACAAGCGGGAGTGCGGAAAAAAGAGGAGCGCAGCCAATTGCTGCCGTGGATGGCGGAGCTGCCTACCCGCCCTGAGGCACGGGATCCAAAGGTCCACAGCGGGTACAGGAATTCTAAAACAACGCAAAACGCTCACACTCGCATACCCCACTTTCACCGCGACTGGCCGTCACGCGGGGTTAAAGCGATACACGCCGTCTGTGCATGTGCAGGAAGTATAAAGTGTCGGCCTGTCTCTTTAAGAGGGCAGCAGTCGACGGTTCTCTAGTCAACTGAATGACAGTAAGCATGACACAAAAAAAAAAAAAAAATGTCTGCTGGATGTTGCCAGATCTGGTGGTTTCACGTCCGATTGGGCGGTTTTTATAATATATTTTTGGGGTAAAGGAAAAATGAAAAATAAATAAATAGTGTTGGAAAGGTCGGTGAACGAAATTTAGTTTCAAATGCCATCTGAAATACCTTTGTGATCCCCTGACTTCAATCTGTTACTAGAGATTGCTGCCAAACAAAATTTCCGTTGTAACTTCTGTGCTATGACAATTAAAGTTCTTAATCTTACTAATTTTGGTGCTTTTTTCGAATACTTTTTAATTCTGGGTTGATACGAAACCAGCTCTTCCCAACACGCAGGCCTATTAGTGGACAACATGACCCCAACATATGGCTTTCTAGTAGCCAGATGTGTGTAGTCATGTAGATACCAGAGGATTTTTTTCTTTTTTTTTTATGATAGGCTGCACTAATGTGCTGTGTCGAGTGTCTGAGTGGCTAAAATATCATGATATGATCAGTACTTCAGTTATATATTGGCTGGTTTGTGTGCGTTTTGGCAGTTTTTGAAGCGCTTTTGCCCTGAAAACAATCCGCTGTGTCTGGCTGGACAGTCTACTGAAGTCTATGGTTAAAGCTGGGTTTAGACTACTCCTGTAGACCTACCTTCTACATACAGTCACTGTAGTAATCAGGTCCACTGTCATGTCAAAGTAGCTATGGGGCCAGGGATGGATACCTATTTTGGCACATGATTATGCCAGTGTCTGCATCGCAGGCACAAAATGTGTCCCTGATCATGATCGTACATAACTGAACAGGAGTTCCTTGTCCTGATTAATATCAAACATCTGTCAGATCAACTCTGTCTTTATAAGTCTATTTGTTTTTCACAATAGCTAATGAGAAAGAGACGTAAGAGTGTTTGTCCACCAATGGCAAACGTTCTAATCCTCTAGGCTAATGTTAGCGAGCATATTACTGAATGAATGCAGAAAGACAGAATTGACAGAAAGTAAAACTCAGGATCTCACCTCCAACATGACCTCCATTTGTCCCTACAGAAACGATATCTTTCTTTAGCCCAACCATCTTCTCATCTGCACTTGCCTAGCCTTCACCTTTCTTTTAAATTGTCCTCACTGCAGATCAGTCTGAGGTTGCAGCAGGTTTTACTTGTTCTACTAATGTCTCTTCTTCTTTTCTGTCACGATTGTCAGTTGGCAAACCAGGCTGCACGTGTATTATTGCAATCTGTCGGATTAGAGTGTGAATTTAGTATAACTAAACCATCAGCTGAGTGGGGACAGGGAGTACATTTGATTTCATTTACAACTTCGCATTATCAGAAAATTATTGCTGTCGGCTGAATAAATTCTTTTCTGTCTACAAGGTATTGGAACCTTTCTTCTTAATTTAGTCTTTGCACTAAACGAGATTATATTCGTGCGGGTTTAAAGAAAAAAGAAAAATGATTTATTGTCTGTTTGTTGTCCACTGTGACACCTGGTCAGCACGGCCCCACTTTGAAGAGGCAGACAGGAGCTGCAGAAGCAATGAACTGTTGTGTACAGGGTCAGCAGTCAAACGTGTTTCAGCCACCTAAAACAAGGCTCTCCTAAAAAGTCAATATTAGTTAAAGTGTACGCTGTATTTACGGACTAATAAGAAACTGAAGAAAAACAATCATTTTACTTTGCAGGTCTAGTGCTGCCTCTGTTCAATTGTCGTTTATTGTGGGACTTTGGTGTTTGGTGAAAGCTATAAGTGGATTTTTTGTGATTTCTGCCAACTTTCATTACCATGACAGTACCTTCTGCTGTATAGTCACATGATTTTCAAAACCACTTACTACTTAATGGAGTATTTTGGTTTCTTTGATGTGGAATTGCATACGGTGCTTAGTCAGTGTCCCCACGACCCTAGTTAGGATACACGGTAGTAGAAGATGAGATGAGATTAGACTTAATGTATTCACTTACCTACTGTAGACGATGATCTGAAAGAGTTTGGAGAACAGACAGAAGTGCTATCACAGAAGCCAATCAATGAACTCTCCCTTTATCTCCTTATCTGTTGTCTGTTCAGTGGATGTGATAGTTTATCATAAATTTTATTGTATGCAGAATGAACAGGATGCCTTTTAGTGTGACTCATATCTTCTGAAAAGTGTGTATCAGTCCTGTATTTACTAGGGATGGTTATCTTTAAGGTGCTTAAAGATAACTTTTGAAATGGTGCCAAACGGTGACCAACCGGTGCTTAAAGAATGGAAATCATACAAACTTTGTCTAAAAACAATTAACCAATATAAATATAAAATTCATAACCAACATAATTATCATAATAAAAACAGTGACGTGGCATCAGGCTACCAAAGACGCTACATTTCTAAGCTTTAAAAAAGAAAAAAAAGTGCTATGCCTCCTCAGATGTTATGTTGATGTTAGTGTTATCGCTGTTTAACCTTACCTCGGATTTACACCGGATGTGTTGGGCATCTAGGGACTTTTTAATGCTTCAGTGGAGTCCATGCAGGTGAAAATGTGACGTAACGTCACGTGTAGAGTCAGTACAGCAACAGACATTAGGTGGCAGTAATTAAAAATTCAGTGGCACCGTAATGAAATCTGTGTTGCTTTTCGGTCTGTTGGTTTCTGCCGTTTGCGTCAGCACCGGTGCCATTATGATACTGAGTATCGGTACCCGTCCCTAGTATTTACGTGTCTTTGTTTACTCTTGAAATACTGTCTTAATGCAGATATAGGACCAAACAAGATAAACTTGTCTTGTTCCTTTCTGAGAACGAGAAACTTGAGGCGCAGTGCGAAGAGCAGCAGGTCTTTACATGCCATAGCCTTAAAAACAAATCTGTTGTGCAGAGCTGGCAGGGAGGCATGCTGGGAGAGTTCTGTAAATGGAGACGCTGTCAGGCATCTGTTCTTTTACTTGGCCACAACAAAAGTTATCATTTTACACACATCCCAGCTGCAAACAGGCTGCATTGATTTGTCAAAGAGGACACTCATCAGCGCAGTTTGATAGTTAACACACAACCAAAATGAACACAATGAGCTCTTAAGGGGAACACAAATTTCAGCAAAATGAGAAAGAGTCGCATTAAACAGCACGGGGCTGATGAGAACTGCTCAGTGACTCTCTGTCTGATGACAATCACACTGTTTCTAAAATAGACTGAGTTATGTAGCCCTGTTTCATTAAGTGTTTATTATGTCAACTCAGTAGATTTCATATTTAGTCTCTTTAGGCGATTAAATAGTGCAGAAGTTACTTAGTGTTTACTGCCCCCATGTGCTTTAGCTCTGCTGTCACTACTGATGGTTTTAACTCAGACGTTTGGGATCAGATTTCTTTCATTTAAATTGTAGTTTGGAGTTTGTGTGTTTAGCCATTTCTCCCGTCCTGATTTACAACATCCTTACACGCAAAAGCGACTGTCCTTCTCTTGCTGTTGTGTTTTACTCATACCCCTGTACAATTAAGTGTCATTTTGAGGCATCCACTTTTCTAACCTCAAGGAAAAAACATAAAAGCAACCGAAAACACACGTGTGGTGACAAACATGTTTGGTGGAAAAGCTATGCAGCAAACAAAGAGAAAACAGGAACAATTTGACTCTGCTTAATGTTCAACTTGGGACTGTGTGATGAAATGAAGTGAAAGGGAGTCACATTTGTCCAGTGCCAAGGACAAACAGCACCGTAAAATATGAATAGGTGAACTGTCATAATAACTCATGAGTGACAAGTGAGGTTAAAAAAAAAAAAAGGACTGAGATGGTGGCACCTGTCCTGTACATAGGATTACTGCTGCTGTTCTGTGTACACTGAGGTCAATTTCTTCCAGAATCAGCTGGTAGATAATGTTTTATCATTTATATAATTAGAAATTACATTACATTTTTATCTTTATTAGAGACAGGGGGAGAAATAGGTGTCAGAATATGTGTGTCTTGACTGCAAGACAAATCTATTCCTACACACAGTGTTTCCTCATAGGAAGTTTGTATATAATATCTAAAGGACCACCTTTTATAGTGAAAGCAACACATGTTTTTATTGTGCAAGAGCGATTATACTGTACATCATAGAAAACCATTGATAACAAAAGTAAAGGAAAAACTGTCACACTTATGAATAACTCCATAATGACATTATTAGCGAGATGAAACATTATAAAACCTGCTATTATGTACTCCAACCCTGCTCTGCTGCTTCTACTAGTAAAACTGAAAATTTAAATGAGTAATTATTTCACACCTCCAGAGCTCAATACAATACATCACAGAGGCACAGCAAGATACAAAGTTGAATGAATAGTTAAGAATAAAAGCATTAATGACAAAAAAAAAGGGTACAAAAAGCACACAAACAACCAACGCTCCACCTGCCCACGCATGTTTTCAGTGACAACACACAGCGTACACAGATATACGATGTACACTGGCCTTCTGTACACAAACCACCCACACACACACACACAAACACAAGCAGAGGCAGAGTGGAATCTGAGGAATGTAAGTCACATGCATTAGTAAACATCTAAACATCTGAAATCCTCCCACAGCTCATTTCAACTCCTACTCTGACAAACAGCCCTTAAATGAATGGGATTTTAGTGGAAATCTGCAATATAAATTCAAAACACAAACTTGGCTTTCCCATGACATGAAACACACTTCGCCGAGTGACTATCTTCTACAGATTGTGACCGTGCAGTTTCCAAAAGCTTGTCGTGACAAGTTTGTGACCTCTCTGGTCACAGCTCACATGTCCGATACAGTCATCTCATACGAAAGATTTTTCTTGCTGCTTCACCTCTCCTGCAGCTGCCACTGTTTGTGAGCTATCCTTCGCTGGCCTTCCAATAACGGGCAGCGGTCTTGCTCCCGGGGCAGAGGAGCCGATGTGCAACAGAACCCCCCCCACAAGGAGCAGCACGCTGGCTCCCCAGCCCAGGTACAGCGCAGGCCCCAGCTCTCTCTTTAAGGGCGCTGCAATATTTGGATCATAGAAGTCCCTAATAATTGCGTAGGCGGTCCAACAGATGGGTAACAAGTAGGCAAGGCCAGCTATGGCGAAGAGCACCCCCGCTAACCTAGACAGCCGAGCTTTGGAAGTCTGGCTGCCTCCATCCATGCAGTGGGTACACTTGGCCCCCGTCACCCCGAGTGTGAGCGCCAGCAGGCAGAGAAGCAGGGAGAGAACCGTGAGGCACCGCGCCGCTTGCGCAGACGTGGGTAGGGCCAGGGTGGAGTCATAGGTCTTGCACTGGATCTGGCCTGTTGTCTGAGACAAACAGTTCATCCACAGTCCCTCCCACACCATCTGGGCGATCACCAGCTCTCCGCCCACGAAGGCCGACACGCGCCATAGAGGAGCTGCGCACACCAGAGCCCCAAACACCCAGCCCAACACCGCCAACACCAAGCCCATCACCTGAAGACCTGTTGATGCCATGAAGAACTTCAAGGACACACTAAAAAAAAAAAATGGCAGAAATCAGTCCCGTTTTTGTTCTTCTCCTTCTCACTCAGAAGATTGCTGAGAGTCCCGTCATTAGGTACGCTGTCCAGTGATTGTGGGTTGTTGAGATGGGTCCTCTCCTTAGAATCCCTCCTCTTTACTGTAAAGCAATTAGAAGCATGTTTAAATGAACGCACACATCAAATAAGAATAGATATGTCTCTGAAGTTTGACGATCATTCAGGTCATGGTATCCAAATGAAAAAGGCTGAAAGAAGAACAACTGGACTCAGATAGCTTCTTAAAGACATTTCACCGCTCTTCCAAGTAGCTCCAGATGGCAGATTATAACTCTGATGGACTGTAAAAATGGATATTTATTTGGTTTAGACACTTTCTTGCGCTCTATATTTCCAGCAAATCTGTTGTACTTACTTTTCAGTCAGATGTCCACAGATGTCTTGATCCCCCGTGTGTTTCTAGGTGGTGCTGTATGGCCATATGATGTGAGTAGCTGGTGTCTTACGTCTATTATGACTGGCCAGCTTGTCTCGCTAGATCTCATACACAGAGGTGTAGGAGGGCAGCAGTGTAATACTGCATACTAAACACTCTCTCTCACACACACACACAGAGCTAGTTATGCAAAAATGAGATGACAGCACGCGGACACTAGGACACTTTGTTGGATGCTACCATGTTGTCATCTCTCAGAGTTGAAGTGGGCAGAATGAGGCATGATGAAGCCAGGGAGGGGTTGTTGGACAGGGTTTAGAGTTTGATGCATATAGGACGTGTTCTTATAATAAATCTGTGTAAATGATATTATTTCGTTTGGTTTTGACTAGGTTAGACTTAGGTTTTGTAAATACCTATTTAGGCATGTGCAGGGTAAAATCGAAGTACTTCCGTAGTCAGCCATTAGATGGTGGTAGAGACACTAAAGACAATTCCAGATTTGATTTGCCATGGCTGCTTAGAGCATAAGTGAGTTTATTATTTGCATGTTTTTATTGCACAGAACAGTGTACTAAGAGGATACAGAGCATTTGGAATCAAAATGCATTGATTTATTTGATTTGAGCATAGCATCCTTCCTCCTCTATTAGAGGAGCTATTAGCTTTATTTATTTATTTTTTATCAGACTCTTTAGGGTGTTTTAACATACTTGACATGTTTTGATGGTACAGGCTCTTCCGTCTTCTTCAGAAGTGTCACTTGATTTTTTTGTGATGCATATCAGTTGGGTTGATAGTAGAGGCTCTGTGTGTAACAAACCTGCGAGCGTTGGGTAAAAGTAACCCTGAATCAACTAACTTTAAAAGACCCAGTCCATTTACGAAATGTCTCATTTTAGCAATAATTATTGGCTACAGATTTTGACGAGCAACTGGAAACAGCAAAGATAACATAAACTTCAAAACAGAACTAAATGTAAATGTAGTATTTAACATCTGTCAGAGGACTATCAGACACTCAGAAATGAGCCAAGTTGTTGCTGAGTGTGTAAACGGGAAAATGTTTGTGACATGGCAAGGTCAATTGTAAATGATCATGGAAACTTTCATTTTCCCGAATTAGGCCGTGTACACAGAGCTAGGGGAGGGCAACAGGTAATGTAAATGAGTTATAATGCCAAATATCCTTTAAAATGTCTATAAAAGCTGGAATTATACTGTCACCTGCCTCAGCACATGACCTTGTCTGTATTTAAGCCATCGCTGTTTTAAGTATCAGCCCATACCAACATGAAAAACTAGTTTGTTTTCTTTCAAATGTTTGTACAAAGGGAGTAGTGATGGGAATTTAGACTCTTTTTAGTGAGCCGGATCATTTGACTCAACTCACCAAGAAGAGCCGGCTCTTTCGGCCCCCAAACGGCTCTCCATTTTTACCACTTATACCTTTTAGAATTCAGCCAAATTTAGCGCTGTTTTGACCTGTGATTTGTATTGGAACACATATATCACTTAAATTTCAAGAAATTACTGTAGCCAATTGCATTTGTAGTTGTAAAATCTCTCTTGTTGTAAAAACGCTTTCTTGTTGGTTGTGCACCTGATGCATGGGGGGTAGTAGCAGCAGCAGCAGCAGCAGCAGCAGTAGCAGTAGCAGGAGCAACAGGTGGAGTGGTGGCAGAAGCAAGCATGCTAGCCTGCCTTTTTTCTTCCAACTGAACTGCTGAATGTACAGTTCTCAAATGTCTGTGTAAGTTATTTGTGGACCCTGCTCGATATGTGAGCTTCTACACTGTGCTTTCATGTTGTCACAACTGTCAAACTGCATCCATATACTACTTATTTTTCTGTTTTCACTCATCTTTGCACCGCACTTCTCTCTCGTCTTCACTCCCTCTCTCCTTCAGCGCGTCTCTACCTGCCCCAACTCCTGTCACCGTCTCAGCGCTGCTAACCCCGCCCCTCCCTAGCTTTGGATCAATCCTCACTGGTTGCACAGCATGCACGTGACACCCGTAGCCAACGCTCGGAGCGCCCAGGTGTACTTTTCCGAAAGCGAAAATAAAAAATAAATAAAATAAAAAAAATAAAAAACTCGCGGCTCGCGGAAGGACGTGAGCCGGCTCCCATCGGTCACTTAAAAGAGCATGCTCTTTGAACCGTCTCACCCACACATCATTGAGATGGAGGGTTTCATTTCGCGGAAACCACTGTAGTGCAACAGGAAAGTCAGTTTTATTGTTTAGTTCCTTGTTTGTTTACTGTACAGCGAATTTCTGGAGTTCAAAAATCTGGAGTTAAACAAAAGGTGTTTTTGGGAGTTCATACTCTACATTTCACCACAGCTTGTGTTTAGGGTAACACTTTGGCGGTGTAACATTTTTGTATTTATTAACTTGGTGTTGAAGAACACTACACCTGAGTTAACAGCTTTGTCATCGCGCTCCGGCTCAGCTGTCTTGACTTGGACTTCACCGTGACCCATAAGCCAGGTTTTACTTCTCAAACCTACTTCTCAAACCTACGTTATATCAGGCTGCACAGGACTTTAAGATGATAATAAGGCTTCGTTATAATAACGCCACATTTGTATGTTTTGTCACACTGATTTTGCGAGGTTAAACTCGCTAACTAGCTTGTTCGGGGAAAACATTAACTTAACTGTCGACGTCGAACATGTGGGACCATGCTTCATATAACCTTCATGTACACTTTTTCTTGCTCTATCAAGTATACTGAACATGCAACGTTGTTGTTGACTCGGCAAGGCGAGGACCGTAAAGGGCCCGAGAGAGGGACCTGTTATTATTATTATTAGCTTTTTACATAGTTGTTGTATTACTGGTTAAATTATTATTTTTTCCTCAGGTGGTCAAGATGTTGTTGAAGGTACAATACGGAAGGACAAAGAAATATGTGAAACTGGAAGAGGTCAGCTTCTCAGATTTTATCACTGCAGGTAGGTGATGTACATATGTGTTGTCTGACGTCATTAACCCTCATACCTGATTTTAAAATTATGTTGTTACCATTAAGGGTCAAAAGTGTCCTCTACCCTAAAATGGTACATGTTAATATTTTTTCTACTTTTTTTTACATAAATATTTTAATCCACTTCAGTACTGATCATAAATACCAAAAGTTTGAACTATTTTTGACTTTTAACCTTTTATATGCCAGTGTTTGTGATGGCATTGGATTTTTTTTTTTTTTTTCGAAAAACAAAAACAAAAAGTGAAATATTTTTTAATAATCTATGTGCAAAGTGGATTTTTTTTTAGGGGCGGGGGTATTATTAGAGCCTTGGACATGTCATTGATTAGTAGCAACATTGATTTTGATGGGTTTTTATTTTTATTTTTTTCACAAAAAATCACTCCCATTCAAACTCATTGTAAATCCATTGAAACTGCTCTTTGGTGCACTTTGGCTTTTTGATTCTCTCTGACTTTCAAGTAACAGGATAAAAGATATAGTTGGAAAACCCTAAGTCACACATGCACATGCATACAAACACACACACTCACACAGACACCCAGGTCAATGCATAGACCACTATGAACCCACTCGACCTGACAACGCCATTCTTTTTGTCATAACTAAATTGGGAGCTGCAAATCACTGTACGGCAACAGTAACATTTTATTTTTAATAAACAACGTTTCAAAGTGTGTGCACAAACATACACATGCATGCACAGCTCAATACAGAGATCACTATGACATGTAACACTGTGACATCATCTCTGTATCATATCACACTTGGAAGTTTCAAACTAAAGGGCAAAAAGTGAGCACGGCCTGGAACCATCCACTCCTCCCTCTTCTACTACAACCAAGACCCACACAGACATCTCCTAAATATTAACGTGCCATTTTTAGGGTGTTTTTGAAGAGGACACTTTTGTCCTTTAATGGTAACAGCGTAACAATTAAGGTTACACAGTGTAAAAATGGAGCATTATGGGATTTGAGTTTGAAATATCAAAATTTGCTAAAAAACACACACCTTTGCCAAATATGATGGCAAAAAGCAGAACCGCCACGTAGTTATCAAAAAAATAAAATTGCAATTTAATAATGTGTTGAATGTTGTGTTCAGTGCAGCAGAAGTTTCTCATATCGGAGGATAAAGCGCTAACAGTCACAGATGAGCAGGGCATAGAGGTGGATGAGGATATCTTCCCAGAACTTGCAACAGAAGCAATGTGTTTTTTCATCTCCACTGATGATGGTAAGGGGATTGACAATTCCTGGGCTTGCACGGATTTGTGATAATGTTTGTCAAACAATCTCAGCAGCTTGCAGATTGATAATCTGGGCAATCAAAAAATTGTATTTTGACTCTCTTCCATCATGTGCATTTCAGTCATCCCACTTGCAGAGTCATCCGAGAACATAGCTGACTGCTCCAACCTGACAGAACTTGGTAGGTGTGGTAGGTAGGCAGGTTTATAGTGGTATATGGGTGTGATTCACATTTGTATGTTGTGTCAGGGGGTTGTATTATTTAATGTATCAACATTTTTGGCTTGATATAAGCTATATGGAATTCACTCTTATTCTTATTTACATGTTTATGTACTGAAATTACAGGTTTAAAGTCTACCTCATGTTAATACCTTCTTGCGTTACAGAAATCTTGTCAGACATTTGTGCATTGCGTTTATACACTTTCTTATTGGTTTGCTGTAACATGTTTACACAGTTTGTGATTTTTTTTGTAGTTTTGTAGTAATATTTAACATATATTTAAGTTTTGACTGTTAACACTATAAAAGAGTTCACATGGAAATTAACTCCGGGTGAGAGTTGTATTTTACCCCACATGGGATTAGTATTTTAACTCCCAGAAGTGTTAAGGTTTAACTCCAGAAAAGAGTTAAAAAATCAACTCCCGAAAAAGTGTTACTTTAACTTTTCCCTGGAGTACGCTCAATGGTCTCACATGTACACTCAAATGTAGTTGATTTAAACTCCCAGAGAATTTATTCCAAAGGCCAGATGATGGTGGGCATCTTTACTTTGTGCTTTTATCTTTATCAACCCCAGAATTTCAAATAACTGTTTTTCCCAACAGACTCATGCCCTCCAGAGGTTGCTGACCTGAGGATTGTCTTGCTGGGAAAGACTGGATCGGGAAAGAGTGCAACAGGAAATACCATCCTGGGCCAGACCGCTTTTGAAGAAGCAATGTCTCTGTCTTCTTTGACAAAGATCTGTAAGAAAGAAACTGCACACTTTGACAACAGAACTGTGAGTGTTATTGACACCCCTGGGATCTATGACACATCCATCAAGGAAGAGGAGCTGAAAAAGGAAATAGAGAAATGTGTAATGCTGTCTGTCCCGGGGCCTCACATATTTCTGCTAGTGATCAGATTGGACGTCCGTTTCACAAAAGAGGAGAAGAATGCTGTAAAGTGGATTCAGGAAAACTTTGGTGAGGAAGCCTCCAAGTACACAGCAGTGCTTTTCACTAGGGGCGACTTGCTGAAGGAAACCTCCATAGAAAACTACATAGAAAACAGTCCTGACATGAAGGAGCTCATCAGTGACTGTAAAGCTGGGTACATTGTGTTTGACAACAACTGCAAGGAAAATCGCACTCAGGTAGCTGATCTGTTTGAGAAGATAGACCAGGCAGTGCAGTCTAATGGGGGCCACTACACTAGCATCATATACAAAGAGGCCCAGAGACGTATGAATAATGACAAATGGTGGCGCATGTGGAGACAAACTGAACTCTGCAAGTAATTATTTGTTTGTGACGGCAGCAGTTGCAGCTGGTCCTGTAGGGGGTGGTGTTGCAGTTGCATCTATGCGCGCTATGGCGGTGTTAACAGGTGCAGGGCTTGCTAAAGCTGCCGGGTGGTGGGCCAGACCCAAAACAAAAGACAGCTAGGCCATGTGAACCCACGATGCTTTCCTGGCCTTATCCTTACATTTACATTTGAAGTTTCTTTTTTGGCCAAATAATTTGTGCCATTGCATCAGTGTATGATCAGCTGTATTAGTGACACAATGCTTTCAATTTGAACCTGTTATTATATAGTTTGAAAATGGTAATATATGTTTTTGTTGTTGAGATAATTATTGTAAGTTTTTTATTTCTATGAAAAAAAAAAAAATGTTATTTGGTGTTACGCTGAGATCTTTTAGTTTACTAAGTAAGAAAAAAATCACACAAAATCTACCAGTGTTCTGTGCTGGCACTGGCAGAACCACCCAGGTCGATTGTCACCCATGTATAGGGGCGGCTTAGCAGTGCTGCTGCACCATGGCAACAGTAAGGCACAGCAGGCCAGATCTCCCCAGGCGAGTGTACAGACTACACACCGTTGTTCACCTTGTCACCAGCAGAACTCCTCTTTTCCCACATTATTGTCGGTGAATTACAAACGAACTGTCTGTCTGTCTGTTTTTCAAGAAGAGGGTGAGAACTTGTTACCTACAACACAAAAGGTTTGGCTATATAAGCTCATCAAGAAAATAATTTTCCCACACATTTTTCACATGACAGATAAATTGCGAGGCAATCTGGTATTAACATGGCCAAGACGTGAATGTATATTGAACAGTTTAATATATCAAATGAATTCTGTAATGCTGTAATGAAACAAAGTCAAAGGATTGTGATTTAAAATGTCTGAATGTTTACAGCGTGTTGGATTAAAATGCTCAAAGAATCCTACTGTTAAATGAAAAAAATTACAGTTCATTTCAGAATTAATAATCAAATAGATGCTAATAATATAGGAGAGCTGCCTTCTTCCAGTTTATTTATGTTTTGGCAGTGCTTCTAAAATATAGCTGTTGCAGCAAAAGGGTCAAATCTTAAACATTAAATCCATAGATGTGGTAAATGGTCTGTACTCAGATTTGATTAAATTCTGTGAGCTACTGTGATGGTTAAATATGACCAATACCTTTGTGCTGCGTCCCTACGACTTAGGCCTGAGTCTAGTCTCAGTCTCAGTTTACTTATTTTAATTTAGATTTTAAAATCAATTACAATAATATGAGACATACAGATTTTCATTTAATGTTAATTGAGATAAATCGTCAATATCATGTTCGGGCGGATGACAACCCACTTTCTGGATATTCCCGCTGTAAGTGACTGCAAGAATTCCACTGTAAACAATCAGAGCAATGATAAACTAACAGACTCTCTAACAGACAGCTGATGGAAAGCCTTTCATGGTCATTCTGTTTTAGATGGCATGCTGACAGTATCATAGCGGCAGACTAGTGAGGTCCTGCTCCGTTTCCGCAGATGTGACCAGCCAGTGGACCATTGTCTCCCGTTTCCTTCAGGGAAGTGAGCACGTAATGCTGCTAATAATAAAGCAGGAGAAACAGCACGTCATTGTTTAAACAGGGAACGGTGCTTCATCAGTGCTGCACAGATGTTTTATTTCATCAATGGTCACATGAGTTCCGAAAAGTTCTAGCATTATTTATTAGGATTCAGAAAGAATATTTGTTATATAACTCAATTCATATGTTGGCTTCAAGCGATAAATGAGTTAAACGAAAGCAAACAACAACAACAACAAAAAAAAAAAACAAGTTTTGTGTTTCATACCGTTTGTTTACTTCACATACTTCTGCATTTAAGAGTCAAACCTGAATCATTTTAGAAACACAATGCAGAAAAGGCCAAAACACATCATTCACTGTTTAGCACTTCGCAGTATGGTGGTGTGTGCAATATTAATACTGTATTCAGTGTCACAACTTACAGATGGATAGACATGTCCTTGTTACTATTGTCCAGCCAGGTTATACTGGTAAATTAGATTTAGCTTTACATTTTAAGCCCTTCCAAATGGAAATGGCAGCTAAGCCGCATAACACTCCCAGGGCGAGTGCAGGAGCTCCTAGAGCCAGAGCCACTGTGGTGTTTGCCCCCACCGCTATAACCATCCCAGCAAACACCAGCACAACAGCAGCAGCCGACGCCACGCGTATATTCTTTTTCCTCAACTTTTTCTCCCTCTCCCTTTCTTTCTCCTGCTTCTCCCTCTCCGCATCCCACATTTTCTTCTCCTCTTGTTTCTTCTCTTCCTCCTCTTGTTTCTTGCGCTCCTCCTCCTCCCTCAGCTTCCTTTGTGCTTTCTCATACATCTCGTTGGTGTAGTGTTTGCCCCCGTTATCCTGTACCATTTCTTTGATCATGGTGACCAGCTCGGTGACCTGCACGCGGTCTTCCGCGTCGTTGTTGTTGAACGCGTGGTACCTGCGTCCAAATGTGATGGAGAGTCTCCGCAGCTCCTTGCACTCCTTCAGGGCATTGTCAGCTTTAGCTTGATCTTTGCACGTAAACAGCATGATAGTGTACATGGAGGCATCGTCTCCGAAGTTGTCCTGGATCCACTTCACCGCGTTTCTCTCCTCCTCTGTGAACCTCACGCCAAGCCTGATCACGAGTAGGAAGGCGTGAGGGCCGGGCACCGACATCTTGACACACTCCTCTATTCTGGTTTTTAGCTCCTCCTCTGAGATGCCCGTATCGAACAGACCTGGAGTGTCGATCACCTGGACCAGGGTCCCGTCCACCTCCCCGCTCTGCGTCTCACAGTGCTTGGTCACAGACACAGGGCTCGGGTCCTCTTTGAAGGCTGCTCTCCCGAGGATGGTGTTCCCTGTTGCGCTCTTCCCTGAACCCGTCTTGCCCACCAGGACAATCCTCAACCCTCCAGACAAGTCCAGAGCTGTGGTAGAGAGCAGACGCAAAATTAACGCTGTCCACAGAGCAAAAGTCAATATTATCTGTTTTTTTTTTTTTTTTTTTGCCAGGTTAGTTATAGTTTAGCCCATGCATAGCTGTTGCTACATCCATGCGTAGTGCCACAATCACAGTCATCTCTGTTTGGCCAAGTAGTTAAGCGTTACATAAAAGATAACAGTTCATCTATAAAAACATACTATACAGCAGGACTAACCAATATTTTATTTCATGTCCCTCAAGGGGTCATACAAACTACAAACCAAAAAAACAAAATTTACAGCCAGCGGCCACGCAGTATGTGTATTTTGCTTGTGAGGAAACAAATCTTCATCAAAAAGGAAAAATGGGAAAGCTATGACTAACTAGGAGGCCAGGTAGCTACAAGCTGCTACAAACCACTGCACAGAGCTGGCCTCTTCTCAGTGGTGCTGTGTAGTTGGTCTACACCGTATTCATTCCAGATGACTTCGATCATGACTTTGGATGCCTTCCGGTTCTCCCCTAGTGCACGCAGTGACTGACTAAGCTAGCCCTCAGAGTGACCTCTCTCACCAGTGTGCCACACCGGCAACACTGATAAGCTGATGACAGAGGCCTGACTAGTCAAGTGCCAACAGTGCCAGACGCATTGTAAAAACTCAAACCAGCCGCAGTCTGACCATCAGCCTGGAGTGTCACAGAAATGAAAAAAGAGACAAAGATGGGACTCATAATTTACTTTGCGTCCTTCCCATAAGACATCAGCCACGACAACCCGCTCATTCATTCACCTCGGATTACGAGTTACAGGCGTCGATTACCATGTTGCGTATGTTTGCTGACTATGTGACTATGCACAAGAGGATCTGCGACAATTCCTACATGGTAAGAGTGTAGTCTGAACGGACATCGCTTCAGCCTGGACCAAGATGATTTTCATTTTGACACAGAAACAAAATTCTAGTCTCTAACGAGCATTTTTATTTTTAGGCAGCACAGTTAGAATAACTTGGTGATAGTGAGGCTAGGGAGCAATATTTACCATAAGAGGGACTTTTTTCTTGTATTGTGCTGACAAGTACACACTACTATACTATACTTTGCTATACTCTACTACCATACCAAATATACATAGCATATAGAACATACTATACACATTTATACTATAGATATAATACTGTATAACATATTCGAAATATATTAATCGTATCAGTGAGTTATATTTATTACAGACAAAATCTATGTTTATAAATCTATAAATCTTGTATTACCACGATGTGTGTCTGGCAAATGAACGTCAGTTATACTAGAGAAGAACAAATGCCAATTAGAGTTTTTTGTTACTGATTTTAAAGCAATAATAACCTGTATATTAGTAATAGAAATAATGGCAGAAACAGAACTTAGCAGTGCACATCCTTGTCAGTAAATGGTGTAAACACATTTATACATCTAAACACTAAGATTTCATGAGAATGAAGTAGCATACCATCAAAGTTATTCAGACCACACCCATCAGACCGAGGTAGAGTTCTCTGCTTCTTTTCTCGGAGCGGAATAGCTGTGACATAAAAATGACACCATGGAGGCACAAAGGGGAAAAGATTAATAGTCACTGACATCATTTTCAAGATCCACAATTTTCCTCTGTTCACTGTCACAGCAATACAATAAGTGTGATGTCCTCCAAAAATCTATGGATCAGTGCTGATTTCTGTTTTGAGATAAAGTCAGATCAATTTTCTTACCTTCAGCCATTTCTTTGGATTCCACTTTTCCAGGTCCCAGGTGACAAAATGTGTTCTTCCAGACCTGAGTTGTGAACTTAGACAAGCTACACATTCACGTTAGTTGTCTGGGAAGCTTCTGGAAGCCCCTAGCCTGTGCACGGGGGGCTTCCTATTTCCTTGTATTGTTTTTAGTTTACTTCTGAAAAATGTGAATCTGCACAGAGGCTGTTTGCTGCTCTCTGACTGTGCTGAACAGGTTTGCATTTAGTTGGTATACTTTGGAAAGTCAACATGAGAACTACATTAAAGCTCCTTAGTTGAAAATATAGGTTATTCTACATATTGTATGTAATGAGGTAAGTTAAGGAGGAAATCAACAAAGCCTCTGGAGTCCATCATCATATCCTTCCATTGTTGAAGTCTCCTCCCTCCAGCTCAGTAGTTTTACATACAAAAAGAAAAATGACCTAACCTATACAGATAATGAGGGCAGTATGAATGAGATTTCTGGTAAATTGTAGATGTAATAACTAGTAAATAAATAAACAAATATATACACCAATCAGCCACAACATTAATTGGGGTAACACACTCTGGGGTAGTGGTTGATGTCGGACCAAATTCCGGGCAAAACTACCGCTGTTTTTGTTGTGGTAAGACGTGTTGAGATGCTCTCTCGTTACTCTTTAAAATATGCACTTAAACTGTCATGTAAAACGATTGAAACAGGCTTTTAAGAATGTGTTGCCGTATTTTATTGTGTTTTATTGTAAAAGAACGGCTGTAGTTTCGGTTTAAAGTGGCGTCTCCCGCGTGTGTATTTTGCGTCCGTCGTAGGAGACTTATTCGAACGAATCATTCGTGAACAAACTGTATCGAATCACTTTATGAAATGATTGAACTGCATTCTCTGACTCGTGACTCTTCGTGAAACTTCGGCCAATGACGCGGCTAGCCAGCAGATAGCGCAGGGGGAGGGTACGTGTGTCTATGTGTGTGATCACTTTTCGGATCACATTCGTTCGCCAAGTGAACCACCAGTACACGAACGGATCAATCGAATCAATTGAACGAATCATTTTAATGAACTGATTCGAGTGATTCAGTACAGTAAAAAGAACGATGGTTCCCATCACTAGTTCCTACCTGGAACTGTGTTTCCTGACTCTGCCCTGTGCTACCTTTGCAGGTGCATTTTGTCTGAAAGATGTTTGAAATGTGACTTTTGAGATGTGTTTGTGGTAATGTCAGCGTGTTCGTTAATTCCTCTGGAAAAACCACCATACGACTTCTCACTGTCAGCTTAAGCTATTTATTCAAAAATGTATTGGGATATAGAAATTCATGCGCATGGACGTTGTCTGTTCAGTTAGTCTTGGCCAGTGTCCCAGAAAAGGATGATTTTCAATAGTTTTACACCATTGTAACAGTTACAACAAAATTAATATGATTGGTTGGCTACAGATGGGGAGGAATCGTGGTTTAGACTTAACTCT
The DNA here is from genome assembly GCF_022458985.1 of Mugil cephalus. Classification (NCBI taxonomy): domain Eukaryota; kingdom Metazoa; phylum Chordata; class Actinopteri; order Mugiliformes; family Mugilidae; genus Mugil; species Mugil cephalus. The sequence goes on from NC_061771.1 coordinate 6,265,628, forward strand.
CCCATCGTTGGTGGACGGGTCGGTCCCGACCCTTGGCCACTCAAGTCCTCCAATCCCCTGGGACAGCGCCCTAGAAAGAAGAGAAAGTCCTTCCTACCTGTTCCTCCCTGACATAGATCTCACATGCTCTGTACCACGCTCATCCTGTGACTCCCTCCTTTGCAACTTTTATCACTTCAGAACAGCTCCTCATTGTTCTCTATTTTGTCTCTCAGAACCGTTATATGTTTCAACATGTATCAACCCTACGCAAGTAAACTTAAACGGGGTTGATGCTCTTGACCCTTCCATAATCTAGGACCTCATTCTTTATTTGATTATATGAATGTTAATTATGTTAATATTCACGCTTCTAAATACAACCTAGAAAATCTCAACTGATTATGTCTAGACAAATATCAAAAAATAATAATAAACAGTAAAATAACAGTAATAATAATAATAAACAGTAAATATGAGAAAGTGAGTTGGTCAGAGCTGTAATAACATCAGTAGAGCACACATTATTTCAGTTTTTTATTATTGTCTTTGTCTATAGGAAAAGTATGGACAGTTTTTATTTAATAACATGTGAGTTATAGAGATATTAATTTCATGTGATTCTTTTTGAGTATTTTTTCTTAAAATTATTATTTATTCATTCATTTATTTTTATTTTTTGTTTTGACATATATAATGCAGAGCAGAAGAAAAGTAAGAAAAAAATCTATGGCTGCTTTTGTTGTGGAGGCAGACTGTTCCTACCTGCAGCTGTGTTTCCTGACTCTGCCCTGTGCTACCTTTGCAGAATAAATGAACAAACTCCAGTCCATGGTGTTGTCATCCTTGAGCCTATAAGCATCCATTTCACAACTGCTACAAATGCATAGCACCCAAAGGACCCCACCAACATCATTCTATTACCGGACACCACAGAACACCCTCAGAATGTCCATTCTCTGATGTTTTGGACATACACTATTATCAGTGTCATAATGTAATGCCTGATCAGTGTAACTGAATGAATTTAGTTTTAAATGTCAGGAGAAGAACGCTGAGCATTTAGATTTTATTGAAATATAGTTTTATTCTTTCACACATTTACATTTAGAACTTGGCAGCAGGGTGGTGGATAACCCATCGTGCATTGCCACTCTAGGGGTGCCACCATTAATGGCTGCTGTTAATGAGACACATTTCGAAGTTTCATTTTAGTATATACAGTCAGTGATTGGAGCGGTGCGTCAGTCCATCTTGTTCAGGGGGAGGCAGTGTCCACTGTGTTAGTCTATGGAGGCAGATGTCTATCAACGGTTAAAATCATCACAACTAACTGAATTTTCAACCAATTTTCAAGCTGGTTGGTTTATCCTAAATGTCAGACATATTTATGACACAATATAGATTGTAGACAATGTGCATCCCATTGTCCCCATGACATAATAATCAAAATAAAACAGATACAGTTAAAGGAAGAGTATGTGTGAAATAACATGATGTAATAATAATAATAATAATAATAATGATACCAACGTTCAGTTCTGCTTATGTAGCTACAGTTCAGACACATAAGTTAACTGCAAGATAATAATTGTCACAGTTAGAATGAAATATACACTTTCTTATTTTTTAAATTCAATACGTTTTTTTTGAAACACTTAAAAATTGAAAGTGTAGGCCTATTGTAAAAAATTTTGTGTTGTTATGTGCTGTATTCTGTATTGCTGCTGATTTTGATACTCTGCTGTTTTTGTTATGATAATTATGTTGTGAATTGTTTTTTATTTTGGTTCATTTATTTCTTAGTCTTAGTTGTATTTATATTATTGAACTTAATATTCCTTAAAAATACAAAGTTTGTATGTTTTTCATTCTTTAAGTACTAGCTCGGGTACCTTTTATGCAATGGCAAAAGTACCTTTTTGTAAAAACTTCAGTTTACTACAGTCTGGGCCTTATTTTTGTAGTTAGGGCACTACTATTAACAGCTTTGGAATAGTTTGGGTGGCACGGTAATTCAACATATCATTACTACACCCAGGGAATTTTCAAATACCGTTTTTGCTGCTGTTTAAGATAAACATACATCTTTCACAGATACATACATCTGACTAAAGCATGCATGTATGACACTGGACCCACGTCTTTATATTGGATTTGGCTAGTTTTTCATTTTAATATTAACATTTTTTTATGGGAACATCATAATTATTATTACTTTTTCATGGAAGTTTTTTTTTTTTTTTTTTCACAGAAATCCAGGCTGCTCATTAACTGAACTTAAATCATACACAAAATGACCAGTACAAGGCAAAACAACAGGTTACATATCACAGACTGAAAGCAATCAAGTATGGGGGACCAATTCTGAGACAATAAATAAACAAAAACCTACAGATCGTCTTAGACAGACTTTAATGATTCACGAGAGAAATTGCTTTGTCACCATAGCTTTGTTGCACATAAAAATAAACAGTCATAAATCCCCAAGAAAGATAAAATAAAATTAGATTAAAGTAAAGTAAAATAAACAGTGTGATTAAAAAAATTACAGAATTAGTATTATGAAAATATACAAAGTAGTTGGCAAAATAGTGTCCAAGTTGATTTGGATGTTTGGCCACAGCTGTGTGCATCGTGTCGTCATGGTGTTTCTCGTCAATGGTGTTTCCTTATCGTCTGAGGGAGGGATGTTCATTCAAAAGGAGAGTGTCTGTCTGTAGAGTCCTGCACACTTCTTTTGACTGTACCAAATCACTCGAATCAGTTCATTAAAATGATTCGTTCAATTGATTTGTTCACCGAGTCAGTACGCTTCCCTCCCACCACACGCACCCACTCCGTGATAAAAAGAATTCTGTGTGCCCCCACCCTCTACCACTAAAATCGTATTAAAATCAATTAACAATAATAATTAACAATACAACGCAGGCGATGCAAATTATAAACTTAAAACAATGTGTGTTCCCTTTCCCATTTATGTTAAATGATACAATGGTGTAATTTATTCGTTCATCCATCCTGACTACCCATTCTGACAGCCTGCCCGGCTGCTGTTGGGTGTATGGTGTTCCTGCTAAAGTGAGAAAAAAAGCAGCAGAGTAAATGGTAGGAAAACTTTGAGCAAATATGGTACGCAGGCCTACTGAAATGAAACAAAGGGAATTAGAAATGAAGGCCTTCCTCTAATAAAAGCCTGCCTCCAATAATGGACGGGTGCTCTGGATGGCTCAGTGAATAAAGGCTCCAGCCACTATGAAAATAAATAAAGTATTCTTTCACACATTAACATTTAGACTTTGTTGAAATATGTTTTTGTTATTGCATACAATAACATTGCACCATCCAAATACAAGCTATGCAAGGCTTTTACTTGTCTTATTCTATTTCCCATTCGACCATTTCTTCACGGGTCTGAGGAAGAAGTAAACTTGTTTACGACATAATCATAACCTTGAGAGAAACCAGCTCCCACAGCTGCTCCTACAATAGCAGGTGGTCCAAGCATCCATGCTGCAGCCACACCTGCTGCAGCAGCAGAACCAACCTTTGTGAACCATGTCCATCCCAACTTTTTATTCTCCTTGTCAAGTTTCTCCTGGGCTTTCTCGTACATCTCATTAGTGTAGTGCTCTCCTCCATTGAATTCCACCATCTTCTGTATTTTATCTAGGAGCTCTCTGACCTGCTTTCTGTCACCTCTCTGGTTGTTGATGAGTGAATGGTATCGTCCTCCACACTGGTTTATCAGACGTCGTAGATGTTTGCTCTCCTTCACAAAGTCTTCCACAGATTTACCTTTCAGCAGGTCAGCGTGTGTAAACAGGACGATGGTATACATTGCAGCGTCTGACCCAAAATTGTCGTTGATCCACTTGACAGTGTTCTGCTCCTCTCGTGTGAATCTTGACTTCAGGCTGATCACTAACAGGAAAGCATGGGGTCCTGGAACTGACTGTTGAATACACTCCTCCATGTTTACTTTAACTTGTTCTTCAGTTTTATTTGTGTCATATAGCCCCGGAGTGTCGATCACAATAATGTTCCTGTCACCACCACCATCCTCTTCACGGTGGCAGCCTTTAGTCACAGACTCAGGTGACAAGTCTTCTTGAAAGCCATTTGTTTTTCCCAGGATGGTGTTTCCAGATGCACTTTTTCCAGATCCAGTTTTTCCAACCAGAATAAGTCTCAGTTCTTCTGTGGAAAAGTAATGAAACATACGTTTATGATAAACAGTTTCCATTCTCCACCTGAGCACCAGCACAGTGTTTTACAGTCCTCATGAAATCAAGTTTGATTTTGTCCAGTTTTTGTATATATGCACTATACATCACCATACATTTAGCAGCACCTGATCCAACAATGACATAAAGGATGTTTTTACTTTATTTTATTGTGATTATTGTTTCTTATGGTAATTTAGAGATTACAGCTCTTTATTAGAAAACTAATTCAGTATTATGGACCACAGACTAATTTTACATTCAATGGAACAATTTCTGAAGGTTTCCCATCCCTCCACTGTAGACGAATCAGAGCGTAGCGAGTTTTCTGGAACGGTGGTTGACTACATAGGTCCCTGTTTTTACAGGAAGTAGACGAACATGCAAAAGACAATGGGACCTTTTGTAGGAACTTTAAGTTATGTGAGGTAGCAACAAGGAAACAAACTGTAAAACCAAACATGTGTTGTATCCACTGATTTATGAAGGATTATGGCCTCAGATTGACTAATTTTTACTCGTCTCTCTCGACAACCTTCTCCTGCTGATGTTGGTTTGTATTTTTTATCACATACCTTGGTGTTGACTTTGGCAGTGAGCTGTTCTTCCACATAATGAGACCAGTGTAACCATGATGCAGCCTAACATCCAAGCCATTCTCTTTGACAACTCTGTAATTGTTATCTCTATCAAAACATCAAAACAAAATACCTTTTCAAGGGAGACAGCAATTAAAGGTTTTAATTAAGACTGAAGTTATATATCAATTATATATCAATTCAGTTTGTCCAAGACATTCTTCTTTCATTAAACATATAAAGGATTTAAATATGAACATACCTGTGCTCCTAGGACAGCAAACACAACACAGCACAACGCAAAGGATCGTGTTGCTCAACTGTAAAATTCTCTTAAATGGAATACTTTTCGCCTCCCTTGCAAACAATACATCAACCTACTATAGAAAACGCCTACTAAGGAAATGAAAAGACTTGGAAGGCTGCCACTGGAATGAGGTGTGTAGACTTGTTGTTCTGGTTTTGTGATCACATTGCAGGAAACTGCCTTCTTGTTTGTTATTTGAAGACAAGAAAACAACCACCATGTTATGAAATATAAATGAAATGTAGTAGTAGCTCTAGGTTATGTTTGTGGTGAGGGTTGGGGTTAAGCACAGTTATGATGGTTAAAGTTAGTGTAAAGGTCACTGCGTTATATCAATGAATGGGATTTGGGTAAGATAGCTATATGAGCATGTCTGTCTTGTCATATGACTGACATATACAGGTTTGCACAGTTTAACAGTGAAGCATTAAACTGCCACCACAAACAGATAAACCGCTCGGCCACACAACAAGTAAATAACATTGACCATCTTGTTACAATTCAGTGTTCCCACCTAGACCAGACCAGACACCAGCAATGACACTCCTTGATGGCAGCAGCCATCCTTCAACCTGACACACACACACACACACACACACACACACACACACACACACACACACACACACACACACATACACAAAATAACTGTTTAGGAAAAAAACATGAAGAACAGCACAAGGTGTTGACCTTCACTAGATCCCAAACTAATCTAACTAACTAAGGATTGTGTTCCTCAACTGTAAAACTCTCTTAACTGGAATACTTTAGACTGGACTTCACTCATTATGTGGATTGCCACACCCATGACAACACATGGTCACTGCATTATATCAGTGATTGGGATTCGGGTAAGAGAGCCATATAAGCATGTGTGTCTTGTGTCTGGTCATATTGCTAGCACCTGACTGACACCTAATGACACTCCTTGATGGCAGCAGCCATCCCCAGCAGGATGCAGCCTGACACAGACACACACAAAAACACTTGAGGAACAACTTGAAAAACGTGAAGAACAGCACAAGATGTTGACTTTCACTAGATCCCAAACTAATCAAGTATCTGTGGGATGATCTACAGAGGCCCCTCCCCTCAACACATAGGACCCAAAGACCCCCCACCAACATCATTCTGTTTCCAGACACCACAGGACACCCTCAGAAGACCCATGTCCATTTTGTGATGAGTCTCAACTGTTTTGGAGGCACAAGAGAGACCTACACAATATTAGGAAGGTGGTCATGATATTATTCCTGATCGGTGTAAACGAATGAATATAGAAATAAAAGTCAGGAGAAAAACACTGATCATTTAGATTTTATTGAAATATGTTTTTATTCTTTCACACAATAACATTGCACTTAGTTTATTTCTAATTCTAATCTAATTTCTGATCTAGGAAAGAACACATAATTGAGCTAATACCATCTAAATACAAGCTATTCAAAGCTTTTACTTGTCTTGCTGATTTTATTTCTCCTTCCACCATTTCCTCACAGGTCTGACAGAGGAGTCTATGCCTATGACACAATCATAACCTTGAGTGAGAGCCCTGAAGCCTCCCAGCGAGAAGGTTGGGTTCGAGTCCAGCTCGGGCCTTTCTGGATGGAGTTTGCATGTTCTCCCTGCGTCTGCATGGGTTCTCATCGGGTACTCCGGTTTCCTCCCGCCTCCAAAGACATGATTGTTAAAAATTGACCCTAGGTGTGTGTGTGAGTATGATTGGTTGTATGTCTCAGTGTTATGGTTGTATGTCTCAGTGTTAGCCCTGCGATAGGCTGGAGACTTGTCCAAGCTGTACCCCGCGTCTCACCAGATTCCAGCTGGGATAGACTCCTAGTGACCCTAGTGAGGATTAAGCGGTATAGGAGAATGCTGAGCATTTAGATTTTATATAGTTTTATTCTTTCAAACATTCTCTGATGAGTCACAACTGTTTTGGAGGCACAATGAAGACCTACACAATATTAGGAAGGTGGTCATGGTGTTATTCCTGATTGGTGTGTTGAATATTGATGTGCTGAAAAAAGAAGTGATCACCGCTGACAAGTCTTATCTTGCATTTGAAGAGGTTTATTTATAAGAAAGAACAGTGTCAAAAACTCTTGCCGAATCTGAGAGCTTCCAACCAATTGTCAAATCCCCTCTCTCATACAGTCCCCACAGTCACCTTATATATGGTTCTCATCCCCAAGAACCCCCATTCACAAACAAAGAAAACTTATCTCCTTACATCTAATTAGTATTACAAGCTAGCATCCGGTTAAATAACCTCTTGATCTTTAAACTTTGTAAACATTCGCAAACCCCAAAAACAGGAAAAGGGACAGAAGAGAAAAACAAGAAGATAATATACTACAGGTGTAAATGAATGAATATAGAAATAAAAGTCAGTAGAAGGACGCTGATCATTTAGCATTGATTATAATAATATTATAGTATGTTTTTATTCTTTCACACATTAACATTGGACTTAGTTTGTTTCTAATTTCCAGTAACAAGAAATGAACACACGATTAAGCTAATGCCATCTAAATACCTGCTATTCAAAGCTTTTACTTGTCTTGTTCTATTTCTCCTTCCACCATTTCCTCACAGGTCTGATCAACCAGTAAACATGTTTATGACACAATCATAACCTTGAGAGAGACCAGTTACTGCAGCTGCTCCTGCAAGACAGGTGATCCATAATATAGAGCTGAAGCTATACCTGCTACAGTAGCATAACTAACCAGCATACACCTTGATGACTTTTCCTCCTCCTTTCTGATCCTCTCTTCCTGTCTTTTTCTTCTTTGCTCCTCTTCTTTCTCCTTTTTAAGTTTCTCCTGGGCTTTCTTGTACATCTCATTAGTGTAGTGCTCTCCTCCATTGAATTCCACCATTTCCTGTATTTTATCTAGGAGCTCTCTGACCTGCTCTCTGTCACCTCTCTGGTTGTTGATGAGTGAATGGTATCGTCCTCCACACCGTGTTATCAGACTTCGTAGATGTTTGCTCTCCTTCACGTAGTCTTCCACAGATTTACCTTTCAGCAGGTCGGCGTGTGTAAACAGGACCATGGTATACATTGAAGCCTCTGACCCAAAATTGTCCTCGATCCACTTGACAGCGTCTTTCTCCTCTTGTGTGAATCTTGACTTCAGGCTGATCACTAACAGGAAAGCATGGGGTCCTGGAACTGACTGTTGAATGCACTCCTCAATGTTTACTTTAACTTGTTCTTGTGTTTTGCTTGTGTCATATAGCCCCGGAGTGTCGATCACAACAATGTTCCTGTCACCAACTTTATCCTCTTCACGGTGGCAGCCTTTAGTCACAGACTCAGGTGACAAGTCATCTTGAAAGACATTTGTTTTTCCCAGGATGGTGTTTCCAGATGCACTTTTTCCAGATCCAGTTTTTCCAACCAGAATAAGTCTCAGTTCTTCTGTGGAAAAGTAATGAAACATAAGTTTATGGTAAACAGTTTCCATTCTCCACCTGAGCATTTTCACCAAACAGTTTTTAGTATTAAACCACACCAGCATTTTGCCAGTAGTTTTTAACAGTCATGACAACAAGTTTGATTTTGTTCATTTTTTGTATATATGCACTATATATCACCTGTGTATTTTATTGTTATTATTGTTTCTTATGTTAATTTAATTTAGAGCTTGCAGCCCTTTCTTAGAAAACTAATCCAGTATTATGGACCACAGACTAATTTTCCATTCAGTGCAACAAGTTTTACAAACTCATCTCATCTTCTGTACCGCTGGGATAGGGTACCGCTCATTAGGGACGCGGGGGTTGCTGGAGCCTATCCCAGCTTTCACCGAGGGAGAGGCAGGGTACACCTTGGACTGGCCGCCAGCCTATCACAGGGCCAACACAGGTCAATTAGCCTAACAAGCATGTCTACCTGCTGCAGTCACATAACTAACCATCTTATACCATGATATCTTTTGCTCCTCCTTTCTGATCCTCTCTTCCTCTACTTTTTTTCTTTGCTCCTCTTCTTTCTGCCCTCTTCTTTCTCCTTTTCAAGTTTCTCCTGTCTTCTTCCAGTTTTTCCAACCAGAAAAAGTCTCAGTTCTTCTGTGGAAAAGTAATGAAACATAAGTTTATGGTAAACAGTTTCCATTCTCCACCTGAGCATTTTCACCAAACAGTTTTTAGTATTAAACCACACCAGCATTTTGCCAGTAGATTTTTATAGTCTTCATGACATCAAGTTTGATTTTGTCGATTTTTTTGTATATATGCACTATATATCACATATTTAACAGCATCTGATCAGGCAGTAGCACAAAGGATATTTCATTGTTATTATTACTTTAATGTAGAGCTTACAGCCCTTTCTTACAAAACTAATCCAGCATTATGGACCACACCAGAAGATCTTTCAAGGGAGACAGCAAGTAAAGATTTTAATTAAAGCTGAAATTATAAAGAAATGGGTCTCTTAATTCTTTAGTTATACAGTGTGTCCAAGACATTCTTCTTATTTTAAATATATACAAACCTGTGCTCCTTGCGGCAGTCAGACACTCAAAACAGACATTCAGAACACAGAAAGGATCATAACCCTGTACAGACTGTAAAGCTACACATGCTGTAAAACTCTCTTATCTGTCACTGGAAAAACTTTTGTTGCCCTGCAATAATACACCAACCTAAAATAGAAAATGATTACTGAGAAAATAAAAAAATGAGGGAGGCTACCAGGCATTGCGGGCGGCGGGGGGCGGGCATCCTGTGACCATCCCGAGACAATTTAATGTACTACTGAATGTGGAACTCAATCAATTAATGGAATAAAAAACATAAAATAAAAGAGGCACCTGGACTAGACTCCATTTCTAAACATATTATGAACATCATATCAATACACTCTTGATGGATTATTTTAAAATATTCCTTTATTAATGATTTGTTCACATATATGACTGGCTCACCTTACACCAGTAGCTTCCATAACTGCATACATGATAAATTTTGTTAATGATAGGGACCTTAGTGTTTAACTGTGTTTCTTCTGTGTTCATCAGAGACAAGTATACTGAGGACGTTTCAGTCTGACTCCGTCAGCACAGTCTGCCCTCTAGTGTGCACTAGAAAGCATTACAGTATGCAAGAGCTATCTTCTTTCTCTCTTCTACTTTTCTTTTTTCTTTCTTTTTTCTTTCTTTTACTTTGTCTGGTTCTTTATTTATTTATTTATTTATTTATTTATTTATCTGGTTAAGATAAGAGCACAGTGAAAACAAAATCCATTTATGGGCTACATGATTTGTGTATAATGTTCCACATCCTCGTCTTGGTTTTGGATGTGAGCAGAAATAAGATTAACCAATGTAGAACATTGGACTCCAGCCTGAACAAGTGCTTCCTTGGTTTTATATGTTATGTTGACGGGTGGATTTAGCTCTGTGGTGCAACAAAGTAAAACTTTCTAAGAAGGACGATGAGCTGTTTCATTTCAGCATCTTTAAATTTAATTTTCTCGCACTGGACCTTAGACTTAAAGATCAATTACAACAAACGCCCTCTGAACAAAGATTAACCGATGAGAAGGGGGAGCCGTCCACTGGTGGCAGGTGCTTTGCGTGTGTGTTTGCTCTCTCATCGCTCTGCCATTCAATTGCGTGACAAGCTGCTGGCCCTCTTCCGTCCTTATCTCTAGGGCACGATCTTGCCCTAGCTACTGTGAACTGGTGACTGATTGGACTGTTGACAAGCGCGGCTCGCGTTACACTAGGTGAAGACATGCTGACATTTCCACCCAGCATATGAAGTCACTGAAAGGGACAAGAATGATATGATTACAGGATATCTTATAGAGCATTCAAGAGATCTGAAATCACGTTAGAGGAGGAGGTCAAATCAAAACATGCTTGTATTTTCCAATTTAAATGTGGTCTCACCAGAACAAGAAAAGACCCTTGATACCACTTTATAACTTCATTAAAATGGTTATTTTGCTATTTACATTTGTTTCCTCTGGACAAACAAACTGCACTTTTAGATCACCTTCAATCGTTTGAATGCCAGTAAAATATCTACTCTATGTTGATTTGGATGGGGAAACATGGAAACTGTGAGCATAATGCAAGCAAATGCATCAGGTTTATAAAACTGAGGCAAATGGTCTGCGGCTGTACAAAAGCAATTCTTCCAGTGAAGGACAAGGCTCTGTAGAAAAACAGCATCACGTTTCAGGAGTCCATGCTTGGAACTGTGTGTATGTGGCTGTAATGTGTGTGTCAGAGAAACAGAGAGAACAACAGGAACATATGTGAATCCTCCTCACGTGCAAACAGGGACAGGTCATCTGTCCAAGTGTTAGGTCATGCATGTGTGTATGTGTCTGCGTACGTCTTTGTTCGAGCTGTGATTGCTGTAATAAAGAAATGAGTTATTGCACGTGCTGTGAAGTGCTCAGAGGTCACACAAGAGCGAAAATGACCGCCGCTTCCTGCAATGTGAACTTGCCGGCACATGACAGCATTCAGAAAAGGAAAGATCTAACGGTTTTATGGCAGGGATTGTATAAACATATTGCCATTAGGTACAATCGGTCAGAAGATGCAAATTACTGTTGAATAAAGTAAACATTTCTTTCACTGACAGTCTGCATTTTTTATATTATATTTTGTCCTTCTTTAGCCAAAAACACAAAAGCAGTAAAATGATCAATTTAATCTGCAGTAAATAGTATGTTCAACAAACTCTCTATCTAGGCCCATTCTCCAAACACCTCGATTGGTCTTGACTCTAACGTCTAAAGTGAAAAATATGTAATTAGAAAAGAAAAACATCTGATCATCAATTTTTCCTTATAGCCATATGGCTAACTTGTTGACTGAAATGGCCCTGCAAATTCAGGTTGACTTATTGAGCACAATATTATGCATGGAGCTAGTGTATTTTTGAATTCTTTTTAAAATCAGGAACCTGGAAAAATTAAAGAGTTAGTATTTTCAACCAATTTGTGGAGTTCTATTTTGGCTCCTCTGGAAAGATGATGGCGACAAGTCTGTTTGCTGACCACTGTCTGAAATCAGGTGTGACAGAAATAGAAGGGACGGTCACGATTGTTTTCCTTTCTGTTCTTTTTTGATAAATATAAAAAAAACATAATGCATGCTACTGAGCTAATCTTGGAGCCTTATTCACACTGTATTGTTAGGGCCACCAGAGCTTGTGTATGGAACAGCAGGCATAGAGAATAACATTCACTGGTCAGCCCTCATATGCTAAGAGAGTGTTTTATTAGTTTAATAATGACTAAATTTAAATGTTTAATAACTACACGTTTACCTTAGCGCAGTGGTTTTCAACCTTTTTGGGGTCCTGGACCCCCTACATATTTTTAATCTACCCGGAGGACCCCCATGATAATAATCTTTTTGATCATTATTTGTGTTTTCCTCCTCATTGACGCTCGGGTGCTCAGATTCATAGATGCTGTATTTGTCACTGTAGAGTCATAACTATGACCAGAGAGAACATTTAACGTCATTACCCAGATTACATTGCTACGTAAACAACAGTAGCGGCCTACGCGTGAAATTATATTTAAAAAGTTTTAGAAGAATTGATTGACTGAAAAATCATTGACACCAACATTAATCTCATGAAGACTACATGTAATTTTAGCTCCCTTTGATTAGTGCTAACCTGAACATGCAAGTTAACACCTTCCCGCAGATAAGAGCATTATTAACAATTGAGTGGTGCATGCCCACTGAAACAGTAGGAGCCTCAAAATATAAAATGGATGCAGCTCGTGTTAAGTTTGTATTAACTGTGTCATGCAGTAACTTTGAACAATACAACCGGGATTGAAATCTCTTAATAAAACACAGTAAACTTCTCTTGTGAAACAGTTGTAATTAGAGTAAAGTTGTTCTCTGTGGTGTAGCTAGATAAAGCTCTCAATGACATTCAAGTAAAATAATCCTATTTCTATGAATGTCATATGATCTTTTTAAAGGATATTTTATTTTCATGAACCCCCTGTAATTGCACAGCTGACCACTAGGTGTGCCACTGGGTATGGCCGCACTTAACCAGTGCTGTAAAAACAAAACAAAACATGTTTCTTATTTGCATTGTGATTGGTTTTCTTTTGATATTACAGCGACGAGAGAGCAGATTCAGTGTTTTCCCCGGCAGTCTGAGTGCACGTCATGCTGATCTAAGGTTTCACAATGATCATCTCAGGGCTTATTCAGAACGAGCGAGGCTACGCTGTGGTCGCACCTGCCAAGAGCTTCAGTAATACAGCAGCTCAGCAGGTTTAACACAGATTATTGCTGGTATCCTGCTGAAAGAGTCTTTTCTTTATTTTTCCTTGTTCTCTCCTTACAAGAAGTGACAGTTGGCACGTTCTGATACATGTAAAACAAGTTTTAGATTCCCGCAGCAGAACCCAAAAGAATAAAAACACAGCAGGGAAAACAAGTTGAAGTCATTTTTTTTTTCTCATTTAAAATTTAACTTTTGCAAAGACGATTGTGAGGAACACTGATGTGATTTAAATTGACTGAGGATGGAGTGGCTCCTTCAGGAGAATGATGATCAGAGCAGCAGCATGTGTAAAGTCCATGCTCTTTGCCAGCACTCACCTGAAGCCATACGCGCAGTGCAGCACCACATTCCTCACTCTGGTTGAGAAAATGGTTGATCGTGCCATTAAAATGCTGTGCCGTGAAAAGAAGAGACTGTTGTACAAATATCAACATCTCCACCTGAACCTCAGCCTGGTCACTTCCACACCAAGACTCCCCGAAGAAGAACAAGAAGATGTGGAGTCAAGAAGATCTGGAGACTACAACAAGTACGACAAAGTTTTTCATTTTGGACATTTTATATTGTTTGCAGATGACACAAATATTTTCTATCCTGGGGATAATTTACAATCGTTAAAATTAAATCCGAGGAAGACAAAAGCAGTTTTAGTTGATAAACTGAATACACAGGTAATAATAAAAGATAGATGGGGTTGAAATAGAAAGAGATGACAAAAGATGACAATATTCAGTTCAATGTGTGAAACAAATTCTATTTATCAGGCAAGTATCAGGCATAATGTCTAGACATATTTGGACTATAAGGAGTGGGAGTTTATACTTCGTTCCACTCCTTGTCAAATATGTATTATATATCTTATGCTTAAATGTTTTGTCTTATTTTGTGTTATATATTTTTTGTCTTCATATTTGAAATAAACTTCATACTTCATACTTCTTCTTCTTCTTCTTCTTCTCTAAAGTGACATCCCAAAGACTTTTCGAAGTGACACCTGAGCCAGACCTGAGGTAGACGCCCGACGTTCCAGACATCCTCCCTGGGGATGTCCCCGTGGGGATGTGCCTCTGAGGACAAACCTGCACACGATCTGAGAGCAAAGGAAAAAACCTTTGTGAGCTGTGTGGCAGAGAAGTTTGTTTCACGGGCCCTTCAGAAGTCCAAGATGACCTCCTCCGCTACAGATCCTCTACAAGCCGTCCACTAGCGGCTGTTCATCAAGATCTGGGATGAAGTGGAGAGTGAAGGTCTTCACATGAACCCAGACAACTTGAAGAACCTGGACAAGGCCATTTTTAAGGACACTTGCAAAGCACTGCACTGCTCCAAACCATACCTGTGGAATTGTCTGGTCTCAGGATATCCACCAACCGACGACATCATCGTGTCTTCATTTAAAAAGCATGTAAAGAAGAAACAAACAGAGGAACCTGGAACCATCAGAAAGTTCCTCACATTAATAAACAGAGCGTTCTCCAGACCTGCAGCCAGCCCCACAGTACTGATGTCTTAAAGCTTGACATCTACATCATCATCTTTAAATATTTTTTGTACATATTTACTCTTATATATTTAATTTATGCAAGTATCTATCTATCGTTTCTATTGTTTTACCTTGTTCTGTTTTTTGCACCATAATTAAATCTTATCTCATCTTTCTAGACGAATCCACCACTGATCCCAGTCAGGAGGTTACCCACTTCCCCTCCACTGTTTGCTGTCAGTCAGAGAGCAGTGGAGGGGTTGGTCACCTAAATGTGGGGACACGTCCTGTTCCTGAATGTTTGTGGGTTTAACTCTGCCGGAATCCGCTGGATGGAGACCAGTGGAGCAGGAGGACGTCTACAAACAGGTCAGGATTTAAACTTGTATCAATGGACACCAGTACCACCGGACACCTAGGGGGCCAGGGATCGATTCCCTGCATCACCATGCTGCTGCAGCTGATGTCTCTTCATCTGCTACCTAATAGCAAATTAAAAGAAAACTCCCATTATGTCAACAAGTTAAATAAAACTCCAAACTAAAATAATATAATAAATATTTAAAATTTTTAAATAATATATACAGTACATACACTATGAAGCATATAACACTATTACCTGTACATTAAAAAAATGAATGTTTCATGTTATTTTAAAACTATATATATATTAAAATATTTAAATGGATGGGTCAAACCACAATATACATTGCATACATACAATATCAATTATATATTTTACATTTATTCATTTATTTTAAAGCTCCATGCTGTTAGCTGCTTATCCATGGGTGCAGTCTAATAATGCTGTGATGACTGTCCAGTCGGAGGTTGGCCCAGAATGCCAAGAGATTATGGGGCTCGTGTGAAAGTCAATAATATTTTATTAAACTTTATTAAAAACTCTACAGGGTAAAAAGAAAAAAACAGACGAAGCTGGAAACTCCAGCTCCAAACACAAAAGTGGCTCTCTCAGAGGGACTACTAAGGATACAAGACACAGGAGACGAGTCTTTGGTCGCTTGGTGGTGAAATTTGTAGGGTGAGTTAACAAATGCACAAGATCGATTAAATAGTCACCATAACAGCAAGGAAACATCACCTACAATACACACAGTAACATCAATGACAGGTACACTAAACTTTTTTAGTGATCTACATCAGTAGTTCTCAGCTGGTCTGGATCCACCATTAATGTTCCTCAATGACGAGACTCAAATGTAAGAAACTTTTCAATTTTATTGAGGGCAATAAGTGAATTAACTTTCAGTTGGTATATTCATGTAAAATACATTAAATAAAAAATGTGCAACTACTGAGAAATATATAAATATAAAAAATATATAAAATATATAAAAAAGTCAAATTATGCAGGTTTAGCTGAGAATTCTCACTTAGAGTACGTAAGACAACCAACAGTGCAACACTATAGAAAATAAATCATGTTCTGTTCTGAACGGGACTTGAACCTTCACCGCCTGTGTCCCATACAATTGAATACAAATGTTTCAAATCCACAATTCTTTGCTGGGTCCATGCTGTATCTCCTTCAAAAAGCAGTCACGGAAAACAGAAAAGTGATTTCTTGGCTACATTTGCCATTAGTCAGTCTTTTCTTTCAAACCTAGAAGCAGAAAACCTAGGATTTTGACGTTTGTCCCTTTTGAGTTTTTTGAACATTGCTTGGACGATGTGATCCCAGTCTCTTAACTTCCAGCTTTTCCTCCAAAGACATTGAGGAAATTGGATTAGAAAGCAAGTAATCCACCTAGTTCATGCTAACGCCCACAGCTGAACTTCTCCCTCCTCCCACTCTGGTACCAGCAGCACTTGAATGACGGGGGGCGTGGCGTGACACCTGTCAGTCACTTACAAGCATTAAACAAATCTAAACGGACCAAGGGCTCTGGGAGGTCCTAGCCCTGTTAGTCCATTTATATCAGCCGTCCCTGCATCTACCTGTACAGTTCAGATGGAATCTCTAATTATGAATTCTTTTTAATAGGTTTGAAAAGGTTTCGAGAGAAATGCTACATGCAAAATGGCATAATGGGTCTTTGAAAATGTTAAATGTTTTAAAACTCTACTTCAGGAAATTTTCTAGATGACACATAAAAGACAAGTTTAGGTTACTAGACATACAGTATAAGCTTGTAATCATCAAACCAAGGTGTACATGGGCCTCAGTTATGGATCCCTCATGCTAGTGTTAGTTTAGCGCAATATTAGGAGTAAATCTTTCTGACCCTCATCTTGTCCTCTGTTCAGATATTGTTTTGGGCCTTTTAGGCTGTTAGAGTCACACCACACATCCTCACAACGTTGCCCAATTTTCCATTCCGAGAAAATTAAACAGGGACCATAGTAGCAACACAGTGGGGTTATCATTAAATGAGCTCACTCTTTTGTCATTATGTTTAAGTGACGACGTGGAAAGGGTGTCATTATTTCACTGACTCATGAAATGCAGTCTCATTTTATTTCGCTCGGTTTGGGGGGCTTGGGTGTAAAAAGTACACGGTCTGAGGTCCGTTGTATGCCATTAAATGTAAAGCCTGAGTGGTCTAACAGAAATCAAAAGCAGTGGCCATGGAAACTTTCCCACAGTATGTGAACACTGACTACACTGAGTGGAGCTCACATAGCGAAACAAATAGCTTCTTCAGAAGTATGTGCAAGGATTCTTTTATATTAACACCAAGCTAGTGAAATGTAGTAACAATGGCTTTTTGCAATTATAGTTACATCCTGGTTGGTGTTGGTGTTACCCTGTCTCTCATTCTTCCTTCCTCCTATCAGAGAACCTTCTTCATCATCTGTGGAGGAGTGGAAGATGAAGAAGGTGTATGTCAGCTGGAAACTTTGACTTTAATGTGGTTGTTTGGAACGTGTGGGATTCTGGCTACCATGAGTATCCAGTATTACACACACATAAACACACCCGCACACAGAGATATATCCGGAAAAAAAACGGGAGTGGGCGAGGAAAAGGAGATGGGATCTTATTTGCAAATATAGGATATGCTATACTAATGCAGTTATGAAAGAATCAAGTTACTGACTCAACATCAATCATAGATAGATAGATAGATAGATAGATAGATAGATAGATAGATAGATAGATAGATAGATAGATAGATAGATAGATAGATAGATAGTCTATCTAAAGGCATTAATAGGCAACTAACAACTTGTGAAAAAGATTTTATTTGAAAATCATCTAAAATATATGTACAATAACACCTTCTTTAACAATGTCGTGCGTTGTTTTATTCGCTCTGTAACATGATCTCTCATAGGGTGTCTGTCCCTCACTGAATATGACATTTCTCCAGTCCTTTGCCGGGCTTCCCTGCCTTGTGTGGCCCAGTGACTTGACGCAGATCAGTGGTAAAACTCGGCCGACGGGCAAGTGGGTACAAGGTGCCATAAGGATCATCTCGCCCCGGCATCTGACTCTCCCTTCCCGCCGCACGGCCAGTCCGCATCGCCTGGTACGAGCGGAGGGAGACTTTGCGGTGTTGAGACGGCCCGGTTTCCGTTGGAAGCCCACCCCGCCTCGCCAATGTCTCAAATACTTTTTCAAGGTTAGTGCTGTCTTTTGCAGACGTTTCGAAATAGGCGCAGTCGTCGCCGAGGGCTCGGAGCACCTCTTCCCGAGAGATGTCTCTCTCTGATTCGAGGAGATCCACCTTGTTTGCGCAGACGACCAGGGGAACGCGTGGCTGTGCGCCATGCTGTGTCACAGAGGATCTGGTGAGCTTGGATTTAGCAGCCAGGATCTCCGTCCGCAGGGCGCACACCTCTTCGAATGAGCTCCGGTTATCCAGGCTGAATACAAGAAGAAAAATGTCTCCTGCAGAAAAGAAAAACAAACACATTTTTTATTCTAAACGTTATTCACGCATTATGCCTCATGGCTCTCAGCACAGACAAACATTTTTTACTTGAACATGACTTATGACTGTAAGCAGTACGCACCAGTGAGGATAGACAGACGCCGTTTTGCCGGGAAGTCCCTTTCCCTCGACGCATCCAGGATGTCAATTTGGTAGGTCTCCCCGCGAATGCGAAACAGCTTCCTGAGGAAATCCTCAGAGGTGGGGTTGTACTCATCCACAAATCCGTCCAGAAGGTATCTTCTTAAGATGGAGGTCTTGCCAACCCGTGGCGCGCCAAGAACCACAACTCGCTTACAGTTCTGAGGCTTTGTGGAGTAAACGGGGTCTTGCCGGTGCCCTTGTCCATTGTCGCGCTGCCGGGTTTGGCCGTGGAGTACCAGAGCGGCCAGCTGATCCAGTGGGGTTCTCTTGCAAGGATGACTGCTGTTGGAAGTGGACAGTTGCCTTACAGCTGCCCCTGAACGCGTCTTCTTTTCCTGTTTCCACTGAGATGTGGCCGCTTTAAGTATCCCCAATCCCGCTTTAATTCCCGACGAATTCAGGTGCTGCGAGGCGTTTTTGTAAGCCAGTAGAACTTTGGAGGAACCGGCGCACTGTCCATCCGCGTTACCGTGAAACTGGGGACCGTCTGTGCCGGCACATTTGAGCTGGTGCGTAACAGGGATGGAGGTGGTCGGTGCGCCGCTGGATATGGCACCCATGTCCATGTTGTATTCCGCTCAGTTGCTGAGTGGGCTGAATCGGCAATCTGGCGTTTTATAGGCCTGCGAAAGCTTGTGTTTGGCGAGGGGGCTGATGTCAGTCGTCTTTATATAGGCTCGATCATCCTCAGCCCAGTGGTTCGTCCGCGTCATGCTGATTGACAGAAGAGCTTGTTGTGTTCCTCGGGAGAACACCGTGTTTTGATGAAACATAATGTGGGATAGACTCGACAACTGAGCAGGAGACCCGCTTGATTTTCTTTTGACATGTTTCCGAAGCCCTGTGTCGCGGATTATTACTACTATTACTACTATTACTACTACTACAACTACATATCGTTAGCCTAATAGCATATTTACCAAAGTCATTTTTGAACGTTTTCGGAAAACAAGAAAAAACACATTTTTTATCAAGCACATTGGTATGCTATTTTTTTTATTGATGTTATGACAGTAAGGCAATATTAGTCTAACCGTAATAATTAAATAATAATAATATAAAGTTTAGGAAGGCCTCGCTGGACAAGACAAATAGACATGAAAATGTTTCTAATACCCTTGTCTCATGCGCAGTATGATGTAGAACCTGCTATTATTTTGCTTTTTAATGATTAGTTATGTGTGTGTATGAGTGTTATCATATTTGTCTTTTTGTCGTATAGTATAGTATATGATGATTTTTTATTATTTCCATTACAGAATATATTGTAGTTATTTTAAATAGCCTATATAAGTCATTAATTCTGACTAAGGAAGAAAGAAAGAAACTTTTGTTGTGTCCGTTGCCATGGTTACGATTGGAGAAGCCGCTCCAGCTGAAGTACAGGGCTAGCTTGGCTTGGTTAACGATGCTAGCGGTTGTCCGGTACTATTTTTGACAGTATTTAGAAGAAACGAACCGTGTCGAGTGACCGAAGAAACGGTTACGGCGCTATTCAGGTCAGCTACAACTTCCTGTCTCCATTTTTCCTGCTCCTGACCCCTTCACTACTGTTTTCTCAGGCTAACTGTCTCAGTGGTGATTATCTGTAGCGACCAGGAAATGTATTTATGTATGCTTCAGTAAAAATATTCTCTATTATATAGTATTCAGGTATTCCTGAAATATTCAGTCAGTATAGTCCTGTATATACAACTACCAAAAACAATTAAACAGAAATGATAATAGTCCGCTTATTACGGGATAGTATTATTAGACTAGGCCTCGGGCGTTTCCCTGTAGCCCTAATTATAATTACTGATGTACGTGTACCGCTGTACAGCTGCACATGAAAAGGTTTGAGCTTTTTACTCCACCAGCAGCTCGCAAATTACACTTGGATGAAGTTTATCAGCTCTAAACTTATCAAAAAATGTGTATTTCTTCAGTATTTGTTGTGTATAGTACTCTGGATATATGCATAATAACTGCTAAAAAGTGAAGTACCAGTACTTCAGGATTGATTTTTTTTCATTATTATTATTATGAATCACTGTTTTGTCACAGAGTCTGAGTGGGAAGCACTACACACGAAACCTCAGTCAGTATGTTGATGTATTAATTTTTTAAACATGTGTAAAATTCACTCCACAAATGCTTTTCCCTCAATGCACAAGGGCACCTCTTGCCTTCGGTGGGTCCTGTCTGAAAAGGTATAAGAGAAGAAAGGCGCTGACAAAATCCAAGGATTTATTATTGTTATTGCAGCTGTGGAAATTATTACAGGGCATTGCTGGATGAAGACACATTCACTGACTTACTGCATACTTTGTGCACAGCATACTTTGTGCACAGCATACTTTGTAGCATCAAGATTTTCATTTTCTGTTCCCCAGAGACAGAGAAGCTAAAAACCTTAGAGGAGTTGTCCATCTTGAGTGATTTTTCCTCCAAAAACTACACCCCTTGTTTATTATTTGTTAGAAAAATGCTTTGATTCCCATTATATGTCCCATATATGAAGGACCACCAAAAACCAGTGCTCATGGACTGTATGAGTAAGACTTCACCAGCTGACTCCCACTTTCTGGACTACACAGGTTAGTTGTATTTTTACCTACAACTGCGTAGAGATATGACATACTATGTATTCTTGGACCTAAAGTGTAGCTCTCTTTTTTTGTCCCCAGGTCCAGAGGGGTTTCGATTTGATGACCAAGGGATGATTCTTCCACACAGCATCTTAGGTAGCCCAGAAGATTTCAAAAGGTATCTGGAAGCCAAAGGGGAGACAGAGGTACAGTATATTCAGATCCATGTGTGAAATAAAAAATCGAAATGTAGCAATTCTGTTGCGTTAATTTGTGCTTTCTTCTGTTCTCCATTCTTGACCAGTTGGTACAGAGAATCCAGACGGCATCGAGGGATCCCCCATGTGAGGCTACGGGAAGACATCACCATGAAGCTGTGGAGAAGGATGGTTCAGGCCGCAGCAGCATCCAGAGTCATGCCCTTCAGCACTGGGATAAACATATGAGACATCGTAAACAACAACAGAACTTCTTATCTGGTGAGTTGTTAATAGAGCACAGCACTGTACTCCAGAACTTTGCATCATCATTGTACAGTAGATTTCACTTGTATACAAATGCAAGTTTCGTATTTGAATCTCTGACAGTCTCTGTCTTTTTCATGTGAAGGGACTCTCAAAAGGCCAGTCGAAAACTTGCTGATGAACCAATCTAACCATTTCAGAGAAACTCAGGAGCAGAGGGAGTTTCTAAACCAAGTCATGCCACTCGTTAACTCTGGATACGTAAGACACACATTTGGTTTCTCTGATCTACTCAGATCTTTAGTTCTCAGGCAGAGCATCTCATTGTTCTTCAGTTTACAAAATGTTAGAAGCAGGTTTTCATTACCGTTTCCCTTTCCTTCTCTAGGGTTATCGCGTGGGCAGTGAGTTTTGGAGTCTCCCGCAGCGTTATGGAGATGAAATGAGTGGTATAACAGCCACTCTGAGTCAGACTGAGCAGGGCAGACGGGGACCTGTAACACATGTAGGACAACCGAATAGCATACGCCAAGAATCCGGTACACACAGACACTAACGCCGTGTCCCAGTTTTCCACCTCCGCCTCGTTCATGATCCCGTTTCTTCTTGATTTGGCAACAAATTGCCTGAAACGCAGTGGTGTTTCTGATGAACTGATGAATAACAACAATAATAATTCTGAGATACAGTTGCAATTAAATAAAAGAAAAAGCTTTAGAAGTAAGATTAAATAATGATAATGATATGTGTATATATATAATCACTATATTGACTTTCTGCATGTCCACTCTAAACAAGGTTACTTGGGAGAAATAGAAGCCTTAAAGACACACTCCCGTACAAATTCTTTTTCTGCGACTAACTCAGTTATCTCCGTCCTCTAGGAATCACTTGTGCTGAGACTCTGCGCCCAGCTTCTCGGATTTGGAACCAGAGCGCTTATCTACAGCAACAGTTGCAGATGCTTGGAGAGGTTTTACAAGACATGGACACAAAAAAGCCAGTAAAAGTTTCCTTTCTCTTAATTTTACTGTAAAAATAAGTAAAGAAATGAATTATTGGCAGATGATATTTCTTTATCACTGAAC
The DNA here is from genome assembly GCF_022458985.1 of Mugil cephalus. Lineage (NCBI taxonomy): Eukaryota > Metazoa > Chordata > Actinopteri > Mugiliformes > Mugilidae > Mugil > Mugil cephalus. The sequence goes on from NC_061771.1 coordinate 6,288,664, forward strand.
TGATCTAGTAGATCTAGGAGTTACGATCACATTACGACTGACTGACTAAATTGTTGGTGCCCACCCATTAAAGGGAGAAAAAAAGCATGGTCGTCTCTGAAATAATGTGAGATGGACAAAACTAACAATAAGTAAAAAATATACTGAAAATTAACTAATAAACATCAGACATTGATTATGATTTGACAGTGGCCTGGACAAAAATGATGGTACTCTATTTTCTGCATGTTTGTCACACTTGTAAGCGCTTTGAGCATGATAAATAAAAATAATAATATTAATAACGATACAGTTCACTCACTTGCTACAACAGCTACTTCTGAATTCTGACCTGAAAGATGTAAAACCAAATTCCGAGCCACATTATTCCTCTTCCTTTTCACAATGTACATTTGAAACCATAAATTTAACACCCTCAGATTTAAAATTAACACTCACACGCTCTGTATATAGAAACCATGATCAAGTTATTTAAAAAGAAAGAGTTAAAAAAAATTAACAGTATAATATAGTTAAATATCAAACTCTTGCAGTGCAAAATAAGTAACACCAGAATGGATGACAATAACACAAAGTTGGTGTTCACTGTTGAAGAGGTGATCAGTTAACACTTATTGGTGTCTTTAAATTACATTCTAAAGGGAGTTAAGATATGTAATAAAGGTCTCATCATGTTCAATAATCACACCAAAAAGTACTTCAATAAAAAAAGCATTTATTGTCCCATATCAACAGCTTCACATTGCTTTATACAGACCCTAGACAAGGCCTTATACAACAACACATACAAATACAAAACTTGAGAATAGTCATTCCTTCTCATGCTCGAAGCGAGTGAAAGGTAATGACTATCGTCCGAATCCGCTGTTTGAAGTACGTTAAATATGGTTAGCAGTGAAGACTTCACTCCTCCAATGGGATTTAAAATGAGCACGGAGCTTATTTTGTTAGAATCCACTCCAGAACGCCAACACTTCACTCTAGATTGGCCTAACATTGCAATTTTAACACTTAATACTGTGCGCGAGAATCAAAAATACCCTGCAAGGCTCTGGATAACGAACATTTTGCTTTAACACAGACAACTTCATTACCAGACCAGTCTGCGCACCGATGCTGCTCACACCCCTCGGGACACCCTGTCTCAAGCTGCTGGAGCTGCTAGCTGCTCGTAATCAGTCTGTATCGGGACAAACAGCCTGTGATCATCTGGCCTTGGGCACACTGTTCTGGATTTTCTGTGCAAGGAACAAACCACTGAACATGAGCAAAACGGACAAATACACATATACGTGCACGGTTATCCAAAGCAGCCCCACACCCTGTTGTTACCTGTAAAATCTACAGTCAGTGTAGATTTGCATGATTAGATGGAGCTGTGCCACCCTCCCATAATCACTAATGGTTGTTCACCAACATGCAGACGCAGAAAAGGTACAGTTATGAAATCTAGAGCGTGTCCAGCCATAGAGTAGCACTGTTGAGATCTGTTTGCTTAGAGAGTCCAAGAAAAGGGACAGAGACTGTCTTAATTCCCCCTCTGCATTACAATAACTCTATCAGCAGGGGCAGGAGGTTCTGGGGTAAACACTTCATGTACTCATATGCACGGCCAGTTCCTATTTAATCCTATTAAAACCCAAAGTAACAGGTGCTGATTATGGATGGGATGGTTTATTCAAATTACTTTTGTGTGTGTGTGTGTGTGTGGTTGGGTCAGCTGCTACCATCTCCCCCAGGTACTGTTTCTTGCACTTGTCTTTTACACACTCCCACACACACACAGACGCACACATTTGAGCTGGTGAAAGAAGAGAAAATGGTGGTGTTCTGTCGTGCTGGTGAAGTACTTTCCAACAAACAGAGACAGATTGTCCTGTCAGTAGCTGACTTGTCCGTGGATTTGTGGCATACGTGCAAAGGCGGTGATGATGGGGACAGGGAGGGGCTGATAAGAGAGGAAAAAGGATGTTAAGTTTCAAGGTAAGGACGCAAGGAGAGACGGAAAGAAACTCAAACCTTCTGGATTACTTAAAAATGCCAAGATTCAGGATGAGGGGGAAAACAATAGATTGGATTTGCGTTGTTTCACTGACCACTCACATGGAGTGGAGACCAATACAGCATAGAACACTATTAATGTAAATATTTCACTCAAGCATATTTCAGTTAGACCTGATTGAAGCATATCTTTTGTACAGATTAATAAGCTTCAATTTGGCCACTGATAACTGTACAGCGTGTCCTACAACACCCTGTACTTTCATATTGAAGGTTTTGTGCCGCCTATTTTTGTGCTCTGTGGTTCACAGGACCTAGCTGTCCATTGATGTTGGACTGAAAGGAACCTTGGACATTACTTTTCAATAACAAGAACCAGGGTGTTCAGCGCGCAAATAAATAAACCACCACTCTGGGTCACTTTGATTGCAGGACATCAGTGGGCTGGAGGTGATTGGCTCGGGGAAGGCGTTCACGTTTGTCACAATGTGTCGTAGTCCCTCGTTAGAGATAGAAGAAGAGGAAAAGGAGCGCAAGGAGATGAAAATGGAAAACATGTAAGAAACAGTTATTTTCTTTTCTTTAAGGACTTGCAAAAACAACTTTATCTGCATAAAATACAGTGTGTTAAAATCTAGTTAACAATTCTGTCTCTAATGCAAAGGCAGAGAAAGAGACATGCAGCACATCTGAATCACTAAGTCACCAAGTGCTGAATTATGACAATATCTGATCACATTCTGTTTGGTCAAGGTGATCTTTGATGATTGTAACCTTTTCAAATGCTACAATTTGATGCAGATATATTCTGAGTGCTATTGATGTGTCAATGTGCCCTGCAGTGACCCACTGGGACAGTATGAGGATGCTCAGTCAGATGTTCTGCACGTTCCTGCTTTGAGGTTCTGCGGTCAGCTTGCTAGATGGACTGGAAACTCCAACACTAACGAGGTACACCAAAGCTTTCACACAGTAGTTGGGCAGCAAGAATATACTGCTTACCTCAGTGTCAGAGAGAGAGGCAAGCCTTTACTTTGGACGTGCCTTATTTCCACAGGTGATGCCAATAATCCATCTGCTGTCTCGGAGCCTACATAATGCCTACTTTCACAGGACAAACTCAAAAGGCCATAGGAGGGATTCCTCTTTGCATGTTATCCCTGAATTATTTTTCCATGAATCTTTTTAAAGACAAACCAAGAGTATTTTTGACAGTAGATTAACATTAAGCAGGAGGACAACTAAGAAGCAGCTAGAATTAGCAAGAAAAAAGTGTTTTTTCATGCTGAGATTAGCAGAATAATGCTCAATTGTTGATGTTAGGTCTTATTTGAGACTCAATCATGTTATTAATGGCATCTATGATAGTTCATACAACAATAATTATATTGTTATATGTGTATCTAATCATTTGAATAACAGCATATATGAAATAGAATTAATAGTATGCATCGGGACAAAACAACAATCTGTGTCTTAAAGGAGACATTTGTCTTCCTGATCTTAATCACATGTAACATACTATATTATTTTCTTTGCTGCCTTTGATACTTAACAATTATGTCTCTAACATACATTGACTAGGGAGAAGTAGGAATTAGTGCCACAATAGTCTTTGAGGCCCCGACTGGAGGAATAGCCTCTTCCCACCTGGAGCTGGGCAATGAGGGCAGTACAGCCATCTTCTACAGCTGGCAGCAGCTTCCCGTGCCACACAGCTTCCCCAGCCTGCGTTCACAAACAAAGACTCCACACTTCTACTTCAGTTCTTCCTCTGGTACACACACAAACATAATCCAACACCTGTTGCCAACTTGTGTACGTCACACGCTGTTTGCCCATGTGTCAATCTGTCATTTCATTCAGCTGGCATCCTAACTAACCTCTCTTTTGCTTTCTGATTTGCTTCACCTCCCATCAAGGCGTCATCCGTCCAGGCGACACCCAGCGGGTGGAGTTTATATTTAAGTCAGAGGAGCCAGGTATAACAACTGAACACTGGCAGCTGAACACCCATCCTGTTATGTTGCAAGGAGCGTTAATGCAGGTCAGACTGAGAGGACTGGCTCTGTACCAGGACAAAACTGCAGACCAGAGGGATTTCATAGAGGTAGTAAGCTCTGTGTCACAGGAAGACTAAGAAAAAAGTGGCACTGAGGTGTTCATTAACAGAACTCACTATATTTTTTTCTGTGTTTCTGAGCAGACAAAGCTAGAAAAGAAAGTGTTGGTTAAAGAGTGTCGATCGATGGTGTATGAGTTGCTCTGGGGGTTGCACACCCCAGAAAGACCCAGCTCTCCTGCAGATCTCTACGTGACTGCAGACCAACAGTTTCTGAGCGAAAACCCCAAGGTAAATACTACTGGAAGCAGTATCCTTAAAGAAGATTGTTTGTTCAAATTTTTTAAGGTGTCAGCTTTGCCCACTAAGAAAAAATGTACTAAAACTCTACCTTACTTTGTCTGGTAGGTCTTTTGAAACACATTGCTCACCTTGTATCAATGCAGCCCAACTTCATGTAGCAATCACACACTTTTATTTCCTGGTGTTAATTTCAACCTTAACATTAATCACACCACTCTATCACTGTGAGGTGATGGACTCATGTATTGTGTTTGCCTTATTGACATTTCACTGGCTGAAATGAGAGCTTGATCAGTCCATTATGGCTGCACTTACCCAACCTGAATTTTATAAAAGTCCACATTCATTTAACATAAGATAATTGTATTATTACCATTATAATTCATGGTAGCCCTTTAACTGCTGCTTTCTAAAACTACTTAGTTGCCTCTACAATGGAGCTTATGTTGCCATGGTAGTACTATAGGAACCTGGCTTTAACTGGGTTAAATGGGAGGTTGATTAGATTACTTTCTAGTGAATATAGAGCGCGACTGTCTAAAAAGACTTTTGATTTAATTCCCAGTAGATGTGAGTGGCTGTGACTGAAAAACAGCATCGGATAGTGTAACCAAACAATAGGTTCAAAATTAATATCTCTTATTGTGGTAAGTCACATTTGTCATTACCAGATATTATGATAATTATAGCACCCTTGGCCCCTCACATGGTCATGTTTTGTCACTACAATGGGCCGCACACTCCCCTTGAGATGATAAAGACGATGACATTCATCATGCTGAGGATAGCTTATAAAGGATGATTATCATCCTAGACCGTGCCTGCAATTTCTCTTCTTGAGAATCTTTCATGTATATGTTCATATACCTCAGCTGCTGCTCCACTTTTAACTCCTTCTTGGTCTTAGTTGCAGTACATTGATCAGTCGGTGGAGGACTTAAAGAGGCTGTGGCAGGAAGCGAATCATGAACACACCTGGGACCTCTCTGTTGATACACTCAGACAGGTAGAGCAATAGATGTTATAAACCTTACAGTGCTGAAGACTAAAAACTGTCTAAACATGTATTCTTTTACACCAGCAATAGGAACCCTGAAGCTTGATAAACCTGGAACTTATCCATCTTACTATTTCTGTGTTCTTTCTTTTGGTTACATTTAGGAACTGTTGCATTGCTAATGCTTTACCAGGGTTTTATCAAGCATTTTTGATAAATGGTGTATGCTTAAAAGTGTTGTGCTAGGGAAAGTGCCCAAGTAAGTAAAGCAGACACTAAAAATGGAGCTCTAAAAACTACAATCATTCTCAATTCTTGCAGTGTAGACACAAAAATAGTTGCTGTACTATCGGTTATTGGTTGTAGCAATGTGGTGACTAGGAACACACATTTGTCAGTACAACGAAAGAACACATAGCAGAGGATTTCAGCCGGTTGAGTCAAAGCTGTAGTTTCAAGGATCTACATGCACAATCTCACTGTACTGGTCTTCTAATTTCCCCCCATAAATGAGGCTGTGCTGTCTCTGCCTGATGAAGACTCAGCTCAGGACTCCCTCGGCAGAGAAGGGGGCCTGACTCAACTCAACGCTGTGTTTCTACAACTCTGTGAACCTTCTGAAGTGAAACATCACCCCTTAACCGCTGCTACCATAGGGTGAAACATGAACACTCGGTCATGTAGCTGACAGAACATCACACCTATGTTCTCACACCTCCAGCGTAATAAGCTTATGGTTTTATGGTGGTGTCTGGTGCCCCCTGCAGGCAGCAGCTGTGGAGGAAACTGCTGGACTCGATGGCCGCTGAGGCCGTGTTCCTCAGAAACCTGCTTGGCCTCCCAGAGAGAGCAATGTGGATCGAGCAAAAAGACGAACCGACAGTCTGCGACGCTGGTGAGATTCCCACACATCAGCACACATGCAGATGGATGGAGGTGGTGGATTTGTGCTGCCTGCTACTATATGTTTACATCACAGATTTGGCTGATGATATAAAGACAGATGAGAAGAGTGAGAAAAAGGCAGGCACGGCTGCCAAAGTGGAGAGGAGTGGTTCGAGATCAAGAGTAAAAGACGACAACAAAGAGGAGTCCAAGTCACCAGCAAATGAAAAATCAGTAGAGGTGAGTGGGAGTTGGGGAACTAACAGAAACTGTGCGTGTGTTGCTGACTAACACTCATCAACACACAGAAGGAGGATTGTAATATGTTTTGCCGCAGAGTGGCAGCGCTCTAGAAGATATTTTAAATATAAGTGTGAAGAAATGACACATAGCATTCAGCTGACACTCCGGTGAACCAACCATGAGTCACTATTTCAGACAATCTCATTCATTTTCCTGCCATTCAACCAGCTCCTGTTGTTTTGTTACTCCCGACCGCCTCCACAAAACTTGTTCACCTTGTGTCCCATGCTTATTAATGCATACAACTGCCACATTATATGCATTCACTGTCACTGTGGATGTTCGTGTTTTGGTAAAAGGTTAATGGTTGGGTGAGTAAAATTTGTCACATAGTAATTATTGATTTGAATACACATCTACAGACCGCCCATCCTCAGTTCCCAGATCTATTCACAAATCTGACTTTGAGGAACATTAATGAGGGTGCTGTGCAAAGATGACGATCTGCTGTGTCACCGTGGCATTCATGATGTGAATATGGCCTTCAACCTATAGATCTCTCCCTATCTATGGTTCACCACATCATCAGAACCATTTGGACTTAGACTAGAGGCGCAGTTTTGTGTGTATCACAACATATTTTGCTGAATGATTTTCTCCTCTGTGTGGCAGCTGAGTCAGAGGTAAGGTACAGCCTATTACTCACGGGGTGCCATGGTAACAGAACACTGTGTGAAAATGTGCACCTGCTCTCGGACTGTGTGCGAATTAATAGCACCTGGACTGATCCAAGCCATCTATGGCGGACGCACACACAGCCATACATCAGGCAGCCAGCAGAGGATTTATTGCATGCCTTCAAATATGTGTCATAAGATGTCCAAGCCACTTAGCAACCATCTCAACATCCTACATGCTCACTAAATGATATCTCTGTCTTACCAATTATACCTTGTCTGTCTTTTCATCCCATGTACAAAGGAGACCAAAAAAAGGGGGAAAAGAAGGGATGAAGTACTGAAGCAATCAAAGGAAAAACAAGGAAAGGAGTCTCTCTCAGTGATTGATAACCATCCAGAGATCATCAGCCAACAGTCTATGGATGACCCAAATCTAGAGCTAGAGATAATTTGTGGAAGGCTCCTGCACAGAAAGGCAAGTCATTTAAATATGTTTCAGCACTGATGGAAAATTCAGTTGGTGTGTGGACTCTCTGGAGGACTTTCCCAAAATGTCAGTGGGTGGTCTCAGAGTTGAGCTGGAGACAGACTAACTTTTAACAATGACCTTCAAGGAACATGGGCACTTATGACATACTGACATACACACAGGAAAATGTAGAATTCATTTTTTTCACTTTTTTGGCTCTTTCCAAAGTGTCTGTGAAGATTAACAGACAGCCACTTCCTTAGCTCATCCTAAGGACAAAACACCTGGACAACACCTGAGGAGACAGTTAATGCAGTTCAGTTCAGTGAAGAACGCACAGACGTGTGTGTTGTGAAAACAAGACCTCACAAGAAGATCTCAACAAACAACAAATGCATGACTCAGCACAGGAGAGTCAGCTCTTTATGTCAGGACTCAGCAGTCCACCTCCACCTGAAACACCCCCTCTGAAAAGGGGAGGTGGATAGATCCGTCAGTCGCATACAACACAGTCTTAACACCTGTCCCAAAACCTTTCATCCAAATTCACACCTTTGAGAGAACCACTTATCGTGGAATCATTTATAGCTCAGCAGTGGCATAGTGAGTATTGGGTCTTTAGGAGGCCTTTGCTATGTGAGTTTCAGGTGGGCTCACTCACAGATGTTGTGGAATAAAAACCTAACCTCAAAACCAGTTTACTACATGTGAAGAAATAGAGTTGTGAAATGTGATTTAATGTAATCTTTCGACATACTAATGAATTAAAATCAGGACATCTGCTGCCACTTCAATCTCAACCATTGTTTTCATGTAAATTGATGTGTGCATGTGTCTGGCAGGTTTATGCTCTGATGGAGGACCTAGTGGATGACCTCTGTCACCTGATGGACGAGCTTAATGAACGTGATTCCAAGTATTAACTCTGGAGGCTATGGAATATATAGCCTAATAAAACTTTCTCATGAAGACCTTATTTTGTTCTGGCATTTTTTTTTCCTATATATATATTCTATATTCCGTCATCGTATGATAGTAGAAGGTTGCCTGTGGCGCTGACTTCGCAAACGACTCGCAAACGACGCGCACCCGTGCGTCCCCGCCTCTCTGTTTTACGCGGCCCGTTGTGATTGCTGTGTGTGCTGTGCGTGCTCGGCCTGCCTCCCGGCGCCGCATGCGTGTGTGGACGGGGCTGCTGCTGAGAGAGAGGAGGGGTGAGTGTGCCGTGTGCTGTGGCTTATCCTCGTCCTATGCGGATTTCACTGCTCGCTGTCTCACCATCCGGGGGTAGGCCGGGATTTTAGGTGCTGACATCCCCTTTTAAAAAGATCCCTTCAGCCACGCTGGTTGTATATAGGCTGAGTGGATAGTTGCTGTTGCACTGCTTGGTGGGTAGCTGTTATCGACGCTGAGGACCTGGACAGGAGAGGAGCAGAGAGACGAGGATGCTCCGAGGACAACGCGAGAGATGAGCGGTGGACATGGTAAGCGGCGTGCGGCAGGACTGTAGTTACTGGGCTTTTAGGTAAATGCTTTCATGGACTTATATTGATGTTACTGACTCTGTGTTGCCAGTGTGCGACAACTCCAGTAGTAGTTGGCCTGTTTGCTCTGGAATCCGCGCTACACATGGCAACCTGCTCAGGGAAACCACCGCAAGAGGGGGCGTGAGTGAGTGAGTGCCATTTGGGGGAGGGATGGAGGGAGGGGGTGCGAATTATGCAGACCCACCTAGGGCGCACTCTCTCCTCCCATCAACAGCTGGAAGATACAGTGACAGGAGCAGGCTCGATAGGAGGCACAAATAATCAGACTTTAGCTAAATCTGAACCTCCAACCTCATCCCTAATCCCGATCAGTGATGCTTAATCTGACTGTAACGCTAAACAGCTACGGAGCCGACTCGAGAAACTTGTAATCAAATATCTATTCCCTGACAAATACAGAGGCTTACACACCTGCTTTCACAGCACGCATGCGCACCGGCAGGCGTGGACAGCGGCGTGACGTAAAATCTGTGAGCAATTTGACGCATCAACTCGTCGAAGTTCACGTTTCTTTAGTCAGTGTGACAAACGTGCAGCGTTTCAACGTAATATGAAAGGATTCGTATCACTGAACAGATATCAGTTTCCCTGGAGATCAGAGCACAGTTTGGAAGATTTCATCAGCAGATTCTACCCAGAATGGATCTTGATTTTAATGACTGTGGCCCAGAGAGATTTAGTTTGAGTTAATACGCCCGGATGAGTCATTTAAATGTAAGCTGTGAGTCAGAAAATAAGCCCATACCCCAGTAAAACCTCTACGGGGCTGCACGAGTCCTTCTGTTCACAGTCTGTCCCTGTGCTGTTCCAACTTGAACAAATACACACATTAAAAGTGAGCTGATGTGCAATGAATGTGAGCTGATGTGAGCTGATGTGCTCAGAATTATCCTACCCGTGTTGTTTTACACTTGAGCTACAGTTTGAAGAACACATACTGTCTCTGAGTGCAGATATCATTGTGCACATTTTTCATCGGATTGTTTCCTCTGTCTGGTGGGACAGGCCCCGGACAGGTTTGATTTCTGAGAACAGCCACAGACAGCAACGCTTGGTTCTGGCCTCACCATTTTGCAGAAACGGGGGAATTCCTTTAATATGCATCTGGGATTTTAGAACCACGCATTTTCCTCTCACAACACACTCACCAGAGTGGCGTTATGCACACAGTGAGATGTTACTCCCACAATGTGAAATATCAGTTGTGGTGTGAAGCTCATATAAGGTGATGGAGAGATCAGTAGTTTCAGACTCCTCGTCACAGGGGCTTTTAATAGCCCTTGTGTTTTAGGGCTGGAGATGATTGTGCAGAAAGGTGATACTCGTTTGAAGCTGCTGAGCCTTACTTTCTTCTTGGTGCCCTTTGCTCTCCCTGGCCGCCTCACTGTCTGTCCTGCACAGACGCTCTGAGACCTTTTCGTCCTTTTCAGAGGCTTCTGTCTGTGTTCATCTCAGGTCCTCTCTGCTTCTGCTGATGTTTGCTTTTCAGGGGGACCAGGCATCCTGTGACTCAGTGAGATGAATTTACCAGCTAGACAGATACTAAAAAGACCAGATCAGAGCAGTCTGTTAATAATGTTGTCATAATCAGCGTCAAACGCATGGATTGCACCAGGCATGTCTGGGCATGTCTTTTACGGCTCTTATCTGCTCGTGCTAAGTCAAACCTACTAGGTTCTTCACTTTTTATGTATAATTATACTTTAGTTATATGCTCCACACATAATTATCCTAATGTAATTAGTCAGGTTTCAAATTACAATTTCCTACAATGTTATGTGCTTTTTACAGCCCTGTTATATATTTTCGCTGAAAAGAACAGCGTAGATGTGCTGTGGCAGGAAGCTGCATAAAGTTTTTTTTTCCAGTGTGTAGTAGTTTTATATCATAGTTGAGCTGCAAAATGTTGTTGAAAAAGACACCTTTAGAAACATTTCACACGGGTGGAAGGAGGGCGTTTTCGTACGTCTTTGCCCGGGAGACCTTTTGTCTCATATATCCAAATGTGACATCATAAAATACAGTAGAGTTAAACTGATATTTGTTATTGCATTAGTATTACTTTAAAATTAGATTTTGTTTTCATGATTCACTATTATAGTGTGAATGCGACCCTAGTGCAGGATTAAGCGGTAGAAGAAGATGAGATGAGATGAGATTCACTATTATCGTAACATGAAATACATACAGAAAATGTTAGATCTAACAACGCTCTGTGTCGTTATATTGTCCATCAATAAACCGTAGGCCTCATTCTCTTTCATGGGTGTTCCCTGCTATGTGATAAGCAGGCCCTGAGGGTGGACCTGACTGTGTCCTGTGGTGTCTGGCAACAGAATGTTGTTAATGGGGGTCTTCAGGTCCTATGGGATGAGGTGAGGGGCCTCTGTGGATCATCCCACAGATACTTGATCAGTTTGGGATCTAGTAAATTTGGAGACCAGGTCAACACCTTGTGCTGAGTTGCTCCTAAATTGATTCTGTTAACTACAACATTAAAAAAAAAAATCTTAGTTTCAGTTTTACTTGTCTTTTGAACTGTTGTTACTAAGGGCAAGGATGTGATCAGAGAGATAGCGGGTGTTTAATTTTCTTTCTTCTTAATCTTCTGACAGTTTAATGAGCCAGGCGACTGACGAGAAGTGGTGTAGTTTCGTGGGGTCACTCTAGTTCAGCTTTGGTTTAGTGGGTTAATTACTTTCTGTGTCAGTGACGGCATCGCAGGAACCCTTAATGATCAATCCCCCTGAGTTCTCCTCTGAAATATGAATTTGGAAAAATGGGTTGCGAGTGTGCGGCTGTGACTGTGTGTGCGTGCTGGCCTGAATACAACGAGCCACCAAGAAGCTCCATCAAACACCTGAGTGTCGCAGCTTTTGTTTGACCCACTTTCTGTGGGTCACCAATTGTGTAGCCGCTCGTCATCACTCATTGTTTATGACGCTCCGTTTTTTATTCTACTGAGGAGGATAGTGGAGAAATAAATCAAAGGGTGCAGCCTGTACTTTAGTTTATTGTTTGTAGCCATGCTTGCAGTGTAAGTGTGAAATATTTCTACAGCTATTAGATGAACTGACACAAAGGTTTTTTTCATACACAGTCACGGTCCCTAGAGCATTCATCATAATAACTTGCATGGCTTCCAGGGATTATTTTCTAGGTGATTGCATGAACCAAAGACAAAGACATAAAGTCACTTCTAGAGTCTGCTCATAATTATTTTATATGTCCGTATGTCATCTTGATCTCTTTTTTACAGGGGTGTCCTATGACTCCTGACAGAGAAGAGGAGCCTTCACTGGCATAACTACCTCTCCTCTCCTCTCCTCTCCTCTCCTCTCTCCATCCACTTTCCCATTTTCACCCCCTATAACCTGTTGAGTATTTGTTTTTCCACCTTCTCTCCCTGTACCCATCCACCCATCACCATGACAACCTCAGCCCTGCGCCGGCAGGTGAAGAATATTGTGCACAACTATTCAGAAGCCGAGATCAAGGTATTGTCAATAAATTCTCTTCAAGTGTTGTTAACGCTGACCTGGAGTCACACCAGGTCAAAGCAAGCAATAGTCAATGCTGTTAATCCTTTTATAATATTAATAAAAAAAATACATGAATGAAATGTAAACGGACACGTGGGTTTGTCTGCCGGTGGTGTGTAGGTCCGCGAGGCCACCTCCAACGATCCATGGGGCCCGTCCTCGTCTCTCATGTCAGAGATCGCCGACCTGACCTTCAACGTGGTGGCGTTTGCCGAGGTCATGGGCATGGTGTGGAAACGGCTCAACGACAGCGGCAAGAACTGGAGGCACGTCTACAAGGTGACACAAGCTCATTCCTTATGTGTGCTTTCCCTCCGCTCTGCTGGCGGAGGTCGAAGTGGCAGCTGCGATGTGTTGAAGCGAGACGTGACGCAGTGCTAATGGCTTTGACTGCAGGCGCTGACTCTGTTGGATTACCTGCTGAAGACAGGGTCGGAGAGAGTAGGCCAGCAGTGCCGTGAAAACGCGTTCACAATTCAGGTAATGCACAAGAGAGCCTCAGCAATCTGAAGCCCACAGCAGCAGAGGGTCGTCATTAGGTGTTACATTACACACAGGAGAAAAAATACCCAAATTAGCCCAAAGCTTTAAAAATCACATTTCAAACACTGAATAAAAAAGAAACCTCTTTTTTTTTTTTTACTTAAAATGATTTGTTTTTATGGAAGCCCTTCGACATTGTCCAGGTAAAACCATTATTTGGATGGCTGAAAAAAATCAATCTGACGAACACGCTTTCGTATGTGCTCTGGATTTCTGTTGGAACATCAGATTATGGAGGCTTCCCCGCACCTTCTTCGCCACAGTTTTACATTCTCTAAGAGACAAAGTGTGCGTTTCTTCCGTGTGTGGGTCAGACACTGCGTGACTTCCAGTACGTGGACCGCGATGGCAGAGACCAGGGGGCGAACGTGCGGGAGAAAGCCCGCCAGCTGGTGTGCCTCCTCCGGGACGAGGAGCGGCTCCGGCAGGAGAGGAGTCAGGCCCTGAAGACCAAGGAGCGGATGGCTGGGGGAGGCAGCGGAGGAGGCGGGGGCGTGTACGGAGGCATACCCCCGTCTTATCACCCAGGCAGACGCACTAGTCAGCCCAGCATGGCTGTGCTGTACGGAGAGGAGTTCAGCCGCTCCAGAGGCTCTCCGTCCTCCTTCAACTGTGAGTATTAAACTCATTCAGCTACACTGTATGTTGGCAATTTGTGAATAAAAGGAACAAGAGTTAAAGACACATTCTTATACAGGCTTATTGCCACCTCCCTAATGAAATGCTTTTTGTGCTGTAGACCAGCATTTTGGACAGTCCACCACATAGATTACCAATACTGCAGCGTAGGCCTGAAAATATTCAAATCACACCCACACTCCCTGCGCTCCACGTCTCTGTGCATCTGCTCGTGCATCCTAACCTCGAAAGGACGGCTACTTCTCACGCTCTCTTAAGCCTCCCTGCATAAACCTCGCTCTCCTGCTCCCTTGGCAGCCTCGTCCTCGTCCCCTCGCGCCGCCTCAGACCTGGAGCAGGCGCGACCTCAGACCAGTGGGGAGGAGGAGCTGCAACTGCAGCTCGCCCTAGCCATGAGCAGGGAGGAGAGTCAGAAGGTACAACAACACACACACACACACACACACGTAGTATAATAATGAGTAATTTCCTTGAGCTCCTCCTGGGTGGTAGCAAACAAACAGTTCCAGTAATGAAAATGAAAATGTTACAAACGCTTTGAACATTCGCCCACCTTCATTTAGCTAGCCCTTCTTTCCCCTGTTACCATAGAGATGGACGAAGACACACAGCTACGAATTGATTACCATGAGTAGGTATACACACAGACACACACACACACAGACCTACACCGGTGTCAACCTTTATTAACCTTTTATCAACCTCTGTGTGTCTTTTTGTGTGTTTGATGATTCGGCTCATAGAAAAGGCTTCTTTCCGATGTGGACTAATGACTCTTCCAAACCCTCTCCTTCCTTTGGTGCCTCTTTAGGCGCCTTTCTCCTTGTCAGCACCTCTGCAGAGCAGATTTTTCTCTTCTCATGTATCTTCCTTTAAAAGAGCACCAGCATTAATGTTCCCTCTTTTCTCACACTAGTTATATCAAAACATATACATACAATTTTGGAAAACCTCCTCTTTGCTCCGCTCTCATTCAGCTGCTGCTTTTCATATATTAACATTCAAAAAGCTGCCGCATCCGTTTTTTTCCGGAACAAACCAAAGAAAAGTGTGTTTCGCCAATGCATGCGAGTATGTCTGTGTGTGTCCGTGCTCATTGCACGTGCTCAATGTTGATGATGTCACAATCCCGCCCCCTGCAGGAGCAGCGCTGTCGCCAAGGAGACGAGTCACTGTTACAGAAGGCCCTGGATGAGAGCCGGAGAGAGAGCCAGTCAGGGCCATGCGAGGTTAGTTTAAAAACCTGTGCGTATCTGCTGGGGGGAGTGTGTGTGTGTTTGCATGGAAAGGTGGGTGGGCGCGTTTGTAGGCGGCTGCTGGCAGGCTTTTACAGAATGAAGCTGAGTATACAGTGTGAGAGAGGGGGAGAGAATGAGACGAAAACACATAGATCAGCATAATGAGGCAGGCTTCACAGGGAAATAGTAGA
The DNA here is from genome assembly GCF_022458985.1 of Mugil cephalus. Classification (NCBI taxonomy): domain Eukaryota; kingdom Metazoa; phylum Chordata; class Actinopteri; order Mugiliformes; family Mugilidae; genus Mugil; species Mugil cephalus. The sequence goes on from NC_061771.1 coordinate 6,304,004, forward strand.
GAGCTTAGAGGGGAGGAATAGGTGCCTGATGAATGATAACCACTCTGCCTCCTCTAACCTTGAGCTCAGCGTGATATTTTCCTGAAAACATGCTCCTTATCTTGTAGCACATTAGCTCCCTCATTCATTGGCCCGTCAACACACCAGTCACAATCACCAGCTGTTACGCAAAGATCCCAGCTGCTTGTGATTGGCTTCATTATACTCATTGTTATTGTTGAAAGGCAGGTCCATCCACACACCTCTATGGAAAGTATAAGGAAAATAAAAAAGGGAAAGTGAAAAAATATATCATAGATCATCATGACTTCATCAGAAAAGTAACATTTTATTTTTGTCCAGCCTAGTGCAACTTACCATGGCTTCAGTAAGTTCTTGAAAACTGACATAAAGAAATAAATGACACAAAAGAAGGGACTCAGCATTCTACTGTAACTATAGGAACATGCATCTAATGGTATTAGAAGTTTAACTGTGGGACATAAGGTGTTTTCTACCTCATTGAAAAGTAAATTGTCAGTTTATTTGCACTTTGCACATGTGTGACGCAAACTTTTTAGTACAGTGCAACTCATATGAAGTGGCTCTGGACCCTATAATCGCCATAATCCACCGTGCACCTCCCCACAAATTTAACTACCCATCACAACGACGTAGACTGTAACAGCTGTGATTAGTTCACAGTGCGTGTTCTTGTTCACGTGGGGCCGGTCACCACAGAAAACTAAACAACATTGATCGACATTTATTGACTTTATTAACAACTGCAGCATGGGCCATTCAGGTTCACTCACCATTGTGTGAAGTGCAGAGTGAGTGAAACTCAACACAGCCGGTCAGTCTCTGCCTAGTGTTTCAAATGTGTAATTACACCAGCACACAGCTGCAATTCTTCCGACGGCAGGTCCCCCTATACGCACTTAATGTACCCCAGTACTGTAAATTAAGCTTCATGATGTTACCAATCCAGCCCTGTTGTGTCAAACATCCAGGAGAATGTGGCGGACCAGTGGCACTGTAATGCGTCTGGTTCCCTCGTAGTTAGAGAATCAGCTTTGGAACTGAAGGGTCACTTGTCCAGGACCAGGCACCTTTGATCACATTGCTCGCAGATTATTATACAAGTGGCAGCCCACTGCACCAAGTGTACACAATACTGTTTGAACCAATGGATGGAGAAAAGGAATCTGCCCATGGGGGATCAATGAGGGAACAATAAGAATGATTACATGGTTACATTATAGACTAGTGGGTCTTTAAATAGTAACTCATTTACCACAAATTATGCAGGCTTATAAGCAACCATTTGAACTGTCTTAGTTGATGTATTTTGGTGACATGGATTCAGAGAACTGACCAAAGGTTAGAATAGGTCCTTAAAAGTGATCCGAGGAAGAACCAGACTCTCCTACCAGGATAACACTGTTAAATTACTGTAATCATTGTAATGATCATGATGCTGCTGCTTAAATCACTTGATTATATAATATAAACGCACTCTTTTTTAATAGTATTACTTTCCTAAATGTATCTTATAGTCTGAGTACAGTGAGCATCACATCTTTATATGAGAACATTGAAAAGAATCCATACATACGTAATAACCTCACATGATAGTGTAAAAAAAAAAAGGATCCTTGTGTGTGTTTTTACAAAGATCGCATACATGCAGGATTATATAGCAACATTAAATAAAACTCTTGTGAGGAGTCTGCATTCCTGTCTCCTCTGCTGTAAGATGCTGCAGGTGCTTCAGCATAATCTCTGAACAGTGGCGTCCAGATGCCGCTTGAAAATCTGATTGTGAATTGCCTCAAGCGCTGCTCACAACATTACGTAATGTAATCTCTCAGTGCCAGTACACGCACCATACAGAACAGAAGGCACAAGATGCACAGCACTGAACAATCTCTATGTGGAAATAGCTCCTGACAGAGTCTTACAGATGTGTGTTTCAGTAGATGGGTGGAAACTGGTTTTACTTTTTAGCAGTTAAGTCAAGTCTGCTTTTGACTCTTTGACCCTGAACATCTGGTGGATATTCTTCACTTAATCTTTCAGTGTGCTTTTTTTAGACATTTACACCACGCAACCAACATAGCTACTTCATTCAGCTACAGTGTACCAGGGTAAACAGTATTTATCTCGTGCATTGTAAGGAAACTGTGACAGTTTTCTTGCTCTCTGAAGATCTAAACATTTTTGGATGCTTTTTGTCTAGCTTTCTTATTGAGTCGCGCAAACCTGGAACCTTTTTTTTCTCCTCTTTGTAGTCGGCCATGTTGGACCTGGTGGACATTTTTGGATCCTCGTCCGAGCCGCCGGCTCCCCCTGGTGACCCTTGGAACTCTGCTCAGCCCAACTCAAACACCACCTCCGACCCCTGGGACTCTGTAGGTGGGTGACTCGTTACTCACTCGTCCACAGGCCAGCGCGATGCCAGAACTGCGGCTGCTGGGTCCTGCATCACACTCACTCGACAATCCGTGTCTGTGTGTCACAGCAGTCCAGTCCAGCACTCCTGTGATTGGTAGCCCTTGGGCGGCCCCTCCCTCCTCCTCCAGCAAGTCCAACCCTTGGGCTCCATGTGCAAACTCACCCACGGACCCCTGGGAGGCTGCACCTGCGTCCTCGAGTCCTGTCAATCAAGAGTGGGACAGCCCAACAGATGGAGGTGCACTGACTTCTAGAAACTCAAGTACTCATCAGAATGAATAGTTATAGGAACGCACTGTCCTTTTTTCTGTTTTCATTGTTTTATTACTCTTCTACACAGATCATGATGGAACACATCCATTCACTGCACAGGAAGAGGAGAAGCCTAAACAGGAGGCTCCCCAAGTGTCCTCCCCTCAACCTGCCAGTCCCACAGGTAGACATGTACAAGACAGCCTGTTCCGTGGCTGTTCCTGTAGCTGTATGTACAGAGGCAATAAGAAAAGCAGTGTCAGTGTGTTGCTATGGTCGTTTGTATGAGTTCCAGTGGTTCTTAAAACTGTGTTCCACACCAGCAGACTAAAGCTGTTTTAACACTCTCCCGTTGATCTTTTCAGTTGCTATCCATGCGGCAGATAACCTCATATCGCATCATTTTTTCCTCGGTCTATTTTTTTTTTTCCTGTCCGTTGCAGATTCCGAGTTGTTTGGGCCAAGGTCAGAGTCTGATCCGTTTTCAGACTCTAGGCCAGATCCATTTGGAACAGATCCAGCCGTGAAACCCCAGGTAAACGGAAGAGAGTCGGCCAGCCCGGAGATGTTTGACCTAGCTCGACTAGGCCCCCCCCTCAGCGCCCCGCCCGCACGTTTGTGTCGAACTCCAGAGGCTTTCCTTGGACCTACGGGGGCCTCTCTGGTCAACTTGGACGCTCTGATTCCCCCCACGCCCCCGAGCAAGACGCACAATAACCCCTTCCTCTCAGGTGACCAGCTGCTGCTGACGTTTCACTTACATTTACAGATATTACTGGAATACACTTAAGTTTTCAAATATTCAATTTGTGTCTCCACAGGTCTGAGTGCACCATCTCCCACCAATCCCTTCCACTGCGACCAGCCTCGCCTCACCCTCAACCAAATGCGACCGTCCTCCACTTCCCCGCTGCCCCCTCACATGCTGTCCTACAGTCCATCGCTGCCCCTGCCTCTGCTCCACCGGCCGCCCGTCCTCCCCTCCTCCTTCACGCAGCCTCCTGCTGGACTCCTGGACCTTCCGTCGAACCTCCCACAGCCCCTGCTCCCTCTCTCTCCTCGGCCGGCGCCACGCACACAGTCACAGACACAGACACACAGCCACAACCCGTTCCTCTGAGACTCCTGCTCCTTCTCAAGCTCTGGTCTCAAGAGGGAGACGGCAGAATGGACTCTTTTGGGATCTATGCTAACTACAATAAGCCTAGTTTAAACGAGCCTGTACCGGATCCTGGTCTGATGTCATTGTGCTCACTTGAGGTGGATGAAACTTGGACAGGATGTGTTTGTGTCCGTCTAAAGACACACCAGCTGCTATATAACCTGAACTCTTGAAGAAAAGCTCTCTCATGCACACACTTAGAGTATACACAAAGAAACACGCGCTCAGGTGCACTTCAGGTGCATGAACAGACATGTACCCCACACCAAAATAACAGGGAACATCTCAGCAGTCCCTTCAATGCCTTTCCCATCAGCAGCGACAGCTCCCAGCAGCCTTTGAGAGGCAGAACTACTCTGTAGACGACTCAGACGAAGCCACACACATTGATTGTCCACCAAGAGTCACCAGGATCCTTACCGCTGCTGCTTCACCGACACAAGCATGAATGCCTCCCACCCTCAAGACTCCAAACTATTCTATACCGCCGAGCACCTGGGATGAGTTTGTCAAATAAATCCAGTTTCATGAGCTCCCTCCGTCACTGGAGAAGCTCCAAATGTGAGTTCTTTTGAGGTTTATCAAAGCATCGCAGAGAGCACTGTTCAGAAACTAGTCAGCTCCTTCTTACATGGTATATATTTTGCATTTCCCTGGAAGCACTCTGACTTAGCTAGATTTTCAAGGCAAGTGACCCCACCAGGATCCAAGTGGATTCAAAACTGGACTAAACTAGTCTAACCTACTACTACCTAACTGCTTCAATCTGGACCTAACCTGATCACTGATTGTATCCCCATCGGACCCCCGTGCCTGTCTCTAATGCTTACCCACAATGCATTCCCAGCTAGTTCAGTTTGGCACCATTTAGGAGGACCTCAGGGAGACCACTCTGTCCCTTCTCCAATGAGATTCAACCGTATTTCTGTAAAGGCGTACGTCAACAGAACAAAATGACAGGGAGATCTGTGACTTTATTTCTGACTGAGGTGTGGGCATATGAGAAAAGAGGAAAGGAATAAAAGATAGATAAGTAGAAATAAGAATAAACAAATAAATGACCCTCCCTGACTTACGTGTTAGGTAAAAGACAATCTGAGATGAATTAGTAGATGAGATGGTCGTCAGTGCACTGGCCCTGGACTTGAATGTGAAATGCCTGCCTATAGATACACACAGGCTTAGTACATATGTATTTAGTAGAATGATACTGCTGTATTTAAGTATTATACCAATAAATGGATGGTGTTTGCATTATGATTGCTAATGTGTTCATTGACTGATGAGTTTATTCATTTGTGGAACTGCTGAACGTGACACGGAACAGTCGTGTAATTATGCTCACCTCTGTTCACCATTATTTTTGGCAGACATTGCTAGGAGGTGCAGGGTTTGAAATGTTCCCCCCAAACAACAACAACAACAACAAGCCAGGTAGATTTCCTTTCCCTCTAACCCTGTCACCTGACCTGAATGCCCTCTTCTAATTCACCACTGACGCCTTTGGACACCTTGTTGTTGGAGCTCAAGACAACCAGTTACCAAATTTATGTCTGTGCTTAAAGGAAATGTGAAAATAATATAATAACTGACATAGATTCGCACAATAGGAAGCAGCACTAACAGTGATGATATCTTGTTTGTTAAGTTTGCCAGGAACTTATAAACATGATGTTGTATCTTATAGGCACAAAATTGTCATTGTGCTTCTTCCGCAGAATCATCATTTCAAATGCAGTAGCATGAAGGTTGTGGACTGTGTGCTCCTGCAGCAGAGATGCCTGCAGAAAGATGTTCTGTTGTAAGCCTACAGAATAACACCGATCAAGCATAACATAATGACCACCTTCCTAATATTGTGTAGGTCTCCCTTGTGCCTCCAAAACAGTTGTGCCTCATCAGAGAATGGACATGGGTCTATTCGGATGGTGTCCTGTTGTGTCTGGCAACAGGATGTTGTTAGTGGGGGTCCCTATGGGTTGAGGAGCCTCTGTGGATCATCCCACAGATTCTTGATCAGTTTTGAATCTAGTGAATTTGGAGGCCAGGTCAACACATTGTGCTGTTCCCCATGTTTTTTGTTTGTTTGTTTTTAGTTGTTCCTACAGTGTTTGTGTCTGTGTCAGGCTGCATCTTGCTGGGGATGGCTGCTGCGCGGTGGAGGTACCTGGTCTGGTCTAGATGGGAGGTATGTGTCTAAATAACGTCCACACAAATGCCAGGTCCAGAAGTTTCCCAACAGAACACTGAATTGTCAAAGGGTCAAAGTTATTTAGTCCTCCTGTTAGTGGTCATAATGTTATGGCTCGTGCTGGGTCCATTACATTTTCATCCCTCTAAATCTAACCTCAATTAAAAGTAACTGCTGTATTGTAAATCGGTGCATGCCTCTTTTTTTTATCAAACATTTCTTTTTCTTTGTGTGGCGATATGGATAAAGAAAAACCTTTGCGTTTCCTTTCTGCATTGTCCCATTTCTTTCTCTTTCACCACTAGATGGTAGCATTGACATGGTATAAGATACCCTGCAGGTCATCTACGTATTCTGCTAGCGAAAGCATCCGATTTGGGATGAAAATAAAAATAAAAAAAGATATAATTTTTTGTCTTTTAGACTAGAAAACTAGCACAGAGCCCGCTGTCCACAAAACAGTACAACCATGCCACAGTAATCACTGCGTTGATTGCTGCGCTGTATCACTTAATCTCCAGCCACATACAGGCTTTTAATCCTGCCAAACAGTAATGATGAGTAATCAGTCTTTTTTACGACACTCATAACCTGTATTTATCACGTGCCTTGCTAAAATAATAAACAAATGTTCAAAATAAATGTTCCTTCCCATTGCATGAACTGATATTTGTTAAATCAGCACAACAAATTCATGTTTGCTCTCCCAGGACTAAAGTTTGTGAACTGAAAGAAGAACTGATATTTCCATTTGGCTCTGTTGTCGCTCAAACCAAAAGGCATTTCCTTTCCATTTAGTTTTCATTTGTAATAAGATCAGATGCAACCTCAGCTGTCAACATACTGTGAACCCTAGCAGCTCAAGATGCATTAAAATAACCCTAAACTCTCTTTTACAGACTTCTAAGGGGTCAGATATCTACAGTGCCTGGAGAGAAACTAAACGAATCGAGGAAATCCAATCATGCCCATGCGCTGCAACATGCTCACACACTTCCCCCCTCTTTAATGTCTGACATTTCTATGCAAACAAAATCAAGTGCAGCCTGATCACAGATCTAAACAGCTGCAGCCTCGACCTCCTGATACAGCAAATCAACTGGTGCTCACACTTGATACGCAGCACCGACATATGGTGTTGATTTGGCAAAGGAAGGAGGTAAACAGGCAGCAGTGAATGATTGTGGGAACAGTTGCAAGAGTGAGTGAAAACTATTTTCTACTGCAGAAGTGCCCATGAAGTGATTGGAGCCTGTGTGAACCTGCAGTGCAATGAACTGGATAAACTCGACGTCAGGATAATCATCACAGTCGCTCATGACCCCAATTTGAACCACCAAAGATTGAAACATCTAAATTATATGCCTATTTCATGCATGGCTCTGTGCAACTATCCATCTCTGTTAGCCAGAAAAATAAGATCTGCTTTGCTTCACTGTGCACCCCTCCGGCGAGGCTAAATGGATGGTGTCTGTGGCCACAAATGGAAAAATTCAATAATACTTTAGTTAACGGCTAATTCCACATGTAAAAGATTGATCACACACGCTGGCACGCGTGCAAAAAAAGCTTACAGGCCAGCTCCTTTCTGTTTAACATGTGTTTGTGTGAGTCAATGCATCTGCACAAGGAGCCCGAATTTTCTCTGGATTCCGCTCATTATGCAGTGAAGCATGAATAATTTCAGATCTTGGCCTTCGTCTGTTGGCCCCCTGGAGCTGTTGTTCCTGGCCTGCACTGAGGCAGCCGTACCATTTAAAGAAGCCTTCAGAGTGATAAATAAGCTTAGTCTGATCAAAATGCTGCTGAAATGTGGGAACAATTAGTCGGCAGGAGGAACGAACTCAACAAGTAACACATTCATACATTGTTTGTTCATTCAGAGCAGTTATACACTACATCCTCTATCCTGATAACCTGGGATTACTGCGTGTCTGAAATGTTAGGACTTAGTTATCTCAGGACAATAGCCAGAAAAAAAGATGGCTTATGAGTTTGTAAAGTGAACGAGACACAAGTAGAGCAGCTTATGTTCCTCTGGTCTGTTATCTCTTTCTTGCCTACGATGAGTCTTATCAGTCTGTTATAGAAGTGGATCTACTAGGCCACAGAGTTAGGATATTCCCATAAACCTTATACCGGTCTTATTTGATTGATGACTCAGATCACAACTGCAAAGTCCTAAAGGCTGATAAAAATGCACATAATACCCCCACCAACACACATTACACTCTCATGATTCTGTTACCTTTGAACACGAAAAGTCAAAAGAAAAACATTTCAGCCCATCCTGTTTTTCCGTGCACTCACCAAGACAAACGTCCCACGCACCAGCTGCCAACATTAACATAAAACCACACTGCTCTGGTCCCTATTCAGCATGATAGGAAAGCTAGAGAGAGCTGCACTGCTGCATGCCGTTAGGTCTGTATCACTGCTGCTTTATTTAGTCTGGTAAAATGAAAACAGAAAAAATACAACAAGTGTTACACCAGTGAGACAAACATGAGCTACTGTTGTCCTGATACAAACACTTTGTCTTCTAAACTGTTCTTTAAAAGTTATTTTACCCCTGATTTACATTGATTTAATCCACACACATGTATGTATTTGTTAAACCTGTTTTTAACGGAAAAAATCTTAAATGATTTGCAAGTTTTGAGATGGGAACACTATCCATTGTGCATTAGTTCAAGGTACAGTGACAAGCTAAGGCTCGGGGTTATGAAAAGACCACAATACATGTACATGAAAGGGGATCAGCAAAATCTAAAAATAAAAACATGTTGCAAATTAAATTCATTACCTAAGCCTGGGATTACAAATAGGACATTAACGTTTCTGTTTAGCTGGCACTCACATGGAATAAGTAAAGGTATAATAAAGCATCTTAAATCATATTTGAATGCTTGTCTCTGTGATAGACTGGAGACCTGTCCAGGCTTAGGCTCCAGCCTGGACAGCCTGGACAGCTGGGATAGGCTCCAGCAACCCCCACTATCCTAGTGTAGAAGATGAGATGAGATTGACACTAAAAAAGATTGATACTCCTTCTGAGAGCATTGCAAGGAGGCAAATTCTCAAGTGAATACATCTTATACTGGAATTGGAATGGAATTTAATCAGACTGAACGATTTGAGAATAATTAAAATATTCTGATATTTTTGCATGTAAATGAAAATATCTTCATGCAAGACAAAAATGTTATTCACAGGAGGGTTAATTTCATAATGTTCATTATAAAAACTTCTGGACTTCAAGACTGAACGAGGTGGCCACATTTGCGACATTTGTCTGCTCAGACTGAAAGAGTAAAGAAATAATCCACAGAAATAATGCACTGAATCCCAGATTGAGGAGAGTATAGAGGCGGGACAAAGATGTCTCAATCATAGACGTCACTGTTCCAGATGATTGACAGTAATATTGAGCCAATCAAGTTCCTGTCCGTGTTTTGCCAGAGCCAATGAGCGCTCGGGACTCGTTATTTGCGGAAGTAGTGAAGCTGCAATGCAGTCCGCCCGCTGCGAGTTTGAACTAAATGTTTGGACAGATGCACTGAGCGCCACTGAAATTAACAAAACACATGGGAGGTGACGTTCTTGGTCGGCTTTGGTGCATTTCATATTAAGAACAGTTACAAAATAAGGATTTATACACGTGTTACCCACGTGTTGTTGGCGAAACTCACACCGGCTACCTTTAGAAACATCCGGTTAATGTAGCTTCACCAGTGCAGCCGTTGACTAACATTCATATTTGATATTTAACCAAAAGTCAAACGTCGTAGCGTTTTCATCCGGACACTAATGAGTGCTGAAGAGCCGGAGCAGCGGGACGGAGGGTCGGAGATGGACGCGAACCCACCGAAGCGGCTCCGTACAGAGGAAAACAGCCTGCCTGAAGAAAGAGACCAAGAGGCGGAGAAGAGCTCAGTGGATGTGGTGGGTGGTGACGGGGCTTAGCACAGCACTGACGTACAGGACTGAAAAGGCAGAAGTTCAGTGGCTATTATGTAAAGTGGTTTACACCGCAGAATGAGGGTAAATTATCTTATTAATTTACGTCACAGGTGTCAAACACAAGGCCCTCGGGTCAAAAGCGGCCCGCCGGAGGGTCTAATCTGGCCCATAGCATGAATTTGCGGAATGCGAAAACTGCATAGAAGACGTTAATTGAATAAAAGTAGCTGCTACCTTTCTTGTGTCAGTGCCAATGTTGAAGGGATTCCCTCCTGGTGTTCCTGGTATACCACATCTAATGAATTCCTCCTTTACTAATGTGTTTACACATGTAGTCAGAGAAGTGGACAGAACACAACACTGAGACACAGGACCAAACAGCAGTTTGACCAAATTGCATTTATTTGCCTTAAGAATTTTCACTTTTTTAATGGAAAGTTTATTAAGTGTAAACATTTATGTAATTTACTCGTACTGTTTTGGAAAAATCTGGAGTTGTATTTATCGGTTGTTATGCTGTTGTGTTACTGGTCCAGCCCGCTTGAGATCAAATTGGGCTGTATGTGGCCCCTCAACTAAAATAAGTTTTACAGCCCTGACTAGTGGGCAGCAACATTTAAATCTAATATCACGTCCACCATGCATACACCAATCAGCCATAATATTATGACTACCTGCCTGATGTTGCATTGGCACAAGTCAAGGCATGGACCCCATAGGACCTGTGAAGGTGTGTTGTTGTTAATGGTGCCAAGGTCTTTAGCAGCAGATCATTTCAGTCCTGCGAGCTCCATGATTTGTTCATCCTCCAATCAATTTGATTGGATTGGAATCAGAGGAATTTGGAGGCCAAGTCAAAACCACCGTCCCTGTGCCAAGTCAACAATTGTATGAAAGTCTCTCACACACTAAAAGGCATGAGAGTATTGTAGAACTATCTGATGTAGGTATTCAGATAGTTTAATGAAATCCAGATGTTCTTATCATATTCTGAGAAGAATTGAGTCTGCCTAAAGGGAAATGAAATTGTAGACCAAATGCTCAGTGTGCAAATTGTTGATTTTGACAGCTGTGTGACTTTTTGTGCCCTCTCGGTGCAGCCTGTGCAACTGCCACACGCTCCCAGTTTGACTCATTTTCACTTCCTATCTGAAGATAGAGTTTGTATTTTCTCTTCTGTTTCTGTGTGGTTGTCAAAACAGCAGGTGCCCTCTGTTTAAACTTTCTCTCTCTGGTCTCCAGAGCATTATCATGCCGGTGCACAATGCATCACCTTGGCTGGATGAGTGTCTACGGGGCGTATCACACCAAGACTTCACTGGAGCCGTGGAGCTGTCAGTGTTTGACGACGCAAGCACTGTGCGTTTGTTTGTTTGCTTGTTTGGATATTTACACCTGCCTCAGAATACGAAACCTCAACAGAGTTCTGTGTGTATGTGTCCTTCAGGATGACTCCAGAAAAGTGTTGGAGGGCTGGAGGGACAGGTTGGAGGCAAGAGGAATCTCTGTGGTGATCTCCGGTCACAATTCTGCCCAACCCAGAGGAGGTCAGTTAAACTGTTGATCAGTGATCGATTCCCAGTTCAAATTGGAGTATCATGTGAAACTATGACTTCAATAGTTTGTCACCTGTAAGAAGCCAGAAGCAGGAATAAACAAACAAAAAAATGGATTTCAAGTTCTTTTTTTTAGAGTGTTCAATCTTACGCAATGGTGTCACGAGGCGGCTCATAACTGATTTGGGCATCTACCCAGAAGATTTTACCACCAGCTTTCTTCTGGTCTGATGCTGTGTGTTAGTTTACAGTGTGCTTGATAACTGATATTCAGTTAATAGTAATTTACATATTTAGGTGCATTTTTAAAGTGAAAATCCCCCAAGCATGCTATCATGACAGAATAATTTGATGAAATGTGATTTCCTTGTGACCTTTGATATTTGACCGACAAATTCTAAACATTTCATGTTTGACTAAAAGTTTGTGCCAAATTTGAAGGGGTTCCCTTGAGGTATCTCTGAATTTTTTTTATGGCCAAAAAGACAAAGACCCTGTCATATGAAGGAATTCCATCAAGGCATTCCTGAGATATTACATTCACACCTTGAGGTGTGTCCAGAAACTTACTGTGTGACTTTTTCCATCCTTGTGTGTGCCAGTGTTGAAGGGATTCCCTCCAGGTGTTCCTAATTAATTCATCCTTTACTCCAAGTGAAAGTTTTGTGCCAAATTTGAAGAAATTCCACCAGGGTTTTCCTGAGATATCGCATGCAAGAGTTGAGTTGTGGTCAGTACTTTGTGAAGTCCCAGTGAGTTTTACTTTTGACCTGTAAATTCTAAACAAATCATCCTTGTGTTCAAGTGAACATTTCGACTAAATTTCAGGAGGTTCCTTCAAGTGTACTTGAGATTTTGAGCTATGGCCGAAATTGCACTTTGTCACTGGTGCTTTAACTATTGACCTTTGACCCTGAACTTTAACACATTCATCCATGAGCTGCAATGAAAGTTTTTGCCAGATTTGTTAAGATTCCATCAGATTATGCATTCAGGAGTTGAGCTTGGTCGGAAAATGTTTCACATGAGATCATGGTGAACTTGTCAACCTTGTGTCTAATCGAATGCCAAATACGAAATAAAAAATCCACCCATTAATCAACGCGATCTCAAGTCCGCAAGAGCCAGCAGATAGACACCCGAGAAACACGGTGCCTCGTGTCAGCGCTGTCGCCAGCGCGCAGGCACAAGAAAGTCCCTTTACTCAAATGTTAATGCACTGTTGATATTTTCCATGTTGCCACATTTGATGATTGGATATGATAAATGCTAGCACGCCTACAAATGGAAGCGGTTGGCACACTGAGGCGTACACAAATGTGAGTCATGTAAACAGAAATGCACAATGTTCTTTTGTCTTACAGTGGGCTACGCAAAGAATAAGGCCATATCTCAGAGTCGTGGACAATTCTTGTGCTTTCAGGACGCGGTAAGTGTGTGTGTGTATCAGATACAGCACGTTTCATTTCGCTCTCCAGATGTCTTTTATATGTCATGCACTAGTGAGTCAAAACAAATTCTGTCATATCAGTTTATCCAAATATGCACCCACAATACATACAGGCACATTCACACAGAGACCTCAGCAGCACAGTGACTGTTTGACCAACCTGTCAGAACACAGGACTAATGGTCTGAGAGCAGTGTTATGCAGTAAATTGTACGTGTGTGTTGGTGTAGTTGCCTGTCTGAAGGCATCATTGTCAAAACTGCAATTAAAAGGCCGCAGCATCAGAGTTTCTGACCTCTGATCAGAGCTGTTTACCGTTTAACTCCTTGAGTCATGTCAACAGTTTTCTCTTTTGCATGTTTTTCTGTAAGTGCAACCTTTAAATTTAGCTCTATTTAAATACTGTTTTATTTAACATTCTTCCCTCTAGCTAAATGAGAAGCAATGCCCTCCACAATTCAAACAACATCACACTATTAAATAATTATGATATCACTAAATTATACCAATGTACAATTTGCCTGTTTACTATTGTATAATAGCTAATAAGAAATTTGAAGGGCAAAAAAAAGATGCGTGTAGGTTGTGTCACATGTTGCTGAATGATTAATGTTACCTTTCGATATCATTTTTTTTTTAAACTTCAGGATGACATTATGTTGCCCCAAAGAATTCGCCTGCAGTACGACGCGTGTGTGCTCCACCAGAACTCGGTAGGTTCTTCTTTAATATTTGCTTATTCACTTCCCTCCCTTCTTCTCTCCTCACTTCTCTTCCCTTTCTGTCTGGCACATCTCTCTGAGAATGAGAGGTATTTTTGTTGTTTTTGTGAGTCAGCCGGTGTGTGTGCGTGCTTGCATGCAGTTGGCACGCAGAACAGTGCGAGTATCCGGTGTTGATGCGTTCTGTAGCCTTGCCAGGTCAGAGGTCAAAGGTCGTGTGTGTGAGGGAAGTGAGGGAGGCAGCGTGGAGACAGCAGGCTTGCCGCCCTGCACAAACAACCCGACCCTTTCTGCTATGACCGAATTTTTTATGGTCCTGCATAAAAATAAGTGTTGTTTTGTTGCATTCACATAACCTCACTTTTTGTTTTATAAGAAACGAATTTTGCATTGATTTGAACAACTAGCATTTATTTCAATCATCAGTTATTCTAACAATTATTTTCTTGATAAACTAATTCATTCTTAAACATCAAATGTGAGAAAATATCACAAATGATCAAAGCCCAGGGTTATGTTTTTAAAAATCCCAAATGTGCCTTTAAATATGAATGCTTGCTACCAGGTAAGTGAGATTTATCTGGGCAGTTAAACATTTGTAAAGTTTACATGGACACTAGTATTCAACTAATACTCAGAATAACAGCCCATTCAGAGTAAAAATGCCTAATGTGACCAGGTCGGTCAGAACAGACACTGAGAGCACTGGTGGAAACTTTTCACAATCTGTTCAGTAGGAAAATAAAAGCACCTAATAACATACCACATAAACACTTTGTCTGATCACTTTGCTCTCTGGGTGCAATGAATAAATTTTTCCATGTGGGACAAACATCAGATTACGTGGCAAGTAACCAGGGCAGAAACATAGATGTAGCAAAACAGAACTGGTTTGTGTCTGTGACGATGGATGAAGCAACGAGTTGTTCAAAGATGTTTGAAAAGATAAGCACAGTTGGGACAGATGAGGCCAGTGCATGTGTCTTCTTCTGTTGAATGAATTCAGTGTTCTCAATAACAATTTTATTTCTGGAAGATATGACAGTCCACAGTCTACTTTACCCTGATCAGCCACAACATTAAAACCACTGACAGAATAAGTAAATAACATTGACCATCTTGTGACAATTCAGTGTTCTGCTGGGAAACTTTTGGACCTGGCATTCATGTGGATGTTACTTAGACATGTAGCACCCACCTAGACCAGACCAGACACCACCACCCCATAGCAATGACACTCCTTGATGGCAGCAGACATCCCCAGCAGGATGCAGCCTGACACACACACACAAAAAGTTTAGGAACAACTCATGGAAAACAGCACATGGTGTTGACCTGGTCTCTAAATTCACTAGATCCCAAACTGATCAAGTGTCTGTGGGATGATCCATAGAGGCCCCTCCCCTCAACCCATAGGACCTAAAGTGCCCCCACTTACAACATCCTGTTTCCAGACACCACAGGACACCCTCAGAAGACCCATGTCCATTCTCTGATGAGTCACAAATGTTATGGAGGCACAGGGAGACCTACACAATATTAGGAAGGTGGTCATAATGTTATGCCTGATTGGTGTAGATCTCTCAGTTAAGTAGGAATCTCTAATAAAGATCTCAGATTGAATTTCCATGTCAGTGACCCACTAAAACAGAATGTAGAGAGCTCTAATCCAGAGCCTTTTTCAGTTTCACTTTCAAAGAAAAAAGAAAAATGTTTGTTTTCATGGCAGCTGATTGGCTGCAGAGTCCAGAGGGTGCCAGAGGGGTCTACAGAGCGTTACACTCGCTGGATCAACACACTCACTCAGGAACAGCTCACAACACAGGTAAATACTCACAGCTTGGCACAGTGTGTGTGTTTTGAAGTGGATGAATGCGTGTGTTTGTGTGTATGTGAGAGGTCGCGTGTCAGGCAGCTACAAGGTCAGACAGAAACAGGATACGTACCTGCTGTGCACAGTTTCCACGGAAATGTGGCAGTGGACCGGCGGGAGGACACAGCATCACTCCTGACCTTTCTGTCCATCACAGTCTCAGCAGAGGAAACGGGTCACGCTGCCAGCTGTCTGCTCAGGGTAGTCAATAATACGAAGCTGCGGGCAGTGGAAAAGTTGATTGCAGACAAAAACTGCTGCTTACTGTGGAGCCTGTTTCTCTTCCAACTGGTTTCATGGTGCGTATTGTACTGCACCTGTGTATCAGGGTTGTGATTATTAACATTACTGAAATATATGTAACTGCTGTAAACAGATGAATCCCATTAACGAAATCTAAAAACTTCTACGAGCCACTGCATCACAAATGTCTTTCATTTCATACTAAACTGCTCTATGGCTCTAAACAGAAGCAGATGTTTGTAGAGTTCCTGTGGCAAATGTTGATTTAAATGGAGGCCTGATTGCTGTTATCTAGGGGCTCCTTTTTTTTCTTCTTCAAAGACGCACGCGTTGGAGCAACAGCAAGAAGGGCCAGCAGGAAACAAGTGTGGGTCACCATGACCTAATGTTGCTGAGTCCAACATTCATCAGATATGTAATAGGGAAAAACCTGGTGTTACTAACACATTAAAGAGGAACAATGGATTTACACTTGAAGGATTGCATGTCTCTGGAACTTCATATGTGAAGAAACCATTTTGTTAGATATAAATTAGAAATTAAATAGAGTGAGGTAAGAAAAACTATACTAGGGTAAATATATCAACGATACAAACATTATTTACGGTTGAAAGTCAGAAGTGACTATAAATAATGTAACTAGTTATACTGTGGGAGTAAGGGCAATACGTTGGAACCAGAAGGTTTTGGGTTCTCTTTGTAGTGTGAATATTATTGACCAGTTACCACTGACACTGTGTGTCAAATTAAACGCACCGCAAAGACAACAGGCTACAGACAAGTAGCAGTATGTTCCGTCTGTGTGAGAGGAAATAACTGTGTTTACCAGCAGGTGGCAGCACTCTGTACACTCATTCAGAAAAGGAAGAGGGAGGCTAGGTACAGCTACACAAGGCTGGTACAAATAGTACAGTCAAAACTAGGGACATAAAAATGAACTGTTAAACTGGCCCCAGATCATCCGTCAGTGGTTGATTTACAGGACTGGATTTGTGGGAAATGTAGTTGCCAGGATTTGACAAGAAGAATGTGTCAAGTAAAAAAGTCAATATCTCTGGTTCATAGCATCTGTACTGTATAGTACACAGCACCAGGAACCAAACACCACACAGCTAGATGGCAGTCAGTCATAAATGGTTTTTAAAATAGAGGTGGTTTAAGATAGAGTTCTCCTTCTGCAGACTGACTACTACTACTGGAATATGATTTAAATTAAAAGATATTTTCTTCTACTTTACTACTATTTCCACTGCAGGTGTGTTATCAGTACCAGCATAACTTCTGAGAAGAAAACTCATTTTTAAAGTCATTGTCAAGAACTCTGTAAGTGCATGAACTCATTCTAAAAAAAGTGGCATTGGAGCATCTCTACTTCTATATTTTAAATGTATCCGTGTGAAAACTAAACTAAAGTTGCAGCTTAGTGCTCACTTCTGTTTATCAGTCAAGTTTTAAAAGAGGTCAAGACACGAGAGGTTATGATGCAGCATGTCATCGACGTCTCTAGGCAAGAATTAATGATTGTGATCTAGCATAAGTCAATCAATTTGATAAGATTTAGACGAGTATTTGTTTGAAATGTTTCATCAACAGTTAAGGGCCTGCTTAAAGGAATGAAAATCTTTACACGTTGCTTAGATTATCTTCATCACCTCAAAAAGTCATGAAATGATAAGAGTGACATCAGTATAATGTCATAGGAAGCATTTCTGTTTACATAGAGATGGAAATCTTAATTCTGGCTTAACAAAACACACCATCACCAAGGAGACTAGACAACCTGCCCTCACGCTCTCCCAAACGCACGCACACACAAACACACACACACACACACACACACACACACACACACACACTCACTCATAGAGTCTGCATAACTCCTTAGCAGACATTCCGGGACATTTATATGATATTAAGTTTCCTGAAGCATGAGCATGAGATCATGCATTGATTCTGCAGGCTTGAAAGCCACTCCTTTTTCCTTCCCCTTCTCTTTCTTCTCTTTATCTGCCCTTACTACTAATTTCTAGACGAAAGAACAGAACCTAACTAAGTTAAGGCAGAGATCTACGCAGTGTGCTGCATGTTTCAGTTGATTGTTCATCTGCAGAACATTAGACATGGTTATCCAAAACCTTCCCTACCCCGCTGACTACACACATCCACCCTGACTCTCTCCTTCTACCCCCTGTTTTCCCAGAACTCGCTCATATTCCTCTTATTCATGCTTTTGGCCACAGATTACATCTGCAGAATGTTGCAACACTTAAACAGAAGGGTGAAGAGATGTACGTAGGTGGACACACACACCCACACACCCACACACACACACACACACACACACACACACACACACACACACACACACACACACACACACACTGACTCACTAGATTCTGTCCAGCTGTTCGATTGGCTGCGTTCATATGTTTTGCACAATTTTCTTCTTTTTCATCTGTGATACATTTCTCTGGTCCAGTAGTTTTCGCATGCGTACACACAGTAAGCAGAAATACAGGGATGTTGTTGGAGGAAGGAGCAGGTCAGCCTGGAATGACCCTCAGATTCAAAACGCCAAAACAGTACTTACGAAACACACACGCACACACACACATGCATAGTGGCATACATAGAGGAAGGGAGGAACCGGGGCAACAAATGGATCAACTTATAAAAAATAAAGAGGCCATAATGTGTTCCTTAAAGCATTAGCAGTCAGAAAGAGGAGGAAACGCCAAACTAAACTCATTAGTCAAAGATGGTGTGGAAGTGTGTATCCTTCCCCCGCACACTTCAGGAAGCACACACTTCTGAAAGGGAGCACTGGGTGTCTGCACAGGCCCTCTTCATTTGAAGCCACATTTGTTCTCCAGACCCACCAGCTAAATGCTAACCTGTTTAGCCTGATCTTGATTGTATGTTCTGTAGCCATGACAACAAGTTCCTTCTTCTAAAATAATGCTGACAGAAAAAGCTGTTTCCTGCACTGTGTGTCTGTGTAAAGGGCAGACTTGTGAACTGTCCTTTCATGCATATCTATTTCTTTGTGATGATGCTCTGTAATGACTGTACTAGTTATTACTCCAGAGAAAGAATTAGTGATAATACTCTTTTCCTACTCTTGACTGACCTGCAGAAAGAACACAGGTATGTAGTTATAGAGGCAATAATTTGGTGCCAGGTACTAGGACAAATGTGAGGAGGACCCAAGTTCTGTAAAAAGTAGAAGTGTGCATTTCTGAATACAGACAGACTGGTCCTGCTGTACATTCCCTTGATTTCTCACTTGCTCTAGAATTACAAATGACTATTACCTCATATTAATTATAGGACTGTATACTTGTCAAGTCAGAATATGTTTTTTTTGTAACTGCCATTTTGAGATGAAATATTAGGTAATTACAGGTGTTACCAGTCTTTGGTGGATGAACCTTAATGCAATAAGAAACACCTGTGTTTAACTATTACTTAATGGCAAAATAATGTCTGTGAAAACTGTTCTTTATTTATATGCTTCCACCAAGTGTAACTCTTGGGTTTTGGGTAAACATCTTGTTCCTCTCCCTCCTGACTTCCAAAATGAAATTGTGGCTACAAGTAGAAATCGTGATTAAAATAGCCTGAGACATGAACAAACAGAATTCATGCAGACTAAAGAACAGTGTGTCTGAGTTTAAATTGCAGAATGTCTACACTCAGGGTTATGGTAGTATGGCTTATATAACACTATATGTAAACATTTTATTTGATTCTCTTATAGGATTTATCGCAACATATAACACGACATTTGCCATAAATTCATAAATTGCAATGTTTGTTGTTGTTGATCTCCACTAAATGTTATTGTGGTCTGTGACATAATCTGAACTCTCTTTGGTTTTAGGCGTACACATCCCACGGGCCCACAGTCGTCATGCCAACATGGTTCTGCTCAAGAAGATGGTACCTGGAGGTTGGACCATTTGACGAAGGAGGCAAGGTGGATGTTGACACACAGGCATTTCCTTAACATTCCCTACATGAACATGTGCGACAACATCTAAACACATCCAGTGGGAAAAGAGCTTCTGTTTGGTCCAAACGTTCTTAAAACAGTGGCTTCTTCTACGTGGACAATATTTTGTGATTAGAGATTCCATTTTCTCTTTCATGGCCTGTCAACAAAATGATTCATGTGGACATTCCCCAGACTACTCAGAATTCAGTTCTTTTGTTATGCACCAAGCGGTTCTGACACATCTGTGGAAAAATACATTTTCCCACCTTTGAAAACACTGAATTCCTTCGATGGAATAAAAACAACTTTAAGGGACAGAGAGGAATCGCAGTGATTCAGTAACACAATGTGTTTTTTTCCGCCCAGAGAGAAACTATTGAATCAAGAGTTTACACAGTTATTAGGCACTAATATTTTCCTATTCAACAGATTATCGACAGTTTACACTATTCCTCTCAGTGCCTGTTCTGATTGAGGTGAATTACGTTGTTTATTACCCAGATGTCAGTTATCTGACAGAACAGTGTGAGAGTAGGGATTCTGATTGGAGATGACTGACGACCAGGAATCTCTTCCTACTTCCCCTTCTGTCTCCACTGACTGCAGCCAGTTTTGCAACAGTCATATCTTGCTCAACATCTACTTCTTTGTGCCCAGGGAGTGCCAGAGGATCTGCTCTTCTTCTACCAGAGTCTTCGTCTGGGCGGGGGTTTGTCCAGGGTCGACCAGTGCCTGCTGGTTTATCGTTACCACGAGAAGGCCGCCACTCACTCTGTAACAGAGTCAGTCTCACCGTCCACTCTGGTTCCCACTGAGCTGGACTCACACACACACACACACACACACACACACATACTTGGACGCAGTGTTGATCCTCCACCTACTCACAGCTGCCCACTGGCATCCCGCAGTTTCTCAGGGCTCGCCACTCACACACACAAGTATGCACACACACACACACACACACACACACACACACACGCATGTTATCATAATCTTGAGATTTTCCGACTATGTTTTTGGAATTCCAGCCCGTTTTCCCAGCATGTGAACCAGGAATCTGAACCTGTTCTCTTCTCTCTGTGGAATGTTCAGTATCTGTCCGATGCTGTTGGGAGCGAATCGGATCGTGTTGTGAACAGAAGTGTTTGACTTGTTGTGTGTGTGTGTGAAGCTGACATCCCTGCTGTTACACGGAGGTGTGTGCGTGTGTGTGTGTGTCTGCTTCTAAATATGAAACACTCCAAAGGAGAAGGTCTTTCCTGCCCACCTCCCTACCTACCTTTCATCTGTTTCACATCTTTCCTGTTATCCTTCCTTCCTTCCTCCCGCCCTCCCTCCCTCCACTTGCTCCTCTCCACTGCTCGTGTGTTTTCCCGGTGTTGACGCACTTCTTCACCCCTTCATCCTCCTCTCAGTCTTCATCTATCATCTGTCTATTTTTGAAGGTGTATTTCGAGCTTGTCATCTTTTCACTTTACCCCCCACTCCGTGTCACTCCTTCCCGTCCACTGCCTACTTACTTCCTCTCTCTAGTCAGATGAAACCATCGTCTTATTTCCGTCTCTCTGTCTCACACTCTTACCAATATAACTCTGCAGTTCTACACGTGAAGTGAGAAGTTTTGAAAAGGAGAGCAACTGTTCTTAGAGGCTTTCTGACACGAAAAGGCTGTGTTTATAAATGTGAGTGAAGGCTTTAGTGTGTGTATAGTAAATCTCTACCGTGTTGCTGCCATGTCTTGGAATCAAAGCCTGCATAGAGAATGGAAAGGAATCTGGAGACCACCCGGCTCCTCGATGATGGTGGATTTGGGTTTGTTTGCCATATGAGGCCCATTGCTAGACGCAGTAAGAAGCTCACATTAAGAGAAGAGACTGGAGTACTTCCTGTGAATGTGTCCGTGTAATTACTCAACATCAGTGCCTCTTTGTGTTTAAGAATGTGAGGAGGAGGTGTTAAGAGCACGATGAGAGCATGGAAGATATATGTACGTGCAAAGGTGGTTCTGTGTGTGCTGTAAAAAGCTGATCACATAAAGATCAAATAATCAAGCAAGCAACAGGAAGCAAGTTTATTTCAGTATGCACAACAATAAGTCTGTGCTTTAACTTTTATATTTATCTTTATGCCCTGTTAAAGTTGCTGCATCACTGTGTTCATACAAACTCAAAACCGCCCTGTAGCTGTTCCACATAAAAAAAACAAGAAGTGTTTCAGTGGACATAAACGTTTCATTTGTTAATGGAGCTTTTATTGTGGGACTTACGCAGATGTATCATGTTCAACAACAGCCACAATGACTCAAATACCAGTGAACAATAATATTTAACTATGGAAGGTTTGTAACTACTGATGATTATATAGCTGACCTAAAGCAGTGGAAACATATAATCTTCTAGCAAGCACATTATTTGACAGGACCCAGGAGTTTGTCTGCCTTTGTTTTTTCCTTTGTTTGTGTCAGTGAGTCCTGAAGTTTGCGTAATAATCTCTGTACTTGTTATTCTCTCCTTTATAAAAAAGAAAAAAATCACAATTTAGTTGTTAACTGTTAAGTCACCATTGTTATGTCAGACTCCAGGGAGTCACCACTCCCAGCCAAGAAACTATCCTGCACATAACGCCCTGCAAAACAGAAAGTTAACAAGATGTACAGTAGCATTTTGATTTGTGAATTTAGAGGTGATTGCAGTCGTATTTTGTTACCTTCCAACAAAGCCTCGCTCTTTCCCTTATTTCCCCGTCTTAAGCTAATCTGTCAGACATTGATCATTTTCATCTTACCTTTGGCAAAAAAAAGCTGATTACCTGTATGAGTATAATAAATTATAAACTTTTAAACATGCAGCCCTTTTTTCCCATCCTCCACTAGATTCATTCAAGTTTTGCACCATTTCTCTCGTCTTCTCTGCGTCCCCTTTGTTTCCAGGGAGACTATTTGGAAGCTGCGAGTGGAATTCCTACAGGAGAAGGTTCTCAGCCAATGGGAGAACTTCACCATATGGAACGCTGGGAAACAGGGCCGCAAGCTGTACCGATGCCTGAGCCCGACCAGTCAGAAGAAAGTATGTTACCAAATCACACGTGTGTCCGTTTTCTGTCCATGAGGCAGATAGAACTGGTGGAGGAAGTAGTGAAAAGTGTCAGAGTTTAATGCATTTAATGTTGTGTTTATCAGGTCAAAGCTTTTTGTGACGTGGATGAGAATAAGATCCAGAAAGGCTTCTACACATACGAGGAATCCAAGGTGAGATCACTGTGGGTAGCCAGTACAGCTGGTTTTGTTGTGATTAACTCACAGTAAGAAGGAATTTAGCTTTTGACAGTCATCCAACAGCTTTATTCCAGTGAATTAAATTTCTGTATAAATCTGTTATTAATGGTTTGAGTCTCTCTATCTTTTTGTTGAAATTCTTCCAGGAACGACCAAAGCCAAAAATCCCAGTGGTGCACTACAAGGACGCCTCCGCCCCCTTCATCATCTGCGTTAAACTGGTGAGCAGAAAGCGTGTCTGCGTGTTGTATGTTTGCTGTTTCTGACCGTGTGTCCCTCAGGTCTGTAATCTAGGCTAACAACATAATGATAGAGGGCGTGTGCCCTGTACAGCACATAGTGCACACAAATACACAGGAGGCTGTCAGGAAACAGGCAGAGACTGCAGCCTGATCTTTGATCACATGATGCTTGAGCAAACATCTCATATTTTGCCACTGTTCATTCTAAATCTGTGAGTTTCATTTGGTGGTCCACAGTCCTGCCAGTACTCATGGTCATGTCATAGCCCTTTACTCTGGCAATCATTTTATTCATTTATTGAAATATAACACACACACACACACACAGCTGCTCTGGCAGTTGAATCGCTCATTACCTATTTATCACCCAGCCAGATTCAGATTTAAATCTGGAGTGACCCTAGGGCTGGGCGCCTAAGGGCTTGGCTAATTGCTCAATTATGGGAATTCAGAGGAGTAATCAGAGTCGGTGGACAAAGAGATCTGGACTCAATCACACTCTTTCTAGTTTTCTACAACATACACACACACACACACACACACACACACACACACACACATACAAACAGCCGGGCTCAATCACACAGGTCTTTCAGCAAGATGTCCAATAATCTAAACCTACAAATATATCCGTTTGAACTCTTCTCATAAACTTTGCTTTAACCCAATCTGTTGTAGGTGACTGAATATCTTTTATCTTGAGCACACAGCTGAGAGACATTTAGCCCCTACTGCAAGTAACAATGTTTCTTATATAATATGTTCAAGTGATTTATTTGTTTTCTGTTCCTCTCATGCCGCCGTCCCATTGGTAGGACATGACAGGAGGAGTTCTGGAGGAAAACCTCAAGTCTTTGCAGCTGAAGGAAGGAACAGATTACTACCACTTCAACTGACTGCTCAGACTGATGGAGACAGGAGGAGCCCTGTGGGTTTAACAGCCCGGGGAATGCAGAGGAGAGGATTACCTACACACATACACAACCCCAGAGATACTGTAGGCAGGTAATGACAGGAAAGTAGAGGGCTCTTACAGTGAGTGAAGGACCAAAGGATTATAACGCATCTAGGTGGTTTTAAGAAGGTGCTTTTTGTGTGTCTGAAGAGAGTGAAGAATTTCCAGCCCTCATAGTTTTACTTGGCAAATATGACGGAACATCTCAGCTCTGATTTTTGTGCCTTGCTCCTTAACCACAGTACTGGAGCTGTTACGGTTGTTTGTTTTCAGAGACGGGTGTAAGAATAATTCCACATTTTGAGGGAATGTGCTTATTTGCTTGGTAAAAGTTACCAGTCACTTGTTGAAGGTCAAGCTACACCAGGGAGATGATTAGCATCGCTTAGCAAGACGAATGGCAACAACAGAAACCTACGGGCACCTTTAAGTCATTCAGCGTGCTACACCTTGTTTGTTTAATATATTCAAAATCCAGAATGGCAAACATAAGTTATTTACTGGTCAGGAGCAGTAACTCCAGACTTTTGTTCGTTTTTACTCTTGGTTTAACAGAGGCAAGGCTCTTTATTCCACGATAATCCAACGGGGTACTTACCTGTACCTGTATATTAAGTCCAGAGAGTTGTATTCATTTCCATGTCATTATTGTCAAACAAAAAAGAAAACACTGTATTTCTAAAAGCATATTTTCCCAAATGTCTGCACTATTCCTTGAACACAGACAATAGGAGTAACCACAGGCTGATCCAGGGGGGAGTTAAGGCCGTGATTGATGATTTAATAATTGAGTTAGAAAGGAAAGTGTCCTGGGCCCTTATGTTTTACAAAAATGACAGCTATTTATTCTTGCCTAATAAATAGCTGTCATGGCAATTCCCAGTGTTGACCACTGGAGGAATAAAATGTTAAGTTTTCTAATTCTGTGTGGACTGACGTATTTGCCAACGTGTATGTCTGAGCATGCACTGTAAAGACGGTTCAACTTATAAAACATTGGATGTTTTATGATCAGATTTCTTAACAATCCTTCTCTGATGCAACCGTGTCAAATCAGACACACACACACACATCTGCTGCAAGTATACAAACATGGATTCTGCTCATGCTTGCTTTTCTCTCCGTGGGTCTCTTATGAAAGCTAAAGAACAATAACTCCTTTTAGAGGCTGCAGTTCTGTCACATAAACACGTAAGAGAAAGTTTATTTTACCTCACAGAGTGTGGAGTTTTTCTGCCCAGAGGTAAACAGACCTTTCCCCACAATATCCCCCCACCCCCACCCCCCCTTTGTCCGGGTCTGCCTTACTGTAAATGTGGCCACGGCAGCTAGAGAAGAGCAATAGGGTGGGCTTTCACTGCTGCCAGCGTTTTATCTTCACGACCATTGTTTGTTATCATAATCTGAATGCACAGGATCATTCCACCACGTTAGTAGTCAAGACAGGATTCAGAAGACTGATTCAGGTTTGAGGTGACGGCCCCATTCCTCTGCTTCCCACAGTATAGTGCTGTGTAGGGGCTGAGAAAAATATCACATCCACTTAACACATAGCCTCCATCTACTCCTCTCTTGCCTCTCTGTCTGCAAGCAAACACTACAAAATAAGATGTTTTCCTCGGGTGTCTTAGCAGAGGTGCTGATACTAACCAATATTGTGGTTTCATTTTATTTATTTATATATTTTATTATTTTTTTCATGATTGATTCAGTGTTTTGTCTACAGATATGCATAATTGAAGCTCAGCATTTCTCTGCTTCCTAATGCAACCACTTACTTAGAGTGTGCGCCATCTTAAGGTGTTTTGGATGAATGGACACCATATATTTCAGAACGCAACAAACCGAAGCGGCTTGTTTAAGTAAAACCACGTTTTGTCTAAATACATCCCGTCTCCTTTACCCGCTCTGCCCACATGATGAAGCACTTGGTAGATGATCAGAGTGAGCTCTAATGGAGAATATATGAAAGAGACTCAGAAGGAGAGTAAACAGAGCTTTACTCTGTGTTTACACTCTGTCTCTGCGCAGACATCAGACCTGATAATGCACACACGCACACAATGAATGGCCGTGACCCTGGAGCCTGCCTGCCCTCGCTGGTCAAATAAACCTGCGCGTGTTGGAAAAAAAAACACACAAAAAAAAAACCACACACATTCTTATACAGCTGCGTGATCTCTGCCAGCCGATAAGAGAAAGAGATAAGAGTCGGGTGTGTTTGAGTGAGGAGGAGAGGTCGCAGAGGTCAGACACTGAAGGCCTTTTTCATTCACCTGGAAAGTTGCCACATTCCCGTGTTTCGACGGCTAGAATCCACAAACGTGTGTTTGTGTTTGTGTGTGTCGCTGAAAATGAGACTTGTAACCAGTTAACCAGTGTGGTTAACGTGCCTGGACTAGCTGCATCAAAAAAGCCAAAGCGCACAGAGTCTTTGTAAATAGAAGCTAGCTGGTTAACCACTGGACTAAAGGCTAAAACCAAATTATTATTTTAAATTTATGCTCTCTATGTTAACATTTTCATTCATCAACATTTGAACATTTAAACTGTTTTGACTGAAGTTTGTTCTTGATCTCAGTGAACTTAAAAGTATATAAATGCTATACAGAGCAGCTGAGACACTAATGGAGTAAGCTAATGGTGTGTTTTAGCGTCTGGATTTCTAGATCTGAATGATTATAGGTGCAAAAGCTCTTGACCAACCCGACAAAAAGGAGGAATTACAGTCTATCCTCTACGTACAGTCATCTGAAAACCGTTTCTCGTATAGGGAAGTATGAAGTGACATTTCAGTGTTACCAGCCGAATGTTCTCCCCTCTCCTTCAACAACTGCGGTCAAGTTGCCCTTCAGCAAGGCACTCGGCCTCACCTCAGGTCCAGTGCAGTTGCTCTGCGGGCCCCCGAAGGTAAATTAAGATTTCTTAAGAAGAGAGAGGAAATAAAGGTCACGGAGGCTGAAATGAGAGATAGAGGAATGTGTGTGTGTGTGTGTGTGTGTGTGTGTGTGTGTGTGTAGTGGCTCAGCGAGGAGGAGGCAGTGTGTGGACAGACAAAGCGTTCCTCCTGTCAAACCGCTTGAGAAGACCCAGGTGACCGCAGGGGGGTGGGGGGTGGTGAGGGGAGAAGGTCAGAGGCTCTCCTGCTCTGTAAATACTCCACATGGTGAAGGAGCATCTGAGGTCAAACAGCACATCAGCAGCAGCAGTCCTCTGCTCTGGTGACAGGATTAGACTCGGGCTCCTTCTGTAGCTGGAGTCTGTTCGGTTTATGGTAAAACTGCCTCTATTAAGGACCCAAGATGAGTTTTACAGATGTGTTGGGCTTTTTTTCTTTCTTTTTCGTAGAACTGACGTAAAGGCTTTTTTTTTTTCTGAAGAGGGCTTAATAAAAAAACAGTTTCTCTGTAGTAATAATAATAACTTGTTTGCCCATTTACAGAATGTAAGTTTGTCGAGTATGTTAAATAATAAAGTAATGTTTTCACAAGCTGGGTAAAACAAAAGTAGCTTAATAACGTTTTGGGGACTGTGACGTTCAGCAGCTTTGGGAGTTCACTGGCTGATCCCTTCTGTGTCTATGGCTGGAGGTGCCTCCAGAAAGGATCATTTAAAAAATCCTTGCATGTCAGATAAATCTGATCTGATATTGATTTAAAGCATTTAATTCAATATCAGTGTGTAAGTGTGTATATGGATGCCATCAGTATCTATAAATGCAACAAAGCCAATAAAAAGTCCAAATACTTTCACCGGCAGACCATGCCAACGCAGATGCTTCGAATAAAACCAGTTCTCACACGGAGATATTATGAAAGAGATCGTGTGTGTGTGTGTGTGTGTGTGTGTGTGTATGTGTGTGTGTGGGGGGGGGGGGGGGTGGTTACAGTGTTTCTCGAAATGCGTTACATTGCTCTGGCTGTCCGGGGGAATGTGACGAGTCAGTAACATGCTTACCGTTTCCACTGTTTTCTCACGGGAAAACCACCCCAGATCCAAACAGGCGTTTAGAGCACATGTGTGACTTTTTGTTCCATTGGGACTTTTCTTTTCAACAACACTGCAGCCTATGGAAATTACGCAGCAGAGCTGTAATGGTGCGGGAACTGCCAGTAAAATATAGTCTACAAAGGAGAAATACCCGCTCAGATGAAGCAGTCAGGTAACATAGGAGTGAATAAGCCTGAATAAACAGTGTCTAGCAGCAAGACACTGGCTGTTGGAGAGCTTTTTTTTGGAGGGGGTGGGGGGACGGAAGTCATAGGACGCTGCTGTTCCAGACCTGCATGCTGATCTAATTTTCACGGCGATAATGTGATCCGTGTGTTTCTGAATCCTGCGCACAAGAACTCGCACAGGCCGCCATTTTTTAGTGACCTGTTGGACTTAGAGAAGAACAAACATATTCTATATCGCTGTATATCAAATTGGCAAATGTGTCTATGCGCTCATGCGGTGTATTCTGATGCATGTGTGGTCCAAGTTTTTGTCTGTTATTTATTGTTGTCGTCCCCGAGGGTAAGGCTGTTCTTTGCTCAGTGCGCTGATGCAGTTACATGTCTCTAGAAACTGGATGGTATTTTAAAGTAGAACTGAGAGCTCCGTCTACACCAGGGCTGTCACTAATTTTAGTTCAGGGACCACATTTAGCCCAATTTGATCTCAAGGATGGCGGACCGGTAGCAAAACGGTGTATTAACCTAAAATTAAGGACAACTCCAAATGTTTCCCTTTGTTTCAGTGCAAAGATGAACATTATGAAAATAGATTTGATTAGATTAATTTAGATTGATACATTATTTATCCCGAGGGAAAGACAGTATCCAGTAGCTTCATCACATAGAATAGAATAGAATAGAATAGAATAGAATAGAATAGAATAGAATAGAATATATTCCCCTCCTCTTGCCCGATGACATCTGGGATAGGCTCAAGCAACGCGACCCTAGTGAGGATTAAGCGGCATGGAAGATGAGATAATTATTATAGTCCAGTTGGTTTCTCGCTGGAACCAATTACAGGACATTTAGTGAACAACTGGACATCTTTTAAGAAAACAAAAAGTGCAATTTCAGTCGTTGTATATCTCAATGTTGTGCTGACAACTTTTACTAAAACTGTGTGAACCCTTCTTTGATAGGAAAAATTGCAGTTAATGTGTTGAATGTAATTTTTACATCCCGCGGGGCAGATCGGACCCTGGCGGGCCGCTTTTGGCCCGCGGGCCGCATGCTTGACTCCCGTGGTCTACACATATCTTTCCTGTGAGTCTGTGGGCGTGGCTTGGACCGAGCGCTCGCGTGTCACTCAAGCGGAGTCCACCGCTGGCACGCGCCCTCGATGAGGCGAAGCGGTGCGCGCGCAGAGAAAGTTCTTCAAACAGTGTCCGTTTTCCTCCACGCTCCTGCGAGTACCCCCTCGCCTCCGTGCTTTTCTGCCGCCCCACATGAAACCTTTGGCTTAAACCGAACCCGCCATGTAGCCTGCGCGCACTAAGCAAAGCGCTCTGGGATACTTTAACGCGGATAGCTGCGGGTCGCCTGGCTGGCTGCTGTGCTGCGGTGTGCTGTGCGGGATCCGGTGACCGCGGGGCCGGGTAAAGCCACCATGCTCCGGCCGTGGGCTGCGCACTGGGTCGCTGCGGTGCTTCTCTGTCGGGCGGTGGCACAGTACTCCAGCGACCAGTGTAGCTGGAGAGGAAGGTGAGGATGCAACTGAACAAAGGGACTCTGCTCAGCCACGGTTCTCTGGCAGATATTTATGACCTAAGGACGATTTTACACGTTTCATTCAGTGATGCTACTACTTACATTTTACCTACTTCTTGTGTACATATTAAGATGTAATGAAAATGCAATTCCTGGATAATACACATTCATTCGCCAGCTCATTAGGAACCACAGTTGTAATGTTACATTTATCTATGTTAAAAAAAAAAAAAAAAGTAATGCAACTGATGTTAATTTTGGGACTGTAGTTTTTGGCGCTGGATTTAAGTGTTTTTGTTGTTAGCCCACTGAGGAATGGTTGTCAAAAAACTAGGAACATGTTTCGGTACAATTCAGTCCAATAGCACAACAAACCACGACCTCTAAAATGAAAACAGAGTCCTCACGGTTATTTTAAGTAAACTCTAAACCTCCACGGAGATGAGCTTTGAGGATCGGACTTCACTAATAAACTGGAAGGTGGGTGTTTTCTGGTAATGCGGAAAAGTGACTTCAGTCATGTGTTAAAGGGGAGCTCGTGTCTTTGAACTTGCTTTACTGTTGCTTTAATCGGATTTCTGCGGGATCAGATGAGTAATCACGCACTAACATGTTGAATTAAGATCCCCTGGAAGTCACCCGAAGGTCAGGGTGAAACAAAAGAGACGGCAGTGAGGGTAGATGTTTTTGCCAGCTCTGTGACATCTTTTGTGGTTTTCTACTGAGAGCTGACGTCAGATTTCGCTATTAATCCGTAATGTTTTACCGGAATCTTTTCACGCACTCACTCTTCTCAGAAAGGAAGAAGACTCTGGAGTGAAAAAGAGAGGCACCTTCGTGTAGCTTTGGCGAGTCTGATTTAGTTCCAACTTCATTCAGTTCATGTGGACTAAATCTCCCTTTCAGATTCTGGAAATATGCACAGGAATGTCTGTGCTTCAGTTCCTGAGTAAATACAGCCACATGGCGCCTTTGATCACTCCTCCAAGTCCCCAAGTCATAAAAAATGAAAGCCTGTACTTTGCACTCTGCCTTGTAAAGTTTACCCACCTCCAACTTCTAACGACTTAATCAGTTCCATGGTGTCGAGGTCGCTCATGCTCATCAGAAACAAGTGACCAATTTCTTGGCAGCTGCCACAGTTGCTCTAATGATTAAATCCCCTCTGTGTGCGTCTTCAACCTTGTTAGCTGTTAAAGATTTGTCTGCATTCACAGGAATATTTTAAGGGTCGTGGCTATTTAATTCCGGTCCTGTTTCGTATTCTTTGTGCGATGTCTGTAAAATCATTCCCTCTTCTCCCCTGCAGTGGTTTGAGCCACGAGTCTCATCGCAGAGATGTGGAGCAGGTCTACCTTCGCTGCTCTCAGGGGTCTCTAGAGTGGCTCTACCCAACAGGGGCCATCATCGTCAACCTGCGGCCGAACACGGAGTCCTCATCAGGACACATGTCCGGTCTCCATGTGTGCATCAAGCCCCAGACTTACTCCCAGGTAGGGTATGAAAATAATATGAAGAAGTATATATATATATATATATATGTGTGTGTGGCTGAATTTGCCAGGTAGATGTGCCTTTTCTAAATCAATCCATCCTCGTTAGGGTTCTCATGTGTACCTGGAGCAGGCTGGGGATCTAAAGCTGCTGCTTGCAGAGGAGAACCAGGCTGGGGGAGCGGTGCACTGTTTCAGCCTGGCAGAGGGGGCTCTGTTTGTGGAAGCAGTCCCCCAGGCGGACATCAGCCGGAGGATCACAGCTTTCCAATATGAGCTGGTGCCCAGCCGGGGGCCGGGGGCGCACATGTACCCGTTCCTGCACCCTGGTTCAGGTAACATGTTTTTTTTCTTTGCGTGTGTTACCCTGCCTCCCGTTCATTTATTTTGTCTGCATATATGCCTTGTGCTGGGTTTTAGAAGCTGAAACACGCATAATTCAAATGTGCACAAATCCCTAGTCGCAATATGTTTAATATCAAATCAAAGCAGTGTTTATTTGTATAGCGCCTTACAAACAAATGAATTGCAGCACAAGGTGCTTCACATATAAAAACTCCTAATAAACAATAAACACAGGGAAGCCCTACAGACCCCCTTGTGCCAGTTTTGACTGAATTGATTAAATGATCTTATAAACTCTTACTTGACTCGGTTCACTGACATGAAGTGAAGGTGACGGACGAGAACTAGCTTGGGGAAAAAAAGGTGTTTTGAAGCTAAAGGCCACACATTACTGTTTCACCCTTGTTTCTTGATCCGGCCTAAATGCAGCCTCTTTCTGACACCCTCCTCCCACACTTCCTTGCCCCCAACTCTCCCTAGTGTCAGCCAGACGTATGAAAACAAGCAGGCCAATCAAAAGGTCTCATTGGGGTCAAGCACAAGGGTCAGCCAATCGCCTCGCAACTGTCAATCAGAAGAAGACCCCCCCCCTCCCCCCTCTTAAAGCATGGCGTTTTGAGCAGCCCACCCGTATGAGTGGAGACGTGTGGTGGAGGGGAAGGCTGTACTATCTTTAAGTCCTTCCAGTGAAGCTTCCTGTCCGGGTGTTTTATAGCTGTTTTTATAGGTGACAGGGTCAGAGGGTAATTCTCTGATTATGTCTCTTCCCTCACCTGCTATTCCCATTCACACCCGCTCTATATTTCTTTTGATGTCTGATAAACACCCGCCAACACATAGAAGAGAGGATAAAACAAGAAACACGTGTGAATGGACTCGTATAGTAATAAAAAAAAAACTACTGAGGGCAGTAACATATAAGTATTCTTGTGAAAATTATCGTTGTAACCTCTGTTTCTGTTTTGTGTTTTAGTTGCCTGTAAACCGTGCTCAGATGAAGAGGTCCTAATGGCTGTGTGCACCAGTGACTATGGTAAATACATACACACAAACGCACATGTTCTCCTAAAGTCTGTCACTGATGGTTGGCTGCTGGTCAGTGTCAGGTTGTCACTGAACATCCGTAGACTTAAGCACAGTTTATACCTCTGTGGGATATAGATGATGTAACCTACGCACATAGCCTACACCAGTGTGAGCCATTTACACTCTCGGCAGTCTGGCTCGCTCTTTAAAACCACAACCCAGACTCTAGATGGCGCTGTGTCTATTTTGCCATTCATATTAATTTTTGTTTATACTTCCAGCTTCATTTTCAACAACAGTGACTGAAACTTTTACACAAATTTCCCCTTAGACGAGTCATACAAATGTCGGTATTTCCGAACCTCCTCAGTTAACCTTTCCACAATGTGTTCCCTCTTTATTGATCCAAAACAAACAATCAACCCCCCCTAGGTGGTTAGTGGAGGTACTGCAGGAAGGGGTCGCAAAATCTTTGGTTGATTAGACATTTCTTATTCATTTTTAAATTTTTCCCCACAAATTTAAATTTCTTTATAATAATCTAAAGTACATTTATAAATAGCACCAGGCCAAGTTTAATATAGAACCAGTAGGTGGGGGGTCCCTTCTTAATCTCTCCCTCAGTTTGGCGTCCTTGGCCTGAAAAACGTTGAAGACCCCTGAACTAGACAAACGAATCAACATGATTCAGAGACAGCTCGTCCTCGTTTCCTGGCTGACAGTGGCGCCTCCATTTCCTCTTTTGAATGGCAAACACAGACTACTGCCACCTGGTGGTTTGGCGTGTAATTTTGTGTCACGTAGGTGCAGACCTGATGTGCTAGTTGGTCGTTGGCACAGGCCTCTCGACATGAGGTGACAGTAGTTTCTGCTGTTTCTTTGATGTCTGTTTGGTGTATTTGGGCCCTAAAGGAATAGTCGAATATACAGTGTACTTATACACTTTCTCCTGGAGAGTTACACGAGTGGACTGATTTCATGTCTGTACAGTCAGTGAGGTTAGTTTGGCACAGATGTAAGTTCCAAAAAGCCTCCTGCACTTATAAACCTAGAACATACAAGAATCCTTTTGGAAAGGTTAGTTCAGTTGCTTTGTTTAAAATATTTAGATGAACCAAGGTCTGGATGACTGACAATCTTCCCAGAAAAGATTTAACACATATAGTATACTGTGTTTGCTTAGTTCATACAGACAAAGTTATGTACTGGTTATCCTCAGTTAAACTCAGCTACGTATTTACCAGTGGGGTCAGTTTCCATTTATTAAATTCCTGCCAAGAGAGCAAATGTATTTCCCAGTTGTCACGTTTGTGAGCTGCATGATAATCTTGCATTGAATTTCCCTTGATTTAGAACTAATACAATATAGACATAATGTCCTTGGGTTAGTTGCACAAGCAGAGAAAATTGAGCAAAGTGACTCACTGATGTCACTTTTGCAGCAACATTTATCGTAAGTTTGCTAACAATAGCTAACAATACCGGAGCACTAAGGCTACAGCAGCAATGCTCCACATGTACTGGATTGAGTGTGGCTTGGTTTTATTGGTTTCATTGCTTTCAAATGTTATTTTGTGCTGACAAGTTTTTGTGTGAACGATCAGTTTATTTTCTTTCCTTCTCTTTTATCTCGCCTGTTTCCTGTTCCTGTAGCTGGGAGTGGTGTTCTTCGAGATGTGACATCAGTTACCAGCAAGCATTCGCCTGTTCTTGTGACTTTGAGCCGGCTGTTTCATCAGAAGAGCAAGGTGTTTGCTTGGGGCGGGGCCAGAGGACGGGGCTGGAGTGGACGTGTCAATGTTCCCGTACGGTGCAGTGTGCATCCCGGCGACGATGAGTACCTTTTGACTGGCTCTGTCCATTTTGGTGAAGCCTGGCTTGGCTGTGCTCCTCGCTACAAGGACTTCTTGAAGCTGTATGCGAGAGCACAGAAAGCAGGAACAAACCCCTGTCAAATCGACACAAGGAAAGTCAGCGAGGATGACGTGTGAAAAGGAACAGGCTGAGATTTGGATGATGGAGCCATAAGGGATAAGGAGGCTTACAGGTCCCTGGTCCTCATTAAAGGCTCCTTCTCCAGACTCTTCGCCGTGCTGTGCAACTTGTTTTTGCCTCACAGCTGAACAGACATTTGGACAACCTGAACGTTTTGGTGGCCAAGACGCTGCATCAGCTGAAATGTTCTCATTTGACTGAACTTACATACTGCATGTGTAAATGCGTTTGTGGATGAATACATGAGTGACGGTGAATGCGTGGATGTTGTGCTGAAATTTAAAGTTAAAACATTTTTATTCTCATGATGATACTGCTCATTCTTGAAATGAAAGTTTGCTTTGTAAAAAGCTTTCTGTAAAATTTAGGAGTCTTCTGACAGAAGTGTATAGTATGCAGCTCTGTGAGTCTACGTGTGTGTGTGTGTGTGTGTTTTGCTAATGAATTTAAAGGGTCTGTACAGGGAATTAAAAGACATGTGTCTTACTGTTCTTCTAATTCTGTTTTTCAATGTGTTGCTTGTTCATCTGTTGAAGTATGAACAAAACCAAACTGTCCTCGCGTGTCTCAAGCTGCACAGCGCCATAAGGCTTGGTTGGCTTGCAGATAATTTAATAAAACTAGCAAGTGACATTCATAGCAGAAACAAGAAAATGACCAAAAGTTACCAGCCTCTCTGTCTGCCCTCATGGCTGCAAACAAAGACATATTATCCACCTAACTACCCAAAAGAAAAAAACATTATGAGTGCTCAGTGACCATTAGCTGGCAGGAGAGCAGCAGTGCGTCAGTGCTGGCGTCGCTACCCCTGTGGAGCTTTGATGGGCCACTGTTCTGGTTGGCATCCTTTTCTCCTGTGTGTGTGTGTGCGCATTCACTGCCGAGCGAAAGAAGGAGAAGCAATTATATTTTCCACTGTCGTCGACCAGGTCCTGCTCTGAGGCTAATGTTTTCTCTCTCTCAAGCTTCATGAAAGAAACTGAATTATTATCATCACACGCTCTGTCTAAACAGACACTCTAGAGTGCTGAAATCACAGGACATGTATTGTATACTTCATGTTGGAGTGTAGCGGCGCAGCCTGATAGCAGCAGAAACATGGCTGTCAAAATAAATAGCTACTGTCAGAAGGATGGATGGTTGAGGCTATTAGGACTTGATGGGTGGAGAGCTGAAAGAAGAGGCGGATGTGTGAATGACCTTAGAGGGGTGTGTGTGCCTGCTGTCAACAGTTGTGTGTGTGTGTGTGTGTGTGTGATACTTTTTTTTTTCTCTTTCCTCAGGAAGAGCAAGAATGGATGGAATGTCCTCCCTCTCGCTCTCTCTCCACACACGTGTGCCTGTGTGGCTATCACTGCGAGGACACTCATTGACACATGTATTTATCCTGGCTTTAACCAGCACAATTAAGTATCTAAATCTAATTCTAATCCCATTCAACTATAAACTCTCCAACCACTCTTTGAAGATGTGTCCGAAAGTAATGGCGGTCCAAATCGTCCTCACTTTTGACTGGTCTTCGCAAAGATGGCCATTCAAGAATGCACACTCACCGTCATCTACGTCTGCAGACAAATCACATGTCTTTAATGTGCAGGTGTTCCAAAACTGGTTTTCTTTCGTGTAACGTGGGAGTGAAGCATGCAGCATGCCTGCAAACACACTGCTGAGCACTTGCCTAAAGAGCAGTTTATCGCTGCGCATTTATAAAGTTTGCCACGTTTCATAAATTAAGTGAAGCATTATAGACTGCTACACACACTTTAAAGAGAGCATCGTTTAAAAATATTTGGAAAGAGAAGTGGGCCTGATTGTGCCTAGTGTGACCTTTGCATATCCCGGGGCTTTATGCATCTGCTTCAAACAGTAAATGCACAGAAATGAGAGGAAAAGCGCGAGTGGAGGGAAATACCCAGAGTGTAGTTTCTGTTGAGTTCACACAGTTCAACACAAATTAGACACACCAGTAAATAACGGCGTATCGCTAGCTCGATCACGTCTAGCATGCAGGTTTGAACACAAACCAGTGACTCCTACACTTGAACTAATTCGTTTGGACCCTCCTGTTTGTAGCGTTCAGCTCAAGATGCGGAGTTGAATTAATATCATTTTCTTTGTGGTTAGAGCTTGTTAACTTTGCATGAATATAAGTGAGGAGGAGAACATAGAGTAAGACACAGAGGGAGGCATTAACACATAGCATGGGAGTTTAAGATAGATCCTAAGGACCTGAGAGGCTCGCCTATATATAACAACCCCCTATACAAACACACACACTGTGTGTGTGCCGTGCTGGTGTGTGTTTGTCTTGGGCTGTAGTTTGAGAAGACCATAACACACGCGCCTTGCGCACTGCCGACATGCAATCAGGCCACACTGCAGACACCCAACCCGCCACAGCAACACCCAACACCCCCTGGCAACCCACCTTGGCAACAGCCCAGCTCGCCTTGGCATCCTCGCTAATTCGGGACACACTTATCCCTTCGCGCAGCGGTCTTAATGTTAACCTTTTCACTGTGAGAGTGTGTGAGATATGGAAACAGTTTGTGCTGCAGTATGCGAGAGGCACAGCTGAGCAGTCAGCTGGAGTCGAGGGAATGGCTGAGCTCAGGGAAAATACACATGCATGCTTCCACCCACATTCACTGGCATTTTATAATGCCCTGGTCAGGGTGGGGTCAGAAGTTTTACACGGGGGCACAGTATTTTAGGTTGTAAGTGCGTCTGGGTCCTAAAGGGGTTCTGGAGGACATTTTCTGAGTCTTTATAGAGATTGATGCCCTTAACAAAGTACACAAATAGACCTTAAAAAAGGTGATAAATTGTGATTTGCTTTTAATAGCAGCTCTGAAATGAAAAGACTGAAGATAAAGATTAGCATCGACCGAACAAGTGACTAATGGGAAGTTCAGTGTTTAATGCATGTGGAAATCCAGCAACAGTAAATAAAATGACGATAAAATGTGTCTATAGAATATTTTATTCAATTAATCTCCCTCACCAATCTAGAAGATAAATCAAGTTGAACATAGTTTTTTTCTAAACAACTATTTCAAGTTTCAAACGTTAATTTTGTAAACTTGACTAGACTCGATGGACGATGATTGAAGGAACGTCCAAAAGCCATTTTATGAGCTATGCACTCAATCTCAAGGCCGGTCAGCATGTCAGTAGCTCTAACTGTTATGCACAAAGTGAGCATACATAGCTCATTTAGTTTGTGGTAATTACAGTTATCATCTCCCCCGTTGTGTTTTTGTTGCAATCCAAGCTGCAATTTGTGTAGTAGGTTGGAAACGCTATATGTTTAGTTTTCATGCGAACAGACACCCTTATTTTTGCCAATATTTGAACTATTCTAACAATCCAAGGACCCGAAACAGATGCAGAGATTAAGCCTCTTACCTACTATTTGTGTTCTGTAGTAAACTTGCCATCGTGCTTATTATTAGTAACGGGCAATAACTTAACATACACGATATACCGCCAAAAACCATAGATATACACGCACAGATGCCGCATTCAGGAGTGTCAGACGTGTCAACACGGCCGCCATCTTGGGCAGGGGTTCTCACCAGAGGTCAGTGCATCCGACTGATGCTAAAATGACAGACTTCTGCGCTGCTTACAAAAAAAATCTATAGTTTAACTCTTATGAACGTGTTGAATTCGATGTTATTAATTAATCTAGTTTATTACTAGCTTATGTAAGGATAAGAAAATAAAAGTAGACCTTGAAACCGGCAGTATATGTGTGTGGTACTGTTGATAATCTCCGAAAGAGTACTGGGGCTTAATTAATAATTAATATTAAGAATTTAAAATTGTGTTGTGATTATTTTTTTAGTCATAATGATGATATATTATATTGGTCACACACTGTTGCCTCCGCAAACAAGTCGCCGTTTATACAAACCGGCTGTACCATCAACATCTTTTATTTTCTTATCCTTACTAGTAATAAGCTGGTTTAATTAATGTTAGCTTTACATCAAATTCAACTCATCCATGACAGATAAATAATATAAAACGTCTTCTCACTTAGGAAATGGTATTCCCTGTTGCTTGGTTCTGGTGTTTCTTTCACAGGAACATCCGTGAGCAGCACAGAAGTTAAGTATCAGTCAGATGCACTGACAGCAGTCAGAACCCCTGCCCAAGATGGCGGCATCTATGTGTAAATATCTATGGTTTTTGGCGGTATGTCGTTATTGTCAAGTCCTAATAAATAGCACAAAGGCAATTTCAGTGTAGAACACAGATAGTAGGTAAGGGACCCTGCTTAATCTCCCCCTGCTGTAGGGATAAGATAGATAACAGCGCCACAATAATCAAGCTCTGGCATTAGGAAGATGCTTTGGTCCCCAGTCTATCCATTCCACAGGTACTATACAAAACGTGTTTCTGTCTCTAGCTCGTTTCAGAACTTAATGTGAATGTAGGATTAGTTGTCTGGTAATGTTTTGAGATGATTTTGAGACTTGTGTTAAGTGTATTAAGCTTCATTGTATTTAATAATCCCGATGCGTGTCATCGCGCCGAGTTGTTTTCATAAAGTTAAGTTTTACACAATAGTTTTTCAAGTGTATTCTGCAACGTAATAAAATGTGTTGTTAAGATTAAGATTGTTAAGAGTAAATAATAATAAACTGTTATGGACAGTTCACACTTACATATCCAGTCACTCCCCGCGTTGTTTAGTGGTGAAGTGCAAATGTGTGTGTGTGTGTGTGTGTGAGTGAGAGAGAGAGAGAGAGAGAGAGAGAGAGAGAGAGAGAGTGTAACATGTGTTAAATGTTGTAAGAAGATTTTGTTTATGTCATGCACCCACAGGACTGCGGGTGTAAAATATGAATGATATGTAAAGTGAATGTGTGTTTTGAGTTGGATAATTTTTGTACATGTTATTGTCAGTTTATTTGCATATGAGTGTACAAGCTCGGGCATGAGGAAGACGCTAACTTTGATCCTCTCTATCATTCCACAGAATGGTTTATCTCTTGGCTACACAGTGCTTCCTAGCCTGTGTAACCTTTGCCACCGGTCCAGATTACCCATAGGTCTGGTGCCAGTAACGGTTGCATCAGAGTCATAGTTGACCTCAGGAAAAGTTTAAAGCAATGATGTACACATACTGTATAACACATATTGTGTAATTCTCGCACAAAAATGTTTGAAGCTATAAAGAAAGTCTGTGAAAGGCTGGTTAATGGATATTTGTCCTGGACACACATGATCACTTTCATCCAGTTGAATTAAAGGATGATTAATAATTTGGTATCTGTTGTAAGGCATCTCTTATTAATCATTTAGATGATGATATTACAATGGGCTGGAGTGCCCCTTTGTGGCAGCAAGAAGAACTGACTGCAGACTTGAAAGGTGTCAACATAATTGAGCACATGCTAAAACAATGAAATTTTTTTGACTGTGATTGTTTTCTTCACATCAGTTCAACTTTTCAATTACAGATTTAAAGTTCATATTCAAGTTCAAGTTCATATAAAATAACTCAGCGACTTCAGAGTTTTTACAGGACAAAATATCTAAGTATCATTTGGGGACTTTGTGTCATCTAAAAGACAGAAGTGAAAGTTCCTAACTTTAACATTTCATGTGAGAGGGTGGAACAATATTAGTAATGCTTCCTTTAGTAATGTTTCATTTTGCTTGAAACAAAACAAAGATGGTCAAGAGCAGCTGTTGATCGCCTGCTGTGAGTTATTTCAATTAAATGACTAATTATGTGTGTGTGTGTGTGTGTGTGTGTGTGTGTGTGTGTGTGTGTGTGTGTGTGTTTTATTCATAAGGCGTTTATTACAAGTAGCTCCTGGCTCTATATCAGAACTTGTTGTTTATCTTTGTGTTATTATTATACAGCTGTGTCTGTGTCGCATGATGGCATGTTTTCTGTGTTATCTTTCTCGACACAGTTGGCTTCAAGCTGAGTCTGTCCATATGAAACGCCTCTGCAGCACCGCTGCTTAATAACGCTGACTTACTTGATACATAATGTTTGTTGAACCGACACACTGAAGTGTTAAAATTAATTGGTTGAACATCTGTTAGGTGGCAAAAATGATTTCCTGGATTCGTTCATGCTTTCTAAGTAACAGCTGAACATGTGATAAAGAACCATACAAGACACATCTCAAGAGTTTTCATTATTTCAAGTACTTATGTTAATCTGAGTAAAAACTTTCGCATATGAGATGTGCTATTGATCTGCTGGTCTAATTCAACAATGTTTTCATAAAAAAAAGAACATTTTATTTGTTTTATTCACGTTCAAGGAACCTAAACCACGGAAGTATTTTTAGAAAAGTAAAATTACCAATTGCCACGGATAACATTTTTTATCTACATAAATAAATGAAAAACAGACAGCATTAATGAAGATTTTGAGCTTTTTGTGCCCTCTACTAAGACTGAGCACATATTAACTCTTATTCCAGACTTCCTCTTCTTTTTT
This sequence comes from Mugil cephalus, assembly GCF_022458985.1. Classification (NCBI taxonomy): domain Eukaryota; kingdom Metazoa; phylum Chordata; class Actinopteri; order Mugiliformes; family Mugilidae; genus Mugil; species Mugil cephalus. The sequence goes on from NC_061771.1 coordinate 6,345,365, forward strand.
GTTTTATTTGTCCTTTCTTATTCATGCTTACTAAATCCTAAAGCATTTTCCTCCTCATCTCTTCAAAAATAGATGCATCACTGAGGTCCTCTGACCCACATTAATACTGTTGCTGTGAATGCGGAACTGAGAAATTTTGTCTTGCAAGATTGACCATCACATGTTGTGGGTGCTGAACGTAACCATCCGATGTATTGAACAAACTCACCGTTGTTTCTTCAAAATATTTTACACAGTCCCATACGATCACCATCCTGTTAAAGATGTGGAGCGTTCAAGACCTGTTGTTCATCCTCTGCAGTAAGTTCTGGACATTAAATGAATAAATATATCTGTGTTAGTATTGACTGATGGCAGAGAACCACACCTTGTCAATGGTCTTTATACAGCAGGAAGTTAGAAATATCCTTTTCATGTCGTCTTTCTCTTCACAGTTGTTCTCAGTTATGTGACCAGAGCAGCAGGAGTGATCCATGTGTTTGGATATGTGGGCAGAGATGTTGACGTTTCCTGCTCCTATGGTCAGGGTTATGAGTCTTATGAGAAGTACCTGTGCAAGAACGACTGTGGCGACAGTGATGTTCTTATTACGACATCACAAACAAACAAGAACAAATACTCCATCTATGATGACAAAGAGAAACGAAGCTTCACAGTGACCATCTCTGATCTTCAGTCTGTGGATGCTGGGAAATACTGGTGCGGGGTGACGAGGACTGGAAAAGATATCTACACTGAAGTAAAACTGGAACTAGGACAAGGTAAATAAAAGAAAACACAATTCAGTTTCTGCCTTAACTGAAAAAATCACATATAGACAATTAATAAATAACAAGGACAGGATTACCAGCAATTTCTACTGTAAATCAAATGTTCTACTCTGTTTACAAGAGTAATATTATGATTGAAGAATCAGAGACACAATGATGTACAATGAAGTGGAAATCACTTTAAACATCATTTAAACCACAAATGATAATTTAAGTCTGAGATGAAAAAGGAAAAGAAGTTGAGAACTTTAAAAGGGGTATTACAAAGTTTGATATCAGATTACAATGGAGAACAAATTATTCTACAGGTCTATAGCGTGATGTTCAAGGTGGAATGAGAACTCTATAAATGTCTATATGAGCCATAAAACATCAAACAATAACCTGAATCTAAACTTTACTGGTGTCTTTCTTACTGCCACTCTGTGAAGACAACTTGACTTGTACTTTTCTTTATCTTCTTGACAGACACTTGCTGTGACAAAGTGGATAAAAGGGAGAGTTATGAGGAAGATTCAGTGTCCATCATTTGTCGGTATGAGTTGGAGTACCAGAACAACCTGAAGTTCATCTGCAGAGGAAACCAGCCCTCCACATGTCTGCAGCAGGCAGTCATCACCTCTGACAGCAAACAAAATGGACGCTTCACACTCACTGAGGACAAGGAGTCAAGAAGATTCACAGTGAACATTAACAAGCTGACCCAAGAGGATTCTGGGTGGTATCTTTGTGGTGTCCATAGAAACACTGGACTGGATGTTTTCTCTGCTGTTGAGCTGGAGGTCAAAGGTTTGATGTCTCAGTTACACCTCATATTACTGCAGTAAACTTATTTCATTTATAGTAGAACAGCAAAGACCACTAAAGCTTTTACACCTTCTCAAAATGTACTAAAGTACTAAAGGAAAGAAGAACGTATGCACATGTATCTCTAGTGTGGCCTGCACATAGACTAAATTGTGAGTCTTACATTTTGTTGTTCTCTTTGACAGTGTGGTGTTGTGTGAAGACACTTGCTATGAGTGGTACTGTGACACGTCCAATCACTCTGCAGTGTCCTTATCCACCACATCACCAGAATAACAGGAAGTTCCTCTGTAAGGGAGACCACCGCAACAACTGCACAGACATGTTGTCCAATGGAAGCAGGTTCACGCTGCAAGATGATGTTTCTCTCAGCTCCTTCTCTGTGATGATCACAAACCTGGAAGCAGGTGATGCTGGGATGTACTGGTGTGGTTCAGACTCACAGTGGAGAGCTGGAAACTACACCAGGATTCATCTGTCAGTGGGTAAGATCAATAGCAATAAATTAATGTCTTTGTTTGAACCCAGCTGTGTGAATGTGGGTTTCCTGGTTGACAATGCTTTCACACTAAGTGTACATGATGTGCCCAAATAAGAACTCGTGAGAAGCTAGAGGCTCAAAACCTCATTTAACCACATCAGCCTTTCAACATCTGGTTAGATCAGTTGTTGCTTTCAGCATTTACCAGGAACATCTCCAGTCATGTACTAATTCAGTGTTAATAGGTTTAATGATCATCATAGTTTGTAATTTAAGGATGAACTACACTGAATGATGAAACACTTACACTGCTTGCACAATGAAATAGAATAAAGTCATAACATCAGTGTGGTTATATTATCTCACAGTATGACACTCTGTTATTTTTCTCCCTGTTTAAACTCTGGATAAACTCAAACTGCTAAAGTGGATTAATGTGAACTGTAAAGTTGATCGGTTCCTTAAAGTGCTCAGCGCTATATAGACTGGACACATGGCCTATTCACTCAGGTTGTTTTCATTTGTCCGTTCTCATACTGTATTTGTTCTCTAAATCCTCCCCTTCTAATGTAACTCTTCCATTCTACAAAGAAGTGCAAAGGTCACATCGCATGACATTTATAAATACTAGAAGAAAAAATTATAATAGATCACCAGTAGTATATTACTTTTTTTTAACCAGTATCAAGTTCAGTTGTTGAGATAACCGTCTACATTAAAGAAATACATTTAAATTGCCTGAGCATTATATTATATTATATTATATTATATTATATTATATTATATTATATTATATTATATTAAAGCCTGTGCATCTAAAATAAATGTTAATACCAACACTATTTTTCTCTAACAGTCTTTCTGGGAATCACAACTCTAAACCCAACCTTCGCTGTGGAAACCACAGTCAGTCCCACAAACGAAACTAATACAACAAACTCTGCTAGTAAAGTACTTGAAGGTATGTGTGTGTAAGTGTGTTTGTGTGTGTGTGTGTGTGTGTGTGGTTATGGTTTTACAGTTATTGTATCCCATGAATGAATGGGAGTCAATTAAATATCCTCTTGTTAAAAGATCTGTTGAGCTAAAATGCACAGCCACCATAAATAAAAAGGAAAGAAGTGAGGCTGCAGCTCTGATAGTCAGTGCCACTTCTGCTGAGGACTCTTGAAACTAGTGTGCTTTCAGGAAGTCTATATTTTTACCCTGCTCTGTTTGTGGTTTTTGTTTTTCAGGCGGAGCTCTCTATGTGGTTGCCATTGTACCTGCTGTGCTGCTCATACTAATAGTGGCTCTGATCATAGTTTATAAGCAGAAATGTCACAAAGTAAAAGGTATATTTCACCGTGCACAGACACGCTGTATTTATACACAGACAAATGTGTGACCATTTGTTTTGATGTGTTTTCTCAGAAACTGGAGTGGGCATCACCAGACACTGTGAGGCAGCAGGAGAACCCAAAGGTTCAGAAGAGGTAAGAAAACAAAAGTCAAAAGTCTAGCTACAATTTGTTGTCATGTCTATGAAAACAACAAATCTTTGATGATATTATTGTTAGTAAGACATAACTAATCTAAAGGCTGTGGGATCACCAAAAAGCAAAGAGCTCTTTTACTAATGTAGTAAAATAAATAATGTAAAATTTTAATTAATTACTTATCACTGGATTTTAAAATATATGTCCATAACACCTTCTCCTTTGTGGTATGTTGAATCTATATCAGATTTATGCCAATGAAGAAACTGTCGGGTTCTCAAAGCAGACGACCTCTAAACTGCAGGGCGCCTGTAATGACTACGGCAACGCAGATGACGACCAACCAGACTACGAAAACTTCACAGCAACAGAAGAAATCTACTGTAATGAAAATTTCCATGTGTCTAGTCACAAGTGAATATTGAGATGTAGTTATTATGTATAATAAGTGTTGGGCATGGTTTGTCATTTTAAAAATTCTGATTCTCAGTTTCGATTCCCGTACTAAACGATTCTCGATTTCGATTCTTTGACGTGTAGGTCAACAGGTCACAAATATTTCACAAGAGAATTTTTTCATTTCATTCATCCTTTACACAGGCCATTTTTATTTATTCAAATTGCCAGTTAACTTGATACAGTTTAATTTGGTTGCTGTACTGTAAATATGGTATTCAATTATAAGGGAGGGTCCCTAGCTGTAACTGTAAAACAGACACTTGTTGAAATAACACTACAAGTTGGCAGCAGTCTAAAAAACAAAGAGCTGGGTCAAACGACCTGAGTCGACAACTCAACAATCGTCCCTGGATTTTATTGTATTTTTATTGTTTTTTCGATCTGAGACTGATATATCTGCCTGTTACATTCTGACTCAACAGCCTGACAGACTGTATCATTGTAGAAGCTTCGGCTCAAAAACAAGTTTTGGTCTACTCCCATAAAGACTGATCTCTGAAGGGCAGAGATTTTTGTTCTTTTTTTCAATCAAACTAATCAAATGTGTTGATACACAATCGTTAATGGAAGCTCATAGGTGAACGGTCTACTGTGCGACTGTGTTTATATACAGCTTGTATAGCGTTCTCCCACACTTTTTTAACAATCATGGCAGCGCTCAGCATCCAAAAGAAAGGTATTTGGCGGCAGATATTGGGCTCTGTGCAGGACATATTGATTTATTCTAATATTAGCAGCCTTTTGAAAAAGGGGCATTTGACCGGTCCATTCTTGAGGTCATCAACAAACTGCAATGTTATCAATGTTAAAATGAAGCCAGACTTTCAAGCGGCGTTTTTTGCAGTCCATGTTTGAGTCACAGTCAATGGTTTGGACGAGTGATGTTCTTCTTACTAGTGGATCATAAAATACGATGAGTGGATCATACTTACTAGTGGGCAGAGTAATTCAAACCCCAGAAAAAAATGGAGCACACTGAAACAAACCAGAAACAGATTAGTGTGGGCATATAGAAAACGAAAAAAGAATCGAAATTCAAACATCTTCTTAACGGTTCCGGAACCAGACGTTAGGAACAGGTTCATATTTGGAAACAGTTCTCGGTGCCCAACCCTATATGTAATGTATATTCATGGATTTTCTCAGTTACACATTTGCTAATACCTAGTCATGTTTATTGTTGATAATGCTATCTACACTCCTTGTTTGAAATTGTGGGTAACCACTTTACAAATACTCAAAATATAAGTGACCTTCTTGTATATAAAGTAAGTAACTGATACAAATAAAGACATTCAGAAAGATGAATTGAAAGCAATAAGGCACATTTATCCACGTGGTGTAGTTCACTTCACATGTGTAGTAATGTATATGACAGTTTCCTGTGCTTTTCTCTTTTTACTGCCCTTCATGTTTCTAACCGATCCACTAACTGGAATTGTTTTCATATGGTCTAATTGGGCCTCCAAGTCATGTGTCAATGTCCAACATGGCATTGTAATGGCTTATAATATTAAAGCCCCCACAAGGGACTTAGATTGAGTATATTTACTAACTAACAGAAGTAGGGTCCAATACCTCAGTAATTTTACAAGGTTTTATTGTTACTTTTACATTAGATTGGAAAGTGTTGTTTCATTGAACCAGAGCACAATTGGAGTTTTTCAAAGAGAGCAAGAAACCTAAATGAAATACACCGCGGTCTTCAAAAGACGTGGTCAGCGGGTCACACCTGTCCGTGTCAGTTTAACTTCCAGTAAAAAAAAGTTTGATACTTGATGGTCCACCCAGGACTGGAGCTTTCTGCCTGCCTGTGACCTAGTGTTTTCATGGCTGGTTAAAATAAAGCAGTGGACTGTGACTACATGCATGACTGGCTATGTCTTCACTTGGTGTTGGTGTTTTATTTATTACTGGAGGAAATATTAGGTTGAAAGCCTTCAAACAGAAATGCACAGCCATCATCACTCTCAAATAAACAAATGTCTTACATACTTTTTAAAATGTTTTTAGTAATTTATTTAAATATTTTAACTTGAACTTAACTTTATAAAGTGCAGAATATTCACTGTTTTTAATCTTAATATCATTTGATTACCTTCACTGCTGCATGAACACTTCAATAGACCATCCTAATCATGACATCTTATCTGTGTTTAGTAATAAAACAAACATTTATCATGAATATAATTCCATTCAAATCAACTGTAAATTTCATCAGTATAATTTCAGTTCATCCACAGTTCATCCATAGTAGCTTCTTCATGGTTTAGCCCAAATTGAACAATTGTTTCTCCTGTGTTGTCTGAAGTCACACTGAAGTGCCAAGTCATCTTACTGACAAATTGCAGACAGGTACCTTCCATCAGCTAATCACCTGGTGTCAGTTTAGGGATTTTCCACTCCTCAACAGGAAAGAATACACTTCTCCTCTTTTCCTACAGGTGTCACAGGTGTACAAAGTTTAAAGGTTAAAAGGTCATTTACCAGTTGTCAGCACGTAAAATATCGACATAAGGTGACAAGTTTCCTTTGTTTATGAATGTGGGGTTCTTGGGGATAAGAAACCATATATAAGGAGACTGCTTGAGCTGAACAGGAGAGGGGATTCAACAATTGGTCAGAAGCTCTCTCAGATTTGCCAAGAGTTTTTGACACTGATCTTTCTTGTAATAAAGCCTTTTCAAATGCAAGAGAAGGCTTGTCAGCGGTGATCACTTCTTTTCTTCAGTGCTTCAATATACAACACTTTGCCAGGTTTCACAGAGGAGACTGGGTAGCTTGGGAACTTCCTGATATACATATCTCTCGCAACCCTGGCAAGCCTACACTGGCTCCTCAGGGCATTTTGGTCTCCAACTGCTACGTTGCGCTCCCTTGTATCCCACTTACTATTAACATTTGGGTCCAGCCAATTGACTGAGTCCTAGCATCAATTGGTCTTTCGTTAGCCAGGTTCTTTGGTCTTAGCCTCCTCCGACTCTGACTAGTTTAGATAAACTACTGAAGTTCCTTTCATCAACAAGTAGTTTAACTACTAAGCCAGCAGGGGGTCTAAGGACTGGAATTTCTCCTATGCAGGCAGAAGTCATTGGATGAAATCCTTTGCAGTGCAAGGGGTTCAGGGGTTTTCAGTTTTCTCTTCTGGCCTCTGGTCAGTACCGCTGAGAAAGCCTTCCTTTGAAGTTTTTCCACGCCTTATTTGGCATTTGCTGTAATCTCTTCATCTGATATTTTTGGCCTCTTCTCCATTGGCCACCTCGGGAACTTGAGTCAATTTTGCCATTCTGGGCAACCTCATTGAGATCCTCAGAAGTCGCTGCTCTAGTTATAATGTTATCAATGTTTATGTCTCCCAGGATCCACCACCAGTCCTCAAGTGGTACACCCAGCAGGTGGGTTTGACTGTCTAGCAGGTGGAACCATCTTTCTACCTCCATTTGACTGTGCTTTTCGAATGTATCTTTTGAACCAGGTTGCAAACACTGCACCACAGATCTCTGCCTTGACTGGTTCTTCTCTCTGGTCCAGTGGTGTGAGCTTTGCCTTGGAATCAACCAATCTAACGTGGATGCCTTGCTCAGTCTCCCACCTGCGGTATATCACAAAGGGAGAATGTTATTCCCCAAGGTTTTCCAACCTAGCCAACTGGTGTGAGGCTTCTATGGAAAGTGATTTGGCCATGATGGACATGGCTTTCCTGACGAGTATATCTCCTTTCTGCTTGGTGGGAGAAACTAAGCCGCTTGGATTGTAGAGGATCGTAGCTCTCTTCTGGTCAGTGGGTCAGGAGTCTTCTCTCTCACTTCCTCTTCATGGAGGTCTTGGCCTGTTCTTATTTTGTTTCTCCTTCTTGAGAAGTTGATTGAGGATATGATATAAAGCCTGTCCTCCTGGACCATGTATTCACCCCTAGAGCTCTATTTACACCCTCTTTCATCTGATTTGGAAGTATTATGATTCTGCTTTCCCTTGTTGACTTTCCTGATCCAGGTTCTTCTGCCCCCGAGTTCGCCTGCCTCCCACTTTGTCCTGACTGGACCAATGGCTTCAGGAAAAATCCACCAGCTCTCAGAACTTTCTCGACACCATGTATGGTCTTGTCCAGCTTCTTTGGGTCACAGTGGGACGTGAGGACATCATCAACATAGCTGTCATCCTCTATGACTCTTCGCTCTTCCTTCAGGTGTGTAAACACTGGCAGCCTCGTCGTCTCGCGCATAGCCAGCTGTGCTATGCATCCTGCTGGTCCATCACCCATGTTCACCCTAGTGATCGCATACTCTCCAATCTCCTCATCCTGAGTATCTCTCCATAGAAATCTGTTGAAGTGCATCTCCCGGTCATCCAGCCACACAGAGTTATACATCTTTTTAATGTCCCCCAGAGCTGCAAAAACTCCTCTCCTGAACCTGTGTAAAACTGTGTTGCCAGGTTTGAAATAAACTGTGATGCGGTGTTTACCAAAAATTCTCCTCAGTTTCTCTGATACACCAGCTATGTAGGGGATGGTGATGTTCTTCCTTCTGCTGTGCTCCTCTTCCCTATCAGTCCCTTGAATTTTTGGTTGCTGTTCTATACAATGACTATTGGTGTTGTCAAGGAGTGGAGATGTGGTGCTATTAAGTGGCTCACCTACCACACTGGTCCTTTCCAACTGTCAATACTCTCCTAGGTGAGTTTTCTTGCAGCTCCTCTCGCATTCATTTCATGCACTTGAGCTGTGTAGGCAGCTTGCCAGTCTGGAACCCTCCCAAGCTGTTTTTCTGACCTCAGAGCTTCCACTGCACTCCTATTATCAGGAAGAGAAGTCGGGTCTTCAGTCCAGGGATATTTTGAGTCCCAGTGTGGAGTATCACTGTAGGCATCTGCTTTTACACAAGTGAGGCCTTGCTTTATGATTTCAAGCTCCTTTTCCTCATTCAATGTCATCTCCTTTCCTCCTAGCTGACAGCTATTGCAGCAACGTCCACCACACTGTGGTTCATAGGCTGCTCCAAAAACTCTGTGCTAGCAACTGTGGTCTCAGCATGTCTCTCCTCCCTCACTGATCTGTCCTCACTGAGTGGGCGAAGTGTATTTCAGTTGATGTACTGTCACGTCCGCTTCCTCAGAGATCTGGATGAGCTCCTCCTACAGTTTTTCCCACAAGACAAGGTCTCCAGTGATCTTCACTCTTTGTGGGGCAAGTATGCCTTCACTCTGGCTAGTAAGCAGTCCAATGCTCTCTGGTCTCTTCAAATCCTCCATTTCAATTTCTGAGAACCTTTTCAATTGCTCAGGTTTGATGGCCCTGTGGCCATTTTGTTTAGCCCATTGCAGATGAGTCCATCAGCCTGTTCCATCCATCTGGGTGTTTTGACTCTTGCCCTGAGCAGATATTGCATGGTGGTTGTTATATACTTTGTTGTCTAGTATTATAACTATTAATGAGGAAACGGGAGACCAGGAAGATTTGCACATCTGCTTGCATTGCTCTTCAACTCAGGACAACAGTTCACAACTCGTAACACAGGGGGGCGTAACTGTATCCCTGGAGGGATAAACTTAGGCTGTCAATACATAACATATCCCTCCCCCTTTACTTTTGATGTTCCCTTAATAAATGTCAAGCATCTTACTAGCTCTGTATTCTCATTTAAAGCCTATGAATCAAATACAAAATCTATAATGAACTTTTAATCAACATGTCATGGCGATAGAACTTTTGCCTTAACTACGGAGAGAGGGTAGACTACCTCAATCCGGACTGAACCCTGGGGATTATTCTGCCCCAATGTGATGGGTTAGTTGCTATACTACAATAACAGTCTGTCAGGAGGTCGTTTGTTTCTTCTGGGGTAAGTATGACCTGTGGTTGAATCAGTCACAATGTCTCTTGGTGAAGACTGAATGAGTCCTGGGCTGGGAGTGATGCCTGGCATAGGCACCTGAGCAGGCTTAGGTGTGCCTGGAACACTGTCCATTCCGGAAGATTGCTTCTGTGGCTCTTCTGGTGGTTGGTGTTGCTCCTGATGGACCTCCAGCTCGGGAACAAGAAGTGGTTTCTGAGATGAGTCATTACATGAACCAGAAGTGTTGAGTAGTTGATCGACATGTCTCCTCCAGATAAGATTTTCACTGGTTTCCACTGTATATGAGACAGGACCTGTTTGTGCAACAACTGTAGCAGGTGTCCACTTAACACCACTGGTGTAGTTCCAGGCGAGCACCTTATCTCCAGTTGTGAATCTTCGGAACTTTGCTTTTGCTCGTCTTTCCATTTGAGCTCTCTGTTGAAGATGAATAACCTCTTTAGTCTTTGGTGGTCTCAGGAGATCAAGACGAGTGCGGAGCTGTCTCTTAAGCATAGCCAAGGCAGGAGACACTTTTGTTGTAGCATGAGGTGTATTTCTATATGACAACAAAAATGCACTGAGGCGTCGGTTGAGGGACTGTGTGCCTTGAGAAGACTTGAGAGCTTGCTTCATAGTTTGTACAAACCTTTCAGCGAGCCCATTGGTAGCTGGGTGATAAGGCGCAGACTTAATGTGCTGAATACCATTCTCTTCCATGAATGTCTGGAACTCTTCAGACACTAGTTGTGGGTCATTATCACTAACAAGTTGTTGTATACCGAAACGGCTGAAGATAGACCTTAGCTCTTCAATGGTTTTCTCTGAAGAGGTGCTCTTCATCACAGCAACCTTTAGCCATTTGCTATGAGCATCGACTACCACTAAAAATATGTGGTTCTCCAGCGGTCCAGCAAAGTCTATGTGGACTCTTTGCCAGGGATCTTCAGGCCAGTCCCATGGATGTAACGGCGCCAGCTATGGGAGGTTTCTCAATTTCTGACAGTCATGGCAGGACCTTGTTTTCTCCTCTATCGCAGCATCCAGTCCCAGCCACCAGAAATAGCTGCGTACAATTTCTTTCATGCCAACCACACCACAGTGTCCAGTATGCAGTTCAGCAAGCATTTTGTCTCTTAGTGGGGGTGGAATGATGACACGGTAGCCCCACAATAAGCATCCAGACTGGACTGAAAGCTCATATCGTCTCACCAGGTAAGGCTTAAGGCTGGGTGTCATCTCTCCTCCTCTCCCCTGAGTGATGATATCCATGACCTCAGACAAGACTGGGTCAGTGCATGTGTGTTTCTTCACGTGAGCTGAGGTGACTGGAGCAGCCGTCACCTCCTTGAAGTAAAATATCTCAGCCTGTGCAGGGTCAGGGTGTGTAACAGGCAGAGGAAGTCTTGAGAGCCCGTCAGCATTCTGATGTTGTTCTGACCTTCTACACTTGATCTCATACTGGTGGGCAGATAACAGCAGAGTCCATCGCTGTATACGGCTGGCTGCCAGCGATGGAATGCCAGTGTGAGGACCATAGGTTGGAGGTTAAAGGTCGATGGTCCGTCAGTAGTGTGAATTTCCTGCCGAAGAGATACTGATGGAATTTCTTAACTCCAAAAACTATAGACAGTGCTTCACGCTCAATCTGTGCATAATTTCTTTCCGCTTTGCTCAGCGTCCTTGATGCAAAGGCAATTGGTCTCTCTTCACCAGATGGCATGATGTGAGACACGACTGCACCCACTCCATAACGTGAGGCATCACATGCCAGCTGAAGTGGCAATTTGGGGTCAAAGTGGGCGAGAACCTCAGATTTGGCGAGGGCTGTCTTTACATCTTTGAAAGCTGTCTCACATTTGTCTGTCCATTTCCATGTTGTTGTTTTGTTAAGCAGCTCATGTAGCGGCTTCAGCTTGTTGGCGAGGTTAGGCACAAACCTTGCATAGTATGTCAGCAAGCCAAGAAAAGACCTCAGCTGACTCAAATTTCTGGGAGATGGAGCCTCCACAATAGCCTTTACATTAGTGTCGCCTTGTGGAGACCTGTGCAGTCAATTACATGTCCCAAGTACTCAAGAGATGGTCTGAAAAATTCACATTTGTCTTTCCTGACTTTCAAACCATATTCCTCCAGCCGTTGTAGTGTCGCATCCAGATTCCTTATGTGCGTCTGCTCATCTGGTCCTGTGATGAGCAGGTCATCCAGGTAGCACTGAACCCCTGAAAGACCACTGAGGATCTGGTCCATTGCTCCTTGGAACAGTGCTGGAGCAGAGGTGATCCCAAAAGGAAGCCTCTGGTACCTGTACAGTCCTTTGTGTGTCACAATAGTCAGTAGCTCCTGTGACTCACGTTCCACCTGCATCTGAAGCTTTGCTTGAGATAAATCTATCTTACTAAACTTCTGTCCTCCAGCCAAACATGAGAAGAAGTCATTGATGAGGGGTAATGGATACTTTCTGTTATCAAGACCGGATTCACAGTTACTTTAAAATCACCGCAGATTCTTGGAGCCCCGTCCTTTTTCATGACAGGAACAATGGGTGTAGCCCATCCACTTGTGCTTACAGGTTCCAGAACCCCGCTCTTCACTAACCTGTCTAGCTCTGCCTCAACTTTTGGTTTGATGGCATATGGAACAGGTCTCGCTTTTAAGCACATTGGTGTGCTGCCAGGTTTAACTGTCAGCTTAACCCTGATGTCTTTCATGCTGCCAAGTTCTCCATCAAAAACCTTGGGATGCTTCTTTAAGATTGCCTGCAGGGGGCTTGTTTCTCCATCCATGACCATGAACATTTCTTGCCAGTCCAGCTGATCTTTTGTAGCCACCGGCGACCTAGCAGGGCTGGACGGTTTCCTGAGATGATGTACAGTGGAAGAGTCTCTTTTTGCTTGTTGTATTCCACTGTCACATGCACAGCTCCTAAGACTGGAACAGGCTCACCAGTGTATGTCCGTAACTTCAGCCTGGTCTTTCGCAGAGCAAGGTGTTGCAGTTTCTCTTTGTACACAAGTTCTGATACCATGGATACACGTGTGCCAGTGTCCACCTGCATCCGCACTGGTTTATTCTCAAGTAGTGGTGAGACCCAGTATCCATCATCGTCCTTGTCCATGACAGATAAAACATGCACAGTATCTTCATCAGACTCACAATCACTCTGCTCATCCTGTTCATTTTCCATCTTGTTCACGTGTTTCTTTTTGTTTCTGTGAAAACCACCTCTCTTTTTCTCATTGAACTGTTTGTTTATTTGAGTCTTTTTGTTTCTAAAGGCACATTCGATGTGGCCTTTCTTACCACAATTCCTACAGTCTAAGTCCTTACACCAACACTCTGGTGCCTGGTTCCATTTGTTTTGATGTGTTTTCTCAGACACTGGAGTGGGCATCACCAGACACTGTGAGGCAGCAGGAGAACCCAAAGGTTCAGAAGAGGTAAGAAAACAAAAGTCAAAAGTCTAGCTACAATTTGTTGTCATATCTATGAAAAAAAACAACTCTTTGATGATATTATTGTTGCTGTGGGACATAAGTAATTTAAAGGCTGTGGGATCACCAAAAAGCAAAGAGCTCTTTCACTAATGTAGTCAAATAAATAATGTAAAATTTTAATTAATTACTTATCACTGGATTTCAAAATATATGTCCATAACACCTTCTCCTTTGTTGTATGTTGAATCTATATCAGATTTATGTCAATGAAGAAACTGTCGGGTTCTCAAAGCAGACGACCTCCATATTGCAGGGCGTCTGTAACGTCTACGGCGACGCAGATGACGACCAACCAGACTATGAAAACTTCACAGCAACAGAAGAAATCTACTGTAATGAAAATTTGCATGTGTCTAATCACAAGTGAATTTTGAAATGTAGTTATTATGTATAATGTATATTCATGGCTTTTTCTCAGTAACACATTTGCTAATGCCTAGTCGTGTTTAGTGCTGGTAATGCTAACTACACTCCCTGTTTTAAATTGTGGGTAAGAACTTTACTTTACAAATACTCAAAATGTAAGTGACCTTCTTGTATATAAAGTGAGTAGCTGATACAAAGGACATTTATCCATGTGGTGTAGTTAATATCTACACTACATGGATAAATGTCTTCAAAAGACGTGGTCAGCGGGTCACACCTGTCCAGTCAGTTTAACTTCCAGTAAACAAAGTTTGATACTCAATGGTCCAACCAGGACTGGAGCTTTCTCCAGAAAAGTAAGGATGTCCAACTTTCTATAAACATACAGTCTTGCTGTTACATGGCTTCACCATAGAAAAGTGGAATCATATTAAGTAATAAATGAATAAATATAAAGCATGAATGAGTCCATAATTGTGTAATTATACTGGCTATTTTTTTTCGGCTCTCTAAGTTTGACATTTTGATCATTTATCAGCCTTTTGTACGACCAGTATAATGACAATATTTCTGAGTTTAACACTTTTACCTTGGGGATGGTCTGTGTCACCTTCATTGGCTCCCACAACTCCGGCGAGAGCTGTGTCACCCACTATGGTGGCCACTCTCTGGTCGAAGGGGGTGACTTCCTCCCCTCCTGTCCCCCACGCTCATTGCAGTCTGTGTCACTTCTGACACCTTCTTCCACTGACTGCCTGACGACAGGCTACCAAATAGAATATTTCATTTAATACTTCATTTAATAACACTTCGACCTCACACTCGGTGAAGTTCCTCTTTTTCGCTTTACTCATGCTGAAAATCTGATCGTGCAGAGTGGGGAACCCACGATGCAGGCCGTATATAAATTAATTTGCGTATTTAAATTGGGGCGTGGACAGGGAGGAGTTTGGCACTTCTACATGTGCTTTCAATTCCACATTGATTCAGATGTACAAAGGAAAAGTGCTTGGATCTATGCAAATGATTTTTTTTATTTCTGAATAGACAATGAGCCAGGAGAGGGCACATCCACTGGCATCGCCAAGCTGTGCTGGAATCACAAGACAAAATTGTCAGTAATGGCATCAGTGATTGTCTGGATCAAATGATTACCTTCTTTGGAGATATTAACAACACAATAAATCGTTGAAATGACATGCTGCTGGGCTCGTATCACTTCCTGGGGTGGGTCAAGGTCCACTGGTCCAGCATCCAGTTCCTCTGGTGGTGGATGTACTCTGGCAGTGGTATACCATGGCAGTGTGCCACGTTGTGCAGGACACCGTAGGCCATTACAATGTGGCACACCTTCTCCGGTCAGTAGAGCAGCACTCCCCCCAACCTGTCCAAGCAGCCCCAGCATCCCTTCAGCAGGCTGATTGCCCTCTCCACCACTGCCCGAGTTTGGGAATGGAGGTCATTGTACCTCCTCTCTTGGCCAGTGCTGGGTTTGGTGAGAGGTGTTGTGTATGTATCTATTTCTTAAGAGTAGATGAAAAAAAAATAGAGGCTTAAAGATATTATTTGCCCCCACTTGCCCCGGTAGAAAGCAGTCTGAATGTGAAGGAGAGATATTTGGCTTTATGTTTGGATTCATAAGTGACCCAGAAGGCTTGCCACCTTGAGGTTTAATTTTATTTCCACTTCCAATTCCACCACCAGATGCTCCAGGCCCCGAAAGCCCATGCTTGGTGATTGGAGAAGATCCTGGTTTGCCAACACCCATTCCTTGGGAGGAGCTTTTAGACTGTGATTGGCCACCTCCACCCCCTGAACTCCCAGGCTTGGAGCTGCTGCCTTGTGTCATGGAGCCTTCCTTGGACTTGATCTTCCCAGAGGATGATGAGTGTGAATGATGGCTTTTGCTGCTGCTTGTTCCTCCTGCACTCCCTGTGTTGCTTGTGGCTGAACTGCTGGAGGTGTATCCACTATGAGATGAGGTTTTACCCCCAGTTATCCCTTTTGGGATTTGAATCGTGATTTTGGGAATTGGAGGTGTTGCACCCCCAGGGGGAGTTTGTGAGCGCCCTGAACTACCAGGAGACTTGGAGCCGCCTCCACTTATGCTTCCCCCAGAACCCGAGCCACCACTAGGAGGTGTATACGGCCGCCCTCCTGAACTGTGAGATGGGGACTTCCCATCGGTATCCAGCTTTTTTTTTTTTTTTTTGCGCAGGTTCTCGAACAGCTACAGGTGAAACATAACCAGTCCTCTGCGTATCATGCTCAAAGCCAAGGTGCGCTTGAGCGATTCCATCAAACATTAAAGTCGTTGTTGCGTGCTTACTGTGTACAACTGGACGCTGATTGGGAGGAGGGGTTGCCATGGTTACTGTTGTCTGCGCGAGAGGTAACACAAGAAAGTACTGGATTTAGTCCGAATGAATTAGTTTTTGGTCATACGGTGCGAGGTCCATTGGCTGCTGTGCAAAATGACTGGAGGGAGTCTGAGCCACCGAAAAATTTGATTGAGTTTGTAAATGGTTTTAGACAACGTCTGTACTCTGCCATGGAGTTGGCAAGGGAAAAATTGACTTCCGCACAAGCGAAAATGAAACGTCTGTACGATCGACGGGCGGAGCAGCGTGTTTTCACTTCTGGTGACCAGGTGTTGGCTTTGTTGCCTATTGTTAGCTCACCATTCCAGGCTAAGTTCATGGGTCCATACACTGTAGTGAAACAACTCTCAGAACAAAATTACCTCACTGCCACTCCTGACCGTCGAAAGCATCACCAACTTTGTCATATAAACTTGTTAAAAGCATATCATTCCCGTGCGTCTCAGCAGCAGACTATGTCGTTGGATGTTGTGCATCCAGTGTGTGTTTGTAACACACTTCCAACGTGTGGTGAAGCATTGTGAGGATGGTTTGCCAAATCATGATTCGGCGGTGTTAACAGGTAGGCTAAAAAGAAGCTTTAGCTCTGATTTGGTCGTTACAACAATTTGAAGTTTATGTGGGTTCAGGGCCTGTGGTTGTTTACACGGACCACAACCCTTTAACATTTTAAAACTCCTTACGCTGTCCAAATCAGAGGCTTGTGAGATGGTCGTTGTTTCTCCAGTCTCATTCGTTGGAGATTCGACATATTAAAGGAAAAGACAACATAGTTGCGGATGCTCTGTCTAGAGCCCCATGCCAGTAATTGTTTCGTGTTTCTTCATTGTGGATGTTTCTGTGTCTCTCAAATTGCTTCAAGGTACCAGTAGCTGGAATGAAATAGGAACTACATGATGGCGGACAAGTGAACAAATTTTAAGGTGAATCTGTATTTTGAGAAGTGTAATTTTTGTGATTGTGTTATTTCAAATATATACATTGATGTAGAATAAGATGATTTAAAAACGGAACAGAAACATAATAAGTAGTTGTGTAAATTAAATGTTTAGTTTGTTGACAGATCGTAACAATCCAGGGTTGGGACCCTGTCTTTATGGGGGGGGGTGTGACGGCCCCAGGGCCCCACTCGGGTTTGGTGGTGGTGTTGTTGTGGTGTGTGTGTTTATGTTTCAGGGTGCTGATTGTACCGGATTGGAGGCAGCTGGCCACTGTCTCCAGCCCTATAAAACCCGCCTTCCTGAGGGGTTCGGTCTCTGTTCTTTCCCCTGGAGTCATGAGGAGCTGATCATCTTTGTTTGAGTTCTCTTTGTTTAGTTTTCTATTTTAAGTTGAACTGGCAGTATGTTTTCTGCTAGCTTCTTTGGTTCAATTTAGTAAGACTGAGTGATACTGTTTACTTTTGAATTCATTTTGTTAAAATAAACTACTTGTTTTCATTTAAATCCCAATGTGCTTCTTAAATTTGTGATGGTCTATGAGCCGGACCATAACAAATGAATTTGTTATGGTACCGGTACAATCAGCACCCTGAAACATAAACACACACACACACACACCACAACAACAACACCAAACCCGAGTGGGGCCTTGGGGCCGTCACACCCCCCCCCCCCCCCATAAAGACAGGGTCCCAACCCTGGACTGTTACGATCTGTCAACAAACTAAACATTTAATTTACATAACTACTTATTATGTTTCTGTTCCGTTTTTAAATCATCTTATTCTACATCAATGTATATATTTGAAATCACACAATCACAAAAATTACACTTCTCAAAATACAGATTCACCTTAAAATTTGTTCACTTGTCCGCCATCATGTAGTTCCTATTTCATCCCAGCTACTGGTACCTTGAAGCAATTTAAGAGAGACACAGAAACATCCACAATGAAGAAACACAAAACAATTACTGGCATGGGGCTCTAGACAGAGCATCCGCAACTATGTTGTCTTTTCCTTTAATATGTTGAATCTCCAACGAATGAGACTGGAGAAACAACGACCATCTCACAAGCCTCTGATTTGGACAGCGTAAGGAGTTTAAAAATGTTAAAGGGTTGTGGTCTGTGTAAACAACCACAGGCCCTGAACCCACATAAACTTCAAATTGTTGTAACGACCAAATCAGAGCTAAAGCTTCCTTCTCGACAACTGAGTAGTTTAATTGATGTTTGTTAAACTTCTTTGAGAAAAAGCTCACAGGTCTATCGACACCAAATTCATCCGCCTGAAGCAACACCCCACCTGCGCCCACGTTACTGGCATCGACCTGGATTTTAAAAGCTTTATTCATACAAGGGGCAGCCAGGACTGGAGCGTCACAGAGGATCGTCTTCACATTCTCAAAAGCGTTTTGACACAAAGGAGACCAGATGTATTTTGCATTAGCTTTCAGCAAATCTGTCAAGGGCGCGACCACAGTAGAGAAATTTCTACAGAAGCCCCTGTAGTACCCAACCAAACCCAGAAACCTCATCAGCTCTTTCTTTGTTGCGGGCGGCGGATACTGAACAATTGCCTGCACTTTCGCCTGCAGGGGACGCACTTCCCCATGCCCAACCTGCCGACCAAGGTACGTCACTGTCGCCTGAGCGAACTCACACTTCGCCAAGTTAACAGTTAGACGCGCCTCAGCCAGACGATCGAATAACGCCTTCATACACTCCAGGTGGTCAGACCAAGTATCTGAACAGACAACCACGTCGTCTAAATACACTGCACAGCCCTGCAAATTACCAACAACTCGATTCATTAACCGTTGGAAAGTTGCCGGCGCATTACGCAAACCAAACGGCATGACAGTATAAGAATACAGCCCACTTGGAATAATGAATGCTGCTATTTCCCGTGCCCTTTGAGACAAAGGAACCTGCCAATACCCTTTTAGTAGGTCGAATTTGCTAATAAACTTAGCAGCACCAACCTGGTCGATACAATCATCCATGCGTGGCAAAGGATAAGAATCGGGTTTGGTAACACTGTTGACTTTCCTAAAATCAGAACAGAATCGGGGAGTATTATCTGATTTTGGCACAAGCAAACATGGTGACGCCCAGCTCGATGATGACGGCTCAGCGATGCCATTCCTCAACATGTACTCCACCTCAGTGTCCAAGAATTTACGCCTCTCTGGGCTGACACGGTAAAAACGCTGCTTTATGGGCTTCGCCTCACCCACATCAATGTCATGCTCCATCAAGTAAGTTCGAGACGGCACATCCCCAAACAAACTCGGATATCCACGGATCAGGTCTACCAAGTCAGTGCGCTGCGACTCAGACAAATGACCGACAACACCATCCAAATCAGCCAATACATCAGAATTTTTTAGCCTACCTGTTAACACCGCCGAATCATGATTTGGCAAACCATCCTCACACAATGCTTCACCACACGTTGGAGGTGTGTTACAAACACACACTGGATGCACAACATCCAACGACATAGTCTGCTGCTGAGATGCACGGGAATGATATGCTTTTAACAAGTTTATATGACAAAGTTGGTGATGCTTTCGACGGTCAGGAGTGGCAATGAGGTAATTTTGTTCTGAGAGTTGTTTCACTACAGTGTATGGACCCATGAACTTAGCCTGGAATGGTGAGCTAACAATAGGCAACAAAGCCAACACCTGGTCACCAGGAGTGAAAACACGCTGCTCAGCCCGTCGATCATACAGACGTTTCATTTTCGCTTGTGCGGAAGTCAATTTTTCCCTTGCCAACTCCATGGCAGAGTACAGACGTTGTCTAAAACCATTTACAAACTCAATCAAATTTTTCGGTGGCTCAGACTCCCTCCAGTCATTTTGCACAGCAGCCAATGGACCTCGCACCGTATGACCAAAAACTAATTCATTCGGACTAAATCCAGTACTTTCTTGTGTTACCTCTCGCGCAGACAACAGTAACCATGGGAAGTATGTTTTCTGCTAGCTTCTTTGGTTCAATTTAGTAAGACTGAGTGATATTGTTTACTTTTGAATTCATTTTGTTAAAATAAACTACTTGTTTTCATTTAAATCCCAATGTGCTTCTTAAATTTGTGATGGTCTATGAGCCGGACCATAACAAATTGGGGGCTCGTCTAAAAGGAGGATAGGTTGTGAGTGGTGTTAATTCATGTGTTTTGTCGCGGTGATGTATGTTTTTTGGGGCGCTTTGTTGTGGGTTCGCGCCTTTTCTTTGTACCAGCAGGGAAGTGGCTGGATTGATGGTTTCCCCAGGAAGTGACGTCATCCTTGGGATTCCCTTTCTAGCGCTCAGTTTAGGAAGCTCATGTTGGGACTTGGAGTGCGTTTAATTACTTTTCTTGTCTATGTGGTCCGGGGAAGTAAAGCATGTAGTGCAGATTTTCCTTTTTGTGGGACAGTCATGGGACAACGGGAAGTGAGCACTGCACGTTGTTATGCGTACAATGCACCTGTTGAGATGACTCCCCTGTAGGCGTAGCGCGGATCCCTCTTGGGATTCGTGTGCTTTATGTGTAGTGTGGGGTGAAAGTGGTTGGAGCGGTTGTCTCGGGAGCACGTCCGTAGTGTTGGCGGGGTTGCCAGCGTGCTGGTCGCCTTTGTCCACATTACTGGTTTTTAGTGCGTAAGTACCCGCCGCCAGTAACCCCTGAAGACTAGGGTTGAGTTAGGTAGATCGGGTTAGGCAGTTAGAGGGGACGCTCAACTTTGAGGTTTGTAGCCCTGGGTTGCGCATGAGTGGAGGCAGTGTTGTACATCTTGTTGTTTCCCGAGACTGTCTGGTGTGGTTAAATCATGGCATCAGTGGAAGATTTTGTGCGCGCTCCGTCGGAGGCGTTATTGGATCAGTGTAACAGAGATCAGCTGTTGAAAATAGCCGAGCATTTTAAAATGTCGGTAGGTGTCAAAAGAGTAAAAGATAATATTCGGGCTATTATTAAGGCAAATTTGTATGAGATGAATGTTCTTAAACCATTGCAGAATTCACCTGTTTTAACTAATCTGGCTGGGGCTGATGTGTCACAGGGCTCACTCGGGGAGCCTGGTCCTGAGCTAGCTTTGAATTTTGAGCAACAGAAGGAATTGATAAGAGTGCGGATGCAGTTGGAGACAGAAAAAGAGTTGGAATTGGAAAAATTACGACAAAAGACAGAGTTTGATAAAGCGGTGACTCTGGAACAAATACGGCAGCAAACAGAAAAAGCTAAACTTGAGTTGGAAGCTGTGAAGCTGAATTTGCTTAAGGAGCGAAAGTTGTCTGAATCAATGAATGAGTCGACTCGGACTGGGGATTACTCGCGTGATATTGTGAGTAGTTTACGGTTGGTACCGAAGTTTAATGAGAGGGAGGTTGAGGTTTTTTTTACGTTGTTTGAGCGAGTTGCAGATGCACGGGCCTGGGATGATGCAGACCGCACGGTCTTGCTGCAGTGCGTATTAACGGGACGCGCGCAGGAGGCTTTTTCCTCATTATCAACGGAGGATAGCGGTAAGTATCTGAAGGTTAAAGCAGCAGTTTTGAAAACGTATGAAATGGTCAGAGGCTTGTGAGATGGTCGTTGTTTCTCCAGTCTCATTCGTTGGAGATTCAACATATTAAAGGAAAAGACAACATAGTTGCGGATGCTCTGTCTAGAGCCCCATGCCAGTAATTGTTTTGTGTTTCTTCATTGTGGATGTTTCTGTGTCTCTCTTAAATTGCTTCAAGGTACCAGTAGCTGGGACGAAATAGGAACTACATGATGGCGGACAAGTGAACAAATTTTAAGGTGAATCTGTATTTTGAGAAGTGTAATTTTTGTGATTGTGTGATTTCAAATATATACATTGATGTAGAATAAGATGATTTAAAAACAGAACAGAAACATAATAAGTAGTTATGTAAATTAAATGTTTAGTTTGTTGACAGATCGTAACAGTCCAGGGTTGGGACCCTGTCTTTATGGGGGGGGGGTGTGACGGCCCCAAGGCCCCACCCGGGTTTGGTGTTGTTGTTGTGGTGTGTGTGTGTTTATGTTTCAGGGTGCTGATTGTACCGGATTGGAGGCAGCTGGCCACTGTCTCCAGCCCTATAAAACCCGCCTTCCTGAGGGGTTCGGTCTCTGTTCTTTCCCCTGGAGTCATGAGGAGCTGATCATCTTTGTTTGAGTTCTCTTTGTTTAGTTTTCTATTTTAAGTTGAACTGGCAGTATGTTTTCTGCTAGCTTCTTTGGTTCAATTTAGTAAGACTGAGTGATATTGTTTACTTTTGAATTCATTTTGTTAAAATAAACTACTTGTTTTCATTTAAATCCCAATGTGCTTCTTAAATTTGTGATGGTCTATGAGCCGGACCATAACAGTAGTAATACACCCCCCCTTTGTTCCCGTGGTTCATCTTATAGGTAATGTGCACTGATATGAGATGCTCGGTCTCTCTCTAACTTAATGCTCAGAAGTAAAGCAGTGTGTGAACCGGCAGCTCCGTGTCTGTCTTTATTATTTTTCTAGATGTTGTAGTTGCAAACACAACAGATTGGCGATGATTATGGACTGAGACACAAGCGAAGCAGGTACGGCATAAAAGTGAAAGTTATGACTGCAGTGAACGGCTCAGAAAGGAGTGGATAACGGAGGAAAGGCGGAGCCGCGAGGTACTGTTTGTGAGTCCACAATACGCGGCTAACGAGCTGTGAAAAGCTTGTTGTTGGCATCAAAAAGGAAAGAGATAAAGCGTGATAAATGGTGGAGCTAGTAGGCAAAACTGAAGAGTTTGACAGTGTTAATAAGGACTGGCAGTCATACATTGAAAGGACTGAGCTGTACTGTGTTGTAAATGGTGTGGAGGATCAGTTAAAAGTTCCCACACTTCTCTGACTAATGGGTGCTGAAACTTTCTATCTACTACGTAACTTATTAGCCCCCCAAAACCCTGCTACCCAGACATTTAAACCCATTGTGGAAACATTGCAGAATCACCTGAGCCCCAAACCCCTTGATCTTACAGAGAGATTTCGTTTTCACAACAGAAATCAGCCTAAGGATGAAAGTACCTCTGATTATATGGCTGAATTGCAGAAACTCATCCAATTTTGTGAATTTGGAGCTGGACTTAATAGGCTGGTATATGGCATGCATAGCCAGAGCACACAGAAGAGACTATAGTCAGAAAAAGATCTTACACTGTAAAAACCATTGTCCATTGCAGTATCTATGGAGACAGCAGAAAAAGAGCGTGGACAGTGGCCAGTGTTGGGGAAGTTACTCAAAAAAAGTAATTAGTTACTTATTGCTAGTTTATTCTGTAAATTGTAATGAGAGTATGAGAATTAGAAAAGTAACTTTACTACTTATTACTTTACTTTCCCATTTCTTAATTTACCGAGTAGTAGTAGTTTATTGAGTATTTTTTGAAACCTGGGCGATTCAGTAGTCAACAGGGGAAGCCTGTCCTCTACAATGAACCCAGCAACCAGCCTGTTAATGTCAGGCAGCCTGTAACCTCACTGTTACCTGCTGTTACTTGCTTCTCCGCTCCAACACTTGAAAAAAGCTTTGCCACAAAGCTTTCGCCACAAGTTTTGTATCACCATGCTGGGCTGACAAATGCTTGGACAGGTTGCTCATTGATTTTCGCAGCAGTTGAAAGAAACTTGTGGACTGGGTATAGAGTGCATTTCACTCGAGTATTTTTGTCCTTTCGAGCTATAAACTGAAAATAATGAGTATATTGCCACTGGCCGAAAACCCCAGTCTCTGTCTCCAGCAATGTCGCTCGACTCAAATCGATCTCTTCAGCAATATGCGCAGGCAAGTAACAGGCACAGAGGCAGCACGCACACATGCCTGCACCACTTAAATAGATCAGAACTCTACACACAGGCGAACACAGCTTGGGTAATGCAGGAAAGTGTGTTCCTATACTCTAGTAAAGTAGTGTAGTTACCGATATTTTTAGTGTAATGCGTTACTTTACTTTGTACGGATCTGAAACAGGGTCCGACACTAATGGACTGGTTTCATTAGATATGCACGGCATAATTGAAGAAGAGGACAGAGAAATATCTGAGTCAGAGACACAGCTTCTAAACCAGTGCTGCCCACTTCCGGTCCTCGGGGGCCACTGCCCTGCATGTTTTCGATGTTTCCCTCCTCCAACACACCTGATTCAAATGAATGGCTCCTTATGAGGCCACTGCAGAGCATGATAACAAGCTGATCATTTGAATTAGGTGTGGTGGAGGAGGGAAACATCGAAAACTTGGGCAGCACTGTTCTAAACTAACATGAGAAGGTGTCTGAAAGAGGCATCGGTAAACTGAAGGGGATAAAGGCAAGGATTGAGTTGGAGGAAAATGCAACACCCACATTTACAGGGCCCTGAAAGGCTGAAGCTGTTTGCATATTAACAAGTAAATCCAAAAATGCACAGGCAGTTTATTGATATCCCCACAGTTGAGGTCCTGACTGGTCTTGAAATAAAATCCAGAGTCCACTTAGTGTCAGCTAAAGAAAACAATATTAAGATTTGCTGTACACTCTGTGCTGGCAACAAAGTCCTATCTAACTCCAAAAACACAACATCGAATTTAAAGATTCAAGATAATTTGGAGTCAGAGCATGGCAGTCAAGCTAACACAGCTACAAGGGGGTCTGGGAAAATGCATAATTCCTCATGAAGTGCACTACCACTAAACATCCAATAGTTGGTAGTATAGTCCCACCTATAACAGAGGTCCCCCACCAGCCAAACAACAAAAGCTGGACTTTGGGGCAAAACCAGTAGGTGGGGGAGAGTTGAAGAAGTTGCTCGGACATTCCAATCAATCAAGCAAGCAAGCAAGCACATGCTTTGTATATTTCTCACCATGTGCAATAATTTTTTCTCTGTAGTGCAATAACTTGAAACACAGGTTCACTTCATTTATACTTGTACATATTATTATATATATATTTCCTATATTTTTTAGATTCTCTTACTTCTTCTGATGCTCTTTGTTCTAAATGCTGGTACACTGTACTTTGTACCTGATTGTATTGTAACTCATATTTCATTCTTATTTAAGGGTTCTTTTTATTTGTCTTATCACAGATTGTATTTATTTATTTGTACTAAGCATTTTTCCTAATTTTTCAAAAATAGATGCATCATTGAGGTTATTTGACCCGCGTCAATACTGTTGTCATTTTCAAGATTGAAAGTCACGTGGGTGTTAAATATGCCCGTCAGATGTGTTGAACAGTACACATATTGTTGTTTCCTCAACATATTTCTCTCAGCGTAGTTTTAAACAACTTCCTCTTCGGTTTTATGTTTTTCTGTCTGTTATGTTATGTTAATATCTTATGCTTTTTTTCTTAGGCATAAGATTATGCCAACCATGTTTAGGAATATTTAGATATCACTATTAACCTATAGCTAAATATAGGCAGTTTGCAATCGGGGACAATCGGGGACAGTAGCCTAAATCTGAATAAACATGGACGAAATATGTACCGTCAGTGGATCCCTCCCTTTATAACTCTATGATCCCTTCTCACTAGGAGGTAGCAATACGCGGAAAGTTGTCTTGTGGACCGGAAATAAGGGTCGGGCGATACTGGGAATTTTGGTATCGATCAGATACCAAGTAAATAACGGGCTAGTATCGCCGATACTGATTCCGATACCACTACTTTTTCTTGAAACGTCGTGATCATTGCATAACTTCATAATTTGGCCTTTAATTAGTTGATAATGATTATGATAAAACACAGGACAAATATTTAGGCAAAATAAGCCTGTTCTCTTAACTACTTACAATTTAAAACAATTTACAGTAGCCTATAACGAGCGGATCTCAGCGATCTGTTAAAGTGAAGCAACAACAGTGTAATAATACATACAAAAATTGCTCAATGAGGGAAATGTTGGCTCATTAATTTTCCACCACAGAATGAGCCTGTAGCCTGTGTAATTGTCCTCTCTTCCAAGTACCGACGACGCATTTCAATAAGGGCATCAGTACCAGCTGTGCGATGCTGCTGTGATGCTAAGATTTGAGAGTCAAACTCTGTCCATATCAACCTTTTACTAGAGATGAGGATGAAGAAGCTTCTGCCGCACAGACCTGGAGAGACGCTGCGCTCGCATGAACTCAGTGGCCAGTAATTTACTGGACGTATAGATGAGAAACTGTAACAAAAGTGTTGATCTCCGCGCTCTAGTATCGATTAGATACCGATGCTGGCCTTTGTATCGATACTATCGATATTTAGATCGATACGCCCAGCCCTACCGGAAATCAGTTTCTGGCTCAAACCAACTTCTGGAACGGCAGCAGTTGATGGCGAGCAGAGCCACTTGGGACACTTCTTTCGAAGCAAGCATCAAAGCCACCAAGAAGGGCTTATTATTCATGGGTTTCACTGTGACGTCACACCGTCTCAACGGCGCCATCTTTAGGACCGTCAGATACCGGAAGTACACTGTCAATATGCCGTCTATCTGTTGTGTGGTCGGCTGCGATAGAGCTAAGTCTAAAAATACAGGACTTACGTTTTACAATATCCCCAAAAAACAATGAAAGAAGACAGAGGTGGAGGAACTAAACTAATGTAAACTGTCATAACATACTGCAACCAAATCAAGGTAAGGACCACAGGTTAAATTTGGTCCCTTTTTTTACAGAACCTAATTTAACATTCAATTTTGACAACTTTAATTTCCTTTTAATATAGGTTTGTTGTGAAAAACGTAATAGATTGTAATTACATTACTTAAATATCTAGATTTATTGGAATATCCTTATAATAGTATGTTTAATAGACGTCTATACGACATCTAGATAGATAGATAGATAGATAGATAGATAGATAGATAGATAGATAGATAGATAGATAGATAGATAGATAGACACTGTGGGGAAATTACTCACTTGTATGACTTCACTTAAAAAAATAGCCTACATTAAAAAAGAACAATAAGGGTAAATATCTCTTGTCACTGGAGTATGAATTTGTTTTGTAAATGGTGGTAACTACTGGTGATGGTGCTATGTAGCTTATAATAAAGTGGTAGCCGTTTAAAACGTGTAAAACTAAACCTATAAACTTATCTAAATGTATAAAACTTAAAGTTTCACTGATTTTAAAACTTTGAACACTTGGAGAGTGTATCTGCATGTTCCTGATGACAGTGAATGCACCATAAGAACAGAGTTTTCTGAGCCGCAAGAAGCCGTGGGTTTGAGCAGAAGGTCGCATGTGTACAGGTTTTAATAAACGTGCAGAATATCCTCTGTAACTTCCTTCCTGAGACGCATTCATCTATTTATTCTTCAGATGAGACTGACGGACGACTCGACCAGGGACTGACACTCAATAAATATGCGTCTCTCTGAATGTCAAGGAATACAACCCAGTTAGCTCAACGTCAAACTTAACTTTTGTTTTTTCAAAATATTTCACGCAGCGTAATCTGAAACAACATCCTCTTTGGTTTTTATATTTTCCTGTTAAAGATGTGGAGCGTTCAAAACCTGTTGTTCATCCTCTGCAGTAAGTTCTTGACATTAAACGAATAAATATATCTGTTTTAGTATTGACTGATGGCAGAGAACCACACCTTGTTAATGGTCATTATACAGCAGGAAGTTAGAAATATCCTTTTTATGTCGTCTTTCTCTTCACAGTTGTTCTCAGTTATGTGACCAGAGCAGCAGGACTGATCCATGTGTTTGGATATGTGGGCAGAGATGTTGACGTTTCCTGCTCCTATGGTCAGGGTTATGAGTCTCATGAGAAGTACCTGTGCAAGAACGACTGTGGCGACAGTGATGTTCTTATCACGACATCAGAAACAAAGAAGAACAAATACTTCATCTATGATGACAAAGAGAAACGAAGCTTCACAGTGACCATCTCTGATCTTCAGTCTGTGGATGCTGGGAAATACTGGTGTGGGGTGACGAGGACTGGAAAAGATATCTACACTGAAGTAAAACTGAAACTAGAACAAGGTAAATAAAAGAAAACACAATTCAGTTTCTGCCTTAACTGAAGAAATCATATATAGGCAATAAATAAATAACAAGGACAGGATTACCAGCAATTTCTACTGTAAATCAACCACATGTTCTACTCTGTTTACAAGAGTAATATTATTATTGAAGAATCTGAGAAACAGACACAGCACAGTGATGTACAATTAAGTGGAAATCACTTTAAACATCATTTAAACCACAAAGGATAATTTAAGTCTGAGATACAAAGTTTGATATCAGAAAACAATGGAGAACAAATTATTCTACAGGTCTATAGCGTGATGTTCAAGGTGGAATGAGAACTCTATAAATGTCTATATGAGCCATAAAACATCAAACAATAACCTGAATCTAAACTTTACTGATGTCTTTCTTACTGCCACTCTGTGAAGACAACTTGACTTGTACTTTTCTTTATCTTCTTGACAGACACTTGCTGTGACAAAGTGGATAAAAGGGAGAGTTATGAGGAAGATTCAGTGTCCATCATTTGTCGGTATGAGTTGGAGTACCAGAACAACCTGAAGTTCATCTGCAGAGGAAACCAGCCCTCCACATGTCTGCAGCAGGCAGTCATCACCTCTGACAGCAAACAAAATGGACGCTTCACACTCTCTGAGGACAAGGAGTCAAGAAGATTCACAGTGAACATTAACAAGCTGACCCAAGAGGATTCTGGGTGGTATCTTTGTGGTGTCCATACAAACACTGGACTGGATGTTTTCTCTGCTGTTGAGCTGGAGGTCAAAGGTTTGATGTCTCAGTTACACTTCATATTACTGCAGTAAACGTATTTCATTTATAGTAGAACAGCAAAGACCAGTAAAGCTTTTACACCTTCTCAAAATGTATTAAAGTACTAAAGGAAAGAAGAACTTATGCACATGTATCTCTAGTGTGGCCTGCACATAGACTACATTGTGATTCTTACATGTTGTTGTTCTCTTTGACAGTGTGGTGTTGTGTGAAGACACTTGCTATGAGTGGTACTGTGACACGTCCAGTCACTCTGCAGTGTCCTTATCCACCACATCACCAGAATAACAGGAAGTTCCTCTGTAAGGGAGACCACCGCAACAACTGCACAGACGTGTTGTCCAATGGAAGCAGGTTCAAACTGCAAGGTGGTGTTTCTCTCAGCTCCTTCTCTGTGATGATCACAAACCTGGAAGCAGGTGATGCTGCGATGTACTGGTGTGGTTCAGACTCACAGTGGAGAGCTGGAAACTACACCAGGATTCATCTGTCAGTGGGTAAGATCAATAGCAATAAAATAATGTCTTTCTTTGAACCCAGCTGTGTAAATGTGGGTTTCCTGGTTGACAATGCTTTCACACTAAGTGTTCATGATGTGCCCAAATAAGGACTTGTGAGAAGCTAGAGGCTCAGAACCTCATTTAACCACATCAGCCTTTCAACATCTGGTTAGATCACTTGTTGCTTTCAGCATTTACCAGGAACATTTCCAGTCATGTACTAATTCAGTGTTAATAGGTTTAATGATCATCATAGTTTATTATTTAAGGATGAACTACACTGAATGATGAAACACTTACACTGCTTGCACAATGAAATAGAATAAAGTCATAACATCAGTGTGGTTATATTATCTCACAGTATGACACTCTGTTATTTTTCTCCCTGTTTAAACTCTGGATAAACTCAAACTGCTAAAGTGGATTAATGTGAACTGTAAAGTTGATCGGTTCCTTAAAGTGCTCAGCGCTATATAGACTGGACACATGGCCTATTCACTCAGGTTGTTTTCATTTGTCCGTTCTCATACTGTATTTGTTCTCTAAATCCTCCCCTTCTAATGTAACTCTTCCATTCTACAAAGAATTGCAAAGGTCACATCCCATGACATTTATAAATACTAGAAGAAGAAAAAATTATAATAGATCACCAGTAGTGTATTACTTTTTTTTAACCAGTATCTGTTACAAGTTCAGTTGTTGAGATAACCGTCTACATTAAAGAAAGACATTTAAATTGCCTGAGCATTGTATTATATTATATTATATTATATTATATTATATTATATTATATTATATTCTGTGCATCTGAAATAAATGTTAATACCAACACTATTTTTCTCTAACAGTCTTTCTGGGAATCACAACTCTAAACCCAACCTTCGCTGTGGAAACCACAGTCAGTCCCACAAACAAAACTAATTCAACAAACTCTGCTAGTAAAGTACTTGAAGGTATGTGTGTGTGTGTGTGTGTGTGTGTGTGTGTGTGTGTGTGTGTGTGTGTGTGTGTGTGTGTGTGTGTGTGTGTGTGTGTGTGTGGTTATGGTTTTACAGTTATTGTATCCCATGAATGAATGTGAGTCAATAAAATATGCTCTTGTTAAAAGATCTGTTGAGTTAAAATGCACAGCCACCATAAATAAAAAGGAAAGAAGTGAGGCTGCAGCTCTGATAGTCAGTGTGACTTCTGCTGAGGACTCTTGAAACTAGTGTGCTTTCAGGAAGTCTATATTTTTACTCTGCTCTGTTTGTGGTTTTTGTTTTTCAGGCGGAGCTCTCTATGTGGTTGCCATTGTACCTGCTGTGCTGCTCATACTAATAGTGGCTCTGATCTGATCATAGTTTATAAGCAGAAATGTCACAAAGTACAAGGTATATTTCACCGTGCACAGACACGCTGTATTTATACACAGACAAATGTGTGACCATTTGTTTTGATGTGTTTTCTCAGACACTGGAGTGGGCATCACCAGACACTAGCTACAATTTGTTGTCATGTCTATGAACAAAATATTATTGTTTCTGTGGGACATAAGTAATTTAAAGGCTGTGGGATCACCAAAAAGCAAAGAGCTCTTTTACTAATGTAGTAAAATAAATAACGTAAAATTTTAATCAATTACTTATCACTGGATTTTAAAATATATGTCCATAACACCTTCTCCTTTGTGGTATGTTGAATCTATTTTAGATTTATACAGATGAAGAAACTGTCGGGTTGTCAAAGCAGACGACCTCTAAACTGCAGGGCGCCTGTAACGTCTAAGGCAATGCAGATGACGACCAACCAGACTACGAAAACGTCACAGCAACAGAAGAAATCTACTGTAATGAAAATTTCCATCTGTCTAATCACAAGTGAATATTAAGATGTAGTTATTATGTATAATGTATATTCATGGCTTTTTCTCAGTTTCACATTTGCTAAAGCCTAGTCGTGTTTAGTGCTGATAATGCTATCTACACTCCTTGTTTTAAATTGTGGGTAAGAACTTTACTTTACAAATACTCAAAATATAAGTGACCTTCTTGTATATAAAATAAGTAACTGATACAAATAAAGACATTCAGGACATTTATCCATGTGGTGTAGTTCATATGATAGTTTCCTGTGCTTTTCTCTTTTTACTGCCCTTCATGTTTCTAACAGATGTTGTTTTCATATGGTCTAATTGGGCCTCCAAGTCATGTGTCAACGTCCAATGTAGCATTGCAATAGTTTATAATAATAAAGCCCTCACAAGGGACTGAGATTGAGTATTTTTACTATCTAACAGAAGTAGGGTCCAGTACCTCAGTGTATTTACAAGGTTCTATTGTTACTTTTACATTAGATTGGAATAAGTGTTGTTTCATTGAACCAGAACACAATTGGGGTTTTTCAAAGAGAGAAAGAAACACAAATGAAATACACGGGTCTTCAAAAGACGTGGTCAGCGGGTCACACCTGTCCAGTCAGTTTAACTTCCTGTAAACAAAGTTTGATACTCGATGGTCCAACCAGGACTGGAGCTTTCTCCAGAAAAGTATGGATGTCCAACTTTCTACGAACATACAGTCTTGCTGTTACATGGCTTCACCATGTAAAAGTGTAATCATATTAAGTAATGAATGTATGAATGAATATAAAGCATGAATGAGTCCATAATTGTTGCTTGTGTCTTGTGTAATTATACTGGCTATATATTTGACTATTTGACTGTTTTTGGCTCTCTAAATTTGACATTTTGATCATTTATCGGTCTACCTGCCTGTGACCTAGTGTTTTCATGACTGGTTAAAATAAAGCAGTAGACTGTAACTACATGCCTGGCTATGTCTTCACTTAGGTTGTCCTTCTTGTTTCGTTGTGTGTGAATTGTCTACATTTTTTTCATTTAAACAAATCAAATGTGTTGTTACAGGATCATTAATGGAAGCGCATAGCTGGATTAGCCCTATGCCATGTTTGGGAAGTTGCATTGATCGGGGAATGCATGTGTGACTGTGTTTATACACAGCTTGTACAGCGATATCCCACACTTTTTTAATGATCATGGTAGCGCTCTGACAAGACCGTGAGATCTGCGAGCTGCTCTGCATCCGAGGAGAAGAGGAAATATGGCGGCAGATACCGGGCACTGCGCCAGACACACTGATTTATTTGAATATCAGCAGCCTTTTGAGAGAGGGGGGGTTTGACTGATCTAGACCAGGGCATCACTGAGGTCGTGGATGGTCTGAGGGGCAACCTGGCATAGTTGGATGGACCAAAACATAATGTCCCAGAGGAGTCTGATGGATTTAGGTCAGGTAAGCATGAGGGCCAGTCAACGGTATCAGTTCATTCATCCTGCAAGAACCCCCTGCATAGTCTCACTATATGAGGCCATTCCCCCGTTTCCTGTCTCTCTCCACTATTCTGTCGAATAAAGGCTCAAAAAAGCCCAAATAATAGATTAAAAAAAGAATGTGCTCATTGCAGCCTATTGTAGCGGAGTAAGAGTACAGTTTATTCTTCCCAAATCTACTCAAGTAAAAAGTATAGTGATTTAAAACTACTCCTAGAAAAACATTTTTTTTCAAAACCTTACTCAAGTAAGTGTAGCAGAGTAAATGTAATTCGCTACTACCCACCACTGCGCACTGAGCTATGTGTATTGTGAGCAGCCTATTGTACGACCAGTATAATGACAATATTTCTGAGTTTAACACTTTTACCTTGGGGATGGTCTGTGTCACCTTCATGGGCTCCCACAACTCCGGCGAGAGCTGTGTCGCCCACAGGTAGCTCAACACCTAGAGTGTTGAATGCTGCTGTTTCTCCTCTCTCTCTTCTCTCTCTCTCTTCCCTTCTTCATAGGCTGGTAGTTCATTTCCAATCAAGTAGGGGATAAAAAGGAGGAGGAGAGGGGCCAGCTCTCTCTCATTCTGGGGCAGCAGCAGCAGGGGAAGGTTTGCTTTCTTTCTTTTGAGTTAACCCTTGTTTTTTTCCTCTGACCTTGATGGCAGAGCTTTCTTATTTTAGTTTGTTGTTTTAGTTTGAGTTGGAGACCACCGGTAGTCCTATTTGGCGTTTTTGTTTTAGGTTATACCTTTCTTTTAATTAGTGGGGAAAGCACAGGGTGCGATGGCCCATTGCGTGGCTGGCCCTGTGTTTCCCTCTTTTGTTCCTTTTGGCTGGGGTCTCCATCTCGTTTTGTTTTATAACTTTACGGATTAACCTTTTTTCCCTTTTCTTCCCCAGTGTAAATTTTTCAATAAAGTTTGATTTTGGTAACCATTAAATCTTTGTGTGGCGTCCTTATATGTTGTGGCCTCATTGAGCCGTGTATTACTTTAATTTTATGAGGCCGTAACATATTTGGGGGCTCGTCCACTTTTAATACGCTCTGTAGGCTATTGCTGATCATTTGATACGCTGATGATGTTTTTTTTCATGTTGTACCACAGCTCAGTTTTATGTATAGGGAAGAGACAGGCTGGTGTGTTGCAAACTGTGTCTGGATTTGCATTGTGTGACTGACACTTTCTTTTGTTTGCTTTATTGCCTGCTGTGTCTTTAGAGCGTGATTAGACTGAGAAACCTGTCGTAGTGCACTTTTGTTTGTACATCCCAATAGTTTGGGATGGTGTATGGTGTGCTTTATTTCTTCGGTTGTTTTGCCTAATATAGCCTGAATGTGTTGGTGTCACTACACTCACATGTGGATGCCGCCTCTTAGCTGCTGTTGCTTTGTGTAGTCTGTGTGAGCAGATTTTGCCTGTAAAAATTGACTTTTTGTTGAGCAACCTACGCTTGATGTATTTAATCATTGTACGAGAACGAGCAGTTGGTTGAAGTTGCCGACCACTTTAAAGTGGGAGTTTCAAAGCAGTTGCAGAAGGCAGAGTTTAAATCTGAGCTGTGGTCTGCTTTAACAGCTCTTGATGTTTTACCACCTGAATCGGTCCCACCTTCCCAAAACCAACCATTCTGACGACATTGACATAAATCAGTGTTTTCGTTTAGTTCCCCCATTTAACGATAAAGATGTGGATAAATATCTCATTCTCTTTGAGCGCGTCACCACTACATTGAAATGGCCGAAGGAAATTTGGCCGTTGCTTTTACAGTGTATTTTAAGGGGCAAAGCTCAGGACGCGTATGCATCATTGTCATCACAAGCCAGCCTTGATTATGATGAAATTTAAAGTAGCTGTGCATATAAGGTTGTGCCTGAGGCATATAGTCAAAGATTTCATAAGTTGAAAAAGACAGACACTGTTACATATGCTGAGTTTGGCAGAGAGAAGAAGGCTCTATTTGATTGCTGGTGTCAGTCTAAGAAGGTGCATGATTTTGATAAACTGCGGGATTTGATCCTTTTGGAGGATTTTAGAGACTGCTTATCTGATAAAATCGCAACGTATATTAATGAGCAGAATGTAAATGATATGTCCAAGGCAGCTATCCTGGCTGATGAGTATGTTCTCACACACAGAGATACATTTGAAAAATCTCATCCAACTTCAGAGCACAGGTTTTCATTCTTTAAACTCTCTGTTTCAAGTCCGATATCGTCTAACCCAATTGATGTAAAGTCAAAGTTTAAAGGAGATAAACTGGTTTGTCTATACTGCAAAAAGCGAGGACATACTATAAAAAACAGTTTTTCCCTTGAAAATAAGAACAAAACTCCAAAGGTGGTTAACCTGTTGAAAACAGAGCCACAGTTTCAACAATTAGATCCTTCTGTACAGCAGGATTCAGTAAAACCCAACCTCCAGGTGTATGTGCCTTTCCTGATGAAAAGGTCGTTTCCCTGACAGATGTGGGCCCAAAGGTTCAGGTGACCACCGGGACAGTGCAGCTTCAGTCTGTTCTCCTTGAGGGGGTTTTGCCATTATCTGATGAGTCATCTCTAAATGCGCGTGCTTTGGTGTGTGGTTTTGGGATGCAGTGGGTAGGCGTACCGCTTCACTCCATTCACCTGGACTGTGACCTGGTTAAAAGTTGTGTTGTGGTGGGGGTGAGCCCAGTTTCCCATTGATAGGATTCCACTGAGCAATCAGGTGATTAACAGAGGGAGTTTCCAGGTGTGTTTTCGGTGTGTGCTGTGACGCAGACTTGTATTACTTTAATTTTATGAGGCTGTAACAGGCACATGTGCGCTCAATTCCATATTGATTCAGATGTACAAAGGAATAGTGCTTGGATCTATGCAAATTTATTTCTGAATAGACAATGAGCCAGGAGAGGGCACATCCACTGGCATTGCGCGCCCTGGCGACTCCACACCAGATGCTGACATCTGCCCGACTGGCTTGGAAACCAAGCTGTGCTGGAATCAAAAGACAAAATTGTCAGTAATGGCATCAGTGATTGTCTGGATCAAATGATAACCTTCTTTGGAGATATTAACAACACAATAAATCGTTGAAATGACATGCTGCTGGGCTTGTATCACTTCCTGGGGTGGGTCAAGGTCCACTGGTCCAGCATCCAGTTCCTCTGGTGGTGGATGTACTCTGGCAGTGGTATACCATGGCAGTGTGCCACGTTGTGCAGGACACCGTAGGCCATTACAATGTGGCACACCTTCTCCGGTCAGTAGAGCAGCACTCCCACTGACCTGTCCAAGCAGCCCCAGCGTCCCTTCAGCAGGCTGATTGCCCTCTCCACCACTGCATGAGTTTGGGAATGGAGGTCATTGTACCTCCTCTCTTGGCCAGTGCTGGGTTTGGTGAGAGGTGTTGTGTATGTATCTATTTCTTCAGAGTAGTAATACACCCCCTCTTTGTTCCCGTGGTTCATCTTATAGGTAATGTGCACTGATATGAGATGCTCGGTCTCTCTCTAACTTAATGCTCAGAAGTAAAGCAGTGTGTGAACCGGCAGCTCCGTTTCTGTCTTTATTATTTTTCTAGATGTTGTAGTTGCAAACACAACAGATTGGCGATGATAATGGACCTAGACACAAGCGAAGCAGATACAGCATGAAAGTGAAAGTTATGACTGCATTGAATGGCTCAGAAAGGGGTGGATAACGGAGGAAAGGCGGAGCCGCGAGGTACTGTTTGTGAGTCCACAATACGTGGCTAACGAGCTGTGAAAAGCTTGTTGTTAGCATCAAAAAGGAAAGAGATAAAGCGTGATAAATGGTGGAGCTAGTCGGCAAAACTGAAGAGTTTGACAGTGTTATTAATGAGGAGTGGCAGTCATACATTGACTGAGCTGTACTGTGTTGTAAATGGTGTGGAGGATCAGTTAAAAGTTCCCACACTTCTCAGACTAATG
Organism: Mugil cephalus; assembly: GCF_022458985.1. Classification (NCBI taxonomy): domain Eukaryota; kingdom Metazoa; phylum Chordata; class Actinopteri; order Mugiliformes; family Mugilidae; genus Mugil; species Mugil cephalus. The sequence continues at coordinate 6,381,932 of NC_061771.1, forward strand.
GGTGGTGAAACTTTCTATCTACTACGTAACTTATTAGCCCCCCAAAACCCTGCTACCCAGACATTTAAACCCATTGTGGAAACATTGCAGAATCACCAGAGAGATTTCGTTTTCACAACAGAAATCAGCCTAAGGATGAAAGTACCTCTGATTATATGGCTGAATTGCAGAAACTCATCCAATTTTGTGAATTTGGAGCTGGACTTAATAGGCTGGTATATGGCATGCATAGCCAGAGCACACAGAAGAGACTATGGTCAGAAAAAGATCTTACACTATAAAAAACCATTGTCCATTGCAGTATCTATGGAGACAGCAGAAAAAGAGCGTGGACAGTGGCCAGTGTTGGGGAAGTTACTCGAAAAAAGTAATTAGTTACTAATTGCTCATTTATTCTGTAAATTGTAATGAGATTACTAGTTACTGCATTAGAAAAGTAACTTTACTACTTATTACTTTACTTTCCCATTTCTTAATTTACCGAGTAGTAGTAGTTTATTGAGTATTTTTTGAAACCTGGGCGATTCAGTAGTCAACAGGGGAAGCCTGTCCTCTACAATGAACCCAGCAACCAGCCTGTTAATGTCAGGCAGCCTGTAACCTCACTGTTACCTGCTGTTACTTGCTTCTTCGCTCCAACACTTGAAAAAAGCTTTGCCACAAAGAGTCCAATTCCATTCTTGCAGATTCAGAAAGGACTGGAATGTCTAAAGTATGGAGAAAGTTGGCAATGTCCGTATCCGTGGCAGTAGATCTAGAAGTGTATAACTGGGTGTAAAAGCTAAAAAATCTATCATTGATCTGCCTATGATCAGTCAATAGCTGACCAGTGGATGAGGAGATTTTATGTATTGCCCTATTGGCTTGAACGCCCTTCAGTTGCCTAGCAAGCAATTTATCGGCCTTCTCACCCAGCTCAAAGTGCTTCTGCTTTTATCTACGAATATAGTTCCCAACCTGCTCTCCTAGGATATGGTTGTACTCATATTTCACTTTCAAAATACAGCTAAGTGTGTCTTCAGAACCTGTGTTACGATAGTCCTCCTCCAGTTCAGCTAATTCAGCCTCAATCTCAGTGTGACGCCTGTGCCTGACCCTTTCATGAGACGCTTGATATGAGATGACGTGTCCTCTTATAACGGCTTTAAAGGACTCCCACAAAGTAGAATCTGAGACAGCACCATTGTCATTAAAGTGCAGGAAATCTGCAGTATTGGTCGATATGTAACCACTGAAAGCATCATCTAAATACAGAGAGGGGTTAAATTTCCAATTATATTGAGGGGCATAAAGATTAAAGTCGATCACCATTGAGAGGGGTGCATGGTCCAAAATTAAGATACTATAGTAAATTGAACTTGTTACATTCGAAATAAGTCTAGAGTCAACCAGCAGATGATCAATTCTAGTGAAACTGCCATGCACGGGGGAGAAAAAAGATTATTGTCTTTCTAAAGGGTGCTGGTGCCTCCAAATGTCAACCTGGTCCAGAGATTTGGTAAGATTATTGAGTACAGAGACGGATTTCAATAATAGGGCCACAGACGAGGAGGACTTATCCATTAGTGGATCAAAATAACAATTAAAGTCGCCCCCAATAATTAAATTATGATCATTATATTGCGTGACAAGGTTAAATATTTTACAGAAAAAAATCAGGGCTATCGAAATTGGGGGCGTAAATGTTTAAGGGAACTAATGGGACTGAGTTGACCGTACCCGTGACAAGTATGAACCTCCCATGTGGATCGGTAGTCTGCGTTTTGATTACAAATAGAATGGTTCTGCGAACAAGAATGGTAACCCTCCCTCATGGGGAGGAAAACGTGGACTGGTACACCTGCGATACCCACACTAAGATACCCACACTGAGCTTTGCCCATACCCCTACAATTCCAGGTAGTGAACATGATGTGACTCATCCCCAACCTAAGTGAGTAAATGGCATAACTCCATGTGGAGGGACAGAAGGTGAAGTTTGACATGTGACATATAAAGGGCTGGCAAAAACAACAAGTGACAAACCTGACAGATGAAGAAAAACAAAAAAAAGAAAAAAAAAACACAAAACCCAAACCCACTAAAAGAACTAAGCGGTACATCCCACTAACCAACAAGGAGGATGCCGGGAAACAGAGCCAGCCTGACTGCACACTGAAAAGCCCACTAACCACGAGGCCCCGCGCGCATCTCCAAAACACTGACTAATGTTTAAATTGCACCCACAAAAACGTACTCAGTGTAAGCGATATCCAGAACACACGCTTAGTGAGATATAAACAGTGGGAAAGTATGTCTGGTGCAGCATATAAAACATCAAACTAAAGAATTTAAAAAAATATATATGTAAAAATACAATAAGAAAATATGCCTGTACATGAAAAGGTAAACACATAAATAAGTACACATAAACGGTTGCACCAATAAATATTTCGGTGATCAACTAAAGATAAGAGTGTTGGATCTGAACATTTATCAAAATGCTGGGTAGGAAAATAATAATAATAATAATAATACGAAAGAACATATAAATGATGATGATCTATAACATATAGGAGTTAAGATTCATCTGCTGGGCCTAAAGAGTTGGCAAACTGTTTAGCATCAGCCGGTGACATGAAGGTCTTTGTTGTGTTGTTGTAGTGGACGTGGAGCTTTGCTGGAAAACGCAGAGAGCATTTGGCACCAGCTTCGACCTTGGCTGAGATGATCTGCGGCCGCTCATTGGGCTGAGGCTTCGGTCTCAGGCTACGATGGGCTCGGTCAATTTTTATGGGTCTGCTAAAGTTGTCCTGACCAAGTAGCTCTGGGATCAGCTTAGCAAAAAAATCAGTAGGGCTATCTTTCTCTTCCCCTTCTTTAATGCCCACGATCCTGACACTGAGCCTGCAGATCTTTCACTTTAGCTCTGAGGAGACACCTGTAGCTCGTTACACGTGGCTTCCAGTGATGCTGTCATTGGCTGACATGGCATCGTCTAAATCTTCAAACCGGTGCTCAGTTTCATGATGTTTCTTCTGAAGCGAGGATAGCGTAGTTTCAATTGCGTCGAGGCAGCTCTCTAGAGATTTCTTTAAGCCATCCGCGAGAGAGGTGACTTGAGTAAGCTCGACCCCGTGGTTAGCGATACCAGCTAATATAGCGTCATTGCTAGCGGCCGACGGGCTCGTCTTGGATGTATCCCTCTGACTATCGTCTTTCTTGGGCATGTTGACACAACACAGTGCAAAAAAACTGTTAACGGTGACAACAATTTCAAATGATGAATGAGTCAAGTAATGGGTTGTACTCGAAGTAATACGTACTACAGTAATAATATTAACAAGTAAATCAAAAATGCACAGGCAATTTATTGATATCCCCACAGTTGTGGTCTTGACTGGTCTTGAAATAAAATCCTGAGTCCGCTTTGTGTCAGCTAAAGAAAACAATATTAAGGTTTGCTGTACACTCTGTGCTGGCAACAAAGTCCTATCTAGCTTCAAAAACACAACATCGAATTTAAAGATTAAAGATAATTTGGAGTCGGAGCATCACAGTCAAGCTAACAGAGCAAGTCCCTCCAGTTGGTGTGAAGCAGAGAACTGCACCTAATGCAGGTCACGAGGTTCTGATGCTTTACTGCCGTCCACAGTGAAAACAACAACAGCTACAAGGGGTTCTGGGAAACTGCATAATTCTTCATGAAGTGCACTACCACTAAACATCCAATAGGTGGTAGTATAATCCCACCTATAACAGAGGTCCCCCACCAGCCAAACAACAAAAGCTGGACTTTGGGGCAAAACCAGTAGGTGGGGGAGAGTTGAAGAAGTTGCTCGGACATTCCAATCAATCAATCAATCAATCAATCAATCAAGCAAGCAAGCAAGCAAGCAAGCACATGCCTTGTATATTTCTCACCATGTGCAATAATATTTTCTCTATAGTGCAATAACTTGAAACACAGGTTCACTTCATTTATACTTGTACATATTATTATATATATATTTCCTATATTGTTTACATTCTCTTACTTATTCTGATGCTCTTTGTTCTAAATGCTGGTACACTGTACTTTGTACCTGATTGTATTGTAACTCATATTTCATTCTTATTTAAGTGTTCTTTTTATCTGTCTAATCACAGATTGTATTTATTTGTACTAAGTATTTTTCCTAATTCTCATCATTGAGGTCATTTGACCCGCGTTAATACTGTTGCTGTGAAAGCAGAACTGAATCATTTCCATAGTTTATCATTTTCAAGATTGAATGTCACGTGGGTGTAAAATATGCCTGTCAGACGTGTTGAACAGTACACATACTGTTGTTTCCTCAAAATATTTCACACAGCTTAGTTTGAAACAACATCCTCTTCAGTGTTTATATTTTCCCATTAAAGATGTGGAGCGTTCAAGACCTGCTGTTCATCCTCTGCAGTAAGTTCTTGACATTAAATGAATAAATATATCTGTTTTAGTATTGACTGATGGCAGAGAACCACACCTTGTTAATGGTCATTATACAGCAGGAAGTTAGAAATATCGTCTTCATGTCGTCTTTCTCTTCACAGTTGTTCTCAGTTATGTGACCAGAGCAGCAGGAGTGATCCATGTGTTTGGATATGTGGGCAGAGATGTTGACGTTTCCTGCTCCTATGGTCAGGGTTATGAGTCTCATGAGAAGTACCTGTGCAAGAACGACTGTGGCGACAGTGATGTTCTTATTATGACACCAGAAACAAAGAAGAACAAATACTCCATCTATGATGACAAAGAGAAACGAAGCTTCACAGTGACCATCTCTGATCTTCAGTCTGTGGACGCTGGGAAATACTGGTGTGGGGTGACAATGTTTTTCAAAGATATCTACACTGAAGTGAAGCTGGAACTAGAACAAGGTAAATAAAAAAGTGTTTCCACAGTTTACATGTATACAACATGTAAGATTGATCAACAATGAGCTTGTGTCATGTGGTTTTATTTCTTCTTGACAGATCACTGCTGCAACAATGTGGATAAAATTCAAAGTAATGAAAGTGATTCAGTGTCCATCATTTGTCCATATGAGTTGAAGTACCAGAACAATCTGAAGTTCATCTGCAGAGGAAACCAGCCCTCCACATGTCTGCAGCAGGCAGTCATCACCTCTGACAGCAAACAAAATGGACGCTTCACACTCACTGAGGACAAGGAGTCAAGAAGATTCACAGTGAACATTAACAAGCTGACCCAAGAGGATTCTGGGTGGTATCTTTGTGGTGTCCATAGAAACACTGGACTGGATGTTTTCTCTGCTGTTGAGCTGGAGGTCGAAGGTCAGTGGTCATAATAATGCTTCATTATGTTTATCATGTCACATAGTTCTGTAAAACAGTGGGAAATACATTGATAAATTAAACCAGTTTGTTGTATTACCATTTCATCAATTTGAATTACAAACTTCATAGAGAGTCTGTAGTGTGTTTATTTTTTCTCTAACAGACTCGCCTCAGGAAACCAGCACTGTGACAGAAACCAGCACTGTGATCACCAATGTCACGTCACACTCAACATATGGAACTACCAAACACACTGAAGGTGCATGTTTGTTTGTTCAGTTTCACTAAAAACACAAACAAAACATGTTTGTTTCTGTGTACCAAAGCCTCTGTGCAACAGAAGACATCTACTCTGTTTGTGCAGTGAAAACTAGATTAAGCACCTCCATGACAGTCACCTTACACTGTACATCCATGTCTGTCCACACTCATGGGACATTTGTAGTGAAGACGTTGAATGAATTTCATAGAAGTCTTTTTGTAGTACATCCTTTTCGCACAGTGAAGTTAACCAGTGACATGTACAATGTCATCCCTCCATCAGTTTATACAGTTAGACATTTATGTGAAACCTTGTCATAACTAGATTTGTTGTTTGTAGTTGAGACCAAACAAGTGATTTGTGACCTTGCCCTTTGGTCTTTGATGAGCACATTGTAATTAGTTCATCATTGAGTCAGAGTTAATATTTGCATGGAGGAAGCCAGAGTACCTGGAGAGAACCCACACAGACATGGGGAGATCATACAAACCCCACACAGAAAGGCCCCGGTCGGATTTCAACCCAGACTCTCTTGCTGTGAGGCACCAGTGCTAACCACCACAGAACAGAGGTCAGATTTACTGGAAGTATTTTCTGTTACAGCATCTGACAAGACTCTGACTCTGTATAAACCACCGCATCCATGTTAGTCTATAAAATGTGATTAATGGATGCACTTTAATCATTTTTCAATAATATATGTCTGTCATACATTCATCTGTAGTTTCACAGTAGAAAGTCTCTAAGATAACATGCAACCCATATGGATATATGGATAGTATGTGTATGTGCATGTGATATACATGTTAAGGATGGTCACTGATTTCAAGCAGTGATTTCAAAGTGAAACGTTCCTCATGACAGAAAGATTGCTGATAAATAGATTTGAAGTTCTCATTATAAAAACACGGAGCTTCTGATCTGGAGCACCACAAAACATATTGACTTCTGGGAAACGTTTCAAATGGCGCTCTCTGCTGGTGGCTTTTATTATTACAGTTAATATTCGATAGCCTACCTGATAATCATCACGATTATTGTCAGAAATTAACTTAAAACTGCAAGGTTGTACTTTTTTAAACTAAATAATTTGATGTCTATAATTGGATGCAATAGCTCATATTTATGGATCCAAACAGTTTCACCCAGTTCTGTAGTCCTGCCTTAAAGTCCCTCATAAGAGGAGTCAAGGCCACAGTTGCACCAACATGTTGCAGATTCATAGTGCAAGATGAGTTTTGTTCCAGTGACAGTCATTGACCTGAAAGCAGACGATGCTGGGTCATGCTGCAGAGGGCGGGACTCTCTCTGGTGTGGTGGAAACCAAGATTCAACGGTCAGTAGGCGTATGTATATGAATAAATGCATTGGTCACATACTGTTTACACAGCGTTCTTGTTATTGTTGGTGTTTATCAAAACATATTCAAGTTTCAGTTATATAATGAATATGGACATACAGTGCAGAATATAATTTGAGTGTATTCACATTCCAACTGAAGGAAAGGTGCAGGATTGGAAGATTGGACAGTTGCCTCATGCCTGTTGTTATGAACATAAGAGACTCTTGGTGCACGTGAAACAAGCCACCGTTACGGTGAAAAAACAGAACAAACTCATCAGAGAGATTGAACATTAAGAGTGGCCACATAATAAGTCTGATTGACTCTGAGAAACACACACACAGACACATATTTCTGTCTATCCCATTCATAGACCTCAAGAAGTTCGCCTCTCTATAATCGGCCTATATTTTAGCCCAAACCTAGACGATAGGATTTAATGCATTAATCATTAAATATTAAACGGAAAAAAACAACTGTAAATTGTATAAACGATGACCAAATGTTGATTAAAACATCTTTAACAGTCATTTCCCAATTTACAGTGTAGTTTAGATTTAGACTCGATTTAGACGTCTAAATCAAGACCTCATATCAATGTCTATTTTCTATCTAGATGATTGAATTAAATAATGAATACCGACCAAAAAAATAACTGTAAGTTGCACAATGGTGTCCAACTATTGGACTAAAATAATCTGAATGGCCATTGATCAATATAAAATAAAGTTTAGATTTAGCCTTTGATTTAGACCTTTAATCAACGTCTAGATTTAGCCTCGTTATCATTATTTTTTTATGTTGTTTATGTTATTTTAATATCTTATGCTTTATTTCTTAGGCATAAGATTATGCCAACCATGTTTAGGAATATTTAGATATCACTATTAACCTATAGCTAAATATAGGCAGTTTGCAATCGGGGACGATCGGGGACAGTAGCCTAAATCTAAATAAACATGGACGAAATATGTCCCATCAGTGGATCCCTCCCTTTATAACTCTATGATCCCTTCTCACTAGGAGGTAGCCATACGCGGAAAGTTGTCTTGTGGACCGGAAATAAGGGTCGGGCGATACTGGGAATTTTGGTATCGATCAGATACCAAGGAAATAAGGGGCTAGTATCGCCGATACTGATTCCGATACCACTACTTTTGATTATGATAAAAACACAGGACAAATATTTAGGCAAAATAAGTTGTGTTCTCTTAACTAATTACAATTTAAAACAATTTACAGTAGCCTATACATTTTAAATAATTCCCCTTTTACTACATAACATTATGAGTTTACGAGTATTCATCAGCGCCTTTTGCTAACATTTTTGAGAACCGAGCGGATCTCAGCGGTTTGTTAAAGTAAGCGGTTTTTGAATTACCGTAACTCACAATGCAATTACAATGCAAAATAAGAAAAAGAAATTTATATAGTAGATAGTCAATTGAGAAAATAAGTAAACAAAAAAAGGAGTGTAATAATAAATACAAAAATTGCTCAATGAGGGAAATGTTGGTTCATTAATTTTCCACCACAGAATGAGCCTGTAGCCTGTGTAATTGTCCTCTCTTTCAAGTACCAACGCATTTCAATAAGGGCATCAGTACCAGCTGTGCGATGCTGCTGTGATGCTAAGATTTGAGAGTCAAACTCTGTCCATATCAACCTTCTACTAGAAATGAGGATGAAGAAGCTTCTGGCGCACAGACCTGGAGAAACGCTGCGCTCGCATGAACTCAGTGGCCAGTAATTTACTGGACGTATAGATGAAAAACTGTAACAAAAGTGTTGATCTCCGCGCTCTAGTATCGATCAGATACCGATGCTGGCCTTTGTAGCGATACTATCGATATTTCGATCGATACACCCAGCCCTACCGGAAATCAGTTTCTGGCTCAAACCAACTTCTGGAATGGCACCGGTTGATGGCGAGCAGAGCCACTTGGGACACTTCTTTCGAAGCAAGCGGTGACGTCACACCGTCTCAACGGCGGAATCTTTAGGTCTGTCAGATACCGGAAGTACGGTGACAATATGCCGTCTATCTGCTGTACGGTCGGCTGCGATAGAGCTAAGGCTAAAAATTCGCATCTTTTGTCTTCCGACTGACAACGCTATTTAAAGAAAATTGGTATTTTGGGTTTTGATCCCTACTTAATTGTCCTTGAAATGCTAATTCCCCTTCAATCTGCCTTAAATTTGCCAAATTTGTCCTTTGCTGATGTATACATTTATGTAATTCATAATCCATCCCCCTACACCGGCGAGTCCCTGATGGCTTACAAGAACACTGAAGCCTACCGGTACTTCACCTCAGGTTGGGCCACCGAGGCAAAACTTTATCACCTGGAGGACCAAAAAACATTTTCGATCATGGGAAAGGTAAGTTATGTATTTATTTACTACTTTACGAGCTTTCTGCCCGATTAAATCTACCACGAACGTTACATTTGCTAACTTGTTTTTGGCTAACTAACTGGCAATTCAATCTAAATTAAACACAACGAAGTAATCTAAATTATCTGAAACAATACTGAAATGTTGATTTATCGCGGCTGTTTTTATTCTGTGAGTAATTTGCGATTGTTAGCATGCTAACGCTTGGCTACGTAGGTAAACATAACTTACCTGAGATGAAGTGCTCAGCACAGAGTCTGGAGTGTTCTGTGGGAGTCCAGTGATCCCTTTTAATGGCAGCGACCCACCTCTGTCTTCTTTCATTGTTTTTTGGGGATATTGTAAAACGTAAGTCCTGTATTTTTAGACTTAGCTCTATCGCAGCCGACCACACAACAGATAGACGGCATATTGACAGCGTACTTCCGGTATCTGACGGTCCTAAAGATGGCGCCGTTGAGACGGTGTGACGTCACAGTGAAACCCATGAATAGGTGAGTGCTCAAGTACGTCATTGAAATGTTGTATTGCCCTGCAATGTTTGTACATTGAATCAATCCGTTTGCGAGCTAGCTCTGGCTTGCCTGCTACGACGAGCGCATCGTCGACGATACGTTCGGACAGTTTTTTCAAAACATTAATTAATTTCTGGACCGTATGAGATAGAGACCAGCAGTACACTGCATTTGAATCGTGGGATTTCCTGCTTTCTGGAGGTCCATGTACATTTTGTTATTGGATAGTATCTCTGTGACATCACGTAAAACAATAGACAACCACACATATTTATTCTATTGCTTTGTTTGCAGAAGCTGTTCGTAAAACATTCAAAGAAGCCAGAGATGACATCATCAGCACAGCCATGACCTTACATTTTAAACTGGCCCCAGCTCGCAGTGGAGGAGGGGGCTATAGGAGGCCCAGGACACCGATGGTGTCATTTTTGTTTAGAGTTTCAAGAGTTTTTTTTTCTTTCTTTTTTGTTTTAAGTGATCTTTTTAACATAAATAACAATTTTATTTTATTTTTGCTATTTTTGTCACCACATTTGAAAACATAACCAAAAGGGTCTTTTATTTTGTTAATATTGTTTGAGTTTGTGCGTTTATTTGCCTAAAATGTATGTTTTTGTTAAGAAATTAAAAATATATATATTGCACTTTCATATGTTGTGATGGTTGGAATTTGTTTTCAAAATGTATTGATTGAGATATTACAGTAGGAAAGTTTAATGTTCACATCAAGAGATATATTTATATCCAGTGGTAAAATAAGCGTGACATTAGTGTTACTGAAACCCATTTAAAAGACCAAAAAACCTTTGTAATTTGTTATAACATACTGCAACCAAATCAAGGTAAGGATCACAGGTTAAATTTGGTCCCTTTTTTTACAGAACCTAATTTAACATTCAATTTTGACAACTTTCATTTCCTTTTAATATAGGTTTGTTGTGAAAATTTTAATAGACTGTAATTACATTACTTAAATATGTAGATTTATTGGAATATCCTTATAATAGTATGTTTAAGAGAGATAGATAGATAGATAGATAGATAGATAGATAGATAGATAGATAGATAGATAGATAGATAGAGCCTACATTAAAAAAGAACAATCAAATTCAGATTTCTTTCTTTTTTTTTAAATAAGGGTAAATATCTCTTGTCACTGGAGTATGAATTTGTTTTGTAAATGGTGATAACTACTGGTGATGGTGCTATGTAGCTTATTATAAAGTGGTAGCCGTTTAAAACATATAAAACTAAACCTATAAACTTATCTAAATGTATAAAACTTAAAGTTTCACTGCTTTTAAAACTTTGAAGGATGTACAGTAACGGACTGTTGAGATGAGCCCACGCTGTTTATATTCAGTTCTATTGTTTATATTGTGTTCTATTAGTTGACATTGTTGCTGCACTTGGAGAGTGTATCTGCATGTTCCTGATGACAGTGAATGCACCATCAGAACAGAGTTTTCTGAGCCGCAAGAAGCTGTGGGTTTGAGCAGACTGTCGCATGTGTACAGGTTTTAATGAACGTGCAGAATATCCTCTGTAACTTCCTTCCTGAGACGCATTCATCTATTTACTCTTCAGATGAGACTGACGGACGACTCTGCCAGGGACTGACACTCAATAAATATGCGTCTCTCTGAATGTCAAGGAATACAACCCAGTTAGCTCAACGTCAAACTTTACTGTTGTTTTTTCAAAATATTTCACACAGTGTAGTTTGAACAACTTCTTCTTCGGTTTTTATATTTTCCTATTAAAGATGTGGAGCGTTCAAGACCTGTTGTCCATCCTCTGCAGTAAGTTCTTGGCATTAAATGAATAAATATATCTGTTTTAGTATTGACTGATGGCAGAGAACCACACCTTGTTAATGGTCTTTATACAGCAGGAAGTTAGAAATATCCTTTTCAAGTCGTCTTTCTCTTCACAGTTGTTCTCAGTTATGTGACCAGAGCAGCAGGACTGATCCGTGTGTTTGGATATGTGGGCAGAGATGTTGACGTTTCCTGCTCCTATGGTCGGGGTTATGAGTCTTATGAGAAGTACCTGTGCAAGAACGACTGTGGCGACAGTGATGTTCTTATCACGACATCAGAAACAAAGAAGAACAAATACTTCATCTATGATGACAAAGAGAAACGAAGCTTCACAGTGACCATCTCTGATCTTCAGTCTGTGGATGCTGGGAAATACTGGTGTGGGGTGACGAGGACTGGAAAAGATATCTACACTGAAGTAAAACTGGAACTGAAACAAGGTAAATAAAAAAGTGTTTCCATAGTTTACACATATACAACATGTAAGATTGATCAACAATGAGCTTGTATTATGTGGTTTTATTTCTTCTTGACAGATCACTGCTGCGACAATGTGGATAAAATTCAAAGCCATGAAAGAGATTCAGTGTCCATCATTTGTCCGTATGAGTTGAAGTACCAGAACAACCTGAAGTTCATCTGCAGAGGAAACCAGCCCTCCACATGTCTGCAGCAGGCAGTCATCATCTCTGACAGCAAACAAAATGGACGCTTCACACTCTCTGAGGACAAGGAGTCAAGAAGATTCACAGTGAACATTAACAACCTGACCCAAGAGGATTCTGGGTGGTATCTTTGTGGTGTCCATAGAAACACTGGACTGGATGTTTTCTCTGCTGTTGAGCTGGAGGTCAAAGGTTTGATGTCTCAGTTACACCTCATATTACTGCAGTAAACTTATTTCATTTATAGTAGAACAGCAAAGACCAGTAAAGCTTTTACACCTTCTCAAAATGTACTAAAGTACTAAAGGAAAGAAGAACTTATGCACATGTATCTCTAGTGTGGCCTGCACATAGACTACATTGTGATTCTTACATTTTGTTGTTCTCTTTGACAGTGTGGTGTTGTGTGAAGACACTTGCTATGAATGGTACTGTGACACGTCCAGTCACTCTGCAGTGTCCTTATCCACCACATCACCAGAATAACAGGAAGTTCCTCTGTAAGGGAGACCACCGCAACAACTGCACAGACGTGTTGTCCAATGGAAGCAGGTTCACGCTGCAAGATGATGTTTCTCTCAGCTCTTTCTCTGTGATGATCACAAACCTGGAAGCAGGTGATGCTGGGATGTACTGGTGTGGTTCAGACTCACAGTGGAGAGCTGGAAACTACACCAGGATTCAACTGTCAGTGGGTAAGATCAATAGCAATAAATTAATGTCTTTGTTTGAACCCAGCTGTGTGAATGTGGGGTTCCTGGTTGACAATGCTTTCACACTAAGTGTTCATGATGTGCCCAAATAAGGACTTGTGAGAAGCTAGAGGCTCAAAACCTCATTTAACCACATCAGCCTTTCAACATCTGGTTAGATCAGTTGTTGCTTTCAGCATTTACCAAGAACATTTCCAGTCATGTACTAATTCAGTGTTCACAGATTTAATGATCATCATAGTTTATTATTTAAGGATGAACTACACTGAATGATGAAACACTTGCACTGCTTGCACAATGAAATAGAATAAAGCAATAACATCAGTGTGGTTATATTATCTCACAGTATGACACTCTGTTCTTCGCTGGGGAAACCACAGTGTGTGTGGCACGGGGGTTGGTTTTGGTTGAGGTTTTATGGCTTTACAGTTATTGTATCCCGTGAGTGAATGTGAGTCAATAAAATATCCTCTTGTTAAAAGACCCGATGAGCTAAAATGCACAGCCACCATAAATAAAAAAGAAAGAAGTGAGGCTGCAGCTCTGATAGTCAGTGTGACTTCTGCTGAGGACTCTTGAAACTAGTGTGCTTTCAGGAAGTCTATATTTTTACTCTGCTCTGTTTGTGGTTTTTGTTTTTCAGGCGGAGCTCTCTATGTGGTTGCCATTGTACCTGCTGTGCTGCTCATACTAATAGTGGCTCTGATCATAGTTTATAAGCAGAAATGTCACAAAGTACAAGGTATATTTCACCGTGCACAGACATGCTGTATTTACACACAGACAAATGTGTGACCATTTGTTTTGATGTGTTTTCTCAGACACTGGAGTGGGCATCACCAGACACTGTGCGGCAGCAGGAGAACCCAAAGGTTCAGAAGAGGTAAGAAAACAAAAGTCAAAAGTCTAGCTACAATTTGTTGTCATGTCTTTGAAAACAACAACTCTTTGATGATATTATTGTTAGTAAGACATAATTAATCAAAAGGCTGTGGGATCACCAAAAAGCAAAGAGCTCTTTTACTAATGTAGTAAAATAAATAATGTAAAATTTTAATTAATTGCTTATCACTGCATTTTAAAATATATGTCCATAACACCTTCTCCTTTGTGGTATGTTGAATCTATATCAGATTTATGCCAATGAAGAAACTGTCGGGTTCTCAAAGCAGACGGCCTCTAAACTGCAGGGCGCTTGTAACGTCTACGGCAACGCAGATGACGACCAACCAGACTACGAAAACTTCACAGCAACAGAAGAAATCTACTGTAATGAAAGTTTCCATCTGTCTAATCACAAGTGAATATTGAGATGTAGTTATTATGTATAATGTATATTCATGGCTTTTTCTCAGTTACACATTTGCTAATGCCTAGTGTTTAGTGTCGTGTTTAGTGCTGATAATACTATCTACACTCCCTGTTTTAAATTCTGGGCACTTTACCATTACTCAAAATATAAGTGACCTTCTTGTATATAAAGTGAATAACTGATACAAATAAAGACATTCAGGACATTTATCCATGTGGTGTAGTTCATATGACACTTTCCTGTGCTTTTCTCTTTTTACTGCCCTTCATGTTTCTAACAGATGTTGTTTTCATATGGTCTAATTGTGCCTCCAAGTCATGTGTCAACGTCCAATGTAGCATTGCAATAGTTTATAATAATAAAGCCCTCACAAGGGACTGAGATTGAGTATCTTTACTATCTAACAGAAGTAGGGTCCAGTACCTCAGTGTATTTACAAGGTTCTATTGTTACTTTTACGTTAGATTGGAATAAGTTTTGTTCTAAAAACAAGTGTTGTTTCATTGAACCAGAGCACGATTGGCGTTTTTCAAAGAGAGAAAGAAACACAAATGAAATACACGGGTCTTCAAAACACGTGGTCAGCGGCTCACACCTGTCCAGTCAGTTTAACTTCCAGTAAACAAAGTTTGATACTCGATGGTCCAACAAGGACTGGAGCTTTCTCCAGAAAAGTATGGATGTCCAACTTTCTACAAACATACAGTCTTGCTGTTACATGGCTTCACCATGTAAAAGTGGATATCATATCATATTAAGTAATGAATGAATTAATGAATATAAAGCATGAATGAGTCCATAATTGTTGCTTGCGTCTTGTGTATTTATACTGGCTATTATATTTTGACTATTTGACTGTTTTTGGCTCTCTAAATTTGACATTTTGATCATTTATCGGTCTACCTGCCTGTGACCTAGTGTTTTCATGACTGGTTAAAATAAAGCAGTAGACTGTAACTACATGCTTGGCTATGTCGTCACTTAGGTTGTCCTTCTTGTCTCATTGTATAGAATTGTCTACATTTTTTTTACACGATTGTTAATGGAAGCACATAGGTGAACAAGCCCTATTGTAGGAGCCAGAATCTATTTTTTGTGTGTGGGTTTTGCGTCATGGTGTTGTCACATTTAGGGGTGTGGCTATTCTCTTATGATCATGGTGCATGGTGGCGGGAGTTTTGAGACGATAGAGACCGTCACTTTGCTATTATTTTCACCGTTATAATAATCATTCCTCAACACCCATTTAGTATTATTTACATTTTTGCAGCTATAAATTTTTCACAAGGGAAATTAATTGATCATAGTAGCTTAATTGACACAAAAAATATGAGCTGTAATACAGCTGGATAGAATAAGGAATAAAGGAAGTTCTGTATTATTCACTGTCTCAGCGGAGCTGAATCATTCTGCTGGAGAATGAGCTCCTGTGACCCTCAAATGTTTGGTGTAGTGGATGGGATGGATTGTCCATAATGGAGAGCAGTTTATCCAATGTCCTCCTGTCCCTCACTGAGACAAATGACTCCAACTCCCTACCAATCACTTGTCCAGCCTGTTGGATCAATTTGTAGATCCTACTGATGTCTTTTTTGCTGGTGCTACTCCACAACAAACCACAGCAAAGAACAGGGCACTTGCTACTACAGACTAGTAGAAAGACTGTAATAATTCACTGCACACATTGAAAGACCTGAGCTTCCCGAGAAAGTAGAGTCTACTCAGGCCCTTCTTGTACACAGCATCACTGTTGTCTTTCCAGTCCAATCTGTTGTTCATGTGGACTCTCAGGCACTTGTAGCGATCCTCTACTTCCACCTCCAGGCCGTGGATGGTGATGGGCTCCTGAAGTCAGTGACCAGCTCCTTGATCTTGTCCATGTTCAGGAGTAGGTGGTTTGCCCAGGACCACTCCACAAAATTCGCAATCAGTGTCCTATACTCCATCTCCTGTCCATCTCTGATATACCCTACCACTGCAGAGTCATCAACTTCTGCAGGTGGCAGGACCCAGAGCTGTGTCGGAAATCAGAGCTGTAAAGAGTGACCAGGAGAGGTACTCAGAGGGTAATCAGATTAAATTTAATTATCCAAGTCGTTACTGATTTCTCAATATTCTTGAAAAGAATACTAGATATATAATGTTTTTTGTGTTTCAAAAAGTGTGACTAATATCTAATATGCCTAATATGCTGAAAAATATACAAAAAAATAGGTAAAATATTATATGTTAATAATATGTATATAATATAATATGTTAATTCTGCCTCCTAGTGACAGGGGGAGTAAACTCCAGCGTTCCAAATCTTGCTTAAGGTGGGTTAATAGTGGTGAAAAATTAGCTTTGAATATGTCTTTGAAGGCATGTGTTATCCAGATTTCTAAGTATTTGAGTTTTTGCGGACTAACTTTAAGCGGGAATAAACCAAAGTTAATTTGCTGAGCCGCTGTATTCACTGGCATAATTTCACATTTCTGTAGGTTAACTTTGTATCCTGATATTTAGCCGAATTCTGCAAGTAGGTTCAGGGTGTTTGGTAGACTTGTTAGGGGATGAGACAGATATAAAAGAATATCATCAGCATACAGGGACACCTTATTTTCTGAGCCATATCTCCGTATTCCCTTAATATTGGTTAAGCCACGTAATGCTAAAGAAAGTGGCTCAATCGCTATGACAAACAGGAGAGGCAACAGGGGACAGCCCTGTCGAGTGCCACGATCAAGAGGGAAATAAGAAGAGAGGTTATTGTTTGTTCGGACAGCTGCTAGTAGAGAAGAATACAGAACTTTAATCCAGGTGATGAATTTTTCACCATAGCCAAATTGTTTAAGTGTGTAAAAGAGATAATCCCACTCCACCCGATCAAACGCCTTCTCAGCGTCGAGTAATAATAATATTTCGGGAATGTCAGGTGGAGTGGGACCATAACGAATATTAAATAGCCGTCTGATGTTAAAAACGGAGTGACGACCTTTAATAAAGCCAGCTTGATGGTTGGCTACAATTCAGGGTAAAAGCCAGGCCAGAATTTTGGAAAGGATTTTACTGTCTACACGTAAGAGTGAAATGGGACGGTGTGAGCCACAATCTAGAGGGTTTTTTATCTTTTTTAGGAATAAGGGAGACCGCTTATCGCATAGTCAGAGGAAGGGTGCTGGTAGCATATGACTCTTCAAATACAGAGAGCAAGAAGGGAGACAGGTGATCTGTTTTTAAAGGATTTGCATGGGAACCTATCGGGTCCTTAATTAATTAATTTTAATTTTGAGTCAAATAAAGTGTCGTTACTGAGGGATTCACTATCATACATCTTTGAGTAAAACCTATGAAAACATGAATTGATCTCGGAGTAATCTATATGGTAAGTGCCCGATTCATCGTTTATCTCAGCTATAGTCCTATCCACAGTTTTCTGGTGAAGTTGACAGGCGAGAATCTTCCCTGTCTTTTCACCACATTTGTATGTTTTACTCTGTGATTTATTTTTTAGGTTTTCAATGTGTCATGTTGATAGCAGATTGAACTCTGTTTGAAGAGTTAATCGCAGTTTGAATAAATCTTTGGATGGGGTGACAGCAAGTGTAGCATCTCATTTGAGAATATCATTTGTTAGCTGTTCAAGTTTCATATTGTGACCTTTTCCTCTGTTGTGGGCTATATGATATTATTTGTCCCCTCAGGTACGCCTTCATTGATTCCCACACTGTTAAAGGGGACATCCCCATGTTCCAGGAAGAAAGTTATTTCAGAAGAGATAAATTTAATGAAGTCTTCATCTGAATAATCTGTGCGTGAGAATGTACCATGGACTGGAGAAAAGAAGGAGTAGCTTCTAGCTGTAGGATTTTGAAAGCGCCATGCATCGGCTATACGATTCGTATTAAGAAAAAGCTGCAGTTGAGACGCTGCACTGGATTTGGACACAGTCCTAGATGAGCTATGATTCAAAGTAGGTGATAATGTGCAGTTCATGCGTTAAGTCTGCCTGCATTTGTGCTTTTCAGAATATTAAAAGGACCTCTTAAAGATAGGTAAGCATAAACAATGAACCAGAGGAAAAAAAGTTGATTGTAAACGCAGGTACAGCAAATCCCCAACCCTCACCTGTTAGAACAAGGTGATTCCCAAGCCCCTCGCAAGAAAAAAACTACACATTTAAGTGCCTGTGTGAGGTTACACTATAGCTCTAAAGAATAAGCTCTGCTGTATATAGAACATAGATTGAGGCACCTTAAAGGACAGATTCAAACTTTTTTGTCTAAGTATTGAACATGGATAAATAGGGAAACAATAACGCTAATAAAGACACATTACAGTGTTCTGACCAGTCAAATTATTATCTGCTGTAAACAAAATAAAGAGTGGAAAAACAGCACAGTTTTGACTCTGTAGTTGCTCTCTATATCTCCATCTGGAACAGTCTGGAGCCTTGTGGCTCTGTAGAGTGTGTTGGTCAAGGTGATGCGTGTGGAAAGCACCAACCTTATTCAGACACAATTTAGCTGTTCCCACTCATTTCGAGCCATGGTCAGTCTTTTGAAGAATTCGGTAGGATTCTGGTTTTCACGTAGGCCATGGCTTCTCCTGCATTTTGAAACTGCTTCTCACTTCCATTGTGAGTGATCCGGAGCCATGCCAGGTAGAGAAGACCGCATTTAACATTGTCTCGTACACGAAGTAGTCGTCTCACCTTGCTGAAGGCGGATCTGGCCTGAGCGACATTCGGGGGGTAGTCCGGGAAGGTGGAGATATCGGCCCCTTTGAACCGGACCGCCCCGGACTCCCTGGCGCGGTGGAGGATGTCAGTGCAGTCTTGGTAGCAGTGGACTTGGGCCACAATGGCCCGGGGTTTACCGTCTTCTCGGATTTAATATTTTAAAAATCTTCAGCCAGTGCAGCCTTGAGTTCCGACCTGAGCAGCGTAGCTATTTCTGTTTTCAACGCTGAGAGAATTTCTGCCTTCAGGTCCACGATGTCCATTTGGTCATCAGGCTGAGGTGTGTTACACCTCGGTGGTGAATTATTTGAGCTTGAGGCTTTGGGCCCAGTTGCGGGAGCTCCAACAGTGAACTCGAATTTTCAGAAATTGTAGGCCATTTGTGCTACGGCGCCGCAACAAAAACAACGCGCGATGAAAAAAAAAAAAAACTCTGAGCAGTGTGTCGTAGTTTTCTGTTGATGTAAGGTGCCTAAAAAGAACTTTTAACCCGAATTTCAGCGGAGCATGTTGCTTGTGCTGCCTACTCCATTGCCTGCTCACTAGCGCCCCCGAGAATCTGTATCTTAAGGTGTGTTAGGTTCCTTGTTTTAATCATTTTTGTCTCTGAAGAACTTTCAAATGTACTGGCATTATATAGACACAAATCACCAGAACAGAAAAAAGTGTCTTTTAATAAAAAGCTTGCACTTGAAGACCTCAGAGTGATTCTTAATGCAATATTTCACAAATGATTGTGGTGACCGAAAAACTTTTTCCACCACTGTATCTGTACAAACACACACACACATATATATATATATATATACATATATACAGTATATGTCCCTCTCACCCTCATGCGGTGGTATCTGTGCCTTCCTCAGGCCTGGGAGAGGGTTCTGCATGTTCAGTATCTTAGCTGGACACAAGCTTAAATTTCCTCATCTGTTCCAGCTGCTCTTTCAACCCTTGGTCGCCATATCTATCACCACCCTCTGTTCTGCCCTTTGTCCACCATCGCTATGTCGAGTTGGGTAGCCAGGACCGGTTCGGTTTGTCAGTCTGGAATCCTAAGTCCAATAGAACATTGACCCTGTTGTTCTCAACCACCTTCTGTGGTGTGGCCCATTGGGACTTGGGTACTTCTCTTCCACATTTTGTACAGATGTTCCTGTACAGTACCCTGGCCACTTCGTTGTGCCTATCCATGTACACTGATCCGACTAGCATCTTACACTCTGTTACTATGTGCTACACCAGACCTGAACATTTTACGGCCCGCGGGCCACATATGTTCCTTTGGGCATCCCTGTCTGGCCTGCGGTATGTCAGTCATAAACAGTATTTATGGTGTGCATGCAATACAACTGTGTTGCTTGTATTTTGAAAAGCCATGATGTATTACATGTGGATGCATGTACGTCTGTCTGCACACTGACAGGGGGTGCTAGCCAGCTACCTCTGGCGCCCTAAAAATGTCGGTGCATGTAAAAAAAAGAAAAGTTGATTCTGTGCCATGATTTCAGCAAGACATGGACTGCTAAATATTTCTTGACATAAGTCAAAGTTAAAGCCGGGGTGGTGTTTAGCTCAATGAGTAGAGCACCTGCCCCATGTGCTGAAGCTACAGTCCTCACTGCAGGTGGCCCTGGTTTGAGTCCTGCACCAGGTGCCCTTTCCTGCATGTCCTTCCCCCCTCTCTGCCTCCTTGTTTCATGTCCATCTTCACTATGCTGCCAAGGCTAAAAGCCAAATAAAATATTTAAAGGAAAAAAAGAAATCAAAGGTTAATCTGTGCGCTTAGTTTGTGGTACACAAGTGACTGTGTTTAACGATTACCATCTGAATCATGTGTAACTCTGTGTAGGTAGGGCTGATTATACTGACAACCTCATGATTTGCTTATTTATATGGTTGTATGTTTTATTTCGCTATTTTTCAGCCCCTGGGCCTTTCTTCCTGCACTGACTCACCCGAGAGAGCAGCTGAGGCAAGGCCTTGTTTGGAGTGGAGTTGCTAGGCTCTATTTGATTTAAACGTTTCAAAGCACAATTTTGAGCACCTGGGGCCTCATGTATCAAGGTTGAGAATGCACAAAAACGTGGATGAGCTTGTGAAAAAGTCTTTGAGTCATATGTCATATGAAACAAGCTTTTTTGACATTTGAAGATGCTTTTAAGCTGCTGTGTTATTTGAAAAAGATAAACCATCTTGTTTCAGGAATTACTTACTTGATTTAAGAAAATATTGTTTACAGGAAAGCCATAAGTTTCAACGGATTTTGACAAAAACTCATCAGATAGTGACTTTCTGGAGTCTCTGCTGTTTGCCTCATGGTGATCACAAGACTAGGGATTCCCAGAATGTTGAAGTATTCCTTCAACCAAAATAAAACTCAAACAAAATTGAATAAAATACGACGATACACAAATCCAGGATTCTTTAATGCATTTACATAAAATTAATTTCTGCCATTAATCCCTGTTTTGGAAATGGTAACAGTCTATGATTCAGCAGTGGTCAGGCTGTGCAGCTATTTAACCTTACTGCGCAGCCCTCATTAAAGATTAAACAAAAATGAGAGATGGCACACTCCATGGCTATTTCCATCTCTGAAAAACAACGTGTTTTATTCAGAATCTAAGTGAGCATAATACATTCACCTGATTTTTTAAGAAGTGAGATGTCTCACTATTTCATCGTGTCGGTTGAAAGTTGGACATGCGCAGTACCGAACACAAAGGAGAAGAACAACAGTACGGCTCTCTGGAGGGAAGGTTACAGGTGCGTAATAAAGCTGCCTCATCTGAGACGTTTTGAATTAGTATTTCATAGCAGGTTAAGTTGTATCGAATATCTCGTGTTGCATGGGCGAACTTGATGACCCCATGCTGTCGACTTTAAGAGGTAGTGTAGTCAAATATACATTTTGCACGTAGTTATTGTTTTATTTTTACGCCATAACTCTGAATTCTGACCTGATTTTAATGAAATTGGTTTTATTATAAATTGGATAAACTGAGCATGCTACTGGTTACTTGTTTCAATTAAGTCCAGTTGCTGGGGTGGATCTACTCAATTCTATACTGAAACATTAACCTTCTGAATAGCCACAACTTAAAATGTAAATTATTTAGAATTTATGCTTTTGAGTTTCTCCAAAATTATAGATTGCTATATACACTCTGTATATTAGAATTAAAATCGCTTCAGAATTAGGAGAATTACGACCACTTACAATGTTTAATTCATCACTCTGATATGGTGATGCATAGTCCACTGAGGTATGTAATTTATTTGTCTATTGTTAATGCACTAACTAGTCTGCGCTAGTCAGCTGTTTCATACAGTTTGTTTTATGGCACTAATTCATCTTGCAATGTGTGTCTTAATCAGCATTCTATCTCATGAAGACCTGCAGGACCTTTTCCCAGGCCCAGAGAACTTCTTGCGATGAAAAGCGAAGAGAGCTCAGATACACACAAAAAACAAAAAGTGAAATAAGAATTGAAAAGCTAGTTTTGAGATTATTTGACTTGCATACAGTACTTGAAATGAGTGTTCACCACTTACTGTATTTTAAGATATTTCTCACTTGCCTAATATGTATTTATTTTTTCTTATTTTAAGAAATCTTGCCAAGTGTGATTACCTTACTCCACTAGCAGATTATTTCACTTAATTTTAGTCTATATCTGCTCAAACCAAGTATTTTTTTCTTATATTAACACTATTTTACTTTTTGCAGTTTAAGGAGGACAAGTGTGACAGTGCGGTGAAGTCAAGTTGGGTTTTTTGGGGGGCATTATTGGGGTAAAACACTAAGGGGTACATGGTTGACGTCGGACCAAATTCCCGGCAAAACTATGGCTGCTTTTGTTTTGGTAAGACGTGTTGAGGTGCTCTCTCGTTACTCTTTAAAATATGCACTTAAACTGTCATGTAAAACGATTGAAATTGCGCGCGTTTTTCTAATAATTATTTAGAAGCGAGTTATAGAAATATTAATTTCATGTGATTCGTATTGTTTCTATTCAAGAAGAGTATTTTTTCTTTAAAATTATTATTATTATTTTTTTTGTTTGTTTTTTTTGACATATATAATACAGAGCAAAAGAAAAGCAAGAAAAAAAACCTACGGTTGCTTTTGTTGTGGAGGCAGACTGTTCCTACCTGCAGCTGTGTTTCCTGACTCTGCCCTGTGCTACCTTTGCAGAATAAATGAACAAACTCCAGTCCATGGTGTTGTCATCCTTGAACCTATAAGCATCTATTTCACAACTGCTAAATTTGCATAAAACTCTTTTAATCCAAGCATTTAGCTACATACAGACTTCTTATCACAGCATGAGACTTAACTGTACAATCACACCGTCTTTATCTAAATCACACTCATCATCTCACTCTTTGTTTATATACAGCCAGGAGGAAAAATAGAAAGAAAAAAGAAAAAGGACATAATGTCCTTCTTGCTCCGTTTCATGATGATAGCCTATGAAAAAGAAAATGGAGAGGTTATTATAGCATCTACTCTCAGAAGGCCATTCAAGTTTTTCATTAAACAAGTAGCTACATTGTTGTTATTTCACCCATTTCCCAAGCATAACATCATGTTTACTGACTTCAATAGCTTTGCTTATTCACAAACATAGCAAGACCAAGCCGTGATTAATCGCAATAAAAACAGATTTTATCATTGTAGTGAACAACAGTGAAACACAAATATGTGTTATTTCGTCACTGACGTTACGAAATTGAATTGTTTTCCAACCTTGGCCTCTTTGCAGTAGTCCATGCAGGGCTGCTGGCTGTTCACTTTCACATCCAAAGTTCCAGATTAACACAGCTGGTCTTTCAGAAGCGGGTAACACTGTGTGTAGCACTTCAAGGAGTCTGTGTAGAACGCTCCGTCATATTCGTTCCGATATTCGAGTCACCGCATGTCACCTTAAGAAATTAATAAATCTATTATCCATTCAGCACAGAGGCCACAACAGGGGCCAGGAGCAATTTTACAGGGGCACAGGCCCCTGTTGGCCCCTGTGTAAAACTGCCAGTGAGGGCCTTGAATGGTTCTGAACTGTTCACCATTACACATGTCAGATCGCGCAACCCGTACCTTAGACAACCACACTGAGCTGATGAACTTTTACCTGTTTCATTCACCTGCATGCACACTGGTACTGGAACATTTGTACTGCTCATAAGCCACAACCCCCACAAAGACTGGCCTACGGGCAAGATCCTGGGGTGGGGCAATGACTGTGAGGGGATAGTGCCTGAGGGACCAGTTTCAGGGTCAGGCTACCATGATTATAAACACTGTTTCTGTTCATCCTGTCACAGACTCCCAGTACCCGGATCAGACCTCTGCACCCTGCTACCACCACCTCAAGGAGGTTTTCAACAAGGTCAAAGCCAGATCACTGCCACTGCATCGACCATATGCACCATCAAGCTCATCCCTGGTTCCACCATTACCAAGGGGCGCCTGTACTCGGTGTCAGGGCCTGAACATCAAGCTATGAAAGACTGCACTGAGTCATCTCTGAAAGCGGGGCTCATCCGCCTGTCTTCATCACCTACTGGAGCTGGATTCTTTTTTGTATGCAAAAAGGATGGGTCCTTAAGACCATGTATTGACTACAGCCCCCCTCAGTGACATTACAATAAAGAATCGCTGTCCATTCCTTTTAATGTCGTCTGTGTTTGACCATCTTCAGCAGGCCAGGGTATTCACTAAACTAGATTTGCGCAACGTGAGCCTTGTAGCGAGACAGAAGGCGTGGGCATTTGACTGGTGGCAAATCACTGGATGAATCCACATTCATGGCCCCAGAGTCAGTTGCATCTCCTTCACTGTTCTCCATCATGTTCTCCACCTCTGACAACAAAGTGTCTGAAAAACACAAATAATTACACAATGACTGGATTCGATTTGAAGAGATATGATGTCTACATGAATTGTATAGATCTTTTTAGGTTTGACATCAAGGTGCTATTGTGGTAAATGTAACTGTTGGGCTGCTTTTTTAGACGTACTTGGGGCAGTAAAGTACGGCAAGCAAAAAGAATAGGCAGTTCAGTAGACCAGGAGTTTTGCAAAATTATTTTGACAAAATTAAAACAGATGAGGTTAAAACCATAATTCAACTTTGACTGTGTAAGGACCTTTAAGGCCTACCATTTAAAAAAAATATCATTTGACCTTTTAAGATTTGTAGGTTTGCAGATGTCAGACTATTTCTTTCACTGGATAACACTAAACTGTCAGTGTCCACTGCAGCTCATCTCTGAACTTCTTTACTGATGTTGTATTTCCTCTATTTGTAACATTCAGATCCACCCACCTTAGGCCTAACTGGTAGGTAAGAAGTACACGTTGTGATTGAAAGGTTCATCTGTTCTGCTCTCTTTGGCCATGTTTGCTTTTGTAAAGATTCCAGAGAATCTTTTCAGCAGAGACTGCCGAAGGGTCGACTAATGTCTTCCATCTTAAGGAGGTGAGTATTCAAGTCGAGGACCACCATGCTAACTGTGACTGATTGTTCTCCTTCTGTCAGGTCTGTTGCCTCAGAGAACGGTGCAAGAACTGTACTAATGGCGCATTTCCAATAGCACGGTGTGGTATTTGCGTGTGTTTCCACTATCACATAGTAGCTGGTAAATGGTCTTGCTCACACAAGCACACACACATTCACACACCAGTGCCAGTTGCACTGGGGGCAAATGGTCGGTTCAGTGTCTTGCTCAAGGACGCTGAACCGCACACTCGGGTGATTGAACCGCTCGGGTGATCGAACTGCTAACCCTTTGGTTCATGGACAACCCGCTCTACCCGCTAAAAAGCCACCCCGTACCAGGTACTATTTTGGTATCGCCTCAGCCCTGGTTCCAAGCAAGCCAAAGCGATACTGACACGTAATGTCAGCCATTAGCTTACCCTCAAACGTTGTCTTTTTGCAGCTCGTGTTCCCTGGTCTGTTGTTGTTCTGGTCTTCTGGTTTTGCACGTGGCTTGGCGTGGTGCAAATGACGTCACGGCAGTTTCGCGCAGCCGTGTTATGACGACCCCTCCCACGCCGAGGTACTATATGGTACTCAGTTGTAATGGAAACAGCCCCGAACCGTACCTAGCTAGTGGAAATGTGCCATAATTTCCTTCAGCTGGTTCCATTCACAAGCACTAAAGACTACATCCTCATAGTCCTTGATGCACATTTCGTGGTCCAGAGCTGTGAGGGCCTGTTTCAAAGTGCTGTTTGCTGCTGGAATAGTCTTATTTGCCTCAAATTTGTCTTTGAATTGTGAGTTACTATGTATCAGAGCTGTGAACCATGATGTTTTTGCTATGGCACGGGAGATTGACCTCCTTCATGCCGTTGTTGACAACTAACTGCAGGGAGTGGGCAAAACAGGAAAGCCGTTCACCTGATGACCAGGGTAATTCTGTGTCTTCCACTGAATCCATGCCCTCCCACAAGTGCTCATCATCAAAATTCTCCTCCTCTCTCTCACTCTCATCAGACTGGTGTTGTGGCATGCGAACTTTGAAAGTGCACTTCATGTTTGCAGCATTGTCTGTGATGATATAGCTTATCTTTTGATGGATAGCATGTCACTCTGTTATCTCCTCAAAAGTAGAAGCAATTCGTTCTGCAGGTAGGATTCAATTGCATAGGAATCCTTTAATTCAGAGCACACATGGGCAGTCACTCCAAGGAACTAGCGAAGCCTGCGATCAGACCAGAGATCTGTTATTAATGACACGGATGACCGGGTCTCCAGCTTCTTCAAAACACTTTCCTTGACGTTCCTTACCAACTCTGGTATCCGTTTTCCCGGGGGGGCGCGAGCACAGGGCGGGAGCCTCACTGGCTATTAGTACGAAGGAGATGTAGCAGAGTCCCAACCGACACGACTATAGATCAATTTACAGCCTACCTCATCAAGAAGCTGCGCGCGCAGCGTGGCAAGTGTCAACGAAAGTCAGCGTTTCATCCATTAGCATTGTGTGAAAAAAAAAAAGAAAAAAGTTTTAGTTCACTTTAGCTTCAGGTGTCCTGATAGAAGCTGACAGGAGGAGCATCTCTGGACTTGGCACCGAGTCCAGATCACAGGTCCAGACAAGCCGTGACTAACTCACCGTGTTGGTGCGTACTTTCTGTCCATTATCTCAAGAAACAGTTTAAACATTTTCTACAAGTGACAGAGGCAGGCAACACCCAGTTACCAAATCTTGGATGATGTGATGGCTTCACTGTTGCCTTGGTGAATGCAGACTGTAGACCTGCACTTTCTGGGCAAAGATGCAATAGATGGCTGTGTGCGAAAGAATGGGTAGGATATCTGGTGATATGAAGAATTACATCAAATAGAAATCTTAAAAATTATGGTGTCAGATGTACAGTAAGTGAAAGTATGAAAACTTCATAACTGTAGTAAAATCTGTGTACTGTATTAGAACAACAATGTGTGGATCATATACAGCAAGGGCATTAAGGCAACCAAATAGTTTTCAAATAGAGTTACACAACGATATGGTTGACATGATACAATATGGCCAAACCAGTAATTTTCTTACCATAACACTGAAATAACAATCATCTTCAATGTGAATAAACGTCCATGGAAGAGGGATAAAAGAGACAGATGTGTATTTTTCTAAACATCCATCTAACACACAGTGTGAGAAAATTTGAAAAAAAACAACACAAACACACTTAAGCTCTAATGTTAGACTACATAAAGTTATATTTGCTTGTGTATTCAACCCCAAAATTAGCACTCTTAGAGTATGTGATGTATGCTTATAGCAAGGCAGGCTAAGCATATGTAATGTGTAACTTCTTCATAGAAGTGGAGAATGAATGTTAGTCTGTCTCCACTCTGGAGACTGCTGACTCCAGCTCTCTTATCCAGGATAGGCAGCGCGTTGTGTATCGTGTACGTCAGATTTCAAGTTGATTTGAACATACATACAGTACACATTAGCTACATAGCTTTACCTCAGCTGTCTTGTCATTTTTATCACAAGAAAAAACGTAACATAGGAATAAGACGCATGTCCTGACCCCTCACCCGTACACAAAGCTAACACTGCGTTTGCTAAGACATCCATTGTAACATTAAGTTAGCTAAAGCAGTGAGGTAATGTGCTAATTAAGCAATATTGCCTTCGAGAGTGTGCTTCAACTTCGGTGATGTGGTCAGCACACCATTGAGGGTAATATTGCAATTATACAACAATTACCAACAAAATAAAGAGTATAATAAAATATATATTCATGTTGATGGACATTTTGCTCTCAAAATGTTAAGTTTTTTGCGAGTGTGCTTCTCGTTTCCATGGAAATAAATGGGGTCTCACTAATAACTGGAACACAATCAGTCACGTCAGTAGACTCCTCCAACCATTCATTGAAACTGAGACCACCAAATAAATGGAAATTAACAACAAACCGATCCATTTTGTAGCGTATTTTTCAGCCGTTTCCTGCTCCTGCTCTGACAGTTACAGTGTTGCCATGGAGATGGATACAATTTTGCCACAGACTTGGCGGAGCAATATTTTTAGTGATGAGTCAGCCGTGCTGTAATGCTAATTTGAGCACGTTCTAAATGTCTTATTGACTAATCAGATTGCTTGGTCGGAACTACTTGTTGTATAATATGCTTGCGCGCCAAGCTAGGTGGTAAATAAATGGCAAGCAAATGGAACCGGTGTCCTGAAACATACTTTATACACATGGTTAGCAAATGTGTTTAGCCAGTATTCACTGAATCTCACTTACGCTTAGCTTACCTTTCTTTATGCCTCCTCTTTAAGTGCCGGTAAAAGTCGGATGTGGTCCCAGCTGTCTCCGTCAGCGTTGCTTTATAACTGTTAACAGTGACAACAATTTTTAAATGATAAATGAGTCAAGTTATTGGTTGTACTCGAAGTAATACGTACCACAGAAATGATATTAACAGGTAAATCCAAAAATGCACAGGCAATTTATTGATATCCCCACAGTTGTGGTCTTGACTGGTCTTGAAATGAAATCCGCTTTGTGTCAGCTAAACAAAACAATATCAAGGTTTGCTGTACACTCTGTGCTGGCAACAAAATCCTATCTAGCTTCAAAAACACAACGAATTTAAAGATTAAAGATAATTTGGAGTCAGAGCATGGCAGTCAAGCTAACAGAGCAAGTCCCTTTAGTTGATGTGAAGCAAAGAACTGCACTTAATGCAGGTCACGAGGTTCCGATGCTTTACTGCCGTCCACAGGGAAAACAACAACAGCTACAAGGGGTTCTGGGAAACTGCACGATTCCTCATGAAGTGCACTACCGCTAAACATCCAATAGGTGGTAGTATAATCCCACCTATAACAGAGGTCCTCCACCAGCCAAACAACAAAAGCTGGACTTTGGGGCAAAACCAGCAGGTGGGGGAGAGTTGAAGAAGTTGCTCGGACGTTCTAATCAATCAATCAATCAATCAGTCAAGCAAGCAAGCAAGCACATGCCTTGTATATTTCTCACCATGTGCAATAGTTTTTTCTCTGTAGTGCAATAACTTCACTTATACTTGTACATATTATTATATATATATTTCCTATATTTTTTACATTCTCTTACTTATTCTTATTGTCTCTTACTTATTCCGATTGCTCTTTGTTCTAAATGCTGGTACACTGTACTTTGTACCTGATTGTATTGTAACTCATATTTCATTCTTATTTAAGGTTTCTTTTTATTTGTCATTTCTTAGAAAATGAGAAATTAGAAAACCCTTTATTGTCATTATATGCATGATATAGCGACACTAATCACAGATTGTATTTATATATTTGTACTAAATCTTAAAGCATTTTCCTAATTTTTCAAAAATAGATGCATCATTGAGGTTATTTGACCCGCGTTAATACTGTTGCTGTGAAAGCAGAACTGAATCATTTCCATAGTTTATCATTGTCAAGATTGACTGTCACATGTTGTGGGTGTTAAATGCGTCCATCAGACGTGTTGAACAGTACACATACTGTTATTTCCTCAAAGTATTTCACTCAGCTTAGTTTGAAACAACTTCCTCTTCAGTTTTCATGTTATCTTGTTAAAGATGCGGAGCGTTCAAGACCTGCTGTTTATCCTCTGCAGTAAGTTCTTGACATTAAATGAATAAATATATCTGTTTTAGTATTGACTGATGGCAGAGAACCACACCTTGTTAATGGTCATTATACAGCAGGAAGTTAGAAATATCCTTTTCATGTCGTCTTTCTCTTCACAGTTGTTCTCAGTTATGTGACCAGAGCAGCAGGACTGATCCATGTGTTTGGATATGTGGGCAGAGATGTTGACGTTTCCTGCTCCTATGGTCAGGGTTATAAGTCTCATGAGAAGTACCTGTGCAAGAACGACTGTGGCAGCAGTGATGTTCTTATTACGACATCAGAAACAAAGAAGAACAAATTCTCCATCTATGATGACAAAGAGAAACAAACCTTCACAGTGACCCTCTCTGATCTTCAGTCTGTGGATGCTGGGAAATACTGGTGTGGGGTGACGAGGACTGGAAAAGATATCTACACTGAAGTAAAACTGGAACTAGAACAAGGTAAATAAAAGAAAACACAATTCAGTTTCTGCCTTAACTGAAGAAATCATATATAGGCAATAAATAAATAACAAGGACAGGATTACCAGCAATTTCTACTGTAAGTCAAATGTTCTACTCTGTTTACAAGAGTAATATTATGATTGAAGAATCAGAGACACAATGATGTACAATGAAGTGGAAATCACTTTAAACATCATTTAAACCACAAAGGATAATTTCAGTCTGAAAAAGGAAAAAAAAGTTGAGAACTTTAAAAAGGTTATTACAAATTATTCTACAGGTCTATAGCGTGATGTTCAAGGTGGAATGAGAACTCTATAAATGTCTATATGAGCCATAAAACATCAAACAATAACCTGAATCTAAACTTTACTGGTGTCTTTCTTACAGCCACTCTGTGAAGACAACTTGACTTGTACTTTTCTTTATCTTCTTGACAGATACTTGCTGTGACAAAGTGGATAAAATTCAAAGTCATGAAAGAGATTCAGTGTCCATCATTTGTCCGTATGAGTTGGAGTACCAGAACAACCTGAAGTTCATCTGCAGAGGAAACCAGCCCTCCACATGTCTGCAGCAGGCAGTCATCACCTCTGACAGCAAACAAAATGGACGCTTCACACTCACTGAGGACAAGGAGTCAAGAAGATTCACAGTGAACATTAACAAGCGGACCCAAGAGGATTCTGGGTGGTATCTTTGTGGTGTCCATAGAAACACTGGACTGGATGTTTTCTCTGCTGTTGAGCTGGAGGTCAAAGGTTTGATGTCTCAGTTACACCTCATATTACTGCAGTAAACTTATTTCATTTATAGTAGAACAGCAAAGACCAGTAAAGCTTTTACACCTCAAAATGTACTAAAGTACTAAAGGAAAGAAGAACGTATGCACATGTATCTCTAGTGTGGCCTGCACATAGACTACATTGTGATTCTTACATATTGTTGTTCTCTTTGACAGTGTGGTGTTGTGTGAAGACACTTGCTATGAGTGGTACTGTGACACGTCCAGTCACTCTGCAGTGTCCTTATCCACCACATCACCAGAATAACAGGAAGTTCCTCTGTAAGGGAGACCACCGCAACAACTGCACAGACGTGTTGTCCAATGGAAGCAGGTTCACACTGCAAGATGATGTTTCTCTCAGCTCCTTCTCTGTGATGATCACAAACCTGGAAGCAGGTGATGCTGCGATGTACTAGTGTGGTTCAGACTCACAGTGGAGAGCTGGAAACTACACCAGGATTCAACTGTCAGTGGGTAAGATCAATAGCAATAAATTAATGTCTTTCTTTGAGCCCAGCTGTGTAAATGTGGGTTTCCTGGTTGACAATGCTTTCACACTAAGTGTACATGATGTGCCCAAATAAGGACTTGTGAGAAGCTAGAGGCTCAAAACCTCATTTAACCACATCAGCCTTTCAACATCTGGTTAGATCAGTTGTTGCTTTCAGCATTTACCAAGAACATTTCTACTCATGTACTAATTCAGTGTTCACAGATTTAATAATCATCATCGTTTGTTATTATATTATATTATATTATATTATATTATATTATATTATATTATATTATATTATATTATATTAAATTTAAGCCTGTGCATCTAAAATAAATATTAATACCAACACTATTTTTCTCAAACAGTCACCACTAACATCTCAACCTTCGCTGGGGAAACCACAGTCAGTCCCAGAAATGAAACTAATTCAACAAAATCTACTACTAAAGTACTTGAAGGTACGTGTGTGTGTGTGGTGTGTGTGGGGTGGGGGGGGGGGGGGTGGGGGGGGGGGGGGGGGGGGGGGGGGGGGGGGGGGGGGGGTTGTTCTTGTTGTTGTTCTTGTACAGCTATCTTTCTGAGAACCAGTTTAAGTTTTACACCATCAGATTGAGGACATTTGTGTAAAGTGAGGACATTTTGGCCAGTCCTCACTTTTTTGGCCTCAATTTTTGGCTTTTTTGAAGGTTAAAACTTAGTTTTAGGGTAAAGGTTACAATTATGTTATGGTTAGGGTTGGTATTAGGCATTTAGTTGAGATGGATGGGGTTAGGGTAAGGGGCTAGGGAATGCATTATGCCAATGAGTGTCCTCACAAAGATGGCCATACAAACGTGTGTGTGTGTGTGTGTGTGCCACTTCTGCTGAGGACTCTTGAAACCAGTGTGCTTTCAGGAAGTCTATATTTTTACCCTGCTCTGTTTGTGGTTTTTGTTTTTCAGGCGGAGCTCTCTATGTGGTTGCCATTGTACCTGCTGTGCTGCTCATACTAATAGTGGCTCTGATCATAGTTTATAAGCAGAAATGTCACAAAGTACAAGGTATATTTCACCGTGCACAGACACGCTGTATTTACACACAGACAAATGTGTGACCATTTGTTTTGATGTGTTTTCTCAGAAACTGGAGTGGGCATCACCAGACACTGTGAGGCAGCAGGAGAACCCAAAGGTTCAGAAGAGGTAAGAAGGCTAGTATGCTAATATTATAATGTTAATAATAATGTTAATACTAAATAACAGTGAGACTAGTTTAATTTTCACTATTTCGGAGAATTTATAACTTTTCTGAGTAATTTCAAACTTTTGACGCCGATGGATGAACACGGAGACTGAGGGGAAGGTAAACACAGGTCCTTGACTGATGAGGTGATTGGGCTACAAATCATTTTACAGGCTCCTCTAAGATATTTAAAGTAAGTAGACTCTGGGACATGTAAGTGAGGACCTTTGACAGATTGACAGATGTTGGCGATAACATGTTTAGGCCCATTAATTTATTTCAACATAACACATCCACCCCATAGGGTTACACTGTAGAATCTTACCTCCGATATATCTAACATGGCGCCCATGATCTGAGTTGGCCACACTCTTATGTCCCACAGCTCTCTCTAATATATGGCTCGTATATTAGAGAGAGCTGTGGGACATACGTAATTTAAAGGCTGTGGGATCACCACAAAGCAAAGAGCTCTTTTACTAATGTAGTAAAATAAATAACGTAAAATTTTAATCAATTACTTATCACTGGATTTTAAAATATATGTCCATAACACCTTCTCCTTTGTGGTATGTTGAACCTATATCAGATTTATGCCAATGAAGAAACTGTCGGGTTCTCAAAGCAGACGACCTCTAAACTGCAGGACGCCTGTAACGTCTACAGCGACGCAGATGACGACCAACCAGACTACGAAAACTTCACAGCAACAGAAGAAATCTACTGTAATGAAAATTTCCATGTGTCTAATCGCAAGTGAATATTGAGATCTATTTATTATGTATAATGTATATTCATGGCTTTTTCTCAGTTACACATTTGCTAATGCCTAGTCGTGTTTATTGTTAATAATGCCATCTACACTCCCTGTTTTAAATTGTGGGTAAGAACTTTACTTTACAAATACTCAAAATATAAGTGACCTTCTTGTATATAAAGTGAGTAACTGATACAAATAAAAACATTCAGAAAGAGAAATTGAAAGCAATAAGGACATTTATCCATGTGATGTAGTTCACTACACATGTGTAGTAATGTATATGACAGTTTCCTATGCTTTATACTTTTTACTGCCCTACATGTTTCTAACAGATCCACTAACTGGAATTGTTTTCATATGGTCTAATTGGGCCTCCAAGTCATGTGTCAACGTCCAACATAGCATTGTAATAATTTATAATAATAGCCCTCACAGGGGACTGAGATTGAGTATTTTTACTAACTAACGGAAGTACGGGCCCAATACCTCAGTACCTTTAATTATTCTATGATTAATTGGAAACTTGGACATCACATGTGCAGTTAGCACATTACTTATGTTAATTTGTTCAGTTGAAGCCAAAAACAGATTTGTTACCTTGACCTTTGGCCTTTGATGAGAACTTTGTAATTTCATCATTGAGTCTAAGTGAATATTTGAACCATATTCGAAGACATTCTGTAACCACTTTAATATATTGGGCTACATAAATAAATTAGAAAAGAAAAGGAAAAGAAATGAATGTTTTACTAATTGCTTCATTTAATAAGCAAATCGTATGTATGGTTTTGTCCGGTTCCAATTTTTCCCATGTTTTTCTGTACCCTGCATGCATCAGATCAGATCGGCCAATCAAAAAACAAAAAACTGTAAACACAGAAATCGTAACGGTGATTAAAAGTTCAACGCAGGCGACGCAAATTATAAATGTACAACAATGTGTGTTTTATTTGTGGAATTTAAACAAATTATGAATATAAAACAATGTGTGTTCCATTCCCCAAAGTCATTTGGTCCAGAAAGCTCTTTCAATCGGCGGAACTTCCAGCATCTCAGCCTCTGTGTCGGCACCAATGGTCGACACTGACACAGAAACTGACTCGCAACCTGCAGTGAACTGGTGATTCACTTGGTGAACGAATCACTAACTGATCCGTTCTCCATTTGGTGCAATATAGGCTTAAGACCCAACACTAAGAGATGTGTTTACAGCCTTTCAAATAAACAAAGTATAGGCTTTGCGACTGTGTATGCTTTATTCCAATGAAATTAATACAAAAAATTATGAAAGTGGAAAATAAATATAAAGCAAAAGCACTGTTGTATATTTTAAAATATTAACACATCTTAACAATCGAAAATAAAAATAGGCCTCGTTCAGTTTAGTGCAAAGATCAAATTAAATATATGGAACCTGCATTACATGAACTTAAATAGGCTTAAATATGCAATAAAAAAGAAAATAAATAGCTTAAAATAAAAAAAGCAAATATCTAAATACATTTCTATACAAAAAAAATAAACAAACACAACAAAAATCTGCCGGCTAGCTGTGTCGTGATTTGGTGTGATTCTAGTGAGCCGCCTCCCCCTTCACACCACACACATGCACCGTCTCCCTGCACTATCTGCCAGCTAGCTGTGTCATTGGCTGAAGTTTCACGAAGAGTCCCGAGTCAGAGAATGCAAGCGCGGGCGCTCGCGGCTGAGCTCTGTTCAACTGAACTGAGAAAAGAACGAATCAGTTCATAAAGTGATTCGATACAGTTCGTTCACTGAAACTCAAACTCAAATCATTCATGAACGACCCAACACTAGTGGATGCATTCACCAATAATAACAACGTTATGACTTTTACGATTTTATTCTCGTAAATTTACGACTTTGATCTCGAAGTATGTGATTTTTATTTTTTTAAATCTGTCTCTGATTTTTTTTTTTTTTTTTTAATGTGTAATCCTACATCGTATTCAAGCAACATTGTCTTCGGTTTTTATATTTTTCTGTTAAAGATGTGGAGCGTTCGAGACCTGCTGTTCATTCTCTGCAGTAAGTTCTTGACATTAAATGAATAAATATATCTGTTTTAGTATTGACTG
This sequence comes from Mugil cephalus, assembly GCF_022458985.1. NCBI lineage: Eukaryota > Metazoa > Chordata > Actinopteri > Mugiliformes > Mugilidae > Mugil > Mugil cephalus. Next base: position 6,417,936 of record NC_061771.1, read on the forward strand.
ATGGCAGAGAACCACACCTTGTTCATGGTCATTATACAGCAGGAAGTTAGAAATATCGTCTTCATGTCGTCTTTCTCTTCATAGTTGTTCTCAGTTATGTGACCAGAGCAGCAGGAGTGTTCCATGTGTTTGGATATGTGGGCAGAGATGTTAACGTTTCCTGCTCCTATGGTCAGGGTTATGAGTCTCATGAGAAGTACCTGTGCAAGAACGACTGTGGCGACAGTGATGTTCTTATCACGACATCAGAAACAAACCAGAACAAATACTCCATCTATGATGACAAAGAGAAACGAAGCTTCACAGTGACCATCTCTGATCTTCAGTCTGTGGATGCTGGGAAATACTGGTGTGGGGTGACGAGGACTGGAAAAGATATCTACACTGAAGTAAAACTGAAACTAGAACAAGGTAAATAAAAAAGTGTTTCCACAGTTTACACGTATACAACATGTAAGATTGATCAACAATGAGCTTGTATCGTGTGGTTTTATTTCTTCTTGACAGATCACTGCTGCAACAATGTGGATAAAATTCAAAGTCATGAAAGAGATTCAGTGTCCATCATTTGTCCGTATCAGTTGGAGTACCAGAACAACCTGAAGTTCATCTGCAGAGGAAACCAGCCCTCCACATGTCTGCAGCAGGCAGTCATCACCTCTGACAGCAAACAAAATGGACGCTTCACACTCACTGAGGACAAGGAGTCAAGAAGATTCACAGTGAACATTAACAACCTGACCCAAGAGGATTCTGGGTGGTATCTTTGTGGTGTCCATAGAAACACTGGACTGGATGTTTTCTCTGCTGTTGAGCTGGAGGTTGAAGGTCAGAGGAAATAATAATGCTTCATTATGTTTATCATGTCACATAGTTCTGTAAAACTGTAGTAGGTTTAACAGTGGAAATATACCATGTCATCAATTTGAGGTGCAAACTTTATAGAGAGTTTGTAGTGAGTTTATCAGCCTCGCCTCAGGAAACCAGCACTGTGACCACAAACGTCACTGTGGAACCTGTCACGTCACACTCAACATATTGCACTAATACTCGGTGTGTGTGTGTGTGTGTGTGTGTGTGTGTGTTTGTGTTTGTGTTTGTGTGCTCACTTTCCCTAATGAAAACAGAACGCGATCAAACACAATGTGTTTTTGAGGAAGTGTATATCTTTAACTATCTTGGGTATTTTCTTTTCTTCATGTGACACTTTTAGTTTACATTCTCAGAGCTCCAGTCATGGTGATAAAGCAGCTGAAAGACAAGAACCTGTGTACCAAAGCCTCTGTGCAACAGAAGACATCTATTCTGTTTGTTTGTGCAGTGAAAACTAGATTAAGCACCTCCATGACAGTCACCTTACACTGTACATCCATGTCTGTCCACACTCATGCGACATTTGTAGTGAAGACGTTGAATGAATTTCATAGAAGTCTTTTTGTAGTACATCCTTTTCGCACAGTGAAGTAAACCAGTGACATATAAAATGTCATCCCTCCATCAGTTTATACAGTTAGACATTTATGTGAAACCTTGTCATAACTAGATTTGTTGTTTGTAGTTGAGGCCAAACAAATGATTTGTGACCTTGCCCTTTGGTCTTTGATGAGCACATTGTAATTAGTTCATCATACTTGGTGAGTAGCCTTTTATTTTTGTCCATCTTTTCTCTTGTTTTGTTGGTAGGGAGTGAGGGTAGAAAACCTGTTTTTTTATTGACTCCTTTTTTTCTTTTGGTTAGGCAAGTTAGTTTTCAATCCAGCTCATTTTTGTTTATTGTTTTAGGTGATGCTCACCCCGAAGACTTTATGTTCGTTTGGTTAAATAAATCCCTTCGTTTTGGACTGCATCTCTCCGTGTTCTGTGTTCTTTTTCATAAGAGTGGAAGAGGGAAAGTTGTTTTTTTTTTTTTATGTTATGTTAAGTTATCCCTAGGCCGGGCATAACAAGAAGCACAACAGAAGATAGTCCCTAAAAGACTTTAACTTTTGTTGTGTTTACTTTTATATGCAACAAAGCTACGGTGACAAAGTAATTTCCCCTGTGGATCATTAAAGTCTGTTTAAGTCTAAATCTAACACATATGGATAGTATGTGTATGTGCATGTGATATACATGTTAAGGATGGTCACTGATTTCAAGCAGTGGTTTCAAAGAGAAAAAGTTCCTCATGACAGAAAGATTGCTGATAAATAGATTTGAAGTTCTCTTTATGAAAACACGGAGCTTCTGATCTGGAGCACCACAAAACATATTGACTTCTGGTAAACGTTTCAAATGGCGCTCTCTGCTGGTGGCTTTTATTATTACAGTTAATATTCGATAGCCTACCTGATAATCGTCACGATTATCGTCAGAAATGAACTTAAAGCTGCAAGGTTGTACTTGTTTAAACTAAATAATTTGATGTCTATAATTGGATGCAATAGCTCATATTTATGTATCCAAACAATTTCACCCAGTTCTGTAGTCCTGCCTTAAAGTCCCTCATAAGAGGAGTCAAGGCCACAGTTGCACCAACATGTTGCAGATTCATAGTGCAAGATGAGTTTTGTTCCAGTGACAGTCATTGACCTGAAAGCAGACGATGCTGGGTCATGCTGCAGAGGGTGGGACTCTCTCTGGTGTGGTGGAAACCAAGATTCAACAGTCAGTAGGCGCATGTATATGAATAAATGCATTGGTCACATACTGTTTACACTGAGTTCCTGTTATTGTTGGTGTTTATCAAAACGTATTCAAGTTTAAGTTATATAATGAATATGGACATACAGTGCAGAATATAATTTGAGTGTATTCACATTCCAACTGAAGGAAAGGTGCAGGATTGGAAGATTGGACAGTTGCCTCATGCCTGTTGTTATGAACATAAGAGACTCTTAGTGCACATGAAACAAGCCACCGTTACAGTGCAAAAACAGAACAAACTCATCAGAGAGATTGAACGTTAAGAGTTGCGACATAATAAGTCTGATTGACTCTGAGAAACACACACACAGACACATATTTCTGTCTATCCCATTCATAGACCTCAAGAAGTTCGCCTCTCTATAATCGGCCTATATTTTAGCCCAAACCTAGACGATAGGATTTAATGCATTAATCATTAAATATTAAACGGAAAAAAACAACTGTAAATTGTATAAACGATGACCAAATGTTGATTAAAACATTTTAACAGTCATTTCCCAATTTACAGTGTAGTTTAGATTTAGACTCGATTTAGACGTCTAAATCAAGACCTCATATCAATGTCTATTTTCTATCTAGATGATTGAATTAAATAATGAATACCGACCAAAAAAATAACTGTAAGTTGCACAATGGTGTCCAACTATTGGACTAAAATAATCTGAATGGCCATTGATCAATATAAATAAAGTTTAGATTTAGCCTTGATTTAGACGTTTAATCAACGTCTAGATTTAGCCTCGTTTTCATTATTTTTTTATGTTGTTTATGTTATTTTAATATCTTATGCTTTATTTCTTAGGCATAAGATTATGCCAACCATGTTTAGGAATATTTAGATATCACTATTAACCTATAGCTAAATATAGGCAGTTTGCAATCGGGGACAATCGGGGACAGTAGCCTAAATCTAAATAAACATGGACGAAATATGTACCGTCAGTGGATCCCTCCCTTTATGACTCTGTGATCCCTTCTCACTAGGACGTAGCAATACGCGGAAAGTTGTCTTGTGGAGCAGAAAATAAGGGTCGGGCGATACTGGGAATTTTGGTATCGATCTGATACCAAGTAAATACTGGGCTAGTATCGCCGATACCGATTCCGATACCACTACTTTTTCTTGAAACGTCATGATCATTGCATAACTTCATAATTTGGCCTTTAATTAGTTGATAATGATTATGATAAAACACAGGACAAATATTTTGGCAAAATAAGCCGTGTTCTCTTAACTACTTACGATTTAAAACAATTTACAGTAGCCTATACATTTTAAATAATTCCCCTTTTACTACATAAAATTATATGAGTTTAAGAGTATTCATGAGCGCCTTGTGCTAACATTTTTGAGAACCGAGCGGATCTCAGCGATCTGTTAAAGTGATGCGGTTTTTGAATTGCCGTAGCTCACAATGCAATTACAGTGCAAAATAAGAAAACTAAATTTATATAGTAACTAATCAATTGAGAAAATAAGTAAACAAAAAAAAAGCAACAGTGTAATAATAAATACAAAAACTGCTCAATGAGGGAAATGCTGGCTCATTAATTTTCCACCACAGAATGAGCCTGTAGCCTGTGTAATTGTCCTCTCTTTCAAGTACCGACGTATTTCAATAAGGGCATCAGTACCAGCTGTGCGATGCTGCTGTGATGCTAAGATTTGAGAGTCAAACTCTGTCCATATCAACCTTTTACTAGAGATGAGGATGAAGAAGCTTCTGTCGCACAGACCTGGAGAAACGCTGCGCTCGCATGAACTCAGTGGCCAGTAATTTACTGGACGTATAGAAGAGAAACTGTAACAAAAGTATCCAGCCCTACCCACCTCTGTCTTCTTTCATTGTTTTTTGGGGATATTGTAAAACGTAAGTCTGTATTTTTAGACCTTAGCTCTATCGCAGCGCCACACACAGATAGACGCATATGACAGCGTTACTTCCGGTACTGACGGTCCTAAAGATGGCCCGTTTGACGTGTGTGACGTCACAGTGAAACTCATGAATAGGTGAGTGTTCAGGTACGTCATTGAATGTTGTATTGTCCTGCAATGTTTGTACATTGAATCGTCATCATCCGTTTGCGAGCTAAGCTATGGCTTGCCTGCTACGACGAGCGCATCGTCGACGATACGTTCGGACAGTTTTTTCAAAACATTTATTAATTTCTGAACCATATGAGATAGAGACCAGCAGTACACTGCATTTGAATTCGTGGGATTTCTGCTTTCTGGAGGTCCATGTACCTTTTGTTATTGGATTGTATCTCGTGACATCACGTAAAACAATGGACATGCCACACACATTTATTTATTGCTTTGTTTGCAGAAGCTGTCGTTAAAATTCAAAGAAGCCAGAGATGAACATCATCAGCACAGCAATGGCCTTACATTTTAACTGGCCTCAGCTCGCGTGGAGGAGGGGGCTAGGAGGCCCAGGACACCGATGGTGTAATTTTTGTTTAGAGTTTCAAGAGTTTTTTTACTTTCTTACTTTTTTGTTTTAAGTGATTTTTTAATATAAATAAACAATTTTATTTTATTTTTGTTATTTTTTTTCACCACATTTAAAAACATTAACCAAAAGGTTATTTTATTTTGTTAATATTGTTTGAGTTTGTGTTGTTTATTTGCTTGAAATGTATGTTTTAGTAAGAAATTAAAATATGTATATTGCACTTTCTTTAGTTGTGATGGTTGGAATTGTTTTCAAAATGTATTGATTGAGATATTACAGTAGGATAGTTTGGTTAATGTTCACATCAAGAGATAGATAGACAGACATTGTGGGAAATTACTCACTTGATGACTTCACTTAAAAATAGCCTACATTAAAAAAGAAATCAATTTATTATTTTTTAATAAGGTAAATATCTTGTCACGGAGTATGAATTTGTTTGTAATGGTGGTAACTACTGGTGATGGTGCTATGTAGCTTATAATAAAGTGGTAGCCGTTTAAAACATATAAAACTAAACCTATAAACTTATCTAAATGTATAAAACTTAAAGTTTCACTGATTTTCAAACTGAAGGGTGTACAGTAACGCACTGTTAAGATGAGCTCACGCTGTTTATATTCAGTTCTATTGTTTATATTGTGTTCCATTAGTTGACATTGTTGCTGCACTTGGAGAGTGTGTCTGCATGTTCCTGATGACAGTGAATGCACCATAAGAACAGAGTTTTCCGAGCCGCAGAGCCGTGGGTTTGAGCAGACTGTCGCATGTGTACAGGTTTTAATAACGTGCAGAATATCTCTTAACTTCCTTCCTGAGACGCATTCATCTATTTACTCTTCAGATGTGATGACTGGGACGACTCGCCAGGGGACTGACACTCAATAAATATGCGTCTCTGAATGCCAAGGAATACAACCCAGTTAGCTCAACGTCAAACTTAACTGTTGTTTTTTCAAAATATTTCACACAGCGTAGTTTGAAACAACATCCTCTTCGGTTTTTATATTTTTCTGTTAAAGATGTGGAGCGTTCAAGACCTGCTGTTCATCCTCTGCAGTAAGTTCTGGACATTAAATGAATAAATATATCTGTTTTAGTATTGACTGATGGCAAAGAACCACACCTTGTTAATGGTCTTTATACAGCAGGAAGTTAGAAAATATCCTTTTCATGTCGTCATTTCTCTCAAGTTGTTTCTCAGTTATGTGACAGAGCAGCAGGAACTGATCCATGTGTTTGGATATGTGGGCAGAGATGTCGATGTTTCCTGCTCCTATGATCAGGGTTATGAGTCTTATGAGAAATACCTGTGCAAGAACAACTGTGGCAGCAGTGATGTTCTTATTACGACATCAGAAAAAAGAACAAATACTCCATCTACGTTGACAAAGAGAAATGAAGCTTCACAGTGACCATCTCTGATCTTCAGCCTATGGAATCTGGGAAGCTGGAGGTCAAAGGTTTGATGCCTCAGTTACACCTCATATTACTGCAGTAAACTTATTTCATTTATAGTAGAACAGCAAAGACCAGTAAAGCTTTTACACCTTCTCAAAATGTACTAAAGTACTAAAGGAAAGAAGAACGTATGCACATGTATCTCTAGTGTGCTGACTAGACCTACATTGTGATTCTTACATGTTGTTGTTCTCTTTGACAGTGTGGTGTTGTGTGAAGACATTTGCTATGAATGGTACTGTGACACGTCCAGTCACTCTGCAGTGTCCTTATCCACCACATCACCAGAATAACAGGAAGTTCCTCTGTAAGGGAGACCACCGCAACAACTGCACAGACGTGGTGACCAATGGAATCAGGTTCACACTGCAAGATGATGTTTCTTTCAGCTCCTTCTCTGTGATGATCACAAACCTGGAAGCAGGTGATGCTGGGATGTACTAGTGTGGTTCAGACTCACAGTGGAGAGCTGGAAATTAATTAATGTCTTTCTTTGAACCCAGCTGTGTGAATATGGGTTTCCTGGTTGACAATGCTTTCACACTAAGTGTACATGATGTGCCCAAAAAGTACTTGTGAGAAGCTAGAGGCTCAAAACCTCATTTAACCACGTCAGCCTTTCAACATCTGGTTAGATCAGTTGTTGCTTTCAGCATTTACCAAGAACATTTCCAGTCATGTACTAATTCAGTGCTTTATTATATTATATTAAAGCCTGTGCATCTAAAATAAATATTAATACCAACACTATTTTTCTGGAAAGCACCACTGTCATCTCAACCTTCGCTGGGGAAACCACAGTCAGTCCCAGAAACAAAACTAATTCAACAAACTCTGCTAGTAAAGTGTGAATTCACTCAATTTGTATTTCGGATTTATACAGATGAAGAAACTGTCGGGTTCTCAAAGCAGACGACCTCCAAACTGCAGGGCGCATGTAACGTCTATGGCAATGCAGATGATGACCAATCAGACTACGAAAACATCACTGCAACAGAAGAAATCTACTGTAATGAAAAATTCAATGTGTCTAATTACAAGGGAATATTGGGATGTCTGTTCAATTTTTATTAGTGTTGGGCATCGTTTTGATTTTAACAATTCTGATTCTCAATTTCGATTCCTGTTCTAAACGATTCTTTGACGTGTAGTTCAACAGGTCACAAATATTTCACAAGACAATTTTTTTATTTGAAAAAGCCTTTACACAGGCCATTTTTATTTATTCAAATTGTCAGTTAACTTGATACAGTTTAATTTGGTTGCTGTACTGTAACTGTGGTATTCAATCATAAGGGAGGGTCCCTAACTGTAAAACTGAAACTCGTTGAAATAACACTACAAGTTGGCAGCAGTCTAAAAAACAAAGAGCTGGGTCAAGCGACCCGGGTCAACGACTCGGCAGTCGACCCTGGATTTTATTGTATTTTTATTGTTTTTTCTCTCTGACGCTGATATATCTGCCTGTTACATTCTGACTCAATAGCCTGACAGACTGTATCATTGTAGCTTCAGCTCAAAAACAAGTTTTGGTCTACTCCCATAAACACTGATCCGAAGGGCAGAGATTTTGTTCTTTTCATTAGCCAGATTCTTTGGTCTTAGCCTCCACCTTTTCCTCCCACTTAACCTTACTGATAGCTAAGTCCTTAATCTTCCACCTTGTAGCATCCCTCCGCACCCAAGCATCGACTCTGACTAGTTTAGATAAACTACTGAAGTTCCTTTCATCAACAAGTAGTTTAACTACTGGAATTTCTCCTATGCAGTAAGAAGTCATTGGATGAAATCCTTTGCAGTGCAAGGGATTCAGGGGTTTTCAGTTTCCTCTTCTGGCCTCTGGTCAGTACTGCTGAGAAAGCTCTCCCTTTGAAGTTTTTCTATGCCTTCTTTGGCATTTGCTGTAATCTCTTCATTTGATATTTTCGGCCACTTCTCCATTGGCCACCTCAGAAACTTGGTCGCTCCTCGTTATAATGTCATCAATGTTTACGTCTCCCATAACTGTCCCACTGACAAGCTGTGTGAGCTTTGCCTTGGATTCAACCAATCTAACTCGGACGCCTTGCTCAGTATCCCACCTGCGGTATATCACAGCTCCAAAGGGAGAATGTTATTCCCCAAGGTTTTCCAACCCAGCCAGCTGGTGTGAGGCTTCTATGGAAAGTGATTCTGCCATGATGGACATGTCTTTCATGACAAGTACCTCTCTCTCTTCTGCTTGGTGGGAGAAACTAAGCCGGTTGGATTGTAGAGGATTAAAGCTCTCTTCTGGTCAGTGGGTCAGGAGTCTTCTCTCTCACTTCCTCTTCATGGACGTCTTGGCCTGTTCTTATTTTCTTTTACTTTGAGAGTTTGATTGAGGATATGATATAAAAGCCTGTCCTACTGGACCATGTATTCACCCCTAGGCTCTATTTACACCCTCTTTCATCTGATTTGGAAGTATTATGATCTGCTTTCCTTGTTGATTTCCTGATCCAGGTTCTTCTGCCCGGAGTTCGCCAGCCTCCCACTTTGTCCTGACCAATGGCTTCAGGAAAAATCCACCAGCTCCAAACTTTCTCGACACCATGTATGGTCTTATCCAGCTTCTTTGGTCACAGTGGGACGTGAGGACACCATCAACATAGCTGTCATCCTCTATGACTCTTCGCTCTTCCTTCAGGTGTGTAAACACTGGCAGCCTCATCGTCTCACGCATAGCCAGCTGTGCTATGCATCCTCCTGGTCCATCACCCACGTTCACCCTAGTGATCGCATACTCTCCGATCTCCTCATCCTGAGTATCTCTCCATAGAAATCTGTTGAAGTGCATCTCCCGGTCATCCAGCCACACAGAGTTATACATCTTTTTAATGTCCCCCAGAGCTGCAAAAACTCCTCTCCTGAACCTGTGTAAAACTGCCCGGATGAGATTAAGGACATCAGACTCTTTCAACAGGAGTCATACTCAGTCCCTTGAATTTTTGGTTGCTGTTCTATACAATGACTATTGGTGTTGTCAAGGAGTGGGGATGTGGTGCTATTAAGTGGCTCACCTACCACACTGGTCCTTTCCAACTGTCAATACTCTCCTAGGTGAGTTTTCCTTGCAGCTCCTCTCGCGTTCATTTCATGCATTTGAGCTGTGTAGGCAGCTTGCCAGTTCTGGATCCCTCCAATGCTGTTTTCCTGTCCTCAGAGCTTCCACTGCATCCTTTTATAGGAAGAGAAGTCAGGTCTTCATCGGGTTATTTTGAGTCCCAGTGTAGGAGTATCACTGTAGCATCTGCTTTTACACAAGTGAGGCCTTGCTTTATGATTTCAAGCTCCTTTTCCTCATTCAATGTGTCATCTCCTTTCCTCTTGCTGACAGCTATTGCAGCAACATCACTGCACTGTGGTTCACAGCTGCTCCAAAAACTCTGTGCTAGCAACTGTGGTCTCAGCATGTCTCTCTCCCTCATGATCTGTCTCATGAGTGGCGCGAAGTGTATTTCAACCGATGTACTGTGACGTTCACTTCCCTCAGAGATCTGGATGAGCTAGCCTCCTACAGTTTTTCCCACAAGACAAGGTCTCCAGTGATCTTCACTCTTTGTGGGGCAAGTATACTCTGGCTAGTAAGCAATGCTCTCTGGTCTCTTCAAATCCTCCATTTCAATTTCTGAGAAGAACCTCTTCAATTGCTCAGGTTTGATGGCCCTGTGGACTTTGGCCATTTTGTATAGCCCATTGCAGATGAGTCCATCAGCCTGTTCCATCCATCTGGGTGTTTTGACTCTTACCCAGAGTAGATATTGCATGGTGGTAACCTTCATAGCCATTCCTCTGACTCCCTGAAAAACTAATGTGACCTTCTCACTTCTCAACTTAAGTCTTTCAGCAGCTTTATGAGTCATGTAGTTGGTATCCAGTGCTAATGTGACCAAGTCCAGTAAATACAATGAAGAACAGGTATCAAAAAGTACCAGCAGAGGCTGCAATTGCTGGACAATTGACACAAGCAAATTTTACAGGTAAGAAGAGCCATAGTTGTGCAGTCAATGAATAATGATATTTGTTTGCAAAAATGAAATGAATGAAAAGAGGACCTAAAAATAAACAGAAACGGATGGTTATAATTTTATAACAAAAGTCTTTATTATACAATGATAAGAATACTAAAATGAGTACTATGCCAACTACTAGAATAAAATAACATAAATACTAGACAGGGTACTCACTGCGGGGAGATTCTATCGCCAACCCCAACAACCACCATGTGTGTACATCGTGAGTACTGCAAACTGCACACTGCAACAGAAAGGGAAAATCTACACACCAGTAAAGGGACCACTGCACTGCAAACCTACCACCATGAATGCAATGTGTGTGTGTGTATCCCACACGTACTCCCTGCAGGTCCTCCCTCTGCCTAGAACAAAAGACAAAACAAAATGTAGTAAAAAATCTGTTGGTTCACAGCCATCAACCATTAAAACAATGTGCACAATATATAGACATCAAGGATAAAACTACAAGCAGTTAAACAGTATGAATGCGAGTCAGAAAGGTAAGAGTTTCCCAGTCCTTTAACCAAATGGTTGGTTATAATCAGTCCTGATGCTACAGCCTGGTTACATTCATCCCGACAAAGCAGCAGTCTGGCACCAAATCCGTCAACAAGATTACTGCTGGAGCTGGCCCAGGTAGGGTGACTGGCTCGGTGCAGTGGCTCGACCAGGGGAGCAGTGAACGCAGACTCTTCTCCTGACATCCAGAGGCCCCAGACAAAGAGAGGGGTTACAAACTCATTTAAACAGGAGTTTTTTCACCAGACAGCAGCTTCACTTATATGTCTACACATCAGTCCTCCCTGACATCCAAAGGCCCCAGACAAAGGTAGTAATTGTCCACACCTGAGATTATAAAGGGGGAAAGCTCCTTCCTTACCTAGATGGGCGGGACTTCCCACTCAGGTGTCAGCCCTCACACTAAGTTAATCAGGGATCCAATTTTCTGACCTGCATTGGCAGTGACTTCTAGCAGCATCATAATAACTGGTAGCTCTTCCAATCCGTTTGCTGCCACCCGTCCCAATCCGTCTCAATACTTAAATCCTTACCACTTAAAGAAGAAATCTTTCTCTCTATTCTCTCTATGCCTTTCGTCTCCACAGATAACACATCCTTCTTTCCATGTGTAACATGTGAAAGCAGGTTTCCTTTCAAACTTCCTCTCTTGCCTCTCTGGTTTCTCAGTGACTCTGAGCTTTTAAAGTTTCTCCAGAATAACCTTTTGAGTTTTCAGGAAGTTGAGGAAGCTATCTAAATGATTGTCTCTTGTGACATTATTGCGGGGGTTCACCACAAATACAAGCCAGTCTTTCTTTAGGGCACCTGGTAACTTGCTTTCAATTGACTTGGTTACCATTGGGTTCTTGATGGTTCCAGGTCCCCGAGCTCTGTAAGATGTTCTAGAGCTTTCTCAAGTTTTGGATTAAATCAATCACCTTTCTTGGCTGATTTGTTCTTAAGGCAGGAATTTTCTCAAGTTCTTCAATTATCTCCAGGATGATTGTAGATTTATTTCCAAATCTATTTTCCAATACACAGAGCATATCTTGGGCAGTGTTGTACACTGACAGGTGGTGGTCTCTGGAGATCGAGACTGTCCAAAAGTTGCATTTTTTTCACTTCCACTGAGCCGATGGTTTCTCTCTGATTTTGCCAGCTCTCCCAGTCCCTTTTCCATCGATGAAACTCTCTTTTGCAACCATAGAATCTGGGCAGGCTAGTTGGCTTAATTCTCACAATTGGTGCGGTGTTTGCAGCTGGTGTAGTTGCTATGCTGGCTGCTGAATATGCCACCTCTGCACTTAATCCTTTGCAAAACCTTTGGGCTACAGGAAACTCTGCTCTTCTCATTTCAAGCTTATTCTTGATCAATTTAAGTTCCTTAACTCTTTCCAGACCAGGTTTCTCCTGTGTCATGAAGGTCATCTGTGCTTCATAGCCATCTTGATTTGTGGCAGTGACTAGTATTGCATCAGCATTATCACAAGCTTTCTCTGCCTCACGGATTGATGTCTTCAGTTTACCCTTGTTACAGACACAGCCTGAGACAGCTGGGGACTTCATGGGGGCTTTAAGTGTAACTAATGCTTGTGTGTGAAGTTTGGGGTGAATGGTGGGAATAAGAAAGTGTTGGGAAAAAGGGTGTGTGTGCAACACGTTTTGGACATAATAACTCCGTAGGTGAAGCCTGACAGAAAAACTTTTGTCTAGATAAATTCTGCACCAGCTGTTGTTACGGCTTGTTACGGCCGTTCGTGTTCTCTGGAAAAGAGCGTCAATAAAGTTGGTGTTGTGACCAGCACCCCGTTTCAGTACTCCTCCTTCTCAAGAGGTACCCAGACATTATCGGGTTTCCAACTACCCTACGAGTCACAAGTAGAAAGGCAAGTGCTCTCCCATGTTGGTCATGTCTGTTCTTACAGTCTCGGGCAACTGCCAGTACGGTACCAGTAGCTAGTGCTCGACTCCTCTGGTGTTACTGCCAATTCCCTTCTGAGCCCTGCTGATGTATTGAACCACATGCCTACTCATCTTAGCCACAGTGATGCCTGACAGGGCAAAATGTGCATAATGTGCCGAGACAGGTTATTATATATATATATACATAAAAATATACTGATATATTTTTGCATATGTGACATCACAAAGTCACGTTTTCAACATGAGAACAACTCGTGTAATAACACGCAGCGACACACACAGTAAACAACAATGGAAGGAGGATAGAGATGCACGTTTTATAGCTGGAAATACCACTACTTAGAGTTTGTGTCAGCTAAAGAAAACAATATTAAGGTTTGCTGTACACTCTGTGCTGGTAACAAAGTCCTATCTAGTTTCAAAAACACAACATTGAATATAAAGGTTAAAGATAATTTGGAGTCGCAGCATGGCAGTCAAGCTAACAGAGCAAGTCCCTCCAGGTGGTGCGAAGGAGAGAACTGCACCTAATGCAGGTCACGAGGTTGTGTTCATGGTGTGAGAATTAATAGACGGCACACATTAGCTTTGTTGTAATGATGCTTTACCGTAGTCCACTGGGAAAACAACAACAGCCACAAGGGGTGCTGGGAAACTGCATGACTCCTCGTAAAGTGCACTGCCACTAAACATCCAATAGGTGGTAGTATAATTCCACCTACAACAGAGGTCCTCCACCAGCCAAACAAAAACTGGACTTTGGGGCAAAACCAGTAAGTGGGGGAGAGTCGAAGAAGTTGGTCAAACAGTCCTATGTTTATAAAGTAAAGGGAGGTAAAGTAACTTGTAATCTAAATGATTTACTTTTAAAATCAAGTACACAGTAAACTAAGTAACTTTTAAAGGAGTAATCAGTGAACCATAATTGGATTACATAGGGTAACTATGGCAACACTGGTAGAGACAGTATATAGGATCAGAAGTGCCAGATTAAAAATGAAATATATGCAGTGTTGGGCACATTACTTTTAAAAAGTAATTAGTTATAGTTACTAGTTACTTCTCCCAAAAGGTAACTGAGTTAGTAACTGAATTACTCCACTATAAAAGTAAGTAGTTACCAGGGACAGTAACTGTTGCATTATTAATTTTTTTAAGTTTAAATATATCTAATAATTTGGGTTTTTATATTTATTGCACCTCAGACCCCAAATGGTGGATACATACCACTTTCACATCGAAAGACCCGGGTCGACTGGACTTTGGTGCTATCACGGCAATCATCGGCAAAAGTGGCAAATCGGACCTCCTGCTGTGAGAGCTGCGTCATCGTGTACATTGCAGATAAAGCTGCAACTTGTTGATGACCTGAAGAATGGACCTGTCAACCCCCAGGTCTTTCGTTAAAAAGGTGGGAGATCGCTATACAAGTTGTATATAAACACAGTCACACAGTAGACCGTTCACCTATGAGCTTCCATTAACGATTGTGTATCAACACATTTGATTAGTTTGATTGAAAAAAAGGAACAAAAATCTCTGCCCTTCAGAGATCAGTCTTTATGGGAGTAGACCAAAACTTGTTTTTGAGCTGAAGCTTCTACAATGATACAGTCTGTCAGGCTGTTGAGTCAGAATGTAACAGGCAGATATATCAGCCTCAGATCGAAAGACCGGGGTCGACCCTGCCCAACTGGTGACGGGGCTTGCAACAGTTGTTTCGCCCCTCCCTCCTCTCCTCAAAAAAAACAAAAAAACAGCTTTAGTTTGTAACGCGCCCCATTTAATTGTCAGTAACGGAAATGGCGTTACAACGATGGAAATAGTAATTAGTTAGATCAGAATCAGAATCAGCTTTATTAGCCAGGTATGTGAACACATACAAGGAATTTGACTCCGGTCACTTTGCTCACTGGTGCAACAAAAAACACTTTAAGCATAAAAATAGAACATATGAAGGAAGAATAGAAAAACTGTACAACATAAATAGACTGAATTAAAAATAGTATATACATCTATGCATCTGTATATAGTATATACAGTGAGTATGAACATGAATATGAACAGTACTATGTACAGAATGTAATGGGGTTTATTATGAGAATGGTCACGTGCTCTGTGACTGCTCAGAGTTCATCAGAGCGACAGCCCGTGGAAAGAAACTGTTTTTGTGGGGGGTGGCTTTGTCGTACAGTGCTCTGTAACGCCGGCCTGAGGGGAGGAGTCTGTGAGGGGTCAGTGGAGATTTTACCAGCCCGCTTCCTGAACCTGGACCGGTACAGGTCCTGGATGGAGGGAAGGTCTTGAGCAGGTTTAGCTCCAGGTGGTTCTGACTGCACCAGAGAACCAGCTGATCCACTGTATGCAGACTCGTCCCTGTCCTGGATGAGTCCAATGACGGTGGTGTCATGTTCAAACTTCAGGAGTTTCACAGAAGGGTCCCCAGAGGTGCAGTCATTTGTGTAGAGGGAGAAGAGCAGTGGGGAGAGAACACACCCCTGGGGGGCGTCAGTGCTGAGAGTCCGGGTGCTGGATGTGGAACTTCCCAGTCTCACCTGCAGGTATTCCTTTTGTGATGGGGATGGTGGGGGTAGTGGTTTGTTGTTTTTAAAAGTGCTGAAGGTTTTGGTCTGCACACACATGTCCTCACAAAAACTGATGTGTGATGTCACAGTATCTGTCAGTTCATTCAGGTCTGAGGCTGCAGCTTCAAAGACGCTCCAATCAGTGCAGTCAAAGCAGGCCTGTAGTTGCATCTTTGTGTCATCTGTCCATCTCTTCACAGTCCTCACTACAGGCGTGGCACGCTTCAGCTTATGCCTGTAGGTTGGGATGCCTGTCTGTAGATTACCCCATTAGTGAAAAAGGTAATGCTGTTAGTAACGCTGTTTATTTTAACGGTGTTATTCCCATCACTGAATATATGAATGTACCATTTAACAATGTTAACTATGCACCAGACATCATACAAAAGAGCCACAGTCTGTCTATCTATCTATCTATCTATCTATCTATCTATCTATCTATCTATCTATCTATCTATCTATCTATCTATCTATCTAGCACATGCCTTGTCTTAACTCATATTTTCAGTTTTTTTTTTGTCCATTCTTAGAAAATGAGAAATTAGAAAAGCCTTTATTGTTATTGTATGCATGATGCAGCGAAGCTCCAAGGATATTCTCTTAAAACCGTCACTTTTCAGAATAAAATACAAACATACATAAAAATAAACTATAATCACAGATTGTATTTATTTATTTGTACTAAGTCTTAAAGCATTTTCCTCCTAATCTTTCAAAAATAGATGCATCATTGAGGTCATTTGACCCGTGTTAATACTGTTGCTGTGAAAGCAGAACTGAATTATTTCCATATTTTATCATTTGCAAGAATGATTGTCACATGTTGTGGGTGTTAAATGTGCCCATTAGATGTGTTGAACAGTACACACTGTTATTTCTTCACAGCGTAAGTTGAAACAACTTCCTCTTCAGTTTTCATATTATCTTGTTAAACATGTGGCGCATTCGAGACCTGCTGTTCATCCTCTGCAGTAAGTTCTTGACATTAAATGAATAAATATATCTGTTTTAGTATTGACTGATGGCAGAGAACCACACCTTGTTAATGGTCATTATACAGCAGGAAGTTAGAAATATCCTTTTCATGTCGTCTTTCTCTTC
This sequence comes from Mugil cephalus, assembly GCF_022458985.1. NCBI lineage: Eukaryota > Metazoa > Chordata > Actinopteri > Mugiliformes > Mugilidae > Mugil > Mugil cephalus. The sequence continues at coordinate 6,434,691 of NC_061771.1, forward strand.
ACAGTTGTTCTCAGTTATGTGACCAGAGCAGCAGGAGTGATCCATGTGTTTGGATATGTGGGCAGAGATGTTGACATTTCCTGCTCCTATGATCAGGGTTATGAGTCTTATGAGAAGTACCTGTGCAAGAACGACTGTGGCAGCAGTGATGTTCTTATTACGACATCAGAAACAAAGAAGAACAAATACTCCATCTATGATGACAAAGAGAAACGAAGCTTCACAGTGACCATCTCTGATCTTCAGTCTGTGGATGCTGGGAAATACTGGTGTGGGATGACGAGGACTGGAAAAGATATCTACACTGAAGTAAAACTGGAACTAGAACAAGGTAAATAAAAAAGTGTTTCCACAGTTTACACGTATACAACATGTAAGATTGATCAACAATGAGGTTGTGTCATGTGGTTTTATTTCTTCTTGACAGATCACTGCTGCAACAATGTGGATAAAATTCAAAGTCATGAAAGTGATTCAGTGTCCATCATTTGTCCATATGAGTTGGAGTACCAGAACAACCTGAAGTTCATCTGCAGAGGAAACCAGCCCTCCACATGTCTGCAGCAGGCAGTCATCACCTCTGACAGCAAACAAAATGGACGCTTCACACTCACTGAGGACAAGGAGTCAAGAAGATTCACAGTGAACATTAACAACCTGACCCAAGAGGATTCTGGGTGGTATCTTTGTGGTGTCCATACAAACACTGGACTGGATGTTTTCTCTGCTGTTGAGCTGGAGGTCAAAGGTTTGATGTCTCAGTTACACTTCATATTACTGCAGGAAACTTATTTCATTTACAGTGGGGGAAATAAGTATTTGATCCCCTGCTGAATTTGTAAGTTTGCCCACTTCCATAGAAATGATCAGACTCTGGTTTTTATGGTTGTTTACTGGTTATGGGTATAGACAGAATATCAGTCGAAAATGCATAAAAAACACACAATCTAAAAGTTATAAATTGTTATGTATTTTATTAAGGGAAATAAGTATTTGATCCCCAACAATTCACTTAGAATTCAGGCTCCTACAGATTGGCTGGTGCGCATGTGGCACACAGCTGTGCTCAGTCAACTAATTACCAATACTCCTGATCTTAACTCGTCATGTATATAAAGCACACCTGCTCTAAGAATCAGTTTCTTACATTCCAACTTCTACAGCACCATGGGCAAGACCAAAGAGCTGTCAAAAGATGTCAGGGACAAGATTGTAGACCTGCACAAGGCTGGTATAGGTTACAAAACCATCAGCAAAAGGCTTGGTGAGAAGGTGACAACTATTGGTGCCATTATTCGCAAGTGGAAGACCCATAAAAGGACCATCAACTGTCCTCGGTCTGGAGCTCCCCGCAAAATCTCGCCTCATGGAGTGAAGATGATGATGAGAAAGGTGAGGGAGCAGCCTAAAACAACACGGCAGGAGCTTGTTAATGATCTGGAAGCAGTTGGGACCTCCGTCACCAAGAAAACAGTTGGCAACACACTGCGCCGTTATGGATTTAACTCTTGCAGTGCCCGCAACGTCCCCCTGCTCAAGAAGGCACATGTACAGGCCCGCCTTAAGTTTGCCAGTGAACATCTAAATGACTCAGAGAAGGCTTGGGAGAAAGTGCTGTGGTCTGACGAAACCAAAGTTGAGCTATTTGGCATTAACTCGACCCGCCGTGTTTGGAGGATGAAAAAACGTGAGTATGACCCAAAGAACACCATACCCACGGTTAAGCATGGAGGTGGAAACATCATGTTTTGGGGCTGTTTTTCAGCAAAGGGTACAGGGCAACTTCACCGCATTATGGGGCCAATGAATGCAGCCATGTACTGTAACATCTTGGACAAAAACCTTCTTTCCTCAGCAAGAACACTGAAGATGCCTCGTGGGTGGGTTTTCCAACATGACAATGACCCAAAACATACTGCCAGGACAACAAAGGAGTGGCTCAAGAAGAAGCATATTAAGGTCATGGAGTGGCCTAGTCAGTCTCCAGACCTTAACCCGATCGAAAACCTGTGGAGGGAGCTGAAGCTCCGAGTTTCCAAGAGGCAGCCAAGAAACTTGAAGGATTTAGAGACTGTCTGTAAAGATGAATGGGCCAAAATCCCTCCTGCGCTGTGTGCAAACCTGGTGACCAACTACAAGAAACGTCTCATCGCTGTGCTTGCCAACAAAGGTTTCTCTACAAAGTACTGACTTGTGTTGTGCTTGGGGATCAAATACTTATTTCCCTTAATAAAATACATAACAATTAATAATTTTTAGATTGTGTGTTTTTATGCATTTTCGACTGATATTCTGTCTATACCCATAACCAGTAAACAACCATAAAAACCAGAGTCTGATCATTTCTATGGAAGTGGGCAAACTTACAAATTCAGCAGGGGATCAAATACTTATTTCCCCCACTGTATAGTAGAACAGCAAAGACCAGTAAAGCTTTTACACCTTCTCAAAATGTACTAAAGTACTAAAGGAAAGAAGAACGTATGCACATGTATCTCTAGTGTGGCCTGCACATAGACTACATTGTGATTCTTACATATTGTTGTTCTCTTTGACAGTGTGGTGTTGTGTGAAGACACTTGCTATGAGTGGTACTGTGACACGTCCAGTCACTCTGCAGTGTCCTTATCCACCACATCACCAGAATAACAGGAATTTCCTCTGTAAGGGAGACCACCGCAACAACTGCACAGATGTGGTGACCAATGGAAGCAGGTTCACACTGCAAGATGATGTTTCTCTCAGCTCCTTCTCTGTCATGATCACAAACCTGGAAGCAGGTGATGCTGGGATGTACTGGTGCGGTTCAGACTCACAGTGGAGAGCTGGAAACTACACCAGGATTCATCTGTCAGTGGGTAAGATCAATAGCAATAAATTAATGTCTTTCTTTGAACCCAGCTGTGTAAATGTGGGTTTCCTGGTTGACAATTCTTTCACACTAAGTGTACATGATGTGCCCAAATAAGGACTTGTGAGAAGCTAGAGGCTCAAAACCTCATTTAACCACATCAGCCTTTCAACATCTGGTTAGATCAGTTGTTGCTTTCAGCATTTACCAAGAACATTTCCAGTCATGTACTAATTCAGTGTTAATAGGTTTAATGATCATAGTTTGTAATTTAAGGATGAACTACACTGAATGATGAAACACTTACACTGCTTGCACAATGAAATAGAATAAAGTCATAACATCAGTGTGGTTATATTATCTCACAGTATGACACTCTGTTATTTTTCTCCCTGTTTAAACTCTGGCTAAACTCAAACTGCTAAAGTGGATTAATGTGAACTGTAAAGTTGATCGGTTCCTTAAAGTGCTCAGCGCTATATAGACTGGACATATGGCCTATTCACTCAGGTTGTTTCATTTGCTGTTGAGCTGGAGGTTGAAGGTCAGAGGAAATAATAATGCTTCATTATGTTTATCATGTCACATAGTTCTGTAAAACTGTAGTAGGTTTAACAGTGGAAATATACCATGTCATCAATTTGAGGTGCAAACTTTATAGAGAGTTTGTAGTGAGTTTATTTTTTCTCTAACAGCCTCGCCTCAGGAAACCAGCACTGTGACAGAAACCAGCACTGTGACCACCAATGTCACGTCACACTCAACATATGGAACTACCAAACACACTGAAGGTGCGTGTTTGTTTGTTCAGTTTCACTAAAAACACAAACAAAACGTGTTTTGTGAGGAAGTGTATGTCTTAAACTGTCTTGTATATATTTTTTTTTCCAGATGTGACACTTTTAGTTTACATTCTGCCTGCAGTACTGGTGCTACTGATCCTGCTGTTTGTCCTTGTTGTGCTTTTTAAAAACAAAATCTACAAATGTCGAGGTAGATTTTCCACAAACCAAACATGAACACACAGATGGAGACAGAGTCAGAGATGGGCTGTAATATTCTCTGATGTGTTGTTTCAGGAGGTGGAGTCAGTGTGATCGCATTGAACAGTGCTGAAGCAGGAGTAGAGGTCAGGGTAAGTAAACACAGCTACAAAACCTTTCTAGTCGTCTTTCTCGTGTAGTGGAGACAGTATGGGGGATCAGAAGTGCCAGAATAAAACATAAATATATGAAGATACCATTTAATAATGTTCACTACACACCATCATACAAAAAGGCCACAGTGACAATTAAACCATCTTTAAAGACAACTGTTGTATTTGCTCTGGAAATGTAAAGACCTGACATTTTCTCACCTGAAATAGAAAGGATTTCTTCTTCTAGTGGCATGATTTCACTGAGTAATCGTCCACCATTTAATTTAGACACAATCTTGAACAAAAGGTACAGTTGGGATGCCAAATGAAAAGTCAGAGGGACAGTCAAGACTCATGTAGGACGCCCACGGACGTCACTGTGTCAACTTTTGATTCAGAAGAAACAGAAGTAACAGTTTCTTTCATAATCTGTTGCCTATCAATAGAGATGTACACTATATCCACCAGTGCACTTACTGTATGTCTATTTCTTTATGATGTATCATTGTTTTCTTTTGAGTTGCAGGGATCCAGGACAAGAGCTGTCCTGCTCAGAGCTGGGTTTGTACGTGCAGCAGAGCTCCAGTCATGGTGATGAAGCAGCTGAAAGACAAGAACCTGTGTACCAAAGCCTCTGTGCAACAGAAGACATCTACTCTGTTTGTTTGTGCAGTGAAAACTAGATATAAGCACCTCCACGACAGTCACCTTACACTGTACATCCATGTCTGTCCACACTCGTGCGACATTTGTAGTGAAGACGTTGAATGAATTTCATAGGAGTCTTTTTGTAGTACATCCTTTTCACACAGTGAAGTTAACCAGCGACATATAAAATGTCATCCCTCCATCAGTTTATACAGTTAGACATTTATGTGAAACCTTGTCATAACTAGATTTGTTGTTTGTAGTTGAGGCCAAACAAATGTTTTTTGACCTTGCCCTTTGGTCTTTTAATGAGCATATCGTAGCAATATATGTCTGGAGCACACATTCATCTGTAGTTATGCTGTGTCATAAAATTTTCACAGAAGAAAGTCTCTAAGAAGCCTGAGAAACCTGAGAGTCCCATTGAACTTCAGGAGAGGTGCTGGGGACTGGAGGAGCGGAGAAGGAGGTTCAGGTCAGGGATGCCGCCTGTATTCATGGGGAATGTGGGGTTTTTGGCAGTGAAATGGATGGACTGTGTGCACTTGATGGGACCCAGAGGGAATGTGTCATGAGAAGAGCTTTGGAGACCTGGTTTATAGGACCACGGTGCTTCTGTGCCCGGCTTCAGACACTGCGGGCGGACACACTCTGTTAGTTTTCATCCTTCCTTCAGCGGACAGCGACAAGGAGGCACCATGCCATGACACGATCCATGCCACTGTTGCTGTGCAACAGACGAAACAACGTCGGACACTGTTTTGCCAACTATTTTTGTATATTTTTTCAGAATTCGAATTCTGCACATTTTTTTGATTACACTTTTTATTTTACTTTAATCTAATCTCATTTTATTTTATCTTTTGTTGTGTTTACTTTTATATGCAACAAAGCTACAGTGACTAAGTAATTTCCCTTGTGGATCATTAAAGTCTGTTTAAGTCTAAGTCCAACACGTATGGATAGTATGTGTATGTGCATGTGATATACATGTTAAGGATGGTCACTGATTTCAAGCAGTGATTTCAAAGTGAAACGTTCTTCATGACAGAAAGATTGCTGATAAATAGATTTGAAGTTCTCTTTATAAAAACACGGAGCTTCTGATCTGGAGCACCACAAAACATATTGACTTCTGGGAAACGTTTCAAATGGCGCTCTCTGCTGGTGGCTTTTATTATTATAGTTAATATTCGATAGACGATTATCGTCAGGAATTAACTTAAAACTGTTGTACTTGTTTAAACTAAATAATTTGATGTCTATAATTGGATGCAATAGCTCATATTTATGGATCCAAACAATTTCACCCAGTTCTGTAGTCCTGCCTTAAAGTCCCTCATAAGAGGAGTCAAGGCCACAGTTGCACCAACATGTTGCAGATTCATAGTGCAAGATGAGTTTTGTTCCAGTGACAGTCATTGACCTGAAAGCAGACAATGCTGGGTCGTGCTGCAGAGGGCGGGACTCTCTCTGGTGTGGTGGAAACCAAGATTCAACGGTCAGTAGGCGCATGTATATGAATAAATGCATTGGTCACATACTGTTTACACTGAGTTCCTGTTATTGTTGGTGTTTATCAAAACGTATTCAAGTTTAAGTTATATAATGAATATGGACATACAGTGCAGAATATAATTTGAGTGTATTCACATTCCAACTGAAGGAAAGGTGCAGGATTGGAAGATTGGACAGTTGCCTCATGCCTGTTGTTATGAACATAAGAGACTCTTAGTGCACATGAAACAAGCCACCGTTACGGTGCAAAAACAGAACAAACTCATCAGAGAGATTGAACGTTAAGAGTTGCGACATAATAAGTCTGATTGACTCTGAGAAACACACACACAGACACATATTTCTGTCTATCCCATTCATAGACCTCAAGAAGTTCGCCTCTCTATAATCGGCCTATATTTTAGCCCAAACTTAGACGATAGGATTTAATGCATTAATCATTAAATATTAAACGGGAAAAAACAACTGTAAATTGTATAAACAATGACCAAATGTTGATTAAAACATTTTAACAGTCATTTCCCAATTTACAGTGTAGTTAAGATTTAGACTCGATTTAGACGTCGAAATCAAGACCTCATATCAATGTCTATTTTCTATCTAGATGATTGAATTAAATAATGAATACCGACCAAAAAAATAACTGTAAGTTGCACAATGGTGTCCAACTATTGGACTAAAATAATCTGAATGGCCATTGATCAATATAAAATAAAGTTTAGATTTAGCCTTGATTTAGACGTTTAATCAACGTCTAGATTTAGCCTCGTTATCATTATTTTTTTATGTTGTTTATGTTATTTTAATATCTTATGCTTTATTTCTTAGGCATAAGATTATGCCAACCATGTTTAGGAATATTTAGATATCACTATTAACCTATAGCTAAATATAGGCAGTTTGCAATCGGGGACAATCGGGGACAGTAGCCTAAATCTAAATAAACATGGACGAAATATGTACCGTCAGTGGATCCCTCCCTTTATAACTCTATGATCCCTTCTCACTAGGAGGTAGCAATACGCGGAAAGTTGTCTTGTGGAGCAGAAATTAGGGCTGGGCGATACTGGGAATTTTGGTATCGATCAGATACCAAGTAAATACTGGGCTAGTATCGCCGATACCGATTCCGATACCACTACTTTTGATAATGATAAAAACACAGGACAAATATTTAGGCAAAATAAGTTGTGTTCTCTTAACTAATTACAATTTAAAACAATTTACAGTAGCATACAATTTTTAAATAATTCCCCTTTTACTACATAAAATTATATGAGCTTAAGCGCCTTGTGCTAACATTTTTGAGAATCTCAGCGATCTGTTAAAGTAAGCGGTTTTTGAATTACTGTAACTCACAATGCAATTACAATGCAAAATAATAAAAAGAAATTCATATAGTAGATAGTCAATTGAGAAAACAAGTAAACAAAAAAAAAAAGAGTGTAATAATAAATACAAAAATTGCTCAATGAGGGAAAAGTTGGCTCATTAATTTTCCACCACAGAATGAGCCTGTAGCCTGTGTAATTGTCCTCTCTTTCAAGTACCGACGTATTTCAATAAGGGCATCAGTACCAGCTGTGCGATGCTGCTGTGATGCTAAGATTTAAGAGTCAAACTCTGCCCATATCAACCTTTTACTAGAGATGAGGATGAAGAAGCTTCTGTCGCACAGACCTGGAGAAACGCTGGGCTCGTATGAACTCAGTGGCCAGTAATTTACTGGACGTATAGAAGAGAAACTGTAACAAAAGTATCCAGCCCTACCCACCTCTGTCTTCTTTCATTGTTTTTTGGGGATATTGTAAAACGTAAGTCCTGTATTTTTAGACTTAGCTCTATCGCAGCCGACCACACAACAGATAGACGGCATATTGACAGCGTACTTCCGGTATCTGACGGTCCTAAAGATGGCGCCGTTGAGACGGTGTGACGTCACAGTGAAACTCATGAATAGGTGAGTGTTCAAGGGTACGTCATTGAAATGTTGTATTGTCCTGCAATGTTTGTACATTGAATCGTCATCAATCCGTTTGCGAGCTAGCTATGGCTTGCCTGCTACGACGAGCGCATCGTCGACGATACGTTCGGACAGTTTTTTCAAAACATTTATTAATTTCTGAACCATATGAGATAGAGACCAGCAGTACACTGCATTTGAATCGTGGGATTTCCTGCTTTCTGGAGGTCCATGTACCTTTTGTTATTGGATAGTATCTCTGTGACATCACGTAAAACAATGGACAGCCACACACATTTATTCTATTGCTTTGTTTGCAGAAGCTGTTCGTAAAACATTCAAAGAAGCCAGAGATGACATCATCAGCACAGCAATGGCCTTACATTTTAAACTGGCCCCAGCTCGCAGTGGAGGAGGGGGCTATAGGAGGCCCAGGACACCGATGGTGTAATTTTTGTTTAGAGTTTCAAGAGTTTTTTTCTTTCTTTCTTTTTTGTTTTAAGTGATCTTTTTAATATAAATAACAATTTTATTTTATTTTTGTTATTTTTTTTCACCACATTTAAAAACATAACCAAAAGGTTATTTTATTTTGTTAATATTGTTTGAGTTTGTGTGTTTATTTGCTTGAAATGTATGTTTTAGTTAAGAAATTAAAAATATGTATATTGCACTTTCTTTTGTTGTGATGGTTGGAATTTGTTTTCAAAATGTATTGATTGAGATATTACAGTAGGATAGTTTGGTTAATGTTCACATCAAGAGATAGATAGACAGACATTGTGGGGAAATTACTCACTTGTATGACTTCACTTAAAAAAATAGCCTACATTAAAAAAGAACAATCAGATTTATTATTTTTTTTAAATAAGGGTAAATATCTCTTGTCACTGGAGTATGAATTTGTTTTGTAAATGGTGGTAACTACTGGTGATGGTGCTATGTAGCTTATAATAAAGTGGTAGCCGTTTAAAACGTATAAAACTAAACCTATAAACTTATCTAAATGTATAAAACTTAAAGTTTCACTGATTTTAAAACTTTGAAGGATGTACAGTAACGGACTGTTGAGATGAGCCCACGCTGTTTATATTCAGTTCTATTGTTTATATTGTGTTCTATTAGTTGACATTGTTGCTGCACTTGGAGAGTGTGTCATGTGTGTGTGTGTGCATGTTCCTGATGACAGTGAATGCACCATAAGAAAATAGTTTTGAGCCGCAAGAAGCTGTGGGTTTGAGCAGACTGTCGCATGTGTACAGGTTTTAATAAACGTGCAGAATATCCTCTGTAACTTCCTTACCGAGACGCATTCATCTATTTACTCTTCAGAAGAGACTGACGGACGACTCGGCCAGGGACTGACACTCAATAAATATGCGTCTCTCTGAATGCCAAGGAATACAACCCAGTTAGCTCAACGTCAAACTTAACTGTTGTTTTTTCAAAATTTTTCACACAGCGTAGTTTGAACAACTTCTTCTTCGGTTTTTATATTTCCCTGTTAAAGATGTGGAGCGTTCAAGACCTGTTGTCCATCCTCTGCAGTAAGTTCTTGACATTAAATGAATAAATATATCTGTTTTAGTATTGAGTGATGGCAAAGAACCACACCTTGTTAATGGTCATTATACAGCAGGAAGTTAGAAATATCCTTTTCATGTCGTCTTTCTCTTCACAGTTGTTCTCAGTTATGTGACCAGAGCAGCAGGACTGATCCATGTGTTTGGATATGTGGGCAGAGATGTTGACGTTTCCTGCTCCTATGGTCAGGGTTATGAGTCTCATGAGAAGTACCTGTGCAAGAACGACTGTGGCAGCAGTGATGTTCTTATCACGACATCAGAAACAAAGAAGAACAAATACTCCATCTATGATGACAAAGAGAAACGAAGCTTCACAGTGACCATCTCTGATCTTCAGTCTGTTGATGCGGGGAAATACTATTGTGGGGTGACAGCGTTTTTCAAAGATATCTACACTGAAGTAAAACTGGAACTGAAACAAGGTAAATAAAAGAAAACACAATTCAGTTTCTGCCTTAACTGAAGAAATCATATATAGGCAATTAATAAATAACAAGGACAGGATTACCAGGAATTTCTACTGTAAATCAAATGTTCTACTCTGTTTACTAGAGAAATATTATTATTGAAGAATCAGAGCACAATGATGTACAATGAAGTGGAAATCACTTTAAACATAATTTAAACCACAAAGGATAATTTAAGTCTGAGATGAAAAAGGAAAAAAAGTTGAGAACTTTAAAAAGGGTATTACAAATGTGGCAACACGAGGGATAATTTACTCAGTTATGTCTCAAAACTCTTTTCTCTTTTGTATACAACCGACAACGCCACCTTGGGTTAGGGCCCAAGGACCCGTATTAAAGGTCAATTACCAACGATTACAAAAGGATACAGGTTCGTTCAATCAGGGAGAATAGGAGACGGAGTTCAATTATCACATACAAAAACTTTATTTTGGTACTCTAAAATAAAAAAGGCATGGGACAAAATGAAAATAATAAAAAACGGAGCCAACTGAGAAAAAGGATACGAGCTGGGGCTTACCGGCTGGAGGAGGAACCAACATGGGGAGTGACGTCCACAATAAAAATGAAAAGGGGGGCACCCCACTCACACAACCAAAAAAACGTGAGGAGCGCACCAAATAAGCAGGGACCACCACACACACAGGGGACCAACACCACCCGGGGAAGAACCACCACCACCGTCCACCTCCAGCTCTAGGGAAAATAAAGCACAGTCAACAGGGCTCACAATTAAAGGAAAACAAACAATATCCCACAATATAAACGAATTAAAGAATAATCAATTAATACACTAAGGAATAATACAATTAGATTAATCAAAAATCAAATTAACAAACAGATTAAAAAGTCTCTGGCCAGAGATATCTACTCAACAGTAATCGTAACTAATCCATTTCTGACAAGTAACTGAGGGCTGAAATTAAGAAGTTTTCCCCCCAAATAGAACGTAAATAATTACAATAAACTCCCAAAATGACACCTTACTCAAGCAAAGGAAACCACTTAACCAAAAAAATAAATAACCACAATAAACTTTACTATTAATCAGAAAAAGCAAAATATAAATAAATGAATAAACAAAATTACACCACACCTTGAGAATTACATTTAAAACGCACACACACGCAAACACTCACACACACACGCAATCCAAACTAGGGGCTGAGGGTCCGGACTGGGCTCGTAATGTCCAGCACAAGCGGTAGCCACACACCCACGAACGCGCACCGCCACACGTGCAATAGCAGCAGAAAACCCGGGCCAGCAGCGCGAAGCAGGTCGACCCAAAACGGCCGTCAAGAACCCAAAGTCAGGAGCAGCGAAATAACAGGAGCAGCGAAATAACAGGAACAACGAAGTAGCAGTAGCAAGGTAGCAGTAGCGAAGTGGCGAGGCAGCCGTGGCTAATCAGCCGGGATTATTCAGTACCAGTCTTACTGGTACTGAAGGGGTGAAGACTGTCGACGTAGCGGCGAGGGACAGCCACCACAACACCAACAACCAGCACTGTTAGAGGGAGAGTGGAGAAAGGAGGAGGCTCAACACCTGGCCAAGACAATTAGCAGCAGCAGCACACCGCAACTCACCTAAACGCCAGTGATAGCGACCCCAGTGCCCTGCCAGGACCGCGTCAAGGATGCCGGATCTATCGGAAAGGTTATGTTTGAATTAACTGACACTAACAAGTGTGCACCTTTACCGGCATGCTAATGCGTGCCTACCTGTCCGATGCGGTGAGCAGCGGGGACAACCTGGAAGTGGGCGGGCCGACGAGGCAGGAAGCGAGAGGACAGGGGGGAGAAACCTCTCCTACTTTTATCCTCTCTGGGTGACTAATGATTGGCCAGAGAGGGCAGGGTGAACCAGAAGTATTCAAGACAGTGTCGCCTCATACCACTACACAAAGTTTGAAATCAGATTGCAATGGAGAACAAATTATTCTACAGGTCTATAGCGTGATGTTCAAGGTGGAATGAGAACTCTATAAATGTCTATATGAGCCATAAAACATCAAACAATAACCTGAATCTAAACTTTACTGGTGTCTTTCTTACTGCCACTCTGTGAAGACAACTTGACTTGTACTTTTCTTTATCTTCTTGACAGATCACTGCTGCAACAATGTGGATAAAATTCAAAGTAATGAAAGTGATTCAGTGTCCATCATTTGTCCGTATGAGTTGGAGTACCAGAACAACCTGAAGTTCATCTGCAGAGGAAACCAGCCCTCCACATGTCTGCAGCAGGCAGTCATCACCTCTGACAGCAAACAAAATGGACGCTTCACACTCACTGAGGACAAGGAGTCAAGAAGATTCACAGTGAACATTAACAAGCTGACCCAAGAGGATTCTGGGTGGTATCTTTGTGGTGTCCATAGAAACACTGGACTGGATGTTTTCTCTGCTGTCGAGCTGGAGGTCAAAGGTTTGATGTCTCAGTTACACTTCATATTACTGCAGTAAACTTATTTCATTTATAGTAGAACAGCAAAGACCACTAAAGCTTTTACACTTTCTCAAAATGTACTAAACTACTAAAGGAAAGAAGAACTTATGCACATGTATCTCTAGTGTGGCCTGCACATAGACTACATTGTGATTCTTGAAGACGACTGGTTGCAGATGTTCACAATTAGTTCAAATGATAAATACTGAAGAAACAGAGACACACAGACACAGCACAATGGTGTGTGATGAAGTGAAAATCATTTTAACTCGTCATTTAAGCCAAAAACTGTAATATGATTATACAAAGGGAAAAAAAGTTGAGAACTTTAAAAAGGGTATAACAAAGGTTGATATCAGATTACAATGGAGAACAAATTATTCTACAGGTCTATAGCGTGATGTTGAAGGTGGAATGAGAACTCTATAAATGTTTATATGAGCCATAAAACATCAAACAATAACCTGAATCTAAACTTTACTGGTGTCTTTCTTACTGCCACTCTGTGAAGACAACTTGACTTGTACTTTTCTTTATCTTCTTGACAGACACTTGCTGTGACAAAGTGGATAAAAGGGAGAGTTATGAGGAAGATTCAGTGTCCATCATTTGTCCGTATGAGTTGGAGTACCAGAACAACCTGAAGTTCATCTGCAGAGGAAACCAGCCCTCCACATGTCTGCAGCAGGCAGTCATCACCTCTGACAGCAAACAAAATGGACGCTTCACACTCACTGAGGACAAGGAGTCAAGAAGATTCACAGTGAACATTAACAAGCTGACCCAAGAGGATTCTGGGTGGTATCTTTGTGGTGTCCATAGAAAAACTGGACTGGATGTTTTCTCTGCTGTTGAGCTGGAGGTCAAAGGTTTGATGTCTCAGTTACACCTCATATTACTGCAGTAAACTTATTTCATTTATAGTAGAACAGCAAAGACCAGTAAAGCTTTTACACCTTCTCAAAATGTACTTAAGTATTAAAGGAAAGAAGAACTTATGCACATGTATCTCTAGTGTGGCCTGCACATAGACTAAATTGTGATTCTTACATGTTGTTGTTCTCTTTGACAGTGTGGTGTTGTGTGAAGACACTTGCTATGAGTGGTACTGTGACACGTGCAGTCACTCTGCAGTGTCCTTATCCACCACATCACCAGAATAACAGGAAGTTCCTCTGTAAAGGAGACCACCGCAACAACTGCACAGATGTGTTGACCAATGGAAGCAGGTTCATGCTGCAAGATGATGTTTCTCTCAGCTCCTTCTCTGTGATGATCACAAACCTGGAAGCAGGTGATGCTGGGATGTACTGGTGTGGTTCAGACTCACAGTGGAGAGCTGGAAACTACACCAGGATTTATCTGTCAGTGGGTGAGATCAATAGCAATAAATTAATGTCTTTCTTTGAACCCAGCTGTGTAAATGTGGGTTTCCTGGTGTACATGATGTGCCCAAATAAGGACTTGTGAGAAGCTGGAGGCTCAAAACCTCATTTAACCACGTCAGCCTTTCAACATCTGGTTAGATCAGTTGTTGCTTTCACCATTAACCAAGAACATTTCCAGTCATGTACTAATTCATCATAGTTTGTTATTTAAGGATGAACTACACTGAAGGATGAAACACTTACACTGCTTGCACAATGAAATAGAATAAAGTCATAACATCAGTGTGGTTATATTATCTCACAGTATGACACTCTGTTATTTTTCTCCCTGTTTAAACTCTGGCTAAACTCAAACTGCTAAAGTGGATTAATGTGAACTGTAAAGTTGATCGGTTCCTTAAAGTGCTCAGCGCTATATAGGCTGGACACATGGCCTATTAACTCAGGTTGTTTTCATTTGTCCGTTCTCATACTGTATTTGTTCTCTAAATCCTCCCCTTCTAATGTAACTCTTCCATTCTACAAAGAAGTGCAAAGGTCACATCGCATGACATTTATAAATACTAGAAGAAGAAAAAATGATAATAGATCACCAGTAGTATATTACTTTTTTTAACCAGTATCTGTTACAAGTTCAGTTGTTGAGATAACCGTCTACATTAAATAAATACATTTAAATTGCCTGAGCATTATATTATATTATATTATATTATATTATATTATATTATATTATATTATATTATATTATATTATATTATGTGCATCTGAAATAAATGTTAATACCAACACTATTTTTCTCTAACAGTCTTTCTGGAAAGCACCAATGTCATCTCAACCTTCGCTGTGGAAACCACAGTCAGTCCAAGAAACAAAGCTAATTCAACAAACTCTGCTAGTAAAGTACTTGAAGGTACGTGTGTGTGTGTGTGTGTGTGTGTGTGTGTGTGTGTGTGTGTGTGTGTGTGTGTGTGTGTGTGTGTGTGTGTGTATGTGTGTGTGTGTGTGTGTGTGTGCATGTGTGTGTGTGTGGTTATGGCTTTACAGTTATTGTATCCCATGAATGAATGGGAGTCAATTAAATATCCTCTTGTTAAAAGACCCGTTGAGTTAAAATGCACGGCCACCATGAATAAAAAGGAAAGAAGTGAGGCTGCAGCTCTGATAGTCAGTGCCACTTCTGCTGTGGACTCTTGAAACCAGTGTGCTTTCAGGAAGTCTATATTTTTACCCTGCTCTGTTTGTGGTTTTTGTTTTTCAGGCGGAGCTCTCTATGTGGTTGCCATTGTACCTGCTGTGCTGCTCATACTAATAGTGGCCCTGATCATAGTTTATAAGAAGAAATGTCAAAAAGTACAAGGTATATTTCACCGTGCACAGACACACTGTATTTATACACAGACAAATGTGTGACCATTTGTTTTGATGTGTTTTCTCAGACACTGGAGTGGGCATCACCAGACACTGTGCGGCAGCAGGAGAACCCAAAGGTTCAGAAGAGGTAAGAAAACAAAAGTCAAAAGTCTAGCTACAATTTGTTGTCATGTCTATGAAAACAACAACTCTTTGATGATATTATTGTTAGTAAGACATAACTAATCTAAAGGCTGTGGGATCACCAAAAAGCAAAGAGCTCTTTTACTAATGTAGTAAAATAAATAATGTAAAATTTTAATTAATTACTTATCACTGGATTTCAAAATATATGTCCATAACACCTTCTCCTTTGTGGTATGTTGAATCTATATCAGATTTATGCCAATGAAGAAACTGTCGGGTTCTCAACGCAAACGACCTCTAAACTGCAGGGCGCCTGTAACGCAGGCGACGCAGATGACGACCAACCAGACTACGAAAACTTCACAGCAACAGAAGAAATCTACTGTAATGAAAATTTCCATGTGTCTAATTACAAGTGAATATTGAGATGTAGTTATTATGTATAATGTATATTCATGACTTTTTCTCAGTTTCACATTTGCTAATGCCTAGTCGTGTTTAGTGCTGATAATGCTATCTACACTCCCTATTTTAAATTGTGGGCACTTTACCATTACTCAAAATATAAGTGACCTTCTTGTATATAAAGTGAGTAACTGATACAAATAAAGACATTCAGGACATTTATCCATGTGGTGTAGTTCATATGACAGTTTCCTGTGCTTTTCTCTTTTTACTGCCCTTCATGTTTCTAACAGATGTTGTTTTCATATGGTCTAATTGGGCCTCCAAGTCATGTGTCAACGTCCAACATAGCATTGTAATAGTTTATAATAATAAAGCCCTCACAAGGGACTGAGATTGAGTATCTTTACTATCTAACAGAAGTAGGGTCCAATACCTCAGTGTATTTACAAGGTTTTAATGTTACTTTTAAATTAGATTGAAATAAGTGTTGTTTCATTGAACCAGAACACGATTGGGGTTTTTCAAAGAGAGAAAGAAACACAAATGAAATACACGGGTCTTTAAAAGACGTGGTCAGCGGGTCACACCTGTCCAGTCAGTTTAACTTCCAGTAAACAAAGTTTGATACTCGATGGTCCAACCAGGACTGGAGCTTTCTCCAGAAAAGTATGGATGTCCAACTTTCTACAAACATACAGTCTTGCTGTTACATGGCTTCACCATAGAAAAGTGGAATCATATTAAGTAAGTAATGAATGAATGAATATAAAGCATGAATGAGTCCATAATTGTTGCTTGTGTCTTGTGTAATTATACTGGCTATTTTTTTCGGCTCTCTAAGTTTGACATTTTGATCATTTATCAGCCTTTTGTACGACCAGTATAATGACAATATTTCTGAGTTTAACACTTTTACCTTGGGGATGATCTGTGTCA
This sequence comes from Mugil cephalus, assembly GCF_022458985.1. NCBI lineage: Eukaryota > Metazoa > Chordata > Actinopteri > Mugiliformes > Mugilidae > Mugil > Mugil cephalus. Next base: position 6,451,542 of record NC_061771.1, read on the forward strand.
CCTTCATGGGCTCCCACAACTCCGGCAAGAGCTGTGTCACCCACTATGGTGGCCACTCTCTGGTCGAAGGGGGTGACTTCCTCCCCTCCTGTCCCCCACGCTCATTGCAGTCTGTGTCACTTCTGACACCTTCTTCCACTGACTGCCTGACGACAGGCTACCAAATAGAATATTTCATTTAATACTTCATTTAATAACACTTCGACCTCACACTCTTTTTCGCTTTACTCCTGCTGAAAATCTGATCGTGCAGAGTGGGGAACCCACGATGCAGGCCCTATTTAAATTAATTTGCGTATTTAAATTGGGGCGTGGACAGGGAGGAGTTTGGCACTTCTACATGTGTATTCAATTCCACATTGATTCAGATGTACAAAGGAAAAGTGCTTGGATCTATGCAAATTATTTTTTTATTTCTGAATAGACAATGAGCCAGGAGAGGGCACATCCACTGGCATCGCCAAGCTGCATCAGTGATTGTCTGGATCAAATGATTACCTTCTTTGGAGATATTAACAACACAATAAATGGTTGAAATGACATGCTGCTGGGCTCGTATCACTTCCTGGGGTGGGTCAAGGTCCACTGGTCCAGCATCCAGTTCCTATGGTGGTGGATGTACTCTGGCAGTGGTATACCGTGGCAGTGTGCCACGTTGTGCAGGACACCGTAGGCCATTGCAATGTGGCACACCTTCTCCGGTCAGTAGAGCAGCACTCCCCCCGACCTGTCCAAGCAGCCCCAGCGTCCCTTCAGCAGGCTGATTGCCCTCTCCACCACTGCACAAGTGTGGGAATGGAGGTCATTGTACCTCCTCTCTTGGCCAGTGCTGGGGTTGGTGAGAGGTGTTGTGTTTCTTAAGAGTAGTAATACACCCCCTCTTTGTTCCCGTGGTTCATCTTATAGGTAATGTGCACTGATATGAGATGCTCGGTCTCTCTCTAACTTAATGCTCAGAAGTAAAGCAGTGTGTGAACCGGCAGCTCCGTGTCTGTCTTTATTATTTTTCTAGATGTTGTAGTTGCAAACACAACAGATTGGCGATGATTATGGACTGAGACACAAGCGAAGCAGGTACGGCATAAAAGTGAAAGTTATGACTGCAGTGAACGGCTCAGAAAGGAGTGGATAACGGAGGAAAGGCGGAGCCGCGAGGTACTGTTTGTGAGTCCACAATACGCGGCTAACGAGCTGTGAAAAGCTTGTTGTTGGCATCAAAAAGGAAAGAGATAAAGCGTGATAAATGGTGGAGCTAGTCGGCAAAACTGAAGAGTTTGACAGTGTTAATGAGGAGTGGCAGTCATACATTGAAAGGACTGAGCTGTACTGTGTTGTAAATGGTGTGGAGGATCAGTTAAAAGTTCCCACACTTCTCTGACTAATGGGTGCTGAAACTTTCTATCTACTACGTAACTTATTAGCCCCCCAAAACCCTGCTACCCAGACATTTAAAACCATTGTGGAAACATTGCAGAATCACCCGAGCCCCAAACCCCTTGCTCTTACAGAGAGATTTCGTTTTCACAACAGAAATCAGCCTAAGGATGAAAGTACCTCTGATTATATGGCTGAATTGCAGAAACTCATCCAATTTTGTGAATTTGGAGCTGGACTTAATAGGCTGGTATATGGCATGCATAGCCAGAGCACACAGAAGAGACTATAGTCAGAAAAAGATCTTACACTATAAAAAACCATTGTCCATTGCAATATCTATGGAGACAGCAGAAAAAGAGCATGGACAGTGGCCAGTATTGGGGAAGTTACTCAAAAAAAGTAATTAGTTACTTGTCGCTAGTTTATTCTGTAAATTGTAATGAGATTACTAGTTACTGCATTAGAAAAGTAACTTTACTACTTATTACTTTACGTCTGTGAAGGTTCTCAGTCATCCAGATCCATGGTAATCCAATGAAGTAGATGGCTTCCTTAACTCCTCTCTCAAACCAACTGTCCTCACCTACATAGCTGGTGTATCAGAGAAACTGAGGAGAATTTTTGGTAAACACCGCATCCCAGTTTATTTCAAACCTGGAAACACACTAAGACAGAAACTGGTCCACCCCAAAGACAAAACACCTAGACAGAAACAGAGTAATGTAGTGTATGTGGTTCAGTGTAGTGAGGAATGTACAGACTTGTACATTGGGGAAACAAAACAACCCATCCACAAGCACATGGCCCAACACAGGAGAGCCAGCTCATCAGGAAACGACTCAGCTGTCCACCTCCACCTGAAGGACAAAGGACACTCCTTTGAGGATACCAACGTCAAAGTCCTGGCCAGAGAGGACAAATGGTTTGAGAGAGGAGTTAAGGAAGCCATCTATGTCAAAGTGGAGAAACCTTCTCTAAACAGAGGAGGTGGACTGAGATTTAATTTACCAACTATTTATAATTCAGTTTTGATGTCTGTCCCCAAGAAGTTTCAACAACATTCACACTTTGAGCCTCCAGGTTCCCATGGACAATAGCCTCGTTAGAGCTCTATTCATAGGATAAGTTAGCCTAGGCACACAGTTCCCCCCGTTCATGGACAGGTAAGTATCAGCCATTATGGAAATTAGTGACCCCAGTTTCGGGTGGGTGATACCCACAGAGTTTTACCTATTTAAACCTCAATTTCCCACTAGTTTATCAGAACTGAAGAAGCTACTCGGATGAGTGGCGAAACGTCTTCAAGAAAGTCTACAAGTCCAGCTGACCTTATTTAACACTTTTTTGGCTTAATACTTTACTTTCCCATTTCCTAATTTACAGATACAATACATGGACAAACATCATAGCCCTATGGTCACATGTCCTGTTGGACACTGGCTTGTGAGTTGCGGGTATTTTATCTAGTATTTTTTGAAACCTGGGCGATTCAATAGTCAACAGGGGAAGCATGTCCTCTACAATGAACCCAGCAACCAGCCTGTTAATGTCAGGCAGCCTGTTACCTCACTGTTACCTGCTGTTACTTGCTTCTCCGCTCCAACACTTGAAAAAAGCTTTGCCACAAAGAATCCAATTCCATTCTTGCAGATTCAGAAAGGACTGGAATGTCTAAAGTATGGAGAAAGTTGGCAATGTCCGTATCCGTGGCAGTAGATCTCGAAGTGTATGACTGGGTGTAAAAGCTAAAAAATCTATCATTGATCTGCCTGTGATCAGTCAATAGCTGACCAGTGGATGAGGAGATTTTATGTATTGCCCTATTGGCTTGAAGCCCTTCAGTTGCCTAGCAAGCAATTTATCGGCCTTCTCACCCAGCTCAAAGTGCTTCTGCTTTTATCTACGAATATAGTTCCCAACCTGCTCTCCTAGGATATGGCTGTACTCATATTTCACTTTCAAAATACAGCTAAGTGTGTCTTCAGAACCTGTGTGACGCCTGTGCCTGACCCTTGATACGAGATGACGTGTCCTCTTATAACGGCTTTAAAGGACTCCCACAAAGTAGAATCTGAGACAGCACCATTGTCATTAAAGTGCAGGAAATCTGCAGTATTGGTCAATATGTAACCACTGAAAGCATCATCTAAATATAGAGAGGGGTTAAATTTCCAATTATATTGAGGGGCATAAAAATTAAAGTCAATCACCATTGAGAGGGGTGCATGGTCCAAAATTAAGATACTATAGTAAATTGAACTTGTTACATTCGAAATAAGTCTAGAGTCAACCAGCAGATGATCAAGTCTAGTGAAACTGCCATGCAAGGGGGAGAAAAAAGATATGGAAAAGATTTTATTGCCCTCTTCATCCAGGTTCTCTAAGGAGGATCCCCGGACCACAACACCTTGAGCATGCATTAGGGGTGCCCTACTCCTTCTCACCCCTGGGTTGACTTTACCTGGCTGGCCTCCCTCTCCCCCACGTGGGGTGGCGCTGGAGACTTGCCTGGGGTTCCCTGTGGCTTCGGCGCTTGCTCACTTTCCTGGGGTCATGGTGTATCAGTGGCCGACTCTCCCTGGATCTCCTGGTGGGCCTTGGTGGTCTGGGCTGGCGGGCTCCCTGTCCCCTCCTTTTCCTCCCCTCTGTGGCGCCCTCCTCCCTCCGCCTGGCTCCTCCTCCGGCCCCTACTCCCTTCTGCCGGTGGCTAGGCCCTCACTAGTCGGGGGGGCCCTCCTAGGGTCCGGGGGGCCCCGGCGGTCGGGGCCACGGCCGGCACCTTGGGGTCGGAACCTAAGGGTGCGGGGTCCTGCCTGAATACCATCCTGGGCGTATCCGGTCGCTCTGTCGCTCTGGGGTTGGGGGAGCTGCGGTGGGTGGGGTCTCCGTCCGCCTTGGGGGCACCCCTGCCACCTCGGGGGGTGGATGGGGGGGTAGGCAATGCCATTGCTCGGCTGGTCGATGTTGGTTCTTCGGGGTTTCCTGGGGGTCTGTCGCATCCTGGTTGCTGTGCTGGGCTGGGGGCGGGGTCTGGTCGGGGGACTTCCTGAGTCCTGGGGGCCCTCGCCCCGTCTGTGGGTCCCATGGGCTGCTGTTCCGCCTCGGCCCTGCTGCCGGGGACTTGGCCCTCACTTGCCTGCTTCCTAAATTGCACTCACCTCACACTCCACCATACACTATGTCGCTCATTACAACCAAGGCTAGATAAACCACATACACCCATCCCAAGTTTTTAATGCATTTGGCACCAGCTTTGATTAGCCGCTTCCTCACGTTTGTAAAGGCCTGTCGCTGTGCCATGGTAGTGCAAGGGCGCTTGTTGACAACTGAGTCGTAGTATGTTGATCACGTCCTGGTCGTTGTGGACCTTGGCTATGATGATCCGCGGCCGCTCATTGGGCTGAGGCTTCGGTCTCAGGCTACGATGGGCTCAGTCAATTTTTACGGGTCTGCTGAAGTTGTCCTGACCAAGTAGCTCTGGGATCAGCTTAGCAACAAAATCAGTAGGGCTGTCTTTCTCTTCCCCTTCTTTAATGTCCACGATCCTGACATTGAGCCTGCGGGAGCAGCCCTCCAGATCGTTCACTTTAGCTCTGAGGAGACCATTAGCTACCTGTAGCCCGTTACACGTGGCTTCCAGTGATGCTGTCATTGGCTGACATGGCATCGTCTAAATCTTCAAATCGGCGATCAGTTTTCTGATGTTTCTTCTGAAGCGAGGATAGCGTGGCTTCAATTGCGTGAAGGCGGCTCTCTAGAGATTCTTTAAGCCATCCGCGAGAGAGGTGATTTGAGTAAGTTGGCCCCGTGGTTAGCGATACCTGCTAATATAGCGTCATTGCTAGCGGCCGATGAGCTTGTCTTGGATGTATCCCTCTGACTATCGTCTTTCTTGGGCATGTTGACACAACACAGTGCAAAAAAACTGTTAACGGTGACAACAATTTCAAATGATGAATGAGTCAAGTAATGGGTTGTACTCGAAGTAATACGTACCACAGTAATAATATTAACAAGTAAATCCAAAAATGCACAGGCAATTTATTGATATCCCCACAGTTGTGGTCTTGACTGGTCTTGAAATGAAATCCGCTTTGTGTCAGCTAAAGCAAACAATATTAAGGTTTGCTGTACACTCTGTGCTGGCAACAAAATCCTATCTAGCTTCAAAAACACAACATCGAATTTAAAGATTAAAGATAATTTGGAGTCAGAGCATGGCAGTCAAGCTAACAGAGCAAGTCCCTCCAGTTGGTGTGAAGCAGAGAACTGCACCTAATGCAGGTCACGAGGTTCTGATGCTTTACTGCCGTCCACAGGGAAAACAACAACAGCTACAAGGGGTTCTGGGAAACTGCATAATTCCTCATGAAGTGCACTACCGCTAAACATCCAATAGGTGGTAGTATAATCCCACCTATAACAGAGGTCCCCCACCAGCCAAACAACAAAAGCTGGACTTTGGGGCAAAACCAGTAGGTGGGGGAGAGTTGAAGAAGTTGCTCGGACGTTCCAATCAATCAATCAATCAATCAATCAATCAATCAATCAATCAATCAATCAAGCAAGCAAGCACATGCCTTGTATATTTCTCACCATGTGCAATAATATTTTCTCTATAGTGCAATAACTTGGAACACAGGTTCACTTCATTTATACTTGTACATATTATTATATATATATTTCCTATATTTTTTACATTCTCTTACTTATTCTGATGCTCTGTGTTCTAAATGCTGGTACACTGTACTTTGTACCTGATTGTATTGTAACTCATATTTCATTCTTATTTAAGGGTTCTTTTTATCTGTCTAATCACAGATTGTATTTATTTGTACTAAGTATTTTTCCTAATTTTTCAGAAATAGCTGCATCATTGAGGTCATTTGACCCGCGTTAATACTGTTGCTGTGAAAGCAGAACTGAATCGTTTCTATAGTTTATCATTTTCAAGACTGAATGTCACGTGGGTGTAAAATATGCCTGTCAGACGTGTTGAACAGTACACATACTGTTGTTTCCTCAAAATATTTTACACAGCTTAGTTTGAAACAACATCCTCTTCTGTGTTTATATTTTCCCATTAAAGATGTGGAGCGTTCAAGACCTGCTGTTCATCCTCTGCAGTAAGTCCTTGACATTAAATGAATAAATATATCTGTTTTAGTATTGACTGATGGCAGAGAACCACACCTTGTTAATGGTCATTATACAGCAGGAAGTTAGAAATATCCTTTTCATGTCGTCTTTCTCTTCACAGTTGTTCTCAGTTATGTGACCAGAGCAGCAGGAGTGATCCATGTGTTTGGATATGTGGGCAGAGATGTTGACGTTTCCTGCTCCTATGGTCGGGGTTATGAGTCTTATGAGAAGTACCTGTGCAAGAACGACTGTGGCAGCAGTGATGTTCTTATCACGACATCAGAAACAAAGAAGAACAAATACTCCATCTATGATGACAAAGAGAAACGAAGCTTCACAGTGACCATCTCTGATCCTCAGTCTGTGGATGCTGGGAAATACTGATGCGGGGTGACAATGTTTTTCAAAGATATCTACACTGAAGTAAAGGTGGAACTGAAACAAGGTAAATAAAAAAGTGTTTCCACAGTTTACACGTATACAACATGTAAGATTGATCAACAATGAGCTTGTATCATGTGGTTTTATTTCTTCTTGACAGATCACTGCTGCAACAATGTGGATAAAATTCAAAGTCATGGAAGTGATTCAGTGTCCATCATTTGTCCGTATGAGTTGGAGTACCAGAACAACCTGAAGTTCATCTGCAGAGGAAACCAGCCCTCCACATGTCTGCAGCAGGCAGTCATCACCTCTGACAGCAAACAAAATGGACGCTTCACACTCACTGAGGACAAGGAGTCAAGAAGATTCACAGTGACCATTAGCAAGCTGACCCAAGAGGATTCTGGGTGGTATCTTTGTGGTGTCCGTAGAAACACTGGACTGGATGTTTTCTCTGCTGTTGAGCTGGAGGTTGAAGGTCAGAGGTCATAATAATGCTTCATTATGTTTATCATGACACATAGTTCTGTAAAACTGTTTAAAAGTGGGAAATATATTAATAAATTAAACCAGTTTGTTGTATTACCATTTCATCAATTTGAATTACAAACTTCATAGAAAGTCTGTAGTGTGTTTATTTTTTCTTTAACAGCCTCGCCTCAGGAAACCAGCACTGTGACAGAAACCAGCACTGTGACCACAAACGTCACTGTGATCACCAATGTCACGTCACACTCAACATATGGAACTACCAAACACATTGAAGGTGCATGTTTGTTTGTTCAGTTTCACTAAAAACACGAACAAAACATGTTTTGTGAGGAAGTGTATGTCTTAAACTCTCTTATATTTTTTTCCAGATGTGACACTTTTAGTTTACATTCTGCCTGCAGTACTGCTGCTACTGATCCTGCTGTTTGTCCTTGTTGTGCTTTTTAAAAAAAAAAAAAAATCTACAAATGTCGAGGTAGATTTTCCACAAACCAAACATGAACACACAGATGGAGACAGAGTCAGAGATGGGCTGTAATATTCTCTGATGTGTTGTTTCAGGAGATGGAGTCAGTGTGATCGCATTGAACAGTGCTGAAGCAGGAGTAGAGGTCAGGGTAAGTAAACACAGCTACAAAACCTTTCTAGTCATCTTTCTCGTGTAGTGGAGACAATATGGGGGATCAGAAGTGCCAGAATAAAACATAAATATATGAAGATACCGTTTAATAATGTTCACTACACACCATCATACAAAAGAGCCACAGTGACAATTAAACCATCTTTAAAGACAACTGTTGTATTTGCTCTGGAAATGTAAAGATCTGACATTTTCTCACCTGAAATAGAAAGAATTTCTTCTTCTAGAAGCATGATTTCACCAAGTAATCGTCCACCATTTAATTTAGACACAATCTTGAACAAAAGGTACAGTTGGGATGCCAAATGAAAAGTCAGAGGGACAGTCAAGACTCATGTAGGACGCCCGCAGACGTCACTGTGTCAACTTCTGATTCAGAAGAAACAGAAGTAACAGTTTCCTTCATAATCTGTTGCCTGTCAATAGAGATGTACACTATATCCACCAGTGCACTTACTGTATGTCTATTTCTTTATGATGTATCATTGTTTTCTTTAGAGTTGCAGGGATCCAGGACAAGAGCTGTCCTGCTCAGAGCTGGGTTTGTACATGCAGCAGAGCTCCAGTCATGGTGATGAAGGCGCTGAAAGACAAGAACCTGTGTACCAAAGCCTCTGTGCAACAGAAGACATCTACTCTGTTTGTTTGTGGAGTGAAAACTAGATTAAGCACCTCCATGACAGTCACCTTACACTGTACATCCATGTCTGTCCACACTCATGCGACATTTGTAGTGAAGACGTTGAATGAATTTCAAAGTCTTTTTGTAGTACATCCTTTTCACACAGTGAAGTTAACCAGTGACATATAAAATGTCATCCCTCCATCAGTTTATACAGTTAGACATTTATGTGAAACCTTGTCATAACTAGATTTGTTGTTTGTAGTTGAGACCAAACAAGTGATTTGTGACCTTGCCCTTTGGTCTTTGATGAGCACATTGTAATTAGTTCATCATTGAGTCAGAGTTAATATTTGCATGGAGGAAGCCAGAGTACCTGGAGAGAACCCACACAGACATGGGGAGATCATATAAACCCCACACAGAAAGGCCCCGGTCGGATTTCAACCCAGACCCTCTTGCTGTGAGGCATCAGTGCTAACCACCACAGAACAGAGGTCAGATTTACTGGAAGTATTTTCTGTTACAGCATCTGACAAGACTCTGACTCTGTATAAACCACCGCATCCATGTTAGTCTATAAAATGTGATTAATGGATGCACTTTAATCATTTTTCAGCAATATATGTCTGGAGCATACATTCATCTGTAGTTTCACAGTAGAAAGTTTCTAAGATAACATGCAACGCATATGGATATATGGATAGTATGTTATGTGTATGTGCATGTGATATACATGTTAAGGATGGTCACTGATTTCAAGCAGTGATTACTGCTGATCTGGAGCACCACAAAACATGTTGACTTCTGGTTAACGTTTTAAACAGAGCTCTCTGCTGGTGGCTTTTATTATTGCAGTTAATATTCGATAGCCTACCTGATAATTGTCAAGATTATCGTCAGGAATTAACTTAAAACCGCAAGGTTGTACTTGTTTAAACTAAATAATGACTATAATTGGATGCAATAGCTATGTCTATGTAATATGTTGCTCATATTTATGGATCCAAACAGTTTCACCCAGTTCTGTAGTCCTGCCTTAAAGTCCCTCATAAGAGGAGTCAAGGCCACAGTTGCACTAACATGTTGCAGATTCATAGTGCAAGATGAGTTTTGTTCCAATGACAGTCATTGACCTGAAAGCAGACGATGCTGGGTCGTGCTGCAGAGGGTGGGACTCTCTCTGGTGTGGTGGAAACCAAGATTCAACAGTCAGTAGGCGTATGTATATGAACAAATGCATTGGTCATATATTGACCATTTGTTTACACAGCGTTCTTGTTATTGTTGGTGTTTATCAAACACATTCAAGTTTCAGTTATATAATAAATATAGTTGCCTGTGAAACTCACCCTGTTGACTCCAATTCTGCCAATTACTATTAGAAATCACACAGATGTCAAGAAACCAGATGGAGGCCAGACTTATCACTCCAGTCTTGAAGATTTTATTTCACAGTACACATCTGTACTGGACAACACCATGTAATAACCAAAGGACAAACAGCAGGGGTGTAGTTTATATAGTCTTGGTATGTGTGTTACATGTTTTGTGCATGAGCCGTGGTGCTGAGTCATGTGTGCAATAATGGTAAGTTTGCACACATGATAAGTGTGTATCATGTTCATTTGGTTTTATTAGCCTTTACTTGAAAGCACAGTGGAGAGAGACAGGAAACGACAGGAAATGCCACTGGGTGTGGGATTTGAACGTCTGAAGCAAGGACTGCACCCTCAACTCTACTCACTGAGCTAAAACCAGATTTGACAGGATGTGCCTGTGTGTGAGGTCCTTCTTTGTCTTGTTGTTTTCAATGTTTCTTTACAACCATTCCATGTATGCATATATCCATGGCTCCTAATTCAACCATTTCCAAAGTTATACATCACCTGATTACACTACAACACTTTTACCTGCTTTACCAATCATGTCTATTTTAACCATACCTAAATACAATAACAAATAAACCTAAATAATACCTAGAACTAATCTGCCTTACCTTTACCCATTTGGACTAGTTCAATGACCTGCCCCAATCATGTTACCCAGACTATAAAAGTAGGAAATATTGCCACCCTTTTGACTCTGGTCACATGGTGAGTATGGTAAGTAACACAATAGAATGTTAATTTAACTCATTTTAACAAGAACTAAATCAATAAACTACAACTAAATCTGACATTACTTGTACGAGTTTATTTTAACCAAGATGTTGAGCTACAAAATCTAATCAAACATAATACAAAACACAAACAAACCCGGGATAGTCTGTATCTGCAAAATGGTGATTACTGATGGTAACATAGCTTAAAACAAACAAGTATGGTTAAACTAAAGATGGTATTAATACATGAGACAAATGGTTTCAACCACTTTGTCACAATAATATATAACAGATCATCAAAAATAAGTAAATAAGCAATTAAATAAACAAGAAGACGATAGTAAAGAGAGACCATAAAATCAAAATAGTCAGTTTGAGGGTGGGTAGACCAAAGTGAGTAGATGGGTCTTTAATGTGGTTTTGAATGTGGTGAGTGAGTTAATGTTCCGGATATGGGGAATAAGGGAGTTCCTGAGGCGGGGTGCTGAGTGGCTAAATGATCGGTGGCTGAAGGATGAGAGGTTTGCGGGTGGGACAGAGAGGTGGATTGACGAAGAACAACGGAGGACACGTGATGGCACTGCGATGTGGAGCAAGTCAGATATATGTACAGATGCTCCTATACAGTATCCCAGCCACTTGGTTGTGCCTACCCATGTACACTGATCCGACTAGCATCTTACACCCTGCTACTATGTGCTAGACCAGACCTGGTGGCTGTGTTTAAGGAATACAATCTGAACTGCCACTATGTGACCAAACACGAGGACAAATACAAGAATTTATCCGATGGAGAAAGCAAAGGAGTTGGAGGCTTTGCTAGCCAAGTTGCAAACTCAACAAATGCTTTTTACAAAACTTTTGGCATCCAGAGCAGCTGTCAAGACAAGTTATGTCACATCTCACAAAATGGCTAGAAAAAGTAAAGCCTTTTCTGACAGAGAGTTTGTTAAGGAGTGTTTGGTGGACTCTGCTGCGCTAAAATGTGCCCAGAGAAAGGGCTGCATTTGAGAATGCCCCCTCTTTCCTGGTGCAGTGTAACAAGAAGGGTTGAGGCACTGCAGGAAATCTGGTGCTTTATCTGAAGTACAGAGCGGTGAACTTTGACTGTTTTTCCCTGAATCTGGATGAGAGCTGCGATGTACGTGACACTGCCCAGCTACTCATATTCTTACGTGGGATCATGGAGGAGCTGGCAGCCGTGCAGTCAATGAAAGGGACAACAGCAGGGAGTGATTTCTTAATGGAGGTAAATGCATGTTTGGACAAGTTGGGACTGAAATGGGACAAACTAGTAGGTGTGACAACAGATTGGTTGTCCAAATCTGATGGGGGAAAGTGTTGGACTTTTGAACAGAATGCAGGATAAAGTGACAGAAATGAACCCAGAGCAGAAATGAACATTTTTGCATTGTACTGTACATCAGGAAGTGTTGTGTAAGTTGTTGATGTTGTAACTAAATGGAAAATGAGGACTGAACACCGTGACATAAGCTACCATACAGCTGTGAAGCGGCTCAGCTTGGGGAAAAGTGCTGAAAGGCTTCTGGGACCTGAGAGAAGAGATCCGGGAGTTCTGTGTGAAGAAGGGAAAAGGCATCCCTCAGCTTTCAGATGCAGTCCGGGCTGACAGACCTTGATTTTGCTGTAGATCTGACTTCTCAGATGAATGAACTGAATGTCAGACTGCAATGCAAGGCCCTTTTGTGCATGAAATGTACAGTGCAGCCAAGGCTTTCATGAGAAAGTTGCAGCTTCTTTCAAGCCAAATTGGGGACAGTATTCTCACACACATGCCAACATTGAAGGAAGCCACACCATCAGCTTGATTACCTCCACAGGAACTCATCCATTTTAGAAGCACTGGGTGGTGTGTTTTCAAGATGATTTCAAGACTTGAAAACAGTTGAGAGTGAAATGCACATGGTTTCTTCTCCCCTCACCTCCAGTGTGGATAAAGTACCCAGTGATGTTCAGATTGACACTTGCAGTCTGACACACGTCTGGCAGCGCACTTTAGGTCAGCCCCACGGCTTGAGTTTTACTCTTCACCCAAGAGCAGAACTTTCCACATGAGGAGACATGGTCAGAGGATTGCAGTCCTCTTTGGATCTACGTACGTATGTGAACAGATATTCTCAGTGACGAAGTTCAACAAATCCAGATGCAGATCCTCGATCACTGATGGTCCCCTCTCAGCTGTCCTTCGCGTAGCCACCTCAGACATTTCAACGCACTTGTTCAAGTCCAAGACTGACTGAATTTTTCTCACTGTATAAGTAAACTGAAAACATCAAAAACACTTTTTGCTTTTAGTATAAAGTTGATCAGTTGATTATCTTTAACATACTGGAAAACACCCTTTCAGTACTTGTGAGGATTGACAAGTTAAAAATAAAGTTAAACAGTGATGTAATGATTGTTCTTGTTTTAAACTATGTATTACTTTTATGGGATCATTCTCCTCTTTGACCTATACCACAATTCATACATTTAAATAAATATTTACAGAATATTCATATACCTCTGATTACCAGTAGCAGCTTATCAACATATATAATTTACTGCTTTTTACAATGGGAGAAAATTAATACTGAGCAGAATTAAGTTCAAGTGATCATTGGTTTGACCCTCCAACACAGTTTTTACATGTGGCCCCCTGTAGAAATGAATTGCCCTGTCTCAAGGACATCTTTGTACAGCCTGTACCTTGGGTCTGATCTGCTCTGGTAGATCTTGGCCTCTCTTGTGCTTGAGGCCTGTTCTTGTGCTGCCATGATTAGTGCGTCTGTGTTGTCTGTCAGTCCAGCATTTTCCAGCCATTGGTTTTCTCGACATCAGCCACTTCGTCAATTTGGCGGTGGTAGATCTTGTGTAGGAGCTTGTCTGCTCCTTCCACTGCACTCCCATTGGGTTTCTGTTGTCTAAGACATTACCTTAGCAGTTTATCATTTGGGGCCATTTTCTTGATCTACACTTGGAAATATCACCATTAAGAGTTTGTGTCAGCTAAAGAAAACAATATTAAGGTTTGCTGTACACTCTGTGCTGGCGACAAAGTCCTATCTAGCTTCAAAAACACAACATCGAATTTAAAGGTTAAAGATAATTTGGAGTCAGAGCATGGCAGTCAAGCTAACAGAGCAAGTCCCTCCAGGTGGTGTGAAGCAGAGAACTGCAGCTAATGCAGGTTGTGTTCATGGTGTGAGAATTAATAGACTGCACACGTTAGCTTTGTTGTAATGATGCTTTATCGTGGTCCACAGGTAAAACAACAACAGTCACAAGGGGTGCTGGGAAACTGCATGACTCCTCGTAAAGTGCACTGCCACTAAACATCCAATAGGTGGTAGTATAATTCCACCTACAACAGAGGTCCCCCACCAGCCAAACAACAAAAAACAGGTTTCTTTGGGGCAAAACCAGTAAGTGGGGGAAAGTCGAAGAAGTTGGTCGGACAGTCCTATGTTGTAAAGTAAAGGGAGGTAAAGTAACTTGTAATCTAAATTATTTACATTTAAAATCAATTAATCAGTAAAGTTACGTTTTAAAGGAGTAATCAATAATCTGTAATTGGCAAACTACAGTATCTATCTATCAATCTAGTACAAGCCTTGTATTAACTCATATTTCAGACTAATTTAAGGTTTCTTTTTATTTGTCCTTTCTTAGAAAATGAAAAATTAGAAAAGTCTTTATTGTCATTGTATGCGTGATACAGTGAGACTAATCACAGATTGTATTTATTTATTTGTACTAAAATCTTTCCAAGATTTTAGAAAAAATAGCTGCATCATTGAGGTTGTTTGACCATGCGTTCATACTTTTGCTGTGAAAGCAGAACTGAATCATTTCCATATTTTATCATTGGCAAGATTGACTGTCACATGTTGTGGGTGTTAAATGTGTCCATCAGACGTGTTGAGGAAATAACAGTACACATACTGTTATTTCCTCAAAGTATTTCACACAGCCAAGTTTGAAACAACTTCTTCTTCGGTTTTTATATTTCCCTATTAAAGATGTGGAGCGTTCAAGACCTGTTGTTCATCCTCTGCAGTAAGTTCTTGACATTAAATGAATAAATATATCTGTTTTAGTATTGACTGATGGCAGAGAACCACACCTTGTTAATGGTCATTATACAGCAGGAAGTTAGAAATATCCTTTTCATGACGTCTTTCTCTTCACAGTTGTTCTCAGTTATGTGACCAGAGCAGCAGGAGTGATCCATGTGTTTGGATATGTGGGCAGAGATGTTAAGGTTTCCTGCTCCTATGGTCAGGGTTATGAGTCTCATGAGAAGTACCTGTGCAAGAACGACTGTGGCAGCAGTGATGTTCTTATTACGACATCACAAACGAACAAGAACAAATACTCCACCTATGATGACAAACAGAAACGAAGCTTCACAGTGACCATCTCTGATCTTCAGTCTGTGGATGCTGGGAAATACTGGTGTGGGGTGACGAGGACTGGAAAAGATATCTACACTGAAGTAAAACTGGAACTAGGACAAGGTAAATAAAAGAAAACACAATTCAGTTTCTGCCTTAACTGGAGAAATCATATATAGGCAATTAATAAATAACAAGGACAGGATTACCAGCAATTTCTACTGTAAATCAAATGTTCTACTCTGTTTACGAGTAATATTATTATTGAAGAATCAGAGCACAATGATGTACAATGAAGTGGAAATCACTTTAAACATAATTTAAACCACAAAGGATAATTTAAGTCTGAGATGAAAAAGGAAAAAAAGTTGACAACTTTAAAAAGATTATTACAAAGTTTGAAATCAGATTACAATGGAGAACAAAATATTCTACAGGTCTATAGCGTGATGTTCAGGGTGGAATGAGAACTCTATAAATGTCTATATGAGCCATAAAACATCAAACAATAACCTGAATCTAAACTTTACTGATGTCTTTCTTACTGCCACTCTGTGAAGACAACTTGACTTGTACTTTTCTTTATCTTCTTGACAGACACTTGCTGTGACAAAGTGGATAAAAGGGAGAGTTATGAGGAAGATTCAGTGTCCATCATTTGTCCGTATGAGTTGGAGTACCAGAACAACCTGAAGTTCATCTGCAGAGGAAACCAGCCCTCCACATGTCTGCAGCAGGCAGTCATCACCTCTGACAGAAAACAAAATGGACGCTTCACACTCACTGAGGACAAGGAGTCAAGAAGATTCACAGTGAACATTAACAAGCTGACCCAAGAGGATTCTGGGTGGTATCTTTGTGGTGTCCATAGAAACACTGGACTGGATGTTTTCTCTGCTGTTGAGCTGGAGGTCAAAGGTTTGATGTCTCAGTTACACCTCATATTACTGCAGTAAACTTATTTCATTTATAGTAGAACAGCAAAGACCAGTAAAGCTTTTACACCTCAAAATGTACTAAAGTACTAAAGGAAAGAAGAACTTATGCACATGTATCTCTAGTGTGGCCTGCACATAGACTACATTGTGATTCTTACATGTTGTTGTTCTCTTTGACAGTGTGGTGTTGTGTGAAGACACTTGCTATGAGTGGTACTGTGACACGTCCAGTCACTCTGCAGTGTCCTTATCCACCACATCACCAGAATAACAGGAAGTTCCTCTGTAAGGGAGACCACCGCAACAACTGCACAGACGTGTTGACCAGTGGAAGCAGGTTCAAACTGCAAGGTGGTGTTTCTCTCAGCTCCTTCTCTGTGATGATCACAAACCTGGAAGCAGGTGATGCTGGGATGTACTGGTGTGGTTCAGACTCACAGTGGAGAGCTGGAAACTACACCAGGATTCATCTGTCAGTGGGTGAGATCAATAGCAATAAATTAATGTCTTTCTTTGAACCCAGCTGTGTGAATGTGGGTTTCCTGGTTGACAATGCTTTCACACTAAGTGTACATGATGTGCCCAAATAAGAACTCGTGAGAAGCTAGAGGCTCAAAACCTCATTTAACCACATCAGCCTTTCAACATCTGGTTAGATCAGTTGTTGCTTTCAGCATTTACCAAGAACATTTCCAGTCATGTACTAATTCAGTGTTAATAGGTTTAATGATCATCATAGTTTATTATTTAAGGATGAACTACACTGAATGATGAAACACTTACACTGCTTGCACAATGAAATAGAATAAAGTCATAACATCAGTGTGGTTATATTATCTCACAGTATGACACTGTTATTTTTCTCCCTGTTTAAACTCTGGATAAACTCAAACTGCTAAAGTGGATTAATGTGAACTGTAAAGTTGATCGGTTCCTTAAAGTGCTCAGCGCTATATAGACTGGACACATGGCCTATTAACTCAGGTTGTTTTCATTTGTCCGTTCTCATACTGTATTTGTTCTCTAAATCCCACCCTTCTAATGTAACTCTTCCATTCTACAAAGAAGTGCAAAGGTCACATCGCATGACATTTATAAATACTAGAAGAAGAAAAAATGATAATAGATCACCAGTAGTATATTACTTTTTTTTAACCAGTATCTGTTACAAGTTCAGTTGTTGAGATAACCGTCTACATTAAAGAAAGACATTTAAATTGCCTGAGCATTATATTATATTATATTATATTATATTATATTATATTATATTATATTATATTATATTATATTATATTATATTCTGTGCATCTGAAATAAATGTTAATACCAACACTATTTTTCTCTAACAGTCTTTCTGGGAATCACAACTCTAAACCCAACCTTCGCTGTGGAAACCACAGTCAGTCCCACAAACAAAACTAATTCAACAAACTCTGCTAGTAAAGTACTTGAAGGTACGTGTGTGTGTGTGTGTGTGTGTGTGTGTGTGTGTGTGTGTGTGTGTGTGTGGTTATGGTTTTACAGTTATTGTATCCCATGAATGAATGTGAGTCAATAAAATATGCTCTTGTTAAAAGATCTGTTGAGCTAAAATTTACAGCCACCATAAATAAAAAGGAAAGAAGTGAGGCTGCAGCTCTGATAGTCAGTGCCACTTCTGCTGAGGACTCTTGAAACCAGTGTGCTTTCAGGAAGTCTATATTTTTACCCTGCTCTGTTTGTGGTTTTTGTTTTTCAGGCGGAGCTCTCTATGTGGTTGCCATTGTACCTGCTGTGCTGCTCATACTAATAGTGGCCCTGATCATAGTTTATAAGCAGAAATGTCACAAAGTACAAGGTATATTTCACCGTGCACAGACACGCTGTATTTATACACAGACAAATGTGTGACCATTTGTTTTGATGTGTTTTCTCAGAAACTGGAGTGGGCATCACCAGACACTGTGAGGCAGCAGGAGAACCCAAAGGTTCAGAAGAGGTAAGAAGGCTAGTATGCTAATATTATAATGTTAATAATAATGTTAATACTAAATAACAGTGAGACTAGTTTAATTTTCACTATTTCGGAGAATTTATAACTTTTCTGAGTGATTTCAAACTTTTGACGCCGATGGATGAACACGGAGACTGAGGGGAAGGTAAACACAGGTCCTTGACTGATGAGGTGATTGGGCTACAAATCATTTTACAGGCTCTTTTAAGATATTTAAAGTAAGTAGACTCTGGGACATGTAAGTGAGGACCTTTGACAGATTGACAGATGTTAGAAATAACATTTTTAGGCCCATTAATTTATTTCAACATAACACATCCAGCCCATAGGGTTACACTGTAGAATCTTACCTCCGATATATCTAACATGGCGCCCATGATCTGAGTTGACCAGACTCTTATGTCCCACAGCTCTCTCTAATATATGGCTCGTATATTAGAGAGAGCTCTGGGACATAAGTAATTTAAAGGCTGTGGGATCAGAAAACACAAAAGAGCTCTTTTACTAATGTAGTAAAATAAATAATGGAAAATTTTAATTAATTACTTATCACTGGATTTTAAAATATATGTCCATAACACCTTCTCCTTTGTGGTATGTTGAATCTATATCAGATTTATGCCAATGAAGAAACTGTCGGGTTCTCAAAGCAGACGACCTCTAAACTGCAGGACGCCTGTAACGTCTACGGCAACGCATATGACGACCAACCAGACTACGAAAACTTCATAGCAACAGAAGAAATCTACTGTAATGAAAATTTCCACGTGTCTAATCGCAAGTGAATATTGAAATGTGTGTGTGAATGGCTTTTTCTCAGTTACACATTTGCTAATGCCTAGTGGTGTTTATTGTTAATAATGCCATCTACACTCCCTGTTTTAAATTGTGGGTAAGAACTTTACTTTACAAATACTCAAAATGTAAGTGACCTTCTTGTATATAAAGTGAGTAACTGATACAAATAAAGACATTCAGAAAGAGAAATTGAAAGCAATAAGGACATTTATCCATGTGGTGTAGTTCACTACACATGTGTAGTAATGTATATGACAGTTTCCTATGCTTTATACTTTTTACTGCCCTACATGTTTCTAACAGATCCACTAACTGGAATTGTTTTCATATGGTCTAATTGGGCCTCCAAGTCATGTGTCAACGTCCAACATAGCATTGCAATAGTTTATAATAATAAAGCCCTCACAGGGGACTGAGATTGAGTATTTTTTACTAACTAACGGAAGTACGGGCCCATTACCTCAGTACCTTTAATTATTCTATGATTAATTGGAAACTTGGACATCATATGTGCAGTTAGCACATTACTTACCTTGACCTTTGACCTTTGATGAGAACTTTGTAATTTCATCATTGAGTCTAAGTGAATATTTGAACCATATTCGAAGACATTCTTTAACCCCTTTAATATATTGGGCTACATAAATAAATTAGAAAAGAAAAGGAAAAGAAATGAATGTTTTACTAATTGCTTCATTTAATAAGCAAATCGTATGTATGGTTTTGTCCGGTTCCAATTTTTCCCATGTTTTTCTGTACCCTGCATGCATCAGATCAGATCAGCCAATCAAAAAACCAAAAACGGTAAACACAGAAATCGTAACGGTGATTAAAAGTACAACGCAGGCGACGCAAATTATAAATGTAAAACAATGTGTGTTTTATTTGTGGAATTTAAACAAATTATGAATGTAAAACAATGTGTGTTCCATTCCCCAAAGTCATTTGGTCCAGAAAGCCTCTGTGTCGGCACCAATGGTCGGCAATGACACAGAGGCTGACTCGCGACCTGCAGTGAACTGGTGATTCACTTGGTGAACGAATCACTAACTGATCCATTCTCCATTTGGTGCAATATAAGCTTAAGACCCAACACTAAGAGATGTGTTTACAGCCTTTCAAATAAACAAAGTATAGGCTTTGCGACTGTCTATGCTTTATTCCAATGAAATGAATACAAAAAATTATGAAAGTGGAAAATAAATATAGCAAAAGCACTGTTGTATATTTTAATATATTAACACGAAGTAAAGCTGGAACTAGAACAAGGTAAATAAAAAAGTGTTTCCACAGTTTACACATATAAAACATGTAAGATTGATCAACAATGAGCTTGTGTCATGTGGTTTTATTTCTTCATGACAGATCACTGCTGCAACAATGTGGATAAAATTCAAAGTCATGAAAGTGATTCAGTGTCCATCATTTGTCCGTATCAGTTGAAGTACCAGAACAACCTGAAGTTCATCTGCAGAGGAAACCAGCCCTCCATATGTCTGCAGCAGGCAGTCATCACCTCTGACAGCAAACAAAATGGACGCTTCACACTCACTGAGGACAAGGAGTCAAGAAGATTCACAGTGAACATTAACAAGCTGACCCTAGAGGATTCTGGGTGGTATCTTTGTGGTGTCCATAGAAACACTGGACTGGATGTTTTCTCTGCTGTTGAACTGGAGGTTTGAGGTCGGAGGTCATAATAATGCTTCACTGTGTTTATCATGTCACATAGTTCTGTAAAACTGTAGTAGGTTTAACAGTGGAAATATACCATGTCATCAATTTGAGGTGCAAACTTCATAGAGAGTCTGTACTGTGTTTATTTTTTCTTTAACAGCCTCGCCTCAGGAAACCAGCACTGTGACAGAAACAAGCACTGTGACCACCAGTGTCACTGTGGAACCTGTCACGTCACACTCAACATATTGCACTAATACTGTGTGTGTGTGTGTGTGTGTGTGTGTGTGTGTGTGTGTGTGTGTGTGTGTGTGTGTGTGTGTGTGTGTGTGTGTTTGTGCGCTCACTTTCCCTAATGAAAACAGAACGCGATCAAACACAATGTGTTTTTGAGGAAGTGTATATCTTTAACTATCTTGGGTATTTTATTTTCTTTATGTGACACTTTTAGTTTACATTCTCAGAGCTGGGTTTGTACGTGCAGCAGAGCTCCAGTCATGGTGATGAAGCAGCTGAAAGACAAGAACCTGTGTACCAAAGCCTCTGTGCAACAGAAGACATCTACTCTGTGTTTGTTTGTGCAGTGAAAACTAGATTAAGCACCTCCATGACAGTCACCTTACACTGTACATCCATGTCTGTCCACACTCATGCGACATTTGTAGTGAAGACGTTGAATGAATTTCATAGAAGTCTTTTTGTAGTACATCCTTTTCGCATAGTGAAGTAAACCAGTGACATGTAAAATGTCATCCCTCCATCAGTTTATACAGTTAGACATTTATGTGAAACCTTTTCATAACTAGATTTGTTGTTTGTAGTTGAGGCCAAACAAATGATTTGTGACCTTGCCCTTTGGTCTTTGATGAGCATATTGTAGCAATATATGTCTGGAGCACACATTCATCTGTAGTTATGCTGTGTCATAAAATTTTCACAGAAGAAAGTCTCTAAGAAGCCTGAGAAACCTGAGAGTCCCACTGAACTTCAGGAGAGGTGCTGGGGACTGGAGGAGCGGAGAAGGAGGTTCAGGTCAGCGATGCCGCCTGTATTCATGGGGAATGTGGGGTTGTTGGCAGTGAAATGGATGGACTGTGTGCACTTGATGGGACCCAGAGGGAATGTGTCATGAGAAGAGCTTTGGAGACCTGGTTCATAGGACCACGGTGCGTCTGTGCCCGGCTTCAGACACTGCGGGCGGACACACTCTGTTAGTTTTCAGCCTTCCCTCAGCGGACAGGGACAAGGAGGCACCATGCCATGACACGATCCATGCCACTGTTGCTGTGCAACTGACGAAACAGCTTCAGATACTGTTTTGCCAACTATTTTTGTATATTTTTTCAGAATTCGAATTCTGTACATTTTTTTGATTACACTTTTTATTTTACTTTAATCTAATCTCATTTTATTTTATCTTTTGTTGTGTTTACTTTTATATGCAACAAAGCTACGGTGACAAAGTAATTTCTCTTGTGGATCATTAAAGTCTGTTTAAGTCTAAGTCTAACACGTATGGATAGTATGTGTATGTGCATGTGATATACATGTTAAGGATGGTCACTGATTTCAAGCAGTGATTTCAAAGTGAAACGTTCTTCATGACAGAAAGATCGCTGATAAATAGATTTGAAGTTCTCTTTATAAAAACACGGAGCTTCTGATCTGGAGCACCACAAAACATATTGACTTCTGGTAAACGTTTGAAATGGCGCCCTCTGCTGGTGGCTTTTATTATTACAGTTAATATTCGATAGCCACGATTATCGTCAGAAATGAACTTAAAGCTGCAAGGTTGTACTTGTTTAAACTAAATAATTTGATGTCTATAATTGGATGCAATAGCTCATATTTATGGATCCAAACAATTGCACCCAGTTCTGTAGTCCTGCCTTAAAGTCCCTCATAAGAGGAGTCAAGGCCACAGTTGCACCAACATGTTGCAGATTCATAGTGCAAGATGAGTTTTGTTCCAATGACAGTCATTGACCTGAAAGCAGACGATGCTGGGTCGTGCTGCAGAGGGTGGGACTCTCTCTGGTGTGGTGGAAACCAAGATTCAACAGTCAGTAGGTGTATGTATATGAATAAATGCATTGGTCACATACTGTTTACGCTGAGTTCTTGTTATTGTTGGTGTTTATCAAAACGTATTCAAGTTTAAGTTATATAATGAATATGGACATACAGTGCAGAATATAATTTGAGTGTATTCACATTCCAACTGAAGGAAAGGTGCAGGATTGGAAGATTGGACAGTTGCCTCATGCCTGTTGTTATGAACATAAGAGACTCTTGGTGCACGTGAAACAAGCCACCGTTACGGTGCAAAAACAGAACAAACTCATCAGAGAGATTGAACATTAAGAGTGGCCACATAATAAGTCTGATTGACTCTGAGAAACACACACACAGACACATATTTCTGTCTATCCCATTCATAGACCTCAAGAAGTTCGCCTCTCTATAATCGGCCTATATTTTAGCCCAAACCTAGACGATAGGATTTAATGCATTAATCATGTAATATTAAACAGAAAAACAACTGTAAGTTGTATAAACGATGACCAAATGTTGGATTAAAACATTTTTAACAGTCATTTCCCAATTTACAGTGTAGTTTAGATGTAGACTCGATTTAGACGTCTAAATCAAGAACTCATATCAATGTCTATTTTCTATCTAGATGATTGAATCAAATAATGAATACCGACCAAAAAAATAACTAAGTTGCACAATGGTGTCCAAATATTGGACTAAAATAATCTGAATGGCCATTGATCAATATAAAATAAAGTTTAGATTTAGCCTTGATTTAGACGTTTAATCAACGTCTAGATTTAGCCCTGTTATCTTTATTTTTTTATGTTGTTTATGTTATTTTAATATCTTATGCTTTATTTCTTAGGCATAAGATTATGCCAACCATGTTTAGGAATATTTAGATATCACTATTAACCTATAGCTAAATATAGGCAGTTTGCAATCAGTGACAATTGGGGACAGTAGCCTAAATCTAAATAAACATGGACGAAATATGTCCCGTCAGTGGATCCCTCCCTTTATAACTCTATGATCCCTTCTCACTAGGAAGTAGCAATACGCGGAAAGTTGTATTGTGGAGCGGAAATTAGGGCTGGGCGATACTGGGAATTTTAGTATCAATCAGATACCAAGGAAATAACGGGCTAGTATCGCCGATACTGATTCCGATACCACTACTTTTGATTATGATAAAAACACAGGACAAATATTTAGGCAAAATAACTTGTGTTCTCTTGACTAATTACAATTTAAAACAATTTACAGCAGCATATAAATTTTAAATAATTCCCCTTTTACTACATAACATTATGAGTTTAGAGTATTCATGAGCGCCTTGTCCTAACATTTTTTAACCCTTGAGAACCGAGTGGATGTCAGCGATCTGTTAAAGTAAGTGGTTTTTGAATCATCGTAACTCACAATGCAATTACAGTGCAAAATAAGAAAAATAAATTTATATAGTGGCTAGTCAATTGAGAAAATAAGTAAACAAAAAACAAAAACAAAAAAAACAACAGTGTAATAATAAATACAAAAATTGCTCAATGAGGGAAATGTTGGCTCATTAATTTTCCACCACAGAATGAGCCTGTAGCCTGTGTAATTGTCCTCTCTTCCAAGTACCGACGTATTTCAATAAGGGCATCAGTACCAGCTGTGCGTTGCTGCTGTGATGCTAAGATTTGAGGGTCAAACTGTCCATATCAACCTTTTACTAGAGATGAGGATGAAGAAGCTTCTGCCGCACAGACCTGGAGAGACGCTGCGCTCGCATGAACTCAGTGATGAGTAATTTACTGGACGTATAGAAGAGAAACTGTAACAAAAGTGTTGATCTCCGCGCTCTAGTATCGATCAGATACCGATGCTGGCCTTTGTATCGATACTATCGATATTTCGATAACTTCTGGAACGACACCGGTTGATGGCGAGCAGAGCCACTTGGGACACTTTTTTTCGAAGCAAGCATCAAAGCCACCAAGAAGGGCTTATTATTCATGGGTTTCGTGGTGGCTCAATTTTTTTTTTAAATAAGGGTAAATATCTCTTGTCACTGAAGTATGAATTTGTTTTGTAAATGGACCGTCAGATACCGGAAGTACACTGTAAACATGCCGTCTATCTGCTGTATGGTCAGCTGCGATAGAGCTAAAGCTAAAAATACAGGATTTACGTTCGCAATATCCCCAAAAACTATGAAAGAATACAGAGGTGGGAGGTGCCATTAAAAGGCCATTTAGGACCTAGCGCCACCACCCGGTCCCGGAGAAAAATCCCCAGTCAATCGGCAAATGCGCATCTTTAATCTGCCGAAAAACAACGCTATTTAAAGAAAATTGGTATTTTGGGTTTTGATCCCTACTTAATTGTCCTTGAAATGCTAATTCCCCTTCAATCTGCCTTAAATTTGCCAAATTTGTCCTTTGCTGACGTATACATTTATGTAATTCATAATCCATCCCCCTACACCGGCGAGTCCCTGAAGGCTTACAAGAGCACTGAAGCCTACTGGTACTTCGCCTCAGGTTGGGCCACCGAGGCAAAACTTTATCACCTGGAGGACCAAAAAACATTTTCGATCATGGGAAAGGTAAGTTATGTATTTATTTACTACTTTAAGAGCTTTCTGCCCGATTAAATCTACTACGAACGTTACATTTGCTAGCTTGTTTTTGGCTAACTAACTGGCAATTCAATCTAAATTAAACACAACAAAATAATCTTAATTATCTGAAACACTACTGAAGCGTTGATTTATCGCGGCTATTTTTATTCTGTGAGTAATATTGCGATGTTAGCATGCTAACGCTTGGTTACGTAGGTAAACATAACTTACCTGAGATGAAGTGCTCAGCACAGAGTCTGTGATCCCTTTTAATGGCAGCGACCCACCTCTGTCTTCTTTCATTGTTTTTTGGGGATATTGTAAAACGTAAGTCCTGTATTTTTAGACTTAGCTCTATCGCAGCCGACCACACAACAGATAGACGGCATATTGACAGCGTACTTCCGGTATCTGACGGTCCTAAAGATGGCGCCGTTGAGACGGTGTGACGTCACAGTGAAACCCATGAATAGGTGAGTGCTCAAGGGTACGTCATTGGAATGTTGTATTGTCCTGCAATGTTTGTACATTGAATCGTCATCAATCCGTTTGCGAGCTAGCTATGGCTTGCCTGCTACGACGAGCGCATCGTCGACGATACGTTCGGACAGTTTTTTCAAAACATTTATTAATTTCTGAACCATATGAGATAGAGACCAGCAGCACACTGCATTTGAATCGTGGGATTTCCTGCTTTCTGGAGGTCCATGTACCTTTTGTTATTGGATAGTATCTCTGTGACATCACATAAAACAATAGACAACCACACACATTTATTCTATTGCTTTGTTTGCAGAAGCTGAAACATTCAAAGAAGCCAGAGATGACATCATCAGCACAGCCATGGGCTTACATTTTAAACTGGCCCCAGCTCGCAGTGGAGGAGGGGGCTATAGGAGGCCCAGGACACCGATGGTGTAATTTTTGTTTAGAGTTTCAAGAGTTTTTTTCTTTCTTTCTTTTTTGTTTTAAGTGATCTTTTTAATATAAATAACAATTTTATTTTATTTTTGCTGTTTTTTTTTCACCTCTTTTAAAAACATAACCAAAAGGTTATTTTATTTTGTTAATATTGTTTGAGTTTGTGCATTTATTTGCTTGAAATGTATGTCTTAGTTAAGAAATTAAAAATATGTATATTGCACTTTCATATGTTGTGATGGTAGGAATTTGTTTTCAAAATGTATTGATTGAGATATTACAGTAGGATAGTTTGGTTAATGTTCACATCGAGAAATATATTTATATCCAGTGGTAAAATAAGCGTGATATTAGTGTTACTGAAACCCATTTGAAAGACCAAAAAACCTTTGTAATTTGTTATAACATACTGCAACCAAATCAAGGTAAGGATCACAGGTTAAATTTGGTCCCTTTTTTTACAGAACCTAATTTAACATTCAAATTTGAAATAGATTTGAATAGATTGTGAAAATTTGAATAGATTGCAATTACATTACTTAAATATCTAGATTTATTGGAATATCCTTATAATAGTATGTTTAATAGACGTCTATACGACATATAGATAGATAGATAGATAGATAGATAGATAGATAGATAGATAGATAGATAGATAGATAGATAGATAGATAGATAGATAGATAGACATTGTGGGGAAATTACTCACTCATATGACTTCACTTAAAAAAATAGCCTACATTAAAAAAGAACAATCAGATTTATTTATTTTTTTTAAATAAGGGTAAATATCTCTTGTCATTGGAGTATGAATTTGTTTTGTAAATGGTGATAACTACTGGTGATGGTGCTATGTAGCTTATAATAAAGTGGTAGCCGTTTAAGATGTATAAAACTAAACCTATAAACTTATCTAAGTGTATAAAACTTAAAGTTTCACTGATTTTAAAACTGAAGTGATCAACTGACTGTTGAGATGAGCTCACGCTGTTTATATTCAGTTCTATTGTTTATATTGTGTTCTATTAGTTGACATTGTTGCTGCACTTGGAGAGTGTGTCTGCATGTTCCTGATGACAGTGAATGCACCATAAGAACAGAGTTTTCCGAGCCGCAAGAAGCTGTGGGTTTGAGCAGACTGTCGCATGTGTACAGGTTTTAATAAACGTGCAGAATATCCTCTGTAACTTCCTTCCTGAGACGCATTCATCTATTTACTCTTCAGATGTGACTGACGGACGACTCGGCCAGGGACTGACACTCAATAAATATGCGTCTCTCTGAATGTTAAGGAATACAACCCAGTTTGCGCAACGTCAAACTTAACTGTTGTTTTTTCAAAATATTTCACACAGTGTAGTTTGAACAACTTCTTCTTCGGTTTTTATATTTTCCTGTTAAAGATGTGGAGCGTTCAAGACCTGTTGTTCATCCTCTGCAGTAAGTTCTTGGCATTAAATGAATAAATATATCTGTTTTAGTATTGACTGATGGCAGAGAACCACACCTTGTCAATGGTCTTCATACAGCAGGAAGTTAGAAATATCCTTTTTATGTCATCTTTCTCTTCACAGTTGTTCTCAGTTATGTGACCAGAGCAGCAGGAGTGATCCGTGTGTTTGGATATGTGGGCAGAGATGTTGACGTTTCCTGCTCCTATGGTCAGGGTTATGAGTCTCATGAGAAGTACCTGTGCAAGAACGACTGTGGCAGCAGTGATGTTCTTATCACGACATCAGAAACAAAGAAGAACAAATACTCCATCTATGATGACAAAGAGAAACGAAGCTTCACAGTGACCATCTCTGATCTTCAGTCTGTGGATGCTGGGAAATACTGGTGTGGGGTGACAGTGTTTTTCAAAGATATCTACACTGAAGTAAAACTGGAACTAGGACAAGGTAAATAAAAAAGTGTTTCCACAGTTTACACGTATACAACATGTAAGATGGATCAACGATGAGCTTGTGTCATGTGGTTTTATTTCTTCTTGACAGATCACTGCTGCAACAATGTGGATAAAATTCAAAGTAATGAAAGAGATTCAGTGTCCATCATTTGTCCGTATGAGTTGAAGTACCAGAACAACCTGAAGTTCATCTGCAGAGGAAACCAGCCCTCCACATGTCTGCAGCAGGCAGTCATCACCTCTGACAGCAAACAAAATGGACGCTTCACACTCACTGAGGACAAGGAGTCAAGAAGATTCACAGTGAACATTAACAAGCTGACCCTAGAGGATTCTGGGTGGTATCTTTGTGGTGTCCATAGAAACACTGGACTGGATGTTTTCTCTGCTGTTGAGCTGGAGGTCAAAGGTTTGATGTCTCAGTTACACCTCATATTACTGCAGTAAACTTATTTCATTTATAGTAGAACAGCAAAGACCAGTAAAGCTTTTACACCTTCTCAAAATGTACTGAAGTACTAAAGGAAAGAAGAACTTATGCACATGTATCTCTAGTGTGGCCTGCACATAGACTACATTGTGATTCTTGAAGACGACTGGTTGCAGATGTTCACAATTAGTTCAAATGATAAATACTGAAGAAACAGAGACACACAGACACAGCACAATGGTGTGTGATGAAGTGAAAATCATTTTAACTCATCATTTAAGCCAAAAACTATAATATAATTATACAAAGGGAAAAGAAGTTGAGAACTGTAAAAAGGTTATTACAAAGGTTGATATCAGATTACAATGGAGAACAAATTATTCTACAGATCTATAGCGTGATGTTCAAGGTGGAATGAGAACTCTATAAATGTCTATATGAGCCATAAAACATCAAACAATAACCTGAATCTAAACTTTACTGGTGTCTTTCTTACTGCCACTCTGTGAAGACAACTTGACTTGTACTTTTCTTTATCTTCTTGACAGACACTTGCTGTGACAAAGTGGATAAAAGGAAGAGTTATGAGGAAGATTCAGTGTCCATCATTTGTCCGTATGAGTTGGAGTACCAGAACAACCTGAAGTTCATCTGCAGAGGAAACCAGCCCTCCACATGTCTGCAGCAGGCAGTCATCACCTCTGACAGCAAACAAAATGGACGCTTCACACTCTCTGAGGACATGGAGTCAAGAAGATTCACAGTGAACATTAACAAGCTGACCCAAGAGGATTCTGGGTGGTATCTTTGTGGTGTCCATAGAAACACTGGACTGGATGTTTTCTCTGCTGTTGAGCTGGAGGTCAAAGGTTTGATGTCTCAGTTACACCTCATATTACTGCAGTAAACTTATTTCATTTATAGTAGAACAGCAAAGACCAGTAAAGCTTTTACACCTTCTCAAAATGTACTGAAGTATTAAAGGAAAGAAGAACTTATGCACATGTATCTCTAGTGTGGCCTGCACATAGACTACATTGTGATTCTTACATGTTGTTGTTCTCTTTGACAGTGTGGTGTTGTGTGAAGACACTTGCTATGAGTGGTACTGTGACACGTCCAGTCACTCTGCAGTGTCCTTATCCACCACATCACCAGAATAACAGGAAGTTCCTCTGTAAGGGAGACTACCGCAACAACTGCACAGATGTGTTGACCAATGGAAGCAGGTTCATGCTGCAAGATGATGTTTCTCTCAGCTCCTTCTCTGTGATGATCACAAACCTGGAAGCAGGTGATGCTGGGATGTACTGGTGTGGTTCAGACTCACAGTGGAGAGCTGGAAACTACACCAGGATTCATCTGTCAGTGGGTAAGATCAATAGCAATAAAATAATGTCTTTCTTTGAGCCCAGCTGTGTAAATGTGGGTTTCCTGGTTGACAATGCTTTCACACTAACTGTACATGATGTGCCCAAATAAGGACTTGTGAGAAGCTAGAGGCTCAGAACCTCATTTAACCACATCAGCCTTTCATCTGGTTAGATCAGTTGTTGCTTTCAGCATTTACCAGGAACATTTCCAGTCATGTACTAATTCAGTGTTAATAGGTTTAATAGTCATCATAGTTCATTATTTACTCTGTAAAATGGTTACCGTAAGATTTACAGTACCTTACTGGCAACAGTTATCCAGCCGATTGCTGTAAATGTTTTACAGTAGATATACTGTAGAACATATTTACAGTATTGGTGTAGTTATTGTAAAAAAACAAAAAACAAAAAAACAAATACTGTGATTTAAGTTGTTTCTACAGTGCTGGTTTATTAAATGTACAAATAAAAACAGTTAAGCACTGTTGTTTTATAATGTTATTGTATATGACAATACATTACTATTAAGAGCAGGTAACAGTTGATTTCACTATGTTTTAATATTACCCACCAATAAGAGAATGACCCATATTCTAAAATATTTAAAATAACTACAGAAAACAAGAAAATTGTTGATGCAATTATTTACTTAATACATTTGGGGAACAGGAACAAAATCAATTCGTCACTCAAAGTCATTGAAGTCTTGATGAAGGAGACTGTATGGGGGTTCACGTCTGAAGTCTCCATCTCTTCTTTCCAACTCATCTGCTCCTTGGCATTGCAGTAATGTTACTGTGTTTACTACAGTACATAACTACACTGAAGGATGAAACACTTACACTGCTTGCACATTCAAATAGAATAAAGCAATAATATCACTGTGGTTGTATTATCTCACAGTATGACACGCTGTTATTTTTCTCTCTGTTTAAACTCTATCTGAACTCAATTAAACTATTAAAGTGGATTAATGTGAAGTGTTTAGGGGACAGGCCAGTCACTGAGGCTACATCGAATATTCTGTGTGAAAAACAAAGGTTGGTTTTGGTTGAGGTTTTATGGTTTTACAGTTATTGTATCCCGTGAGTGAATGTGAGTCAATTAAATATCCTCTTGTTAAAAGATCTGTTGAGCTAAAATGCACGGCCACCATTAATAAAAAGGAAAGAAGTGAGGCTGCAGCTCTGATAGTCAGTGCCACTTATGCTGTGGACTCTTGAAACCAGTGTGCTTTCAGGAAGTCTATATTTTTACCCTGCTCTGTTTGTGGTTTTTGTTTCTCAGGCGGAGCTCTCTATGTGGTTGCCATTGTACCTGCTGTGCTGCTCATACTAATAGTGGCCCTGATCATAGTTTATAAGCAGAAATGTCACAAAGTACAAGGTATATTTCACCGTGCACAGACATGCTGTATTTACACACAGACAAATGTGTGACCATTTGTTTTGATGTGTTTTCTCAGAAACTGGAGTGGGCATCACCAGACACTGTGAGGCAGCAGGAGAACCCAAAGGTTCAGAAGAGGTAAGAAAACAAAAGTCAAAAGTCTAGCTACAATTTGTTGTCATGTCTATGAAAACAACAAATCTTTGATGATATTATTGTTAGTAAGACATAACTAATCTAAAGGCTGTGGGATCACCAAAAAGCAAAGAGCTCTTTTACTAATTTATTGTTATCATTATTATTATTTTGAGATATATGTCCAACTTCTCCTTCGTTGTATTTTGATTGTATTTCAGATTTATGCCAATGAAGAAACTGTCGGGTTCTCAAAGCAGACGACCTCCAAACTGCAGGGCGCCTGTAATGACTACAGCAACGCAGATGACGACCAACCAGACTACGAAAACTTCACAGCAACAGAAGAAATCTACTGTAATGAAAGTTTCCATCTGTCTAATTACAAGTGAATTATACTTTTTACTGCCCTACATGTTTGTAACGGATCCAGTAACTGGAATTGTTTTCATATGGTCTAATTGGGCCTCCAAGTCATGTGTCAATGTCCAATGTAACATTGTAGTAGTTTATAATAATAAAGCCCTCACAAGGGACTGAGATTGAGATTGAGAAGTAGGGTCCAATACCTCAGTACATTTAATTATTCTATGCAGGATGGATTTTATTATTTATTGGAAACTTTGACATCATATAAAGTTAACACATTAATTTTGTTGAGTTGTTGAGTTGAGACCATAAACATGTGTCTCTTACAAATCAACTTGCTCGTACTAAATGCATGAAAAAGGATCTTCTGTGAATATATTCCTGTACACTTGTAGTCCAAAGGCTTTATTGACTCATCAAAAACTAGAATGATGTTATTATAAAGCAAGTATTTATATCTCAGAAGGAAAAATCAAAAAAGATTTTTACTGGAACTACATCATGATGATAAAACGTATAGATCTTTTGCCCTCCAGCACTCTGTTATAAAGACTCAGCACAAGCCTTGTATTAACTGATATTTCAGACTAATTTAAGGTTTGTTTTTATTCGTCCATTCTTAGAAAATGAAAAATTAGAAATGCCTTTATTGTCATTGTATGCATGATAGGATGAAACTGCAAGGATTCTTTTTATTAAAGCATCGAATAAAATACAAAAATACATAAAATATATTATAATCGCAGCTTGTATTTATTTATTTATACTAAATCTTAAAGCATTTTCCTCCTAATCTTTTCAAAATTAGATGCATCATTGAGGTCATTTGACCCCCGTTAATACTGTTGCTGTCAATACAGAACTGAATCATTTCCATAGTTTATCATTTGCAAGACTGACTTTCTCATGTTGTGGGTGTTAAATGTGTCCATCAGACGTGTTGAACAGTACACATATTGTTGTTTCCTCAAAATGTTTCACTCAGTGTAGTTTAAAACAACTTCCTCTTCGGTTTTTATATTTTTCTGTTAAAGATGTGGAGCGTTCAAGACCTGTTGTTCATCCTCTGCAGTAAGTTCTGGACATTAAATGAAAAAATATATCTGTTTTAGTATTGACTGATGGCAGAGAACCACACCTTGTTAATGGTCATTATACAGCAGGAAGTTAGAAATGTCCTTTTCATGTCATCTTTCTCTTCACAGTTGTTCTCAGTTATGTGACCAGAGCAGCAGGAGTGATCCGTGTGTTTGGATATGTGGGCAGAGATGTTGACGTTTCCTGCTCCTATGGTCAGGGTTATGAGTCTTATGAGAAGTACCTGTGCAAGAACGACTGTGGCGACAGTGATGTTCTTATCACGACATCAGAAACAAAGAAGAACAAATACTTCATCTATGATGACAAAGAGAAACAAAGCTTCACAGTGACCATCTCTGATCCTCAGTCTGTGGATGCTGGGAAATACTGGTGTGGGGTGACAATGTTTTTCAAAGATATCTACACTGAAGTAAAACTGGAACTAGGACAAGGTAAATAAAAAAGTGTTTCCACAGTTTACACGTATACAACATGTAAGACTGATCAACAATAAGCTTGTGTCATGTGGTTTTATTTCTTCTTGACAGATCACTGCTGCAACAATGTGGATAAAATTCAAAGTCATGAAAGAGATTCAGTGTCCATCATTTGTCCGTATGAGTTGGAGTACCAGAACAACCTGAAGTTCATCTGCAGAGGAAACCAGCCCTCCACATGTCTGCAGCAGGCAGTCATCACCTCTGACAGCAAACAAAATGGACGCTTCACACTCACTGAGGACAAGGAGTCAAGAAGATTCACAGTGAACATTAACAAGCTGACCCAAGAGGATTCTGGGTGGTATCTTTGTGGTGTCCATAGAAACACTGGACTGGATGTTTTCTCTGCTGTTGAACTGGAGGTCGAAGGTCAGAGGAAATAATAATGCTTCATTATGTTTATCATTTAGTTTCTGGTAAAACTGATCTAAAGTAGGCCCATTACTTGGTGATATATAAACTATTTTTTCATGGCAGGATTTTTCATCGCCCCAGGAAACCACAACTGTGACTACTGACACGTCCTATCTCACAGCCTATGTCACTCCAAAACAATGTGTGTGTCACCGTGAACGAAAACAATAAAGGAAGGATGGAGGACATGTATATTTGTTTACTGAAATGTGTATGTTTTATTTTTTCCAGACATGACACCTTTGGTTTACATTCTGACTCCAGTTGTGGCTGTACTGCTGATCCTAACATCTGCTATCATTATTATTTTTAAAAACATAACCTGCAAATTCAATATGATTGTAATGAGCAGGGCTGAAGCAGAAGTGGAGATGAGAGGCAATGATGTAAGTAAACACTGTTGTTAGAATATCCATATTGTTCCTAAATGACATTCAGGGCTGTGTATATCTTGGTTAAATATCTATAAATATTCATCAGTCTTATGTTGTTCACAGATTTATGAATCTGGAGAAGATGCAGTTCCACAGAGCACACTGAGCCATGGAATGAACCCAGATGAGGAACAGTGTACCTACCAAAACTTCATCACAACTACAGAAATGTACTGTAGTTAATATGACAGACACCAGTCCTAACTCTGTTTGAAATGTCTCAGTTAACAGGTGCCAGTGGAGTTCAATCAATCCTCGTGTGAGTAAATGTATCTGTGAAATGCTGCCATTTTTTCATATTACCTTACCTGTCCATGAAGCATTACATTAGTATTATTATTTTTACATATTAAGCAAACTCTCTGTTCAGCACCTTTGACTCCTTTAGGGAAAATGGAGACATCAACAGATGTATTCCATGTATTCCCGTAAAACTCAAACTGAACAGGGGTCAGATTTGAACTCTTTTCTGTCATGGCATTGGACATGACTGTGTGTGATTAGGTTGGTGTATCACATACTCTGACTCAAACATGGAATTAATGGATGTGCTTTAAACATTTTTCAACAATACATGTCTGGGGGATACCTTCATCTGTAGTTCTGCTGTGTTATGAGATTCTGAAAGTAAAACGTCTCTAAGATCATGAGCAAGTGTAGCAAACAATGATATGTATGTGTGGGTGTGTGGGTGCATGCCTCTGATCAAGACCACTTCCTATAACAAACGCTTACCACTGGGTAATATGTCAAACAGAGCCCTGCGCTGACGACTTTTATTATCACGGGTGATATTTTGATCGCTCATCATCACATAAACAAGTCACATAAACTCCACAAGGTTTTACTTACTGTCTCTAAAATAAATCCTTCAGTCACTTTATCTCAAGAATCAGGTGTTTCTTTATTATTTAATACTTTTTGGGGACTAAGACCAAAATGAGAGTAAATATGAGACTCATTGTACATTTATCAGGGCAGAAATGATTCCAAATGAACAATAATGTGGTTCCTGGTTACAACATGGGAAATCATTTCCACAACTTTGTATTTGTAGTCAGCTTAAATCTCCCTAATAGATGGGATCATATTTGTGTCTTGATCCAACTGACCACTGCTCAATGTTACTGCCAAGTATAAAGCTTGACTGAAGTTTCTCCTCCACTTGTTGACTTGAACATAGAATATTGTGTTCTGCTGTTACATTTCCACCATTAACTCAAGTTATCATGTACCACTGACACCCTGTAACTGATTACTTATTCAGCGTTAATGTAGTTATTTATCAACTGGACCAACTACCAGTAGCCAGCGGAGAGCTGGTTTAGCTCAAAGTAAAAGTTTGTGTGATTTATTTTTGATAGATAAAGTGTATATCTTCTCAAAACTTTATTGATCAATCTCTTCCAAACCTATACTGAGGTGTATAAATAGGAGTAGAAAAGTAATCAGTCTGAAAGGGAAATGATACCATCTTTATGGGCTCCTTGTTTATTACTACAATTTGATACTGAGTGCAGGTCTGAGATATGAGCGATCAACTTAGCTTTCAAGTAGGCTATCAATAATTTCGACCTAAATAAATGGAGATGAAGATATGTAAGGTGTTTACCTTTTGCCCTGGTATCTACACTGAATAAGTCCGGTTAAGTTAAGCGGAGTCCTTGTGTATCTGCAGTCATTTTTATTATTCTCTCGTGTTATTTTACTGTAATGTCCGAAATTGTCATTTAATCTTGATCTATTCATTTGATATCTACCCCGGTCACCTGAGCCAAAGCTTCTCCTGCCAACATGTGTAACCAGGTAACACCAAACAAACCAACCAACCATGCCGCTTGGTCGGGAGAGTTAAACGCTCGTTACCGATGGGGGGACTATATCTGCTCTAACTCGGCGTACTATTTCTTAATTTTATTCTGACCGAACAGGCAAAAACACAATATGGATGTTTTGGTATCACGGCCGCAGTTTGACAGCAGATCTGTGGCTCAGGGGGTCCCGGAGAAAGACCCTCCTGTGGAGCTGGAGGTCCCGCAGCCGTCCTCAGGCTCCGCCACGGCGGGATACCGCTCGGCTAAATACACCACGGGAGAATGGTTCTCCAAATACCACAACATACTCCAACAGGCCAGTATAGACAGCGGCGAAGCCCGTAGCGTCCAGAGAGAGTCCAGGATCACGTACCAGGACACAGCGGCAGCGACTCTGAAGACCCAGGCCGAGGGGACACGTCTTCTCGGAGAGAGACTGCAAGAGATCCACTACTGGAAGTCTGAGCTGCAGCGGCACATCGAGCGGCTGCTGGCCGACACAGAGGCCCTGCTGGCGCTGAAGACGCGCCTGGAGAAGGCGCTGGACGCCACGGAGATCCCTTATGCCATCTCAACAGATAATGTGAAGTGCAGGTCTAGAAGGCTGGGACCAGACCTGGTCAGAGACTCTGTGGAGGAGGAGCTGCTGAAGGTCATCCCTGGCTGTACTTGTAGAATCAAACTAGGCAATTACAAGATAACACGATGATAGTTATCCCAGTGCATGATCAATGTAACAAACAGCACATCATTCTGTACTGTCAGAATGCATAAGGATTTTGAAATAGATACTTGTTGTTTTCACTACGTCTTGGTAACTGTAACTACATTTCTGGGATATTTAGATAGTGGACAAATGAATGCTTAGAGCAATTCAGTCAGAGTGGAAGAGAGGCTGTTATTTCATTAATAGATTGCTACCTTAAGGATTCCTTACATTTTTAATTGTCTGATAATGAATCATGTCAAGCCAGTGTCAATCAAAAATACCAACAAAGATATAAATAGATAAGATAGATAATTTATTGCCTGTTTAGCTTTTGCCCAGCTGGTACAATGTTATTATTTAAGAAAAGAATGAACAGGAACCGACTCCTTTTAAAATAAAATAATCATTAAAATGTGAATTCATTAATGTTACAGAGGATCCAATGTCTAAATACTCACTGTGTGTTTGGTAGGAGGTAGACCTGATCAGGAGCATCCAGGCTCTTCTGAAGAGAACCACAGCGCAGGTCGTCAGTCAGATCAAGTGAGTGACTCTTTCTACTGGAAGTTCAACTGCCTCACATGCAGCTGACTGGCCTCTGTTAGTTTCAGAACCTTGGCTTCACAAGTGTCTTTGTGTCAGGACGAACAGAGAGGCCAAGCAGACGTTAGAGCTGGACTGGTCTGACAAGTACCAGGCCTATGGCTTTGATGACCACAGTGGAAGGCACAGTAACACGAGCCACGACACACAGCACCACCCCAGCTCAGCCACCGTGCAGGAGCAGTGAGTCTGTTTGTGTGGAAACACTGATAAAACAAGGTAATCTGTGAAACGGTACTGATAATCTGTTCAATACACGATGCTTCAATCTTTCTCTGCTGCAGAGTGTGTAACCGCTCATCGTGGACAAAGTTTACACAGGACAACCTTTCTAAGGCCATGCAGGAGGAACAGGCCACCAGCCAACTCAGGTCAGATAACACAGGGTTAGGACTCCAGCAGCACCTGTAGTAAATGGAACAACTTTATTATACCTACATATATTTTTTCTTTAGCCGTAAACATAGTCATGTTGATTGCATGTGTCAGGGTGCTGGTGGAGCAAATGTTGAGGGACACCACTGAAGATCTGAGAGTCCAGTGCTCCAGTGTGGACCGAGCCTTCAGCCAGCGCTGTGTGGAGCTGATAGAGGCCAAGACGCAGCTGGAGATGAAGCTTGCACAGGTACACCAACAAACAGAGGAAGTGACTGAGCAATAACAGATGACTGATCACTGTACGATCTCCTGCGCAGATATTGGAGCAAATTGGGGCCCAGGAGAGGAACATTGTTGCTCTACAGCAAG
The DNA here is from genome assembly GCF_022458985.1 of Mugil cephalus. Classification (NCBI taxonomy): domain Eukaryota; kingdom Metazoa; phylum Chordata; class Actinopteri; order Mugiliformes; family Mugilidae; genus Mugil; species Mugil cephalus. Next base: position 6,489,584 of record NC_061771.1, read on the forward strand.
CCATCCACAACAAAGAGGCTCCACTGAGAGTGGCTCAGTCCAGACTTTACCTTCGCTCCCTGAGGCCCAACATGGAGCTCTGCAGGGATGAAACCCAGCTCAGGTATGTGTACACACAGCCACAAACATTCAGTTCTCTTTGTTCGTGTCCTCATTTGTTACTTGTGTCTGTAGTTTGGAAGGGGAAGTGAGGCAGATTGACTCCACCCTGGCGTCTCTGCACCAGCAGCTGAGTGAAGCCAGAGGCTCCCTGTCCCACCTGGAAGAGTCCCGCATGGAGCTTGAGAAGGACATAAGCTGTAAAACTCACTCACTGTTCATAGAGAGGGAGAAGTGCATGAATCACCGTAAACGGTATCCAACCGTCTCAACACTGTCGGGATACTGAGGAGTGTTTATGTTTATGAGTTTTATTCTTTTTTTCTAAATTCAAACTTTTGGATTGACGTTGCTCCTTGTTACGTTTGTTATGTGTTTCTTCACGTAGTGAGATAATGTTTGAACTCATCAGTTGTGCTTAAATTGATATTCTCATCCACACTTACGCTTTAAACTTCACTCCACATTAAGTTTAAAGCCAGTTTTGCTTATTTTCTTTATTCACTCATTTTTGTAAAAAGGTAAATAAAAACAGAATAATCTAGAACATGTGATGAGTAGGACTTTTATAGTTGTAGTTAACTTGTATTTAAGCAGAAAACAGATCAGCTGCACATGAACTGGTTAACATTTAGGTTGAATAACACAAACTATCAATCCAACATTAAACAAGAACAAGACCAGGCATGCTGTTCAGTGTACTTTGCCACTCTTGTGTTGGATTCCATATTCATTGTCATAGATATCTTCTGTTGGTGTGAAGTCGGTGTAGACATGTTCGGCACCCTCATTATCGTAGATATGCAAGTTGTCGTGTTGAAATGAACTTGACATGGAATGCACCGGAAATACTTGATTTAGATAAAGCTGAAAAAAACAACAAGTATTAGTTGTGTGATATATTGTAAATCAGATGAAACAGACATTAGGATGACCCTTATGATTTTCTTGAATTTGTTTGTCTAAACCTTTGGTCACCACAAACTAAAAACAAGATCAACAACAACGGCTTGGGGCTTTGTTACGTTTGGCTTCAAACTAAATGCTAATATAAACATGCTAAGGGAATATGGGATCTCATATATGGAGCAACGAACTGTCAAAAAAATTTAAAAATATAAATACTATTAAAAGTATGAAACATATTAATGATAGTGAGTGACTGAATAAAAAGACCACAGTAAATACACAAAGGAATAATACAAAATGGTAGAAGCATAATTGCATACATTTAAAACCTCTAAAAATATCAATAAATACAAAAGCAAATTATTATTTTTTCTCACATATTTTTATACATTTATTTTTATATTATTGAGTGCATTTAATGGCATATGCATTTTTTATTATTATTTATTTTATTTTAGATTTTGACAGTTTCGGCCTCCTATGATAGACTATAATAAAGAAGGATTTTTTAGTCTTACGTGATCCACAAACTTTAGCTCGTCTGTTTCAGCACTGCTCATTGTGCTTCTGTTCATGCCGATGTCAGCTCCTTGCAACACAGAAAAACACTGCATTATCACCATTATCACCATCTTCATCGTTATATGCGTGCGTGTGTGTTAAACATACCTTTCGCTTTGTAACATTTACATCTATAAACCATGACCCACATCACAGTCACTATCAAGATAGTAGCCAGTATTGTGAGCAGCAAGTAAGCCCCAGCGTAAATTGCTGCTCTATCTGCAGTATCTAGGCATGAAGAAAAAGAAAAAAACACATATCACATTGAAAATGTGCACTTCCTGAAACAACAGTCACTCTCTTAGACAGCAGAAGTAGCCTCAAATGTGTTTGACCTGTTCCTTATTTCATTAACAGTCAGATGAACAGATCTGCACACGCTGTTACTTTCCCATATACGTACATTTAGTACATGCACATTAAAAATGTGCAGCATTGACGCATGATGATGTGTTCTCTCTATTACCATTACCAAAGAACCAGTGGATTTAAACACATAGACGTACATATGGCCCAATATTTAATTTGATTTTTAATTTAGTGGACAACCAAAACTTATTTAATTAAAAATTAAAGTTAATCCAGTGTCAAATGGTACAGTTTACTGTTATTTCCTCTGACCTTCAACCTCCAGCTCAACAGCAGAGAAAACATCCAGTCCAGTGTTTCTATGGACACCACAAAGATACCACCCAGAATCCTCTTGGGTCAGGTTGTTAATGTTCACTGTGAATCTTCTTGACTCCTTGTCCTCAATGAGTGTGAAGCGTCCATTTTGTTTGCTGTCAGAGGTGATGACTGCCTGCTGCAGACATGTGGAGGGCTGGTTTCCTCTGCAGATGAACTTCAGGTTGTTCTGGTACTTCAACTCATACCGACAAATGATGGACACTGAATCACTTTCATTACTTTGAATTTTATCCACATTGTTGCAGCAGTGATCTGTCAAGAAGAAATAAAACCACATGACACAAGCTCATTGTTTTTTCTATACATTTTAAATGTTGTATATGTGTAAACTGTGGAAACACTTTATTTATTTACCTTGTCCTAGTTCCAGTTTTACTTCAGTGTAGATATCTTTGAAAAACGCTGTCACCCCACACCAGTATTTCCCAGCATCCACAGACTGAAGATCAGAGATGGTCACTGTGAAGCTTCGTTTCTCTTTGTCATCATAGATGGAGTATTTGTTCTTCTTTGTTTCTGATGTCGTAATAAGAACATCACTGCTGCCACAGTTGTTCTTGCACAGGTACTTCTCATGAGACTCATAACCCTGATCATAGGAGCAGGAAACATCAACATCTCTGCCCACATATCCAAACACATGGATCACTCCTGCTGCTCTGGTCACATAACCCACGGCAACTGTAAATAGACATATATTACAGTCTTTAAACATTTAAATGACTCTGACATTGAAAATGTTATGTTCGAGCGTGTCTAATGGAATGTCTAAAATCTGATCATGTATGCATAGAGTCAGGTGTGTTACACCTACATGTTGATCATCATAAAAGAACATAACATTTGTACTTCCTTTTAGTAAAATGATTATCGGTTGGACTCACAGCAGAGGATGAACAGCAGGTTCTGAAGGCTCCACATCTTCATGTACGACCACTGACGTGTGGCTGGTATCTTATTTTTAGGGCTCTTTATAGGGAATGATGCAAAATCTCAGTTCCACATTTAAATCATGTTGATCGCACTTTGGTTTATACTGTATATTAGTCAGATGACATTTTCAGTTTCCTGTAACCTTGCATTGACCGGTTTTCCACGCAGATTGCATTTCATTTGAAAGAAGTTCTTCGTAGAGTCAGCATAACAGGAACTAAACGCGTTTGGTAGCATTGCTGAAATCTGTTGATTAATTTCACAATGTCACACTACAGAAACAGCCTGAGTGCAGCACAGAAAATCAGTACATAACATCAAATCAAATCAAATCACTTTTATCTTGTCATGTGATCATATACACACACAATTTGTTCTCGGCATTTAATACGTCCAAGAGACCACAGCCATGCCACTGCTCGGGGAATCCAGGAAACAAATAACAGGGGGTGGGGCGGTTAGGTTGTTGCTCAAGGAATCAGCCATGGAGTGGATTAAACCAACAGCCTTAAGGTCCCAAAGCTGCCTCTCACACCATCACTCCACAACTCCCCTGAGAGGTGCTTGATTGATGTTTCAGTACTGACCTTCTCCACTAGAGGGAGTTGTAGCCTAAATATTTCTTCAACAGCATTTCACAAAAGCAGCACAAAACTCTGGCCTGACAATATTTCACATTCTACAATGAGTAGTTAAAGTGAGCTTTACATTTGAGGCATATGTTATTGACGTGTGCCTCAAATGTAAAGCTTATATGTTACACAGCATACAGATTAATTTAAGTGTTTCAACACACAACTCGATATAAACTAGAATAAATCGTAAGACTTTTAAAGACAACCATCAGTCCAGTAAATGATGTTAAAGTAGTGTTATCCAGTGTCATCTTTGGGAATATGTGCCCTGTGTGCTTCATGTAATCACAGGGCGTCTCTATTCACTCGCTTCATGTGAGGATGTGCCACGACTGAAGAGGTTACGAAACTCAACTTCTTTCACTTTTGTGTTGCAGAGCTCATAGTATTTAATTGACATTACTACTAACTGTGGACATGTTGCAGTGCCACAGATGTGTTGTGTTTATGTGATTTTATCACAGTGTTGAATGACAGAGCTCACAACTCTTTAGACAGCAACGAGAAATTTTCTTTTTTCTTTTTTCTTTTTTTTTTTACATCTGATAAATGTTACAATAGAACTGAGACAGATGGCGAAATATTTATTGATGTGGCTTAATGTAAGTGTGCAAATAACAAGAGAAAAGGAGGAAAAGTCTTTCTTTACATCACAATGTTTTATAAGTAGAGCTCACGTGTCTCAGCATGTGAGGAGCCTACAAGAAGGAGGCTGGTTTAAGAGTTCACCCACCTGCTGCAGGGAGTAGCAAAAGCTAACACATTTACAGTGGGATGCACATATGTTGCAAAACTAGTCACATGTTTTCAGCAAGGACAAGAACAAAACAAAACAAAATATATATTTAAAATATAAGCATTTGGTATATTTTGAATAATTTCACATAACAACGTTTTCATTTATTAATGTGGCCAGTTTCCCCTTTTCATATTTTCTGTGGGGGTTAATATGCAATGGAAAGAAAAAGAAACGTGACTTTAAAGAAAAAAGAAAAAAAACCTGCTCAAATGATTAAAATGGGAGGGATGGATGAAGCAGGAGATCTGAGGGAGTGACAGAAAAAGAAAGAGGGAGGGAAAAGAGGAGAATAGAGGGAAAGCAGGACCAAACTCACTGCCTTCTTTTCCCCAAGCGCTCTCTCCCTCTCTTTCTCCCGGCGACTCCAGGCTGAGACCAACAGATAGGTGAGTTCCAGTTTCTTTCTCTTTAACTTCTTCAGGTCACCTTGATGTTTCACATATTCTCATTTTTGCCTCCGTCTACCTTTCCCTTACAATTGAAGATGCTATCCCTGCAGATGCCTCCAGAACCATGTATTTTAACTGGCTGCTGTAGCAGAATTTGGCCTAAAAGGCCTAAATGAGTGAATTCTCTATAAAGCGACTCTCTCATCACAGACAGTTCATTATCTCTAGTTTCTTCCTCCGTGTCATAAGATTAAGGTTTTCAAAGTAAGCCAAGGATGAATTAATCATTGCTCATTAACCAAACCATCTCTCACAGATTCAGACACGCTGCTTTATTTATGTGTGAGAACGTTTTTTACGACCGTCTTTATTTGCTTTTGCGTCTCTTGGCTAAATACATGTAGCTAAGCTTGAGGGTTTGTGGAAAGCCAGAGTTTCCGTTGGCTGAATGGAGAGGCTACTTTTAGCTTTGGTCATTACTCCCTGTATGCTGGCTGCTGCAGACTGTTTCTCAGGCCTCTGACTGTGCCTTAAATGACTGATTGTTTTAAAGGATAAAAACACCTATCAATCTTTCATTTTACTGTGGAATGTCCCATCGGGGTTAGAGGAGAACTATCTAATTATATGTTTTGTCACAGTGTGGAATTTGAACTCCGCGGTATTGCGTGAGTTTTGGGATTTTTGTGGTAACATGTGTAAATTTATTCAGGGGCTCTTGCTTCACTTGCGTCTTGTCTGTTTTCCATACTCCATTTGTTTTTAATTTTTCTTCTTATTCTGCTTTTTTTTTTTTATTATTCCTCCAGGATGCTGTGCCTCAGATCCCTGTCGATGCTCGTTGCCCTGCTTCTCCTCTGCCCCTCTCTGCTGTGTGCGCAGGAGGTGCTTGTACGTCTTGCAGGTGTGGGCCGGCGCAGTGCAAATGAAGGGCGTGTGGAGGTGTTCTACAATGGAGCATGGGGCACAATTTGCGATGATGAGGTGGATATCAACCTGGCCAATGTTTTGTGCCGACAGATGGGCTTTCAGCGCAGCTTTACCTGGGCACACAGCGCCAAGTTTGGCCCGGGACAAGGTATGCCCAGCTGAGAACATGCGGTTTTAACAGCTAAAAGTCATCATTAGTTTCTCTTTATTCAACAACTCTCTTCCTTGTGTTAGGTCTGATCTGGTTAGACAATGTGCGCTGCAAGGGCACAGAGCTCTCCATTGCAGACTGTGTCTCCAATGGTTGGGGTGTCAATGACTGCACCCATGCTGAGGATCTAGGGGTCATCTGTAGCCCAGAGAGGAGACCTGGCTTCCCTGCTGTCTCCTTGGAGGAACCCCCTTCGTCCTCCAGTCACCAGCCAAGTCAGCCAAGACAAAGGAACGCACCTCCACCACCACCCAGGTCTGTGTCCCCCCCAGCTTCACCTGCAGGCCCAGCTCATTTGTCCTCTTCAGCTGCAAGAGGCCATGAGATCGCCCTCCACCGCAACCCAACGACTTCGCGTCGCAGCAGCATCTCCCCGCAGGAAAATGGCCACGAGATCCAGATCTTGCGGCGATATCGAGGCAGACCGAGCCAGCAGACAGGCCCAGGTTCGCCACAAGGGCACCAGCTGCCTTCGCATCTGGCAAACGGTGCAGCCTACAGGCAGAGACAAAGACAGGAGACAACGAGGGCCGGTTCTCAAGCAGTGAGACGAGAGGCGGAGGATCAGGTGAACAGGCAGACGCAACCTCAGTCCCAGGGGAGGAGAGAGCATCAGCAGCCCAGGGGGAACCATGTTGAACCAGACCCAGTTTATCCAGACCCGGGACTGGAGACTGATGCACACTACACACAGGTAAAACACACACATATATAACAGATGTACCAGTAGAGGATGAAGTTTAGTTTAACCACAAGTATCCCTTCTTTTGAAAATTTAAACCACAGGAACATTTATCGCTTCCGTTAAGCTTGCATTTTTTTTTCACCTAAAGAGTTTTCGCTTTCTATGCCACTTTGTAATCATTGCACGTATCCCGACACATTAAACAAACACTGTTTTCTGTTAGTTTCCTTCCTGCAGCCGACAGTGGGCCACATAATGTGGATGATTAAACAGCGGTGATTAGAGACACAGTGTATTATTTTTTCGTGTGCTTCTAGGCTTGATTGCGCACTGCCGGCTGCTGTTTATTTAAACAATGTGACAATGTGTCGCTTGAGTAAAGATGAAGTCATGTTTATTAACTCAAAATAATCCTGAAACGGTGTGCCGTTTTCAGTCCAAAACTACAAAATAATATAGAAGACTTAATTTAGAATAACACAGTCAGCTTCATAAATAAATGTTTTCTTGTGGTCAGGGATCTGAGCGGGTTCACCTAGAGGAGGCTCGTCTACGGCCCGTACTCTCCAGCAACCATGGGGGTCTGGTGACTGAAGGCGTCCTGGAAGTGAGGCATGCTGGGAAGTGGCGTCATGTGTGCAACAATGGATGGGACCTGAGCAGCAGCCGTGTCGTCTGTGGCATGTTAGGATTCCCTGCGGCTGAAGACTTTGACCAATACGCCTACAGGTAAGTATGTGAGAGTGGACAGAGGAGGGAGGCAGAAAAGGAGGAGGGAGGCTGTGTGTTTACGAAAGTGATGGAAAAGTGTGGTGAACTTCACATCCCTTCAAGATTAGGCAGCCCCATGCCTGGACTGCTTCTGCAGTCCCCCTGTAGTAGAGGTTAACCACAATGGCTGTCATTAGTATAACCACACTTGGCAGGACATGTCCACAGCGGCATTGGCTGAGCCCCAGCTCTCCGCCAGGCCTGTCTGCCCCATTGGCTGTGTGACACTTAAAATAGTCCTGGAGAGTATGTTATTAATGCCACATCCAGACTACAGGATTATCATCATCCTCATGATGTGTCCTTACACAAAACCTCCATTACATGGTTTCTAATCTCATATAATTAAAAAAAACGGAGCAGGGTTTTCTAATGCTGGGTGGTCAAGACTGAGGCCTCACTGCCTTTGAACTTCACCACTGAGGCGGTTTGAGTTCTGTGTAAATCTTAGCTGTCCCTAATTTCTTCTATCCCTATTTCAAATGTGCCATAATGAGTATTTTTACATCAATATATCAAATTATGTAAAAAAGGATGAGTTCTAGCATCTTTGGGTATAATGTTATATCTAGCGACAACACTATAAATTAAAATAAATAAATAAACAAAACCGGCTTGAAACTGGCAAAACAGCATGAATGGTGAACTCATGGACAAGATGCTCGCTGTTTGAGTTGTAACATCAGCTTTAAGTGATGAGACCACTGTTAGGCAACTGTTGGCAGTTTAGCAAGTCAACAAATAGGCAACTAAATGGAGTAAAGATCAACATAAATGAGAGGCCTCAAATATTACGAGATCACCAAGAAATACTTATTATGGCTAAACTGGATTATTAATAAATGAAAACTGGATTTTCATAGACTTCAGGGTTTCTGAAAACATCAAAAAAACAAACAAACAAACAAAAAAAAACTGTCAGGAAATCTGAGCTTTTAGAAAACTTCCGCTTTGAGGTTGTGGACACCAGAAGAAGTAAGAGTGACACCCCCAAACATGTCAAACACAGTCACATTTTAAACTCTGCAAAGGATTGTAGAGTGTTGTGGACAAAAATAATACTCCAAATGAAAGCTGAAATTGTCCAAAATGTTATGTATTATGTATTTGTTAAATAATTTGCCTTATCCACGGAAAAGGTAAGCATAATACGTCTGTTTCGTGTTTACAGTTTCTGCTGCCCCCTAGAGGCCAAAACAGGTATTCTTGCACTGGACAGTAAAATCATAGGAAATCAACTTGTCAAACATGAAATAATGATTTGTTTTTTAATGTTCTGTGACTATGGCTTCCAAAACCAAAATGACTATTCATTTATGCTTCTTCAAAAAAGTATTATGTATTCTGCATATAGGCAGAAAAGTTCTTTTGTATTTATGTTTTCGTAACTCTTTGACTGTCCCTCATTCACAAATCATTTGCTCCACCAGTGCCCGGCTGTTGTGTTGATTTTATCCCCATAAATCTAACTAATCTGTCTAACTTTAGCCATAAATACCCACTGAAGCACATACACAAACTTTCAAAGTCCTTCCACACATACCATTAAAACCATGATACCTCACTTGCGCACACATACAGTACATCCCTCAGCGCACGCAGACCTTACATAAACTATGTCCGAAATCCACGTGCACACACACATATAAACATGCAAACACACACAATTGTGCACATGCAAACACAACCCCTGTGTGTGTCCGTGTGTCTGGCCACAGAGGTCTTTTTACAGCTCGGCTAACAGGACGACTGTACCACTGACCTTCCCTGAACCATCTGTCTCACCATGCCGCCAATAATTACCCCTTGTGCAGCAAGATACAGGCTGCTTCTCCTCGGCTGGCCCGCTCACTACCGTCGCCACCGTCTAGCAACGAAAAACTCTGTTTCATAGTGTCTTATCTCTCATCACTACTTTCGCTATTCCTTTTATCCAGTTTCTCATCACTTATACTTAAGTTGGCACATTCGGTCAAGCCTCAGGTCAAAGATGGTGAAAACGTTCTCAAAATACAGGCAGGTCTGGTTTTTGTGTCATGCTAACTTTGTAAATCTAATGCTAGACAACATCACCTCAGAGAAGTCTAGAGAAACATCCCTTTCACGTGCCAAGAACCCAAGCAGCCGGCTGCTTGTGTAAAGATTGAATCGGGCCATGAATGTTGTTTATTTTTTGTCAACCTCCACCCAGCTACGTGGGAGATGGACCAAGCAGACATTTTGGTCAAACAGTAAACAGCTTAGAGGGGTAGAACTATTTTTCTTTCAACAGACAAGGAAAAGTAACACGAGGTTGTCCTGTGGTGTGCACATAAACATGTGTATTTTGAAGCAGGTCTTTTGTCACTGACTGAAAGTACATGGAGAAGGTAGAAAGTAAAAGTCATGCTAGCAGAAAAAAGGAACTCTACTGGGATGCCAAAGTTTGTTAGACCAAACTTGAATAATAACCATTTAATGCACCGCCATAGGCTGTAGGCCCACTCTGTGGCCTACAGGATCTACAAGAATCTACCTTAATATTTTGGGGGTTTACATGAAATGAGACGTATGACATCAAGTTGGGATGAATTTAATGATCACTTCATTTCCAAGTTTTTCAATGCTCCAAAATATTCCAGCGTTGGCATTGTCACTATGTTAGAATGTCGACATCAGCATTGCAACGCGACTAGCTCTGGTTCATCCTAGCCGTGCATGACAGCAGTCACATCACGTCTTCCTGGTGCTACCCACTGCGCTGGCAGCGGTTCCTGCCTGGTCTTTTTTGGGGTTTGTGTCCACTTGAACAGCTGCAATTATGGTCTGTGAGATCTTCTAATCTAAAATATTCTCTCAGCTGAACCTGCCGCACACCCTTTGCTTTGTCAGCACTTCCCGCTCTGGCTGTGTGGTTGTTATTTCTTTTTGTGTGTGTGTGTTTGTGTGTGTGTTTCTCCCTTTGTGTCTGCCTGTTAAGTTGCTCAGCGCATTTTTACAGATGTTTAAATACTCCCACACTGCACTTACCAAAGTCAAGTGCTAAATCCGTTTTTCCAGCGCCCTTGTTTCTTCATATTCGCACTCTCTTTGAGGCCCATAGTAATTTCTCCAGTTCCTTTAATTTACTTTCACCCTCAGCTCCATGTTTCTGTCCTCAGTTCCAGCATTTTTAATGGCAACATTTTAATGCCTTTGTAGCAATTGCACAAAAACCCACTTTTCATGGAAAGTGCATCATTATGACCCCTTTGACTTTTTCGTTCCATGGAGGTTGGTGGGACTGTCTAGGGGCTCTTGTGGAGTCAGTGTGGCATCCTGCTGTCTCCTGAGTGACTTGATTGTTCCACTCGGGCAGTTTTGCATTCGTGCAGTATAATAACAGGTTATGTCGGCTTTCCCGACTGTCAGCTCCTCTCTCCGCGGCGTCTTTTGGTATTGTATGGTCAGAGTTGCTTAACAAACCTACATCAAGCTGAAGACCCCAAGTAACCAAGTAAGAAAGTCCACTCCTGAATCAAAGAATTCAGCAGAAGTGCTGCGATAACAAGATGTTTGTTGTGTTGAGGCTTGTTTCTGTGATTCACTTCACTTACTTTAAATATAGTTTTAAAACAAAAAGCACCTATTCTATGTTCCAACCTGTTCCCAACCTTACAAATAGCATAAGCATCGTCATGCTTTTTAGCTTTCTGGACAACTAAAATACACCTGAAAGCTAAAAGAACATGCTTTTCCTCTTCCTGCGAATGTGAGTAGCCCAGTTCACAGAGACTTACATCATGCCTTCCGTATTTCCCAGCATGCAGTCATAACGTTAGGTAACGCCGCCACTTTTATAGAGCTTTGTTTTTACAGAAGCAAAGCAGGGAAAGCTGATATGTACGTGCATATTTCCACGTCTGGTCTGTGTGAACCAACATGCTACTGCTCAACCGCAAAGCAGACACTGCCAAGCAGAGCAGGCAATTATATGGGTAGCACTCTCTCTCCCGCCCCCTCCCTCCCTCCCAACCATGAACTAACACCCCCACACGGTCTGTCTCTCTCATTTTGATTTACTGCTGGGTTATGAAACACTTAAATGGTAAACACACACACACACACAAACACTGATAGGCTTGCACACACGCACTCAGAAGGAGACAGACAAAGTATGCACACACAGTCATACACAACAGAAGTATGCAGACTCAATCCAGCATCACACTAACTCTGATTTGCCTTAACTGCTGCAGCCTATAGGTTATTATTGCTAATAGGTCATCAACATATCAACTTAATGATAATGATATTTGTGGGAAAAATAATAATAATAAAGTTAGGTTGCGTTCACCCCGAGAAGTTTGCCATTTTAAGATACGTCCAGTGCAGCTGAAACCTGTAGAGAATCTACAGTGTGATTTTTAATTTTGACTACAGGCCTTCATTATAGAAGGAAACAGAGCTTTATCCCATGCAGCAATGTCATAAAAGGGCCACTTGAGGCTAGCTCAGAAAGCAAGTAAATCCCCACAGATGACTGCATTAAAATGCCCAACTTAGCAGCAAAAATAAACATGTTTACAGACTGGTTCACGAATGGTTTTGGTCCCTAGTGCCAGTTTCCACATTCTTGACAACAGTACAGAGGCATGAATTTGTGTATAACTCACCCACTTCACTTATTCAGAAGCTTATAATATGTGGCCACTCTGAGGGGCTAGGCAGCTAGGCTAGCTAGCAACCAACACAGGATGGTAGCTGAATGCTTAGGTCGTCACCTGCCCTCTTTTTTTTTTAATAAGTCAGGGGTTAGTGTATAAAAGTTTCTTTTGCTTTGACAGAAATCATATGTACACATCTTCACCAGTCTTTGATGACATTATAAAAGATTATTCTAATTTTGGGACTGTGCATTACAATCATTGGCAATCCTAGTTTCCAGGGGGCCCCAGACCCAGACATGAGCATTACTTCCGTTAAGCGTCTAAACCAAACTTACTAAAATTAGGAAGTCCAAACTAGCAGTATGTGTCATAGTGTAGACAGAAGTGGCCCATTAAGGGGGAAGAGGATTCTTTGTGAAGCACTGTAGGGCCTCCATAGGTTTGACATTTATAGGTTTATATATGTCATTACTAAATATGCCAAAAGGCAGCAATCAGTGGCCCACTTTTCTCTTGTTACGCCCCTGATAATAGTCAGTGGAATACCAGGGTACCGAGGTTCTCCTGGAAACAACTTCTGCCTTAGTTTGCCAAATACTTAATTGCATCGTGAATCTGGTCACGCAGTAAACCATCGTCCCGTCTATACTTGGTCTCTCTGACTCATTTAATTCAGGCACACTCATGAAGGGCGTCTGTCACACTGCACCTGTCTGTGGTCACGTTGGTTGATGCAAGTGGTCAGCTTTAATGCGTGTGTGTTTCCAGACTTCGAGGGCCTCATTTTGTCTATACACACTGTTTCCCCTTTGGATTTGACTCTAGTTTAAAGTAATACCCGTTAAACTAGACACAGTTCAGAAAACCCTGTTGGAGTTGGCAGAACTAAGGGATAAATGTATAGTGGACTATTCATTTTTTTTTTTTTTTAGTGCTTTCCACATGGATGCCTCAAACCAGACATCCACTGTAGACACATAGACAAACACTGAAACAGGAAAACCCATGCATGTAGAAGTGGAAGATCTAATAAAGACAGAAGGGGATGGTTTGGAGCTAAGAAAGAAACGAAAAGAAGGGGGAGTTACTATAAATCTCCCTCGTTCTTTGACACCGTCTCTAACATGAGGGCTAAGTTTAACCAGAGACACTGACGCCGCCTTTATATTTGTAGGTTTGTTTAACATTTCATAGACAAAATGGACGAGTAGGCATGTCAAGGAAGAGGGAACAGGATGATTGAAGAGAAGGGAGGGGCAGACTGTCGGGGCCTATAGGCCAGCTGCTTGTTTAGTCTACTCCGTGTGAAAATGCACAGTTGTAACTTGAGTGTGATGTTCTCTGTCTTTCAGGAAACTTTGGGACTCAAAGTTAGCTGATCCTTCCTCCAGGTAAAACCAACATCTGCTTTTCAAAATATCATCTTATCACAAGTGTATTTGTGTATGTCAAATATCACAGTCCTCCCTCCTGTCACTCTACTTGTTTCTTGACTTCGTTCCCTGCCCAGGCTGAGGACTCAGATCAGTAAGAAGGCATACTGGGTGGAGAAGGTGCAGTGTCGGGGGGTGGAGGCCTCCTTGTCACAGTGCCAGGCCCAGCTGTTCCTCCCCAGGAGTGATGTCCCATGCAAGGGCGGCATGCACGCTGTAGTCCGCTGTGTCCCTGGATCCCAGTTCACACGTAATGGCAGACCACCTGCACCGCCCGCTGTGCCGGTGAGTGTGGAGGTGGAATTTGACAAACTGAAATTGAAAGAGCTTAAACTGAAACAGTAGTTTGACAATTTAGTAAACATGCTTACTGAGGGGTTAATTGAGAAGCATGACAATGATCTCCAGTTCATACTGTAAATATTAGGCTACAGGCAGGAGATAGTTTAGCTGAACGCTGGCATCACAAGTGGTTCTTTCCCTTCCAGCATGTTGTGCGTCTGAAGGCTGGGCCCAGACTCGGGGAGGGCCGCGTCGAGGTGCTGAGAGAGGGCAAGTGGGGCACCGTGTGTGACCACCTGTGGGACATGACTGCAGCCAGCGTGGTCTGCAGAGAGCTGGGTTTTGGAACAGCCAAAGAGGCCATCACCAAGGCTCAGCTGGGACAGGGTAAGATAGGACACACAAACACAGCCACACAAGGAGTGTGCACAAAGTGAAACTGCACTTTGAAGTGTATCTGGTGCTTTGCGGTGATGAAGTCGGCTTTAGCTTTCACCATGACTGGGAAGGTAATTGTGGGAGAAGTGTATATGTTTAAACTAAGCTGTAACTGGGTCTTGCCTTTTCCCTAAATAAGCAAACACATTTGTCATAAAGTCATAAAGAGTATAAAAAAGATCTCAAGCTGCTGATCTGATAACTGAGTTCATCCTGAGTATGATCAGCTTAACAAAGCGACTCCTTTAGACTAAACACTTCTCAATCTGTTGCTAAACACATCACTCCAAGAACCATGAACGTGAACATACAAATAAACCCAGAGAAAATGTTTACAGGCCGACTTTAACTTCTATCAGAGAAGCTAATTGCTGAGGAACTTTACCCATGACCAATTATACAACTGTAAACTATGAGAGGAGGTTCAAGGGAGTAAAAACAATAGTATCTGTTGTTGTCAAAATAAACCTGTTGTTAGCACCGCTTTAAATCCAGGATGTCAGGCAATCAGCACAGAGTACGACCAAACATTCAGATGCAATTATTGTGGCAATGCTTTTGTTGTGGGCACAAAAATATAGCCATTAAATTGCCTGGCAATAATAGAGTTGAACATTTTTCTAAGAAATAGCATGGACTCCGCTTTCTCACACTCAGTCATTGTCTTTTTATTTTTTTTTACTGCCATACCTCTGCAGTAACTCTGTAATCACGTCCATTTCCCTCCATTATCTTTTACCCAAATGAGCACATAGCATGTCCTTTAATGGTGGCTGCATTTCCTTCTGTCTACTTTACTTAATTAAGTAATTCATGGAAAGCGCTTGAGTGTTGCTTTTAGGGCTCTATTAAACTAGGTGCTGTGGAGCTGTTATGTCTGAATAGTGAATGTGGCTAAAGATCAGGATGGAGCTTTGTGGCTTTTAGTGTCTCAGGCCAGTTTAGGAGTTATAGTGAACATATTATATATAAGACACCAATTCAAGTGAGGGCTCATGGGGTAGGACAGTCAGAACAAAGCAACTCAGAGCTAGGCTTGGTGACCTCATTAGCTATTTAAGGCCAAATTATAGGGCTTCAGTGGGCTTTAGACCGAGCCTTATACACCTACGCAAACATAGATGTGTTCAAAGAATTTGCCCCATTTTGCTGTTTTGGTATCTATTTTGGTTTATAAAGTGTAGCCCTAGTGTGTAATGTGCAGCACAGAGAGTACAGTAATTTGGACAGAGAGCTTGCTGGGTAGGCTGTTTCAGAGCCACATCAGAAGTCCCATCCTGTCTGGGCTTTTAATCCTTCTCTGTGGATGTCTGTGGCTGCACAGCCACCAGGTTGTAGAGACTTTCATGTGTGTTTTTGTGCACGTGTGTGAGCATCACTCTATGTGGTTTTAATTGGCAATCATTCAACTGCTGCTCCACGCCCTTCATCTACAGGTACCGGTCCCATTCACATGAACAGTGTCCAGTGCAACGGCAGGGAGAGGTCCATTACCCAGTGTCAGCACAAACCGGTACCACTTTACAGCTGCAAACACAGCCAGGATGTAGCGGTGCGCTGCAACGTCCCAAACACTGGCATGCAGACCACGGTGGGAAATACACAAATGTGTGTCAATATCCTCAGCATACACAAAGATACATAGACTGACAAGGAAACTGTTTCTTCATTTCTCAGGTGCGTCTGGCAGGAGGAAGAGAGCCTGCGGAGGGCCGTGTGGAGGTGCTGATGGAAGTCGGGGGTGTGAAGCGTTGGGGCTCCATCTGCAGCGAGAACTGGGGCATCAATGAGGCAATGGTGGTCTGTCGACAGCTAGGCTTGGGCTTTGCCTCAAGAGCTCATCAGGTAATAAGCAGAATTCCCTTTCTTGAAGTTTTTCTATTGGATCTCTCCTTTTCTGCCTCTGAGCTTGTGATCTGTGCTCCAGTATTTCCTCCTCTCTCTCTCTCTGGTGCTGTTTGTGTGTCTGTGCCGTATTATTACCGAGGCCTGAGGTAATTACAGGCTTCTCAAACGTCCACTTCCAGCGCACCAAAAATAAAAGAGGGAAAGTGAGGCGAAGAGAGATCAGGAGAAATTCACAGAGAAAACAAACTGAAAATAGAACTGTGCATGGAAAGGGCAGCGTAAGGGGGGCTGCTGGGAACACTTAAGAGGCAGTTTGAAAATTGTGAAAAAGAGTGGAAAATGTGCTAATGTGTACTGATAGTTCCAATAAAAAAAAAAAAAAAAAAATAGGTTTCATTGTTCAGCTCTGGTATTTTCCACACTGTGTTTTTGTTATTCCGGAAATCAAAGCATTTCAAAAGATTTTCTGAATGAATTTGTTGTTTTGTTTGTGTCTCTGTGCAGGAGACCTGGTTCTGGTCTGGATCCTCAGACGCTAGGGAAGTGGTGTTGAGTGGGACTCACTGTGTCGGAACTGAGATGTCTATCCAGCAGTGTCGCAGAAACACAAATGTCTACTGTCCCAGAGGAGGAGAAGGCAGGGCTGCAGGAGTCTCATGTGTAGAGAGTGAGTTCAAAAGCTGTGTGCAGGCTCCTGGAGAAAGGGTCCACTTCAGGATAAATATTTGCCCAACTGAAGTTAATTCTGCTTGAGGCGTGCAACTTCAGGCTGCATTACCTGCTAATAGCCATATCTGTGGTCAAATTGTTGCAGCTGGGGTTCCGATGCATTACAAGATGTTTTATTTCTGAACAGTTTTCAGGACCCAAATGAGTAAACTCTCCATCTCTTACAGCTGCTCCAGACCTTGTAGTGGATGCCCAGCTCGTCCAAGAGACGGCCTACCTGGAGGACCGACCTCTCCACCTGCTGACCTGCGCCAATGAGGAGAACTGCCTGTCCTCTTCTGCCGCCAGAATGAACTGGCCCTACGGACACCGCCGCCTGCTTCGCTTCTCCTCCCGCATCATGAACTTGGGCCTTGCCGACTTTCGTCCTCGAGCCTCCAGGGAAAGTTGGACATGGCATCAGTGTCACAGGTCAGACTGAGAAAAGGATCCAGACATTTACAATGTTGCTTTGAAGGTCACTTACTGGAGCTTTAAGGTTTTATCTTAAGAAGAGCTGCTTATTTTCGTGCCAATAATCAGGTGGGGAGTAATTATGTGGTGATTTTTAGCTGATGCAGGGTTTGGTCATTACAGAGAAGCTGGATAACCTCTCCCATGGCACAGACCTGGGCATCATTAGTAGTAGAAAAAATTCAAAGATGAACGTGAAGTTAAGATTTAGCGAGTGAAACTGACTCACTGGGTAGAGCACAGGGCAGCGAATAATTTTGAGATCTGGACTATAAATAGTAGAACATGTATAAAAGTCTGTTATTTGAGGGAATAAACACCGATCCTTTATCCTCCAAAGTGATGTTTACAATAAATGTCCTCTTCGCTGGACACCCAGTTGTTACAGTCAGGGCCGTGACTGCACTGAGAGCAGCTTGGCTTCTTATCTCAGCAGTTGTGGTTCCACGTCCCAAAACAAGAGGCACAGCCGCAACCCAACCCCTGTGATGGGAAAAGGAGCAACACCGCACTTATATCCATCTATTCCCTTGTGTCTTAACAATTGTTGTCTGACGCTTTCAGAGGGATCATGTGCACGAAAACAACAACAACAACCACAACTGCGTGTTTGATGGAGAGCTTTCTCACCTTCTTCCTGTAATTTCATATCATAGGCACTACCACAGCATTGAGGTGTTCACCCACTACGATCTGCTCACCGTCAATGGCACAAAGGTGGCTGAAGGTCACAAAGCCAGCTTCTGTTTGGAGGACACCTACTGCCCCGATGGTAAGACACAATTACAGATTGATGCTACATGAAGCTTCTTTTCCCAAGGAAATCTGGAAAACTGGAGTTGAATTTGTGACAAACAAGAGAATCAATAAAAATAAAAGTGCAACGTTGAAATCCTGTAATGAGCAGTCAAAGTCAGCAGCTGTAAGATCAGAGGCCAAGCCTAAATTGATCTTGGCTTTACAAAAGCTAGGCAGCTTTATGCTGCTTAGAGCCTTTCTATTCATCTGAAAGACACCAAAAAAAGATCTGTTTTTTAAATCTGTTTGCTGTAATTTCAGACTGTAAGTAATTTCAATCCACAGTGACCGGCAGCAAAAAAGATTTACACATCATAGTCCTGGCTTTTCATGTCTCCTCATACGTTTCTGACTGTTTTGTTCCTTTTAGGTATCCATAAACGGTATGCTTGCTATAACATGGGACAACAGGGTATCTCAGTGGGCTGCTGGGACACCTACCGCCATGATATTGACTGCCAGTGGGTCGACATTACAGATGTACGACCGGGTGAATACATCTTTCAGGTCGGTTTAACAAAGAAAACGTCTCCCAAAGTTAATTGTCACCTACTATACAATATGCACAGCTGTCTATAGAAGTCATAATGGAACTATTAGGTTAAATAAAAATGAAATCCAGTCTTGATCTTCATGGTGAACTAGCTTCAATGACTTTGGTAAACGAATAAAAGAGAAGAACAGTGCAAAGAGCAGTTTCGACGTTTGAACGCACACATGAGATAAAAGCTGCGATAGAAGACTGTAATTTCAGCTAAATGGCTCTTGGCTGTGTTTCCTGCCACTCAGGTGAACAGCATGTATGTAGCTTTAGGGCGTGTGTGTATTTAAGGAAAGTGAATTTAGTCTGGATTTATATAGCAAGTAGACGTGCTATTAGTCCTCCCCTACAAAAAGTAGGGACCTATTGGCGAAGGAAAAGCTCTGTCAGCACTTCACTTTTATGCAGGAGTTTGTTCACATGTCCGCTTCTAGACATCTAATCTTCTGTGGTGACCTGCTCATCTGTCCTCCCGCTCTGTCATTTCTTGTATTTTTTCCTGACAGTTCAGTGGCATCGAAATGATTATGTTTACTGAGTCTAATTATTTCCCAAGTGTTTACATAAAATCAAGATGTTTAGGTTGGATATGCACGTGCGTGTGTGGACTGTATGGAAGCTACACGCAGGAGGGGTCCGTCTTCGGATGTGATGAGCCACTTTCAGAGAGATAAAATCACATACATGTCACAGAGCAGAGACCCACTGTTGCCACGACGCTGTGGCCCGGCAGTACTTTGTGGTCAGGATTGTGGTGCAACAGTAGTTGAGCTGCTCATAAATTTGCTTAAGAAGTGAGAGACTGAGGGAGGGCGTAGATCCATGCAGCTGGGTGTTTTCTATGAGTCTACCAAAAATCGCAGCCATTTTTAGGACCATACATTTAAGTTGATGAGTCACGTCCACCTCAGCTTGATTGTTCCTGATTGTGCCGTCATTTGACAATCAACTGCACAACCTCACAGCCTTGACAGACTTTCATTGTACTGTAAAACAGGCTGTGGGCCCTTTGTTTCACATTATTACAAGAGCTTTTAAAAGGGCACCAACTGCCACCAAGTTAATATAGTGTTTTACACCGAGACTGTAATATATGAGCTGAAATCATGGCCATTCTCAACATGCAATATAAAAAAGTTATATCAAGTATATGGCAAGAAATTTGGACTACAATGTAATGAAAAATAATCATAATTATGAATATTTTGCATGGTAAATCTTTCCCTGTGGATATAATTGGAACCACAAAATTTATACAGTATGTAAAAATGGAACAGGGTTGCTTTATTGAATATGTGGTGGGGTTATCTGTTTGATGTGTGCATCAGGAAAATTCATTTGTGTGCTTTTCTTATACATGGCAGGCAGACAGACAGGGTGGAAAACAACAAACCATGGCAACCAACCATGGCTGCAGTCTAATGATAGGCTGCAACTTAAATCCAAACCCAAAACTGTCATCTGCATCGCTGCGCCTTTTTCCCTACACAGAGATAACAGTGGAAAGTGATGTCATGCATTGCCTGAACCCAGAATTTATACATCAAGTGTCATATAGAAAAGGAGAAAACAATAATCCTGCGGTTTCTCAGTCGGTTTCCCATGGAAAAACAGTTGTTTCCCAACCGACTGAAGAAAAGGATTACTTTCTCACTTGTTCCCTTACTATTAAAACACAGTGTTTGCAGTGACCATAGTCTAAACAAAAAGTTTCTCTGCCAGACAACCAGGGCAAACTCTGGGAAGTCACTGCTACTTGCAAAGAACACGCACCCCAGTGTCCAGTCTATGTGCTTGCTGATAGCTAAAAATATTTGGACGCATTATAAATATAAGCACATTTTCCAAACAGTTAAGCTGTTGGTTTTGCAGTCACAAGGACGGGTCCATTAAAGTGAAATAAAATTTCCATAAGGTTGTGATCGTGGGACACTCCCAAAAGGTGTGCAAGACAGCAGAGCTGAAAGGTCTCCTCTAGTTTTGGATGTCTGAAATTTGAATTGGATTCTGATGTTGGCCTTTGGGTTTGGTGTTTGAGGACAACTGTTTACAGAAATAGGTCATTTTCTTTTACTTTCAAATTGTTGGTAAAACTTTCCTCTTTGTGGCTGTTACCCCAACAGATGCCTGTAACCAAGCCCAGCTAAGCCCAGACAAGTATAACAAAACATCATCAGTATACAGTGAGATACCATGTGCCATTCTATAGCAGTAAGAAAAATAAATGCCAATTCATGAGTTATGCATCCACGTCTGCAAGGGTCAGCATGACATACACTTTGAAAGTGTTTCATTTGGCCAAGTTGGCAAGGGTTCAAGCCAACAGCACTTCCATGTCAATCTAATTTGTGACTGTATGCTTTTGCTTTTGAAGTATGCGAGGATATTTGTCTTTATCCGCAGCTTTATAAGTCATCTTTAAACAATACATGCACACTCTGCTGCTTTTAACTTTCCAGCAAGAAGTCCGTCCAAATTCTGCAGAAATCACACGCTATGTGCACACGCTTGCCACACTTCGCCACCGACACTCCACGACGACAATATGTAACCAGCTGCTCAGTTGCAAGGATCCTGTAGCTTTACCCAACCTAACAGAAAAATACAAGGGAGCCTTGTGTGTGTTTTTTCTGTATTCAAGGGGCAGACCCTGCAGTACTTTTTGTACTATGAATAGAATTGGATGCGGAAACCATGAATTTGTGTTGTTTGCACAAGTATTTAAACAGAGCTCTGGAGGACACGATGATCTCTGTTCTCACTGCTGTTGCTTGTGTTCACTGAAGCCCTGGCTTACAAAGACACTTCTCCAGCTTTAAGGGGATAAACTGACTGAAGTCTAGCAGCATCTCATCTGTTGTTTGTCATCCTGTACAGGTGGAGGTTAACCCTTCCTTAGACATGGCTGAGTCTGATTTTCAGAACAACGTGATACGCTGCCGGTGCAAGTACGACGGAGCGAGGGTTTATATGTTCGGGTGCCATGCAGGTGGGTGTTTCTTCGGTACACATGAATCCTTGCCATTTCAATAAACTTAATACTAGCCCGTTCATGCCAATTTATTCCACTTCTTGTCTATTTCCATCAGGTGACGCTTACAGTGCTGAGGTGGAGGATGTGTTTGACCACCAACGTCAGATATCCAACAACTTCCTGTGAACCAAGGAACACCCAGATTTAAGAACAGAACAACTGTAACAACCCCGCACCACACCTCAACTTGTCGGGCGAAGGAGGGTGAATGACAATAACATGCCAGTAAACAGTGAAATGAGGTTCAGGGAGAGGAAGAGGGAAAAGAGCGTGATTAGGGTGGGACTTGATGCAATATTGTCTAATTATCGTCTCGTGACTGATTGTCATCTGCAGTTCCTGTTGCTGTTAGAAAGTCAAAGAGGAAAACATAGCAAGTCACACATCATGTCCTCGTGATAAAACATGATACAGAGTGGTTTATAACTTTGAAAAATTGTCTTGATTTTTTTTTTCTTTTATTAATTACCTAATTGAAACCCAACAGTTAAGAAAGCATTGACGTGAAGGTACGCGAGAACAACTTGACCAGACCAGTTTGTTTAATATCTAAAGAAACCTGTTCATGTATTCTGTGCTTTCACTGTTCACATTACAAAATGCCATATTTACTGTTAAAAATGTGTGGGTTTCTGTTTTGAATACTTTTTGTTTTTATCTCACGGTGCTATTTTGCATTTTTGGAATAAATATTGTAATGTATTGCAAATGTATTGTCATGTACAGTTTTATAATACCTCTCTGGAATATTGTTCTTTAGGTCTCTAATTTATGCAGAATTTTAATGTACTTTTGAGTTTAAACTTGTTTGTAATGTTAATTTTCCTATGATAAGAGTTTCAACTTGTTTGTTCTTTACCTGTTTTACATCGGTTACAGTAGATGACATTTGGTTGTACCATGGTTTTGTGGTCAACAGTACTTGATAACGGTAGTGGAAGAATAAACATCAGAATGACAAACCATATGGTCCTTTGAGACATGGTTATTTGACTGCAGACTTTTTTAATGTGGGAAACAAAGACAAGTGAGTTTCTGTAGAAGATTTGTGGAATTCAGTTCTTTTGCAGGTTCATAAAGATTAAAATTACTTTGTTTCCCATCATGTTCTTGGGAGCCTGAGCTAAGCCATGTATTATGGATGTTTCCAACCTCATTCCCACTAGTGGACATACACTGGAAACTTTCACAGTAGCCCACTGTCACATTACATGCTATGCTTTAAATACAGGACTTACTTTGGCCCGTTTTCTTTTTAGGAGTTGCAATCTTCACCTTCCATAAGTGAAGTGGCTAATTCAAACACTAAATGAAGTGATGGCACCCTTAAGAACCTTATTTTTAGCCAAGTATTTATGATTTAATAGTTATTGCCTATGCAATGACACCGACAACCAAGGGTGCACACTGGTGTCTGCCCTTTAATTGGATATCTATCTGACACAAAGTGTGTTCAAAATCAACATCACACCGAGCTCCTGTGGTATGATACAAACGTATGCCTGAAGTGACAGATTATTTTCAAGTAAATCTCATCAATCTTAACTTCTTGGTAAAAGAGCTTTTGGCAACCGAGGTCGTACAAAGCATCGTCTTGATCTCTTGATGTCTCACGTCACCAGAGAAATTCCAAGGACTTTAGATTGCCGTGAAGCGGACACAACATTCCTCCAAACTTGATAAGAAGGCAGAGAGAGAATTGGTCGTGGAGACCGCAAAGTGGCTGACAACAGCATTAAAGGAGCTGTAGCACTATCTGGCAATTACTGCCTGCTCTCAATATAAAAATCTTTCTACTTATCGTCTGTCTGGGCTATGGTGTAGGGCAGGAAGACGGAACCTGGTACCCATGAAAAAGACAACACAGTCTGGTTGAAATTTACAAAATCATTCAGTCGCCCCGAACCATGTGAAAAATTATGTGTTATGTTCTGATGAGGCCAAGGTTAAACCTTTCACGTACAAATCTAAAATGTACATTCGAAGCAAAAAGAACTCAAGGTGGTCACAACATCCTGATTTGGTGCTGCTCTCCTCCACTGGAACTTGGACTTAGTGAAGGTGGAGGCCATCATGGTCAACTTTGGCTCAGAAGCTTCTGGCTCCTGCTAGGAACATGAAAGAAGATAACATTCCTCCTGCAAGATGATAAAAGCATCCAGAACAACAACAGGTTTCAACAATAAAAGGTTGTTGTCCAGGAATGACAGACCTTAATCATACGGATCTGTGTGGGAACCTGGAGAGGTCCATGCACAGGAGATGTCCAGGGATAAATAAATGCCACACTTTAATAAATGCTCCATGGATCACCTCAAACTGTCTCTCAACAGACAGGTTCCTGTACAAAACACTATCAGGACTTGCTATTTAGAGGTCAATTATCTTATATTGTCAAGCTTCCCTTCATCCTTCTATAAAAACAAGACCCAACTTTTGTAGGGTCATTTAAGGCAAAGTTTAGATTTTTAAAAAGAGAGGAGAATGATGTAAGGTGTGTTTGCTGACAGTGTTTGGTGCTAGGAAACCCAGCACTCCCCCACCCGCAGGGTCCTTTATTGTGGTAGTTCATTAGATTATTCCTTCATTTGGACCGTGCCTCACTTTATTTGCTCCATGACATAACATCTATGTAGTGGTTTGTGTTTGTGTAGTTAATCTAATGATTGTGTATGAGGCACCCAGTGGGCTGCTCTGTGGTGCATCACCTCCTCATGAAGCCACAGTAAAACACGAGATTACTGGCGGGGCTCGGATCTCACACGACGATGGTAAAGAGCAGCTACAGGCTCTATATGCAGTTTGGCGGAGAGAACGACACAGAACACACAGGGAGGTCGAACCGTGAATATCCATCCACATACGTTCCAAAGTTTGAGAGCGAAAACAGAGGAGCTGGCTGCAACAGTAAAAAACAGGTATGAGCAACACCCTCTAGGTCTCACAATCTTAAATCACATAAAATATATTCGGCTTTAACCCTAATTTGCCCTTTTTTGTCTTCAGATGTAAAAAAAAAAATAATAATAATAATAATAACTGAACAATGGGAGAAAAAGTGAACTCACATGCCCACTTAAAAATAACAGCTTTTAAACCTACTGAATGATTTGTCCTTGTCTACATTAACACTTAAATCTTGCTGCTTTAGTTTTTTTCTTTTGTCTATCATCTATAACCTAATTCCTCATTAGACACTAGAACGCCGTCCCCTCAGCATTCAGTAAAACACAATTTTCTTTCACACTAAAATCCTATTGGTCCATAATATTAGTTTCTCCCTCATCTCCATAAAACACTGAAACTCTCTCATAAAACACGTTTTCGTCAACTCTTACAATAAAGAAATGTGCACATTGTGGACCATGAACTGACGAAATGTTGAATCCACTGACCCTTCTGTACATAAACATCACTGGAAATGTTTGCACAATCTCAATCATATTTACATCTACTGATTTTTTTTTTTGTTTTTTAAAGAAGATATAAACAGCACTTTAATTGGTCCACACAGAGCCACGTAGCACAGTGTCTCAGCCTCAGCAGCTTAACTAGCTTTCTTAAAGCAGCTCTGGACTGAACTGATCTGAATATTTCATTGAACATCTCACAGATACTAATCAAATAACTCACCACGCGCACTTCAACATCTGACCTACTACTACCACTTATCCACACCAGGGTCGCGGTGGGTGCTGGAGTCTATCCCAGGTGTCATCGGACGAGAGGCGGGGCGGCTGAATAACATTTCCAGCATTAATTACTTTCTTAAATATTTAGCCGCACAGCAGCCTGTTGCAACACTTTGTTAACAAGACCCCAAAACCTTTCAGTTTGTCACAAAGTTGACTAAGAACAACTGACACATTTGCAGCTCTCTCTCTATACTGGCTCACACTGCTGTAATTATTGGTTGAGGAGGTGCATGGGCCGCAGTGCCACATGGTCTGTGGTCAGCTGGGTGAAGCTGGCTCACAGGAGGCAGCTGCCTGCAGCTGTGAGAGAAGCCTCCCGAGCCTGAGAGGCACGTGTGTTTGAGGAAGCCGACTCTAAACTGGGAGACTGAATTTGAGGATACACGTTACGTTAAATAAACTCCGACCCTTTCTGGTGAAAATCTTTCACAAAAGGAAAACATATCGACTTCCTAGGGATAAAGACACTGTGTGAAATGTGCAGCAGACTGACAGAGTCGTGGTTCACCACAGTGACATTGAGGAAGTGTATCCCCAAAACGTGGAGCTAAAATAGAGCCTTTTTGCAATCATTTACTCAACGACGTATGTTACTAAAATACACCAGTGTGACAAACTAAAACGTTCAGAAAATCTCCTCGACTCCTTCAAGTTCACAGATCCAGGGGCTGACATTGTGCAGCAAATTACAGCCACACTCTTATATTCCACAGCTACAGAAACCACTAACACTGATGCTCTTTGTGGTCATATAAATGTTAACAAATATCATCTAGGCTGGAACAGTAAGCTCAGTCATTTGCCAGAAAAATCAGAGTAATGGATCACTACTTCTAGAAATACATGGTAGAGTGCTAACTAATGGGTAAGATCGTGATGAATATCTCTATCAAAGACATTTTTTCATGTCTGTTTGCATCTGGACCAATGTATCACCACAGCTTGTGTCTGAACTAAAGACTTCCTCCTCTCATGGAAAACGTTTTTGAGTCTTAACTGACAGAAAAGTCTGCTAAACTAGAGCAGCTTTTAAAGAGCTGTAAACTAAGTGGTGTGAAGGGTTAAGAATAAAGTAAAAACAGAGCCTTACACTGTCTGGTGTTAACACGTTTTTAAAGCAATACAAGTTTTAATTGAATCAACCACACATTCTCGACAATGTCATATATAAAGAGACGTAATCATGACTGAATTTAAATTATTCTAGACCTTTTACAGGAAGCGTCACAATACTTTTACATTTTAAAAGCATAAATATATCCTTAAAAGACAGGAGGCTTTGGACCTGTGCAGAAAATACTCCTTCGAGTGAACTCATGACCCTTAATTATAAAACGAACAGCCTCAGTGTTTGTGAGAGATTGTTCTTCCAATACTAGAGAAATAAAAGTAAGTCAGATTAAGCTGGTTTGTGTTGGCTACAGTCACTGTACAGTGCACGCATGGACAAAGTATGAAGGTGAATGTGAGGGAAGAGAAGTGTTACACTAAATGCTATCGAAGTAGTCAGACATTGGTGAAGGACTGTGACAAAAAAAAATAGCAGGTATCATTTCTGAGAACCGTGAAGGTGGAACGGAGTGGCCAATTTAGAAAAACAGGGGAAGAATCTGAAAAGTCTTAAACATCTGCTGAATCAAGGAAATCTAAAAAAAGACATGTTTCCAGTCAGTTGCCCTCCCAAGCATCTTCCTTCTGCTTGGCAGCCAGGCGCTTTTGTTCTGAAAGATAAATCACAGACAGACGCTTTAACACGTGAATACGGGAAAGCAATTACACAGAGAACACTTAGGTGATTCGTTGTTCTAAATTTAAGTGGCTTTCTACCACACGGAGGGAGTGAAGAGCTGAGGAGCCAGCTGCAAATTAATCTTTGCATACGTGGCGTCTGTTCCAGCGACACAGTGTTAAGTACATGATGCACTTCTGAACTGACATTTACTGCGTGTGAAGCGACCTTAAATAAAGAGCACAGCCGAGCGCCCATGCTAGGAACAAAGGAGTTTTTTTTTAGTTTGCTATACTCGAGGCTTTGACTTCCTGGACTGAGTGTTCAGTGGACAGCTAGCTGTGGTTTTCTGTGCCTATATACTTATGTTCCATCCAAGAAGGGAAATGGCTGCTGTGCTGATTATAGACCTGTTGTGAGCTGCACAGTAATGCACTTTCCCATTATGTTGTGTAAAGTATGAAAACAGCTCCCACTTGTGGTGGCAACTTTGTAATGCAAGATTTTGGAAATGTGAAGTAAGGTTGTTGTGTATTCCATACGTTTTATATTTAATATGAGGTGGATTGGTCACCCTGCATGTCACCCACACACTACTGAACCAATTCTTTACTTTAGCAACGGAAAACTGAACATAAGACTCTGGTCAATAAACACAACACACCAGCCCCGGATACAAGAAGAAAGAAGAGACTGCAATCGTGAGCTAAACATCATGTGTCTGTGTATAGTGTAGTACCTCTGGCATCCTGGAGTTTCTTCCTCTCTGCCTCGCGTTGCTCCTTTGTGAGGTTGCTCTTCACACCGAGGGCCCCGATCACAAGCTTCCGAGCCAGTATTGCACTTGTCTGAGGTCTCTCTTTGGCAGGCAGGAGGTAGTCTGGGGGTGAGGGGGCAGAAGAAGAAATGGGGACTCAAATTTGTCTTTCAAATGCGCTAAGATACAGTGTAAACTTTTAGGGTCACTAGGTGTTTAGATGCATATTTGTCACATAATGCCACCAAAGCTGTTCCTCTGAACTGCACCAAAATCCAACTCATCCTAGTGCACAACCACATCTAAACTCCACCAAGAGTCACTAACAGTTATCTTTAAATGAGTCCCATACCTGCCCAAATAGCCCTGATCTAAACACGAGAGTCAGTCTGTGATTACAGGAGAAAAGCAGCTGAGGCAACCTGACACATTAATGAAAGCATTCTCACCTTTGCTCAGATGTGTGCAAAACACAAAAAAAGAAAAGCAGATGTTTACCTGAACAGCTGCGAGCTTTGGCCCTCGTGGCGGAGGAGGATTTGGAGAGTGGTCGCACCTTCATCAGCTGATGTTTGGACCTAAGAACTTCACGGGCTGAATGTGGATAATAAATTGTTCAACACAATGAGATGATCCTCTTTATTAAATCACTTCTCCTTTCATAGTTTTTGCAATAAATGTGTCTTGTTGACATTAACTACAGAGTTTAATTAACCGGAGTTACTTTAAACGAGAGGCAGAGCTTTACTGACCTGCTACAGGACTTGAGAAGAGGCCCAGGGCGTGTGTGTCATCTACCCACTTGATGTCAAAGCCCCCTTTTCTGAAACACAGTCAGAAGTCACATGAAGTTCAGAGTATTTCATTAACAGCCTTCACCTGTAGATCTAACGTGATCTATTCCTGCCAGGGATTCCACATTCTAGTATATCTAAATCACAGACTTTTGAGTATTTTGAATCCTGTTTAAGGATTGTTTCTGTCTGTGCTTGCTGTGCTAATTTTCCTATTCATGACGCCAATTAAAAGATCCCTTCCTGTCTGATCTAGAAAAACCATCTACATCTTGGTTTTATGCAAAAAAATGGATTTCAGTGCTCTATCTAAATATCTAAAATATATTTCATTAATTCATATTTATTTCAATAAAGAGAATACATTTTCTCGTTCAGTAAGAATTCTTTGACAAGAACCACTAAGATTACCTATCTTTGGCTCTCATGTTAACTTTAGACAAATTAATTTTTCTCTCCTATCACTTACAATGAAATTACATCAGGAATGCAACACATGTTATGAACAGGCAAAGCCAGTGGTATGTTGACATATACATACTGGTAGCACTGAAACAACTTCAGAAGGTCTTCTGTCTTGAAATCTGTAGGAAAGTCGTAGATCTCTACAATATGTGAAAGTTCATCCTCGCTGAGGTCAACGTCATCATCCTCATCACTGTCCATGTTGTAGTAATTAAACCTGGGCTCCTGGATTGACTCCTTCTTTCGACCCTCCTTCAGAGAAAGCTGTTAGTGCCAAAGGGGAGAGCAAGAAGTAAAACAGATGAAAGAAGACAGAAAGAAACAAAAGGCAATAAACATATGTTAATGAATACGGCCTTTCTTGACCTCCTGTTTTAGCTAGACGTGAAACTGAACTGGAAAGTGGGTGTCTGTCCTTCTCACCTCTTCGAGCAAATGTGGATCCAGACAGTCTCCGTCATCATTGAACATGGTGTCCCAACTCTCCTCTTCTCCCCTTTCTTCCTCGGGGGATGTTGCATCCACCTGTGAGGTACCCTCTGCTTCCACCTTGGCTAGGTCAAGCTGCCCATTACCCACCACCTCTCCATCCTCTAATGTCCCCTCCTTTGCATCAGGCCTGGCTTCACTGTTGCATGTCTGCCCTCCATCGGTCACTGCCTTGTCTCCTCCTCCTCCGGCCTTGTCCTTCTTGTTCTTGGCATTCTTTCGTGCCTTGTCCGTGTACCGAGGCCGGGGTTTTGGCTTAACTTCTCCTTGACTCTGGGCTTTGTCTTTGGAGGACTGGGCTCGTTGTTTGGGGACGTACAGAGCCTGACTTGGCTTCTTGGGCTGAGCTGGAGGTGGAGATGTTGACTGGGTTGGAGGACAGTCTTCCTTTGGTTGTTCCACCTCCATGATTGGATGATATTACCAGAACATCTGGAACAAATAGGAACAGAAACAGACACCGTCACAAAACGTTTAATGCAATAATGTTTAATTTAAAATTTCCAGGGACTTTAATTAAACCATTCCTCTAGGAACACGGCGCGTTTACCACTAGCTACACTTAGCTAACCGATTTAGCCTTAAACGTCCTCTCGTTAATGGAGCATTAGTTGCTAAATGAAAACGCAAATATAACATTATTGACGAGTGGCATTCGACGTAGATGTGCCCATTTATTTTCATTCAATTTATTTAACCAGATCTGTAACATACAGTTTCTTTCCGCTTACCCGTGTACGATTTGTTTAACAACAGATTTTCGTCGCACAGATGACGTAACCGCAGATCGACGCAAAGCACTGTGGGAGAACGTGTTCTTGAACGGACTCGCTGCTGAATCTTTCTGGGGAACCACTCAAACAGGCTTGTTTCGTGACTCCCAGCACAACGTACATTGTCCCTTGTGTTTAGGGTATCAAGGGCACGGGAACAGATAATATTTTAACCCTTGAATGTCTGATTTCTGTGTTATACATGTGGCGTGCGTATGTATCAGGGACTACAAACAGACCAAACCCAAGCGTCTCACAAACGCGAGCACATACACACGAGCAACCATTGGTCGACAGCCTATAATTATTCACACAACTCTTCGCTGATTGGTCAGTGTTCTGCGCGTTACACAAGCTGTTTCGTAAATTGAATATACCCGAGTTGTGTAAGGTAAAAGATCTCTGCCAAATGATGTAACACGGGGCTGGATACTTATATGCACTGAAGCGAAATCAGCCCAGTTGCATCTTTACACTCACCTTGATAAGGTAAGAATGCATATAGATAGTGAAGGGTAATATGTATAGGAATGGACGTTATGAACGTTTTCCTTAAAATTCACTTATTTGTATTACATCAGTGAGTTAGGATAAGTTTAACTGAACAGTTATTTACTAGTTTTCCTCTTTTACTGTTATTCGTTCTTTTAAGCTTTTTTTGTTTTGTTTTGTTTCAAATATAATAATGATAAGCTTTGAGATTTACCTTGAATTCTTTTGAGTAATGTTCAGTTTCGAAACTGCCTATGGAAATAAATTTACTCATCAGTTCCAGTAGTTAAGCTCAGGACTCAAAGAATTTGCATGTTGATGTGAAATGCACTAACACGTCTCGTTCTCTGGTCTCCATCAGGTTGCAGTGATGTGGCGTTCAGGCTTGCTGATTTTCTTGGTTACACTGTGGCGTCAGTCCCATGCCCAGGGCACTGATCCCGTGTTTCAGGTTATAACACAGACAATCCTTCCTCCAGACCCTTTGCACAATCCCACACAACTCAACTATGGGATGGCTGTGACAGATGTGGATGGTGACGGTGACCTAGAAGTGGTGGTGGCAGGGTAAGCGTGGCAATGAGCTGGAGGGATGAACACATGCGTGTGAGCAAAGCAAACAAGTGTGTTGTTTTCTTTCAGGTACAACGGGCCAAACTTGGTGTTGAAGTACAGCAGCACTCAAAAGAGGCTGGAAAACATCGCCATTGATGACATTAACTCCCCGTTCTATGCACTGAGGGACACAGCAGGAAATGCTATTGGAGTGACCGCCTGCGATGTTGACGGGGATGGACGTGAGGAGATCTACTTCCTCAATACTAATAATGCCTATTCTGGTAAATACCACTTTATCATCCCAAAATCACCCACCAAAAAAATCTGACTTCAAGTAAGTCATTGATTGGTTTTTCTTCATGATAAATGACTTAATGTTTGCAGGACGTGCAACTTATTCGGACAAGCTCTTCAAGTTTCGTAATGGTCGCTTTGAGGATCTGCTCAGTGACGAGGTCAATGCCAATGTTGCTAATCGTATGGCTGGACGTTCGGTTGCATGTGTCGACAGGAAGGTCAGTTAAACCTTTCTTCACATTTCGCCCTCCCTGTTACCCCCCATGTCCCGATCTCTGAGTGATTCTCTCTCCTGCTGCTCTCCAGGGAACTGGACGCTACTCAATCTACGTGGCCAACTATGCCAGTGGAAATGTCGGGCCCCACGCTCTCCTAGAAATGGACGAGACTGCCAGCGATGTGACCCAGGGCGTCGTCGCTCTGTCTGATGTGGCTGCCACCGCGGGGGTGAACAAGTTTACAGGTGAGGAGGCCTATTGGAAGAGTGAGATGTTCTCGTAAAGCGTGAGGTTCTTGTAAAGAACGGATGCCTTCACGCCTTCCCGTTGTGCAGGTGGTCGTGGTGTGGTCGTTGGACCGATCCTGAGCCAGTACAACTCGGATGTGTTCTGTGACAATGAGAACGGACCAAACTTCCTGTTCAAGAACAAAGGAGATGGGACTTTTACTGACATGGCTGCACAGGCAGGTGAGAGAGTGAAACAAGAAGGGAAGGAGACAAATGCAAACACAGTAGGAGCAGAAGTAACAAATGTCTGCATGTTAAATCCGCCCAAAAGAATAAATACCGCAAATTACCATTTACACAGGGCAGGCTTGTGCAAATATTGAACAACCACACATGTTGATGTCTTCTGATAGGTGGGGTTCTCGTCTTAAGGTTAAGCTCCATCAGCACCTGCTGGATGTAGCTTTAAATTTCCCAGACACACACCGCATTTTATCATTTTAAAAATTTCCTTTGAATGTTGTATATGACGCAGTGTCTTTTTTTACCCACATCTGACATCATTTTATCATTTAAAATTTTAACCTTTAAAACTGTGCCCACATAAAAAGGTGTGGAGGACCGATACCAGCACGGCAGAGGTGTAGCTCTGGCTGACTTCAACGGAGACGGAAAGACAGACATTGTCTACGGCAACTGGAACGGCCCACACAGACTTTACCTGCAGACGGACAACTCCCAGTTCAGGGTAAGAAAACACATGAGAGAGGAGGAACAAAGTGGAGTGACTTACAAATAAAAAGGTTCTGATAAAGAATGACTTGTTTTTTTTTTTGTGTAGAATATCGCTACTGGAGGATTTGCCAGCGCTTCACCTATTCGTACGGTCATCGCTGCCGACTTTGATAATGACAAGGAGCTGGACGTGTTCTTCAACAATATTGCATACAGAGGAAATGCTCCTAACAGGATATTCAGGTTACTTTCTGGTTATTATGTGAACTGCCGTTAAAATGCATTTCTCAATTAAGGGTAAATTATCTGTCAGAAACCAGAATTATCACCACAAGACATTCTTAGAGGCTTCTGTTGGTTTACAGGGTGTCAAGGAGAGCGAATGCAGACCCTCTGATCCAGGAGCTTAATGTGGGAGACGCTGCAGAGCCACAGGGGAGAGGGACAGGTCAGCTCTCTCTAAACTCACACTTTTTTTCTCAGTTTAGGTCTAAATGTGTCTTTGTAGTGTGCGTCATGTGTCTGGATGAGCTCTGCAGAGACACGGCTGTCACACAAACACTGCTGTGATGTTGTTATGTAGGTCAGCGCAGTGAGAGCGCTCTGTGTGTTTTGAACAGGTGGCACTGTCACAGACTTGGATGGGGACGGACAGCTGGATCTGCTGCTGGCACACGGAGAGAGCGCTCAGCAGCCAATCTCTGTCTTCAAGGTCACGCAGGTGTGTGTGTTTGTGCGTGCTCGTCTTTGTGTGTACTCGTATCATAATAACTGCGCCGCCCACAAGCTAACCCAGCGTCCTTGTTGTCAGGGCTCGTCCAATAACTGGCTGCGCGTCATTCCTCGCACCCAGTTCGGTTCTTTTGCCCGGGGGGCTAAGGTGACAGCCTTCACCAATAAGAGCGGAGCTCACACACGCATCATTGACGGGGGCTCAGGGTACCTGTGTGAGATGGAGCCTGTCGCCCACTTCGGCTTGGGTATAATTTGTTCCTTTATTCTTTGTTTCTAATTACTGCTATTATTCATCCACATGCATCACACATAGTCATTTATTTATTGTGTATTTTTATTTATAAGAGCAGCTTATTTGCTTTATTGCTGAGTCACATCAAGTAGGAGGAGGCAGTTAGCTGGACTCAAAGACTGGAAGCAGCGTGACACAGCTATCCTGACTTTGTTCAAAGTTTAAAAAAATCACATGTCATATTTAAAAAAAATACCGCAACGCTCTAATTTCTGAAAACAGACACAAATACGCCAGTGACGTCCAGTCTTCATAACAGCGTCACTGAAAAATGGAAATAACTGTATTAGAGGTTGACTACACACTACTGCCAAAGAAACATTTAACATGTCATATCATGTGTTGGTTTTCACTCACAAACGCACTTTGAAGGGATTATTATCCTCTTCCATGACCCTTCAGTGACTCTTCTCCTCTCAACTCCCAGGAAGTGACGAGGTGAAGGTGTTGGAGGTGTCCTGGCCAGACGGCACCACCTTCACCCGAGCTCTTCAGGCTGGTGAAATGAACTCTGTGGTGGAAGTGGTCTACCCAAAACCAGGGGAAGTGTCTGTGCTTGCCAATGACACACAGGTACACAGTACTGATGGATGCATGCATCATGAGCTGTCGCTGCAGTCAGTGGGTCTATGAGTCTTCATCTCTCTGTCTCTGTTCATTTCATTTTAATTCAAATGGCTCTAACAGCAAAATATAGAAGACCGGGATGTTTTTCTCTTGACTTATTTAGTTTGATTATGTTCTTCTTCTTTTTTTTTTTAGTGTGGCAACGGCTTTACTGTGAAGAATGGTCGCTGTGCAGGTAAACATTTCTTCTTTTTTTCAATCAGTCTGAAAGACTAAAATTATTTAATTCAGATATTAATTTATTTTCTTTTGAATGTATGCTTATGTTTCTACAGGTCTTTGAGGATTATGTCATGAAATGCAATAAAGAGTTGATGTGGTGTATGATAATGTTTCACAGAACTTTTTTTTATTTCGTTTGATGCTTTAAGACGGGGGCTTTGTTTTCTTTACTCTATGAGTATGTTTTTAGTGTTTTTTTCTTACCTCTTTTGTTTTATTGCTTTTAACAAACTTGTTTCATAAATAAACTGCTTCTTGTAATTTGCTCGGTGAGTTCAGTTATCATTTCATAGCCAAATTTGTCTTCAGCGCTTTGAGTCATTCCTGTTTTAGTCCCACATATAACCTCGTCACCTTCGTTTACTTTGACCGACAACAGCTGCCAATACAAGCAAGTGCTGCTCATGTGCTCTTAGACAACATGCTGAGTTTGCACTAAAACCTGCTGAAAGATCACCAGCATGAATAAGACTTGAAGTCTGTGGCTGACGCAGACACTCTCCCTCCTTGTCTTCATTCCACACGTTTGACCACGTCCTTCATGTTCAGCTTGTTTTGTCTCCACGTGACGCTTCATCCAACATGTTTGTCATTCTCCCGTATTCTCTCCTTTTTCCGTCCACGCAGCTCCATTCTTTGCAAGCTTTCGCTCGACGGCCTCCGCGATTGAAGCCTCCTATTTTAAGACACTTTTTCTGCAGTGTGTCTTGGTGCTATCTGCTGTGACAGATCCGAGGTGAGAGTAGTCTTCAGGCTGACGGCAATGCGGTGAGACAAGTCTCAGCCAGCACTTGCACGGCCGGGACAAACATCTGTTAAAATGACATGCTGTGCTATGCAGCGACAGTGTGTCTGTTTGATTTGTCTACTCCGTTTGATCATGTGGACGTCCCTGCAGCCGGGACGCCTCCCGTTTGTTTTGATAAGCTGGTTGCATGCTGAAATCCCTGGCTGATTTAAATGAGACTGAAAAACTGCAATCAGTATCTGTTACCTTGCTGCAGGGTCATTTAAGCAGTGAGGCATGCATGCAAACATTTAAGGGGGTCTGAAAGCCGCACAGCATCGAAGCAACGCATGGAATGAGTTTAAATCCTCGTGTATATGACTATGTCCTTTTGTCAATTGACATAGTTGCCAGACATCATGTCTATTTACTCATTAAGCAGCTACAGAGCAACATAATTCATTTGTTTCTTTGCAAATTGACAAAGGTGATCAAACATGACTGACTGACATGACTGAACCACTAGACCAGTCAATTATTTATTGAGAGTTTATCACAAGAAATTGTCTTTATATCTAATGCATTCTTTTTTTTTATGATGTGTTAAATGCAACATTTTAATAATGTCTGCATTCCGTTTAGCTGCTGCTACACTGAATGGCTTAGCGACACGTCCAAATGCAACAATGCCAAGTGAGGCTATGAAATAAGTGTTTATATCTCTAAGCTGGAGTTGAAAACCAATAATCGTAGAGAGGGACGACACGCGGTCAAATGTAAATGTGAGGATGATGACACACCTTCTCAGTCTGTCTCCTGGAAGGCTTTCATGGTGTCGTACTTAATTGTATACATGAATAGTGAAAGAAACAGCTGCTGAACATAAAGAAAGTGAGAAAATAGAAACCCAGTGTGCAGACCTGGGAAATGATTTCCAACTCCGATTCAGCGCACTGGTCTTCTTCCATCTGTGGTAAGTCTAAGTTGCTGCCATGAATGATATTATTATATACACAATGATATGTAACAACAGGCACATGAGGTCTGTGATGAAACTGTTTATTTGACACCAGTCATATGTACTTCATTACCGTGTGTATCAAACAACAAGCAGTACGAAAATTAGTTCTTGCACAAAATGTCACCAAAATAAAAGA
Source organism: Mugil cephalus (assembly GCF_022458985.1). NCBI lineage: Eukaryota > Metazoa > Chordata > Actinopteri > Mugiliformes > Mugilidae > Mugil > Mugil cephalus. The sequence continues at coordinate 6,526,375 of NC_061771.1, forward strand.
CACATTCACATTTGTGAGCCTGTTGTTGTTGTTTTTTTTGGCAGTTATTGTTCTTTGGAAGTTTATCCATGAATCAAAGAAGGGTTGGTGTATGTTTCAAACACTACTGGTACGATTCAGGAAGACTTTTTGACCCATCCCTTCTCTACTTACTGCTGCATCTGTTGCACGCCGAGTCTTTGCATAATCAAAATTTAGGAAGAGTTGGTCTCGCTCAGTGAGACCAAGAGGTTAGTACTTGGATTTGTGCATGTGTCTGCATGTCAAAAATAAAAATGTAGGCTTCATGTGAGAAATATGGAAGATCTGCTACATTATATGCACGGACGGGTTGGATGACATTCATCTGCATGATTCACAGCAGAGGTGGAGGAGGAGGAGGAGGTGTTTTGTACTATTAATCTGACCTCTTTGAGTTGCGTTTCTTGCACATCCTTAGCTCTAAACCGAAAAGAAGTTCCGTCTAGTCTCATGATCCAGTGTTGTGCATTGGTGGTGGCTGAGGTATGAGGTTTGTGGTACACACTTCTGTTTCAGTGCTTCCTTCCTCCTTTTTGTTTTAACTTAAAAAAAGAACGGCATGATCCGGCAAAGCATTACTAGCTTCCTTTACATCGAGACATTGCATCACAACACAACCGCAGCAAAGTTTGTGCATGTTTCTTGAGCATGTTTTAAAGTGTTGAAAAGCGAAGAATCAGCATGTGATGATGATGATCAGGAGCAACAAAAGCTAGTGAATCCTTTGTGTGAGAATATATTAAGGGGTGTACAGGTGTTGGAACATGAGTAGCATGGTTTTCCTAAGCCCTCCTCCAGGGTTGCGAGTGATCAGGCGGACACGGTTTCAGGATGCACCCGGTCATCGGGCGGTGCTGCCGGACACAGAGCTGCTCCCTGAGCTGGAGCCACTGGAGCCCCGGTCCTCGTAGATGGAAATCTCTATCTGGTTTAAAGCAGTCAGGGAGTTTTGGTGCAGTACAGTAAACAGAAAAGAAAATGGCAATGTTTTACATACCTGTACCCCTGACTATATATAAATAAAGATGCACGAACCCTCAGCCATGTCACGCATAGTTCTCCTGGAAGAGCATGGGCATGGGCAAGGAGGTGGTTGGATGACATCTAACCCATGAGGCCACCAACCTAGCACTTAAGGTGAAAGTAAATTATGTGTAACTTTAATCCTCAATATAATTCAAACAGGTGAATTATAGAAAAAAAATCACTCCTGTTTTTGTACCAGGCTGTAAACATGTTTATATACCATGTTTAGTGGCCATATGAGGAACTGCACTTTGGAGGTTGCCACACAACATGTGCTCAAAAACACAGAGTAAGGATACAACACGCATTCCCCTTTCTATGGGATCTGTGATGAGCAAACCCCTGGGCGCATAGATCTTCTCGTTCTGCTCCTGAATGTACTTGGCTATCTTCTTCAACACCTGACACAGGAAAAGAACGAAAGGAACGATATGAAACCCAAGTCATGTCAACTTATTAAAATGCTCTGAAAGTGATTAGAAGGGCTCTGACCTTTTCATAACGTGTCTCCATGCAGAGGAAGATGAGATAAGCTGTAGCACAGGCCAGACAACCCTCTAGGTAGGACTGTCCTCCGATCTTCTCTGCCTCTGCGTAGTAGTTATTCAGCGTCTTTACAGTGTCCTCAAACAAAGTCCTCTCAATCTGGAAATCATGAGATGGGAGATGAGTAGTTGCCAATTAATGAGTAACAGAAAATTCTATAATTACATTCAAATGACCCTGTAGGTTAATTCCATATAGCTTTGCTTTGGTTACAGGTTCAAAAACATAATAGGTGTCCTTTAAGTAAGGGTTAATGCCCGATGAGGTGTCCATTATCTGAAATGAATGGACGACGCGGAGGCGTGAACCGGTTCGCTTCCACGATTTGAGGATGGATTCTTGGACCATGGTATAAGTTGGGTTGTATGAGTTATTCATCAATAGTCGATGTATTCTCCAAAGTACATGACAGTTTACATGCTCCCAGTTTGGAGAAGCAAGTGGGTCCACATACAGATAGATCAGTTTAAGTGGAGGCTGTCTTTAAAATATTATCACTGTTTTACTTTGCTTTTTTCCCAATAGCAACTCAAACAGCATATTCCCTCTAAAAGTCACCTGACTCCATTCACAAAAAAACACTGATAAACCTTGCACAACAAAAGCAATGCTACTAGGTTACTGCTTCCCTTTCAGTTCTGTTTTTTTTTTTTTTTAGTGAGTTACTTGGTTTGTTTTCAATCCAAATGAATGTGTTAAAATACCTAAGTCACACAGCAGCAGACCAGCGACTCCTGTGCTCTCCAACGTTAAATTGCTTTATTTGTCTATGGAGTGGTTTTGAAGAGAGGGAAAGAACAGTTTCCATTCTCTGCTGAAAAAGGCTGTCTAATGGACAGGATAAGTGGTGATAATATTCTAAATATAGTGTATAATTCAGTTGATATTTTTAAGAGGTCTTGACCTCCCATCTGCTATTCTTTAAACACACAGACTATGGTAAAATATGTCATACAACCCCCACATATGTAAAAGAAACCGATCGTTTCCTTACCCTGCTCTCCAGCTCAGAGGGGAACTTAGTCTGAAACTTGCAGGTGGTCCCCTCACTGTAGTCTCTCTGGATGAACACTTTGTTGGCCAGAGATGCGCTGTGCCTCAGCTCCTGCAGGTTGTGAAACTGTCGAAGACAAATCCCAGGCACATAAGGAAATAACACAGCAAGTGTTAAAAGGGCATCTCTTTAATGAGTCCCTTGACAGCGCCCCGTCTCTCTGAGCACCTGTTCGCTCCTAATGTGTGCAAACAGTGGCTGATCTGAACGTGCTGGATGATCGAGTAGCAGGAGACACAGTGTGATCAATCACTCTCTGTATCAGTGTCTGCACTCATTTTTGCCTTGTTGACTGCTGGAGCAGAGCCCAGCACTGGACATACTATCTTTTACACACACACACACACACACACACACACACACACACACACACACACACACACACAGAGAGAGAGAGAGACACACACACTTTGATTCTTATTCCTCCTCTCTCTCTCTCTCTCTCTCTCTGATCTTACGTGGAAGCGTATCTTGTAGGAGACAGGATAACATTTCACTACAACTCACAACAGATCAATGAGGGGGAACAAGATCAAGAGAACAAGGTATTCATATATTTCCTTACGATTGTGCTGTTGAGAATATCATTGTGTGTGTGTGTGTGTTTGTGTGTGATGGGTAAATCAGTTCTGTGCATCTAAAACGCACAGATCAGAGACAAATGCAGTGAGGAAGGAAGGTCAGGGCTGCGTGGCTTCTGTCCATGGTGCTGAACATGGTTTCCTCTTTGTGTGTGTGTGTGTGAGTGTGTGAGTGTAGTGTGTGGTTGCAGTGTCAGTGGTCTAACACAGTGGCTTGTCACCGGATTAACAACAGACAAAAACAGATCTGCTTTCACCAAAACAGCTTAACATGGAAGGGTGGGGGAGCTGCACACACAGCAAGCACAAGTCACCACTTATTGTTTTCTCCCCCCTCCTTTAAATAAATAAATAACACAAACTGTTGGGAAGGGAAATAAAGACGATCGACCCAAGGACGGAACTGGCATGATAATAATATAGGACACAGCCGCCAATCCTGAGCCGCATCTGAATCAGTGTCGAGTTAAACCGTGCGCAGCCTCAGTGCCCTCACTGACCGCGTTAACCGCACCTGTTTTATTCTAGTGACAAGAACCCTGTCCGTGCTGGCAACCGGACGATCGGAGCAGGAAATAAAACAGATAGAGAGTCCCAGTCTTACCTCTGTCGCCATGTTGCCATCCGTGGCCGTGGGGACGAGTCCCTGCATGCGCTGAAATCGCTTTAGTGGGACACGGGGAGAGAGGGGAGTGTGTAGGGGGGAGGGGGAGGGCGGGGCTTGAGGCGGTACAGTGATGAGCTTTTCCTGGGCCTCTAAAGTGAGTTTGGTCTCTATGTGAAGTCGTCAGAACTGGAAGGACTATTAATAAGACCGGCGGTGACTCGGTTATATTCCTCATGGAGCTTCACTGAGCCTAAACCTGGACCATCAGCCTGAAGCAGCTGAGTGGAATTCAGCCATCAACTTGTCACACATGTCTTTACACTGAAACGGCAACATGTTTCCAAAAGAGTGTTACATGGGGACAATAGGTCTTGTTTGTTTATTAAAACAGGCTTGAAAGAATGAGACGGAAAACGGGAACAGCTGATGTAAATAGCTGATACATGACAATATTAAGGTGTGGTAATCTAAGAGCTCATTGCAGATGATGGAGGATGAGCTGGAACAGACACTCTGAGACAAACTCAGACTTAAATCTGTGATTTGATTTGATGGCAGATCTAACCAAGATCAAACATTACACACAGATGAATGGGTAAATAAATGAGATAGAACCAGAAAGCTCTTATTGTGAAGGGTTATTTTGGACAGTACCATGTACAGCTGTTCTGGGTGTGCTTAATCTCTGCACAACATTTTCCTGAATATGAATGTTTTAAATGGGGTAAGCACTGTATCAACTGAATATAACAAGTCACGTGAAAATGTAATTTCTAGGAAGAATATGACAGTTTATTTTCCAGGACCCTGGAAAAGTGTCTAAGTTTTTTTTATTGCGTCAGTTGTAGATAATAACAATAAAGAATCATAACATGGAAATTAATCTTATCAGATTTATGTGTCAGGTATTTTAGAATAAATCTATTTATTTATTTTGGAACGACTCAATCAAACTGAGACTGAAGACCTGGAGCTTTTTACCTGAGAGACTCTTTAACATCAGATCAGATCTTAGCACTGCTGCTGCGTTTCCTCCACTACTAAAGGACCACAGACATCCCCTCAACAATATACTGTATCTGTCTGTATGGCAGGTACTTTGCTTATTTAATTTTTGCACAATAATTCTTAAAAGCAATGCTTTAATTGGAGTTATTAGTCATTAGTCATGATTTTTTTCACTCAACTGGTTCAGTTGGTACAGTAGCTTCACTTTAATATTTTTCTTGCTTTATCCTATTTTGTATATAACTGGCTGTTTTTGCAGTCTTGCCCTGGTGACATAACACCCACATTTCTCCATTTGGGATCAATTAAGTCTGGTCTCAACTTATAAATATTTGGAAGTGGAGATTTAAATATTTGAGTCTCGCTACCGGATTTACCAACTTAATAGCACTAGAGTTTCTTTCTTAGATTCAGGCCACATCCCAACAGTTTCACCAGCTCAAATAATAATAATAATAATAAAAAGCCCAGTTTGTTAGCTGACTTACGTCTAAATGAAGACTTCAAAATCACATAAGACAGGAGAAGCAATAAAGCAAGTTCTGATATGTGGCTTTCAAAGTAAAACATTTCGATGTTGTGAGATGTTGATACTAAATGGCGGCGTTAAACATACTGCAGTGGTTATTGTGATTTTGTCTTTAAATGTCTTTACCTTTTCAAAAAACAACATACTTACCACTTGTCTCTTTAAATTAGTTAAATCTTCACATAGTTTATTTCAGTAACGGCATATTCCAACCTTTAAAATAAAGGGCAATATTTACAGCATAAATCCTTAAGTCAAATAATAACTTGCACTTTCTGTTGTTTTAAATTAAATATATTAGATAAAGAACATTTTGAACATTTACAGTAACGGTTTATGCAAGTGATTACAATAAAAGCAAAGCAAACGGTTACAATCGTCCGTGTCTGAATCATGATTAAAACAGCTGGTTTGCCACCAGGATCCACTTCCTGGGCTTCAACGCCTCAACATCAGTTCTTCTAGTCAAGTCCTGCTTGTGATAGTGTGAGGCTCTGATGACACTTTCAGCTGGTTTCTCAGTCCATTCAAACACCTTCAGTCCAGTTGGGTAGACTTTGATCCAGTTAGAGGAAAAGCAGAGAGTTTCAGAGACGTCTACACTCAAAGGCTGTCGCCATATTACACATAAAGCTCATTAGACACATCCACATGAGAACTGGACAATTTGAATCATTACAAGAAGACCAGCTCTTGGGCAAATACATGAGACCTAAATTGGGGGATGATCTCATGACGCTGTTGACGACTGCAGGTCAAAGTCCATTAGCAGACAGCGAACCAGGGTGGGCAAACACCATTTGATCAAAGCCAAACGCAAAACGTCTTTGGGTTGGAAGTCCTATTCTTTTGTTGATTTGAAAACACCAAATTCAGCTTTGTTTGGGGGGTACATTTCCAGCTTCTCCACACAGCATAGTGTGTGGTGGCCTCACAGTGCAGCCGCAGTTTTTGTTCAGAAACGTTAGCAGTCTATCTGCTACAGAGGACTGAAAGCATCAACATTCAAGTGGAATCAACTTTGTGCTGAGGAACAGAGTTACAAATGACATCCTTTATGCTATCTGTATCAGCCGACACCACCTGCTGGGTCCTGGCCTCTACATGCTTTGTACTTCGCTCTTTTAAGAAAGGGGGAAAGAAGTAGGTCCTAGAGCCACTGTGCTCATTTCAAGTCTCACTGATTCATAGGAAACACCTAACATATTACAGTAGAAGCCTCATAAGCGACACCACAGGCTAAAGAGGGATGCAACTGGCAAAGGTCTGGGGGTAAAGGCGTTCCACTTGGGAGGTATCTTGACAGATTTAAGTGCATTGACTTGAAAAACGAGGCTTGTGGGTTGGGTTTCAGTAAAGGAGCTCACAAGCAAACAGTGAAGGAACTGATGGCTGCTAAGAGATAAAACTAACATGCCATCTTATTATAACTTGTTGAGAGAAGTGTTACAGGCAGCACAAACGAACACGGTCTCCCTCTGCGCCTCTGGAGCTGGGGAGGAAAGAACAACAGGAGAATGTGATCACAGCTCCGGAAACTGACGATGGCAACATGTGATGCGGGACGACGCAACGGAATCAACTTTTATACGATTTCCCCCTCCTCACCTGTTGCCCCCATGCAAGATCTCAGCACCTTGAAGGAGCAGCACCGCGAGCAGAAGCTGTTGCCACAGTTACTGCAGCTCCTCTGCAATACAATGGAAAAAAAAGACAAAATTAAATAGAGTGACGACGTGGTGCCTTAACATAACCGCAATTCTGATCACAGGTTGCAAGTCTCACCCTTTTCTTTAGGACTGAGAAGACAGCGTTGCAGCTAGAGCAGTTGCCTTTTGAGAAAGAAACAGATTTCAGAAAGTGAGAACGATGTGAGACCTAACAGAAGGGCCCTGGTTTCATTTCTGAGGTATAAAAAGAAGGATGATTTCAGTGGATGAGTCAGAGCACACTGACCTGTGGCGGTGGTAGGGTAGCGTTTGCGCAGCTTCTCCGTCAGTTTAGACACCTTGCTGCGTATTGGTTCGTTGCGACTCAAAAGACCATTTTCGGAGATGGTGTCATACTCAGGAGCTCCAAGAGGCCCGTCATCATCCTCCTGAGGGAGAGGAAGAGGAGGAAGAGGGACAAAGAAAGAGGCAGTTACATAATCTATAAGGAATCAAAGAGTGGCTTTAGGAAGTTTGAAAGCATGTCCAGGAAACGGATCCTAAGTGAGCAGGACGGCTGAGCCGCGTGAAATTCAGCCCTAGTACTAGATGGCAAACAAACACACCTGGTTATGGCCAGTAGAGCAACTGCTAGGACAACGATCAAGTGAGAAACTACAGGAAAAATACATGCATGCATACAGACGTCCTTGCAAACACAAGGACACCAACCCAAAGAGCCCAATGAAGAGCTAAGAAACCTCTTTATACCCTCGCGATATTAAAATATAATTTGCTTTGTTTTTCCACAAACCAGGCCTGGGTGGTACTAGCTGTCGCCATCTTGGCTGCCACTAATTCAAAAGTCGACCAAGTGGTCGAGTGTGAGTCTAGCTTAAGCGGCTATGTGCCACCAAGGCAGACAGCTAGCAAGCTAATTTCACGCACATCAAAGGGAAATATGTGTGGACGTGTTGTATGAAAAATTACTCAGTTGCAGACAGAAAAGTCCACATGGAGGTTCACAGGCGGCAGCGATTGAAGACATCTACAACAGCAGATGCAGGAAAAGGGCATCATAAAAGCCTGTGCTCACGCACTGTTTACCCCCCTCCCCTCAGGACGAAGGCTGTTGGACTCACAAACACAGCCGCCAACTAACTATGGTTTATGCCCCACTTTACACCGATTACACTTCTGTTTTTATCTTTGCTTTGAGATCGTTTATTTCATTTAGTTATTACTGACCTCTTGTTTTTGGACCTGGACCACTCACACACACTGTACATATTATTTATTACTAGCACAAAGTCATCAGTGCACACGAGGACACCTTTTCAGGAATAAAGAACAGATTTCTGTCACGGAAGACAACAATAGATATGTGTCTGTTAATTACACTGGACCCTAATCACTACTCAATAACTCATGCCAAGACAATGAATGAATGCATCAGTGAATGAATGAATGAATGAATGAAACTGGGAAATCCACTTACCACTAAGACCAAAGGGGTTTCCTTAACAGGCAACAGAAGACATAAGAACAACTTTACCCACAAGCACTGTTATTTAGTCAGTGTGACAAACCATGAACACACCAAAGCAGGAACCACACCAAAAGCCAGTTAACAGGCTTACAACGCATGAAGCTGTTGTTCATGTGTTGAGTATAGTGCGAGATTACTGGGGGACAGTGCACTAGCCTCTTCTTAACAGAGTGACATCACTCACCTGCAGAGAAACCGAATGTTCCTGCGGTTGGAGGACAGCACAGAAAAATACAACGGAAGCACGTCATCAACATGTTTTCTTTGTGACTGGAAGAAGGTTTCGAAAAATTCAGCAGACAGCTTTCTTCTACAAATAGCTAACTACAAGGGTTTCTCCACAAAGATGCAGGTGGGACATGCGTAAAGGAATTGTTAATCATTTTCAAAAATATTATTTGCATTCTCGCCAAGAATGAAACGAAAAGATTGTTACCACTCACATGTCTGTCGGCTTGCTTTAACAAAAACAAAACAAAAAGAAAAAAAATAATAAATTTCGGAAATATGTCCCCTTTTGTTTTGGCAAATATCTTGACGCTAAGCTTAGCTAGCTGGCTAGTTAAGCTTAGCAAAACTCAGGACATATATTTAGCAGGACATATATCCACATGAACACACAACATCAATAACAAACAGTAAAAGAAGAGAAAGGAAAGTAATTTCTGCAATTACCTCAATGGCATCCTTAAATTCATCATCAGGCTCTGCTTCCTCAGCCTCCTCTACACTGCCAGGAGACAGGTCCTGTCATCAAACAATTCATACATGAACACATGGTTGGGACGCAACCCTCAGACATCTTCCGACTCTCTGCTGCTCCCAGGTTCAGCGACCTGGGCAGCAGGGATGTTACAAACGGCCAAACAGATCTTCTTAAACCAAGTTTTCAGTTCAGTGCCATCGGGTTGTGATCCTGACAAATGAATCTGCCCCTACATCTGCCGGAGAGTAACACCCCGATAGAGAATGTGGTACTATGACAAACAGAATACATCCATTCATGGATCTACATTATGGCACTGGATATATACATATTTATTTATATATATATGTATATTGAGAACATGGGATGAATGGAGTAAGAAGCATACGGTCGTGTATCATCTTATGTGAATCAGAACAACCGAGTCATTCACTATTTAGACCCTGTGTTCGTTCCTCTCACCTCAACGCTAGTTGGTGTCGGGGTCCGGTCCAGTAAGCTGCCCTGTTCCTGCTCCTCACACTCCCCCTCTGAGGCCTGCGTCTGACCCAGGTGAAACAGCTTCCTAAGGTCCAGCAACACTACAAGAGAAGAACAAGGCAGCACACGAGCAACTCAGCTTTTGTAAACACTTTAACCTTCTTTTGAACAGGATGAACTCACCTCCGAAGAAGTCTCTGTTCCAAAGAAAGACGGCGGTGTTGAGCCCAGCGAGCACCCAGCCCACAGGAGCAACATAGAACAGGCATACCACAACTAACATCCCTCCATAGAACCTGGAGAGAGCAATATTAGCAATGTTTAGTAGCATTAAAACCACACGAGTGATTAACACTAAAACATTAAGACTAATATTATAGTCAGCTGTGGCTAGGTCTATTTCCAGTGTGATTCCACACTTTATAGGAAAGAGTGATTTTAAGTCACCACAAAATGTACATTTAAGTTCCATGAGCCGAACTGCAATGACCAGTGACTCAGCCGTTGAGTAGTAGTGACTCCTCAACATGTGTTATGTGAGTGAGCACAGATACGGACCTGGACGACTTGGTGTGACTGTCCCAGTACAGGACCTTGTAAACAGCTTCTGCTGACTGACAGGCTGAGGACAGCATGTCATCCAGGTGCTTCAACCTGGTGAAGGCAGAAAACACCCACGAACACAAACACTGTTAGGACAAAGACACGCTTCAACCCACAGACGAACAAATACCACATGCAAATGTCACACGAACAGAGGCACTTCCATTTGTGAACACTTTCGAAATAAGCAGCTGATGTTTTTAAGTTTTTCACTTCTTCGTCTTTAAATTGTGAAGTTGATAATGGAGCGAAATAAAAATGATGTGATGATGACATATAGGGGAGTTCATAATAAGCAGAAATAATGGTGATTTGCTATTTTTTTTTCAACAAATGGTAACAAAAGTGATTTTGTACTGGACATAAAGACTACAACTTGATTGGGCATAAATTGTGAAATACTGAACAGAGCTCATTGGCCACACATACATTCAAAAAGCACGTTACAAAATTAGTCAATTAATGAAAAAAAGCGATTGCCTTGCATTGGACCATATATAAACCAGCAACTTAATCACAAGCCCCATCTCATGCAGTATTTCTCTTACAGGTCTTTGACTTCCAGCATGGCCTCCTGTTTGGTGAGATGCACTGTCTGCAGGTCTCTGCGGTGCACAGCGTGATAGCGCCTCCTCTGGAGCTCAGCTTCTGAGGTTCTGCCCCCACACCTGTCCTGCAGGTAACCCAGGGCAGCAGGCGCCGATACTGCCACCACACTCACGGTGAACCAGCCGGCTGATACCAGAGAGGCGGACAGCAAGAAACACCAAGTCCATCAATTATTCAAGCATCTTTCAAACCCTCACAATAAAGCTGGATCATTTCAGTTTTAAATGTCGCATCCTACCTTCATTGACTGTGCAGAAGAAGACATTGAGGAATATGCAAACAAGCAGCGAGCACAGTGGCATCTTCCACCTGAGATTTATTGAAATAAATCATGAGATTACTACTCGAGGCTAAAAGCAATGATGTCATATGAGGATGATACAGACTAGAGACAAACACATATACACACCCGAGCAGGAAGCGGGTGAGCTCCACTGCATCTGCAACTGGCTCCAGAAACAGAGCCATTCTCTTATAGGACACAACCATGTTGAGGAGGTCAAAGTTTGGAGTACAGCGAGGGCTCCCCAACTCAGAGACATCCGGGGAACCGGGAGTCTCTTTGGATGACGTGTGTACCAGCTCCCCGCGTTCCCCTGCGCCCTGCGGGGGGTCTTGGAATGATCCAGTACTGTGCATGGTCATTCCTGGAAATTAATTAAAAAGAACAGAAAGAATCAGAGAAATACTCAGCCTGGACCACATCCAAGTGTTATAGCATTCAACAGACTCTCAATGCATTGACAGCAGAATAAAGTACAGAAAAATGCAATATATCAATATAACTTAGATTATTACTTATTGTTTTGCATAACAGAACCTCTGAATGCATCACGGGATGGGCTGGAATATATAGGCGATTCAACTGCATTATTACTTTTCTTACTTGTGTACTTTGTTTACAAATACAAATCCTCACCTGAGTAATGTTTTGCTGAATAGCTCATCAATTACCTTGAATTTTTAAAGAGTGACACTTATCTATTTATGATAACCATGTACGGAAAGATCACCTAAAATAAACAGGAGCTCCTTAAATCTGCGCCGTGGCCTGTGTGACGCTGTCAAGCTGGAAAGTTAACTCCTGTCCTGCCAGGAGCACAATGTGTACCTACATGCCAAGCCTATATACTTTAAATTATTAGTATTTTCGTCTTGCTAATATTAGCTTTTCCGGTGTGAGGGAGATAATTTACCTGAGCTGAGTGTCCAACGACAGCCAACCTATGAAGCAGCAGCGGCGTTGAGAAGACCTCGGGCGGAACTAGCGAGTTCCTCCGACATCCTAAACCCGGAGGAAGGAAGAGCCTCCACATTCAACCTGCTCGGTTAACATGACAGCTGCCTGTCTTCCTGCATGGGCAGTAAAGCCCCAAAAATATTTAGAAACCCGTCCGGAAACAATCTCAGGACAGAGCCGATATGTGATTAGAGCAGATACGTGATTAGAGCGGCTAGCTTTGCCAGCTCCGTCCAGTTCTTGGGACGTCTACTTCCTCGTTTAATCCAGGCTGAATAGTTGATAGCAGAAAAGAGGCAGATAGTCAATGTAGTCGATCGCAGAGTGTTATGATCGTTGCAGCAAGCGATGGTAGATGTTTATTCCGTTTTAAGCGTACGACAATAAATCAAAAACAGTGTATTCAATTATATGTTGTAATTTTAATGTACTCTCTCATTAAATTAATCAAATAACAAACTGTGACTGTGACTAAAACGTTGGCAAAGGGCATCGATGTTTCTATTGGAAATAAAACGCATATGCAATGTTGCATAAAACAATAAAGCTTCTACTTGATTATTAACTGAATTCAATACAAGTCACCTACAACAAAAATGCATAACTTTAAAGTAGAAAGAAACATGTTGACATTTTGTCACAGTAATCCTTAAGGTTAACCACAATTAATGGTTTATGTGATTATAAATGTTTTCAGTGAGGGCTCTGTTTGCTAATGCACTCCCTTGACCAATATCTGCCGCATTTGATGACAGTTGGGTTTATCAGCAGGGATCTATTGCTTTGTTTTCCCACTGGAACACACAGTCAGAAGGTAACAAAGAGTGAGAAATAACAGAGATAAAGGCTTATACAAGGAACAAATAAAAGCTGTGAAGAACAGTCATGGGAATGGAGACGAGTTCTCGGAAGTATCAGTTAACACACAAAGTCTACTCAATGTTGTATCCTGCTCACTGATCTTCTTGCTTTAGTGTAAGATCCGGTCATTTAAAAAGGCAGCACATACACAGTCACACACTGCCTCTGCTTCCTTATTAACACGTACGTACGCGTTCTTATTAACACGTACGTGTTAACAAGAAAGTATTTGATTACGTGTTAATGAGGAATTATTTGATACAAGTTTATTATTTTTTCAAGTAAGGTCGGGTGGGACATAACTAGCTCCCGGGGCACTGTAAAGATTCAATTAAAACTTAGAATCCACTGCAATTATTGAGGAGCTGCTGCAAGTGCAGACGTATATTTAATTATCTATACCTTTTGTTTATTTTCTAACCTTAATTTCTTTTTTTACAAGATTGTGATTAAATGAGTTGACATCGTGATATGGTCTCTGTCGTCCTCTAATAGACACAGTGGAGACAAGGCGATAGTGCTGCGAACCCGCGGGCCAAAATTAGCCAACCTGGTTTGTCCGGTCTGGCCTGCATGATGAATCACAAACTACAAAGAAAACATTATTTGCAATAAAAATAAAAATAATAATAATAAAATTACTGTATTCCTACGTGATGGGGATTGACCGCCCGGTGACTTGGTGTAGCCGTATTTACAGTGTATACGTTTACGATTGAATTTTATTTGATTTTATTTGTGCAACTGACACCAAGGCAAATTCCTGTATGTACACACCTACTTGTCAACAGTCTTCTGATTCCGGCTCTGATTTGTTCACTAAGAATTGCGGACATGACAACTAAACAGCAGAGGGCAGCAATGTGCCAAAATTGCACTTATATTTTTATGAACAGCTTGTTCACAAAATGTTTTATAAAAGGGTAGGTCATTCAACGTAAACATTTTCAAAATGCACTTTTTGCACTAAAAGGGAGCTTATGATTATTTCTATGTTATTATGTTACTGGTCCAGCCTGTTTGAGATCATACTGTACTGTATGTGGCCCCTGAACTGAACTGAAGTTTGGCAGCCCTGCCCTGCTATAGTGTATAGACTTGAGAATTACCATACATATTCATGTACAGTATAACGCTTCTCTCCTCTGTCCACTTTCTAAGCACTTACCTTATTAGTTACATTAGATTAGTTTCCATAGTTTAAAATTAATAACCTGTGCAATAAGCAAAGCACACAAAGCATGACTTAAGACACACTGTCTCAGCCAAACATTGTCTTTAATAATGATAAAAGTAAAAAATAACACTTGGAATGTATTTATTATAGTTGATTTCTTATGAGCCATCAGTTACCTGTATAGTCTACTGCTAAACAATTAAATCCAGGATCTCATACAGTAGCTACATACTGTCTTCTGTTTGATAAATCTAATTCATTTTATTGACTGTTGTAGTTTTTAAAACCACCTCAAAGGAAAATCATGTTTTTTTTCACCTGATTAGAGGTTAGATAAACATACATCTCATCCACCTCACAAATGTTGATAGTGTTCCTGTAAAAATTAAACGTTGTTTAGTGCTTTCCTCATTTTTACACTGCATTGTCAATTTTAAAAGTAGTGAGCCTTGCTTTAAAATAAATTGTTTACATATTGCATAAAAAGTCCTGAACATGTTACCGCTGTGCAGTCCCACATTACTGTACCTACTTAGAGTGAGAACGCTGGTGGAACCTGAGCCCACCACAGTTTCTAAATGACCTTCCACACTGTCCACAGACGTAAGGCTTCTCTCCGGTGTGGATGCGGAAGTGCCGAGTTAATGCCCCCGAGTGACGGAAACATTTGGAGCAGACCGAGCAGGTGTACGGCCTCTCTCCCGTGTGGATGCGAAGGTGGGTCTTGAGATTCTCCATGCGATTGAACTCCCGGTTGCACTCTGTGCAGCGGAAGGGGCTGCAGCCTGGCGGGTAGAGCTGCAGCCTGGTCCTCTTGCTTCCTGCCACAGGCTGGTGACAGCGCTGCTGGAGCCTCTGCTGGCACTGGCCGTAGTGGCGCCGCAGCAAGCTGGGCAGGTGGAAGGTCTGACCGCAGCATTTACAAGTGTAGAGGGTGGCGAGGGCGTGGCTGACGTTGCGACCTGTTCGGACATGAACTCCATAAACCTGCGGAGGGGCTTCTGAAGGTGGAACTGGGTCTGTCAGCTGGAAGATGTTGGGGAAGTCGGAGGAGATGGACGGAAGTTCTGGGGGTGGTTGGAGGCTGGTGGTCGAGTTTGGAAGATGTGCTGTAGAAAAATACCGCATAAGAATGGTTACAATAAATATATTGATTGTTGAACTGATCAAACTTTGTTTTTTATCATCCCTGATCTCAACTCTTTGAGCCCCACATGGCCAAAGGTTTCCACATGTCGACATGAAAGGGACACACTGTGATTGTTTCAGACGCTCGTTCTTACCCTGATCCATTCCAGCATTTGACAGCTGAGCGCTTGGGTCTGGGCTCTGAACGTCTGCCTCTTCCGTCTTCCACTCCTCCAACATTTTGAACTGCACTGCAGACACGCACTCAAGGCTAAAATCCTCCACTTTTGATTCCAGGCAGCAAGATGACACGTTGCTCTCCTCTTCTGACTTCTCCTGCTTTACAGTGACTCGCTCTAACGTGGATTTGGCGTCAGTGTTGGGAAGCTGAGGCGACCCACACTCTTCATCTCCCAAATCTTGATAAAGCGGGTTCATGCCTTCTACCTTCACCACACACGCATGGGAAATCTCTTCAGTGATGTCTGTCAATGGAAAGATATAAAGACGTGTTTATTCTGAAAGCGTAGGACTTGGTGTCACACTCCTATGAGCAGATTTCTGTGAATGCATTGGCATCTTAAAGGGGGGAAATGATGAATATTGACTTGACAAACCAAAAAAATGTATATATACTAAAAGTGTTCTGATGTACAGTACCTCCACCTGCTCTCAGATGAAATGTTTTGAAATGAGGAAACCCTTCAGTGTTTGAAATAAAATCAAATGCATGACTAAATTATCGCTGTTTATCATGTAGCAAGAGTTTGCATGAAGAGAGGATTGTTTTATTGTTTTACTCCACATTGTGTTTTAGATGACCAACTTGCACAAAACAGTGTGAGAAGCAGCTTTGGTACTGAGAGGTACCATGGCTGAGGTGCTTTGAGCGAGCACGCAACACACAAACTGCTCCCCGGTGGCAACCCACTACTCTGAATGTACACACTGGTGTGTGAATAAATTGAGAGAAAGAATTCATCCATAAGGAGCAATATAGTTGTAATTATTATTAAGGTACAATCGTAAGAAAAAGTGATTAAATAAATGGCCACAGCTTTTTCGTATCTTAACAAAAAAACGTGAATATCATTGTTGGTCAGAGGCAACATACGTGTATCTCTACACTATCACCACATCCATCCACCACATATCTTT
Source organism: Mugil cephalus (assembly GCF_022458985.1). NCBI lineage: Eukaryota > Metazoa > Chordata > Actinopteri > Mugiliformes > Mugilidae > Mugil > Mugil cephalus. Next base: position 6,542,907 of record NC_061771.1, read on the forward strand.
GGCCTTTAAAGTGCTCGAATGGAATCTGCTTCATACCTGTAGTGCACCCATTATTTTGTTCTTTCCCTGGGTCTGAAGCTGCATCACTGCTTGATGGCTGATCTTTATTTCTGCTGGTGTGTCTATCCTCAGGATGGACAAGGCGATGCCCTGCAGGAGGACCGTCACCTCTGACCTCTGTGCACCTGCCCCCTTCATGATTTGCATTTGTCTGGTTGTAAGCGAGGTAGGGCAATTCATCTGTATGGTCGGTGGCATTAAAGATCTGGTTCGTAGCAGGAGGGGGATTGACACTTCTTTCATCCATGCGCTCCGAGCCCAGCATCGCTTCCGCTTTCTGCAGCCTTTGTTTGAGGGACTCGTTCTCTCGTCGCAGGTCTTCATAGATGTCGCTTGTTGCCTGTCCTACCAGGGTTTTCACCTCTCTCACTGCGATCTCCACGGCCACCTCAAACGCCCCACGTATCGCAGCAACAAGCTCATCTTGAAACACCAGGACAGCCTCCGACCCGGACAGTTTAGTCGCGCTAGGGCGCATTTTTGCATCATTCAGCTGCGGCTTCATGGAGCGTTCGTGTGCGCATCGCCTAAGTGCACCGATTTGGTAATTTCTCTTTAAAATGTATTTTTCTTGTGGCGTCGCAGCCTGTTTGGAAGCACTGACTGGAAAAAAGGCGAGAGGGTTCACTTCCGCCTACAGCGTCGACACCTAGTGGAGTCGAGGCTGAACTACACCAGGTCATAGAAAGACAAACATCTGAACAAGTCATCTTTATTATATTAACAAAACGTCCAAGAGATCAGGAATCGCTCAAATGGAACATTAAACAAGCGTGCACGCTGGCTTCAACGTGTGTAAAACGATGCTCCATCAGTCACGCTTTTTATAGTGCTCCAACTGGGAAAGAATCCAACCAGAAGGTCCGAGGACGGCCAGGGACAGCACGGTCAAGACGAACAAGGATTCCTGCAGGGCACAGAAGAGAAATAAATCAGTGAAATGAAAAACATGTAAACTTTGCAGAGCTAGTCAAAGGTTAAAGAAAAAAAAATACCATAACGCTTATTTTGTGTTTTGGTGGTTTGCCATGAATGTAAGTGGCTCGTTGTTGAACACTTATCCTTGGAGCAAAGGCCCGTGAAGCCTTCAGGAGTCCAGCAAAAAGTCCAGACATGTTAGGATCTGAATAGACAAAATATCCCACTGCTCCGAGACGGAACCAAGCTGAAGAATCCGAGGAAGGGCCTCTTTATAAGAAGATGTCCTCACCTTACACACCTGCTGAATGGTCTTAATTAAGATGCCTTCAGGTGCTGCAGGATTTCTGGAGCATGAACTTAATTGAGATAAATATTTTGTGAAAGTGACAGTTGGGGTAGGCTCTAGTGAGGATTAAGCGGTTGTAGAAGATGAGATGAGATTTTGTGAAAGTTTTGTTTGTTTGTTTTATTGTAATAAGTCAAAGGAAATATGATGAAGCCAAGAACCTAATTCAGTTGTTAGTTAAATATGTTGAAAGTGAACATGATCACTGCTCATATTTATTATTCTCCAATAAAATAGACATTTAAGCACACGACAACAATAGTCTATTTACTGCTGTTTTTTTCAATTCATATAACAGTGTGTCATTTTTTTTTTAAATGTGCCACCTTTCAAATACTGTATATTATTAATTAATAATTTGGAGTTAATTAATATTGAGTCAAACTGAACTGATATAGAAACTACATTCAGCCTTCAGGCAGCCACAGAAAAAGTAGCCACTCATCCATTCAGTGTTCCTGAAACCTGGCCTCGCTCCATTAATCTCATTTACACAGACACACAGTTAATTATTGACAGTTAATTATACACAACAGCTGAATAGCTGATAGATGACTCAAAGGAAAGACAAGGTGCCAAACAAGGTCCTAATGCCTCATATCCTTCAGACCTAACATTTTTCTCTGTTTTCTTCTTTATCTGGCGTGGTAGTCAATGACTAGCCAAGCTGTCCGGGTTTTATTCATGCATAAAACACTGTAAGTGACTACTATGATTTGCTGTGTTTGTTCATATGTATGCACACTCTACAGACCAATAGTTAAGTCATCACGATAAGTCAAATTTAGCTTTTTACATTTAACATTTACATATTTAGATTCAGTTCAAATGTTAATGATATCTATTGTTTAATACAAGATTGCTTCTCTTCTGACTGTATTTCAGCAAAATGTGTTCCCCTTTATACCTAACTTAATTTATTTAGTCCTATTTATACTCAACGTGCCCACATACTTGACTTTGCAAATTGAGATTTTACATTCAAAACACCAGGACGTCATTCAGTAGCCTTCTTTTACTCTCCACATCTCCATGTATGAAGCCTGTTGTTCCATAGTCTGCCCGAGGCATGAGTGTCTGTCTTTCCTCTGACTCTGAGGCTTTTCTTTGTTGTTTCATTGAGGACTGTTTTCCTCCTGGTGTGTAGCCAGCAGTCTGACTCTTGTTTTGAGGTGAGCACCTTAGCCCTGACGTCATTAATGGATTACTCTTTGATTAGTATCCCACGTCCCCCGTGGTGCAGAGCGCCACTGACGCGCTTGTTGGAAGTGGGTCGGCTCAGCATTAAGGGGTGTGAAGGTTGCAGCCTGGATGCTGGTCATCAATAATCAGCCTGTCTGCAGTGCCTGGGTAGAGTTTGTCTCATTCAAGCTACAGAGGACAAGGTAAGCACTCTCTTTATATTACATTGCACTGTTAAATATATCAGAGTTAGTCTATACAATGGTGATTTTAAGACCAAATTCGACTTGACACGTAACATCACAAGACAACAATATGTACTGCCTTCTATAATTCTAAATTTGCAAATAGCTTAGAGCTACCCACTGGCACATGGTTTGTTAATGTTGATTTAATCTTCCTTAAGTCTGCTTGGGCTTTTTGTTTAGCCTCCATTCACCAAAAAAAGAAATGATGAACTGACCAATTGAATGATATGTGGACATTTCACTTTTAAGCAAAATCCTCATTGGTTTCAGCACCTTAAATGTGAATATTTGTCTCTTGTATCTTGGTTTTCTTCACCTACTATGATACCATTTTCTGTCTTCTCGTTGGACAAATTTCAGTGTTCTTTTGAATTTTATAGCCAAACAATTCATAGAGTAATTAATAATAATAATAAAAACCTTTTTCTGAGTTTGTCCATCTCCATGTGCATGTGCCATGAATAATAACATCAGTTTCTGCTGCAGTCATGGAAATGTGTCTGTTAACTAAAGGCTGTGGATTCGTTTGACTGATCAGGTCACTTTCTTTAAATTTTCTCCCCTTTCAGCTTACCAGACCTTCCATTTGCTCCGCCTACCTTCCCTTCACATTGTTCTCCTGTCCTTACATAAGAACCTTGAGGCTCTCCACTTAGACACCATGGCAGAGGCAGAGGCAGCCAGCTCTGCTGAGGATGGTCTTCCCACACACACACAGTGGAAACTCTCCGGTCGACGTAGCAGGAAGCCTGGGTGCTCCAACATCTTCACGGGTGTGAACATGCATCAGCTGCACCGGCTGTTTAGAACAGCGGGAGACAGAAATGCAGAACACCGGGCGAAGCTGGTGTGGCGTGGGATGGATGCAGATAAGGAAGGAGCAGAAAACGAAGGGGAGGAGGAAGAGGAGGAGAGAGAGGATGAGGCAGGTCTAGCCCAGGCCTTGGTGGGGCTGAGAGTCAGAGCAAGGAATAAAGCAGGGATCAGACTGGAAGGACACCGAGAACACAAGTGGCTCAGAGCGTCAGGGTATCTCAGGTAAGCGACGGTGTCAAATTGCAAGAAGCCACATATCTAAGGAGATGGTTGGAATAGTGAGTTTGTTGTTTTGATGAAAAACACTGTCCTCGTTTGAACTTCTTTACCACAAGCTGGTGTCTAACTCGGGTCTCATGACTGTGTCTCAAAATGCACTGTGCAAATGGTCATGTGCCTTACAAACTCATTATGACCTCAAAAGATTGTGCTGTCCTCTCTCTGCATGGCATGACAAACACACACACACAGCTGTCATGCTTCGCTTTCCACATTCCTCACTGAGATGTAATTAGACTTGTTGGAGTAGTAACGAAGTGCCACTGTGTGGTAAAAAGGCGGTGTGAGTGTACAGGGTGGTGCAGTATTAACGAAACAGTGCGCAGCAGAAACTCTTCAGCCGAGTTTGCATCGTAACTGATGGCAGGGATGGCATGTACTGGTCGTCCATCTTTGATTCAGACTTTCTCAACAGCTAGCATGGATTGTTGACATTCATAGTGTCTGATGGAATAAACTGTGGCAGGTTGCTTACAGCACCAGGCCACGATTTGATTCCTGCAAAACCAGTGACATTCCCATCACCCTCAGTTGTGTTTTGGGTTTAGCAGCCAGTAGCAAATGTTAGCCTGCTGACATGCAGGTACCAAGGTTAAAACACATGCTGACATGAAAAAAATAAGCCTAACAGTCACACTGACTGTAGCAGTTAGCTCAAGTCATGATTGTGACCAAGTACAACCTTCTAGCTTCCACAGATGGACACTCTTGATACATTGATTTCAGTATTAACTGGCATTATTTCTTTAAAATAGCTTAGTGGTGTGAGTATGTAATAGGATAATACTCTGTAGTTTAGAGGCATTCCACACATGCCACACAGTACCCACATCATCTTTTCACTTGCTAGTGTCATTCCCATTTACTTTTTGAGGAGAAATAGAAGATTGCCTTTGTTCTGTTCTGCCATCCTAGAGGAGCTATGTATCTTGTTAAAGCCATTATTGTAAGACAACTGTATGTATCACAAGCTCTTCATTACTGGTGAGGTCTTTTTTGCTGCTTTGGCGGCGTCATAGATGTCAGACACATCGCTCTTTAAACCCCAGGCTTACATCAAGGAATTAGGATTATACAGATACATCTGTGTTTTTTTTTCTTTACTAATCTGTTTCCAACCTACTTTTACTGGTAAATAACTGCTCAAAGTATGGTGTGTCTGGCCTCTGATAGTTTAAATAAACCAGGGTGGATTCTGTGTCTTGCAGGGTTGAGGAGCCATTACCTGGCTACACTGTAGAGGATGCGGAGGCTGTTTTAGAACCAAATCCAGACACATTTGTGATGCCGACTGAGGAAGACTTCCCAGAGAGCCAAAATCCTTTCAAACCATCTTCATGGAGGTTTGGCGTGACCAGACTGGAGGGCGCCAGAGACCCTGAACGCTACCTTCACGGGGTTGTCCATTAAAAACAAATTGAAGTTTGGAACAACACAGAGGTGGAAGTTGCAAGGAGACTGACAACATTAACTACACAACTGATACTGCATGAAAGGACATGCTGTACCTCTACTGTTTGCAGCTTCTACTCATACCCACTGCACGTGTTACACATCAAGACAGCAACACTCCTGTGTACTTTTTTTGTGTGCTTGGAGATTCACCAACTATTATAGGAAATTCAAATGTACATCTTCTAAAATCTGTTGCCTCTGTTTCAGAGGTGAACTACATCAACACAATCAAATCAAACAAGGTGTGTTTGAGGTTTTACCCTGAAAACAAGTTTCTGATGCATAAAGTCAGTAGTTACACAGTATTTGTGGTATATTATTATGTTAAGCATGACAATTAAACTTTGAAGAACACTGTTTTTACTTAGTGATGTATAGTTTTGTAAATTCTTCATTTGCTGTTTTTTTTTTGTTTTTTTTTATTCTTTGCAACCTACAAAAGACACAACAAAAAAAAAAGTTAAAAAAAGTTTAACGCAAAACTGTCATACTGTAATGGAACTAAAAACTCTTGTACTTTTAGCTCCATGTTGGGTCTCCACCAGCTCTCAGGGGAAATATCTTGTACTCCGGCTATTAAATTCTATGTTCATGAGCTGGTCACAGAGTTTGTCCTTCTGTTGTTTGGTGAAAATGCACTCGGGTCTTTTCTGAAAACAACTACTAATGAGTTGGAACCAAAATATTAAGGCTGCAGGAGAATCTATAAGCTGAAGAGAACAGCTGGGTGGTAACTATTTGTGTTTTTTTTTACAGTTGCGTTATTTTTCAAAGTACACCGACAGAATACAGTCGGAAACATACAGGTCATCTGTATTAATGGAATATGTTTTAATTATAATCTATCATTAAATATTACATACAAATTATACAGTGCATTTTCACAATACATCTCATGTCAGTTCAGTACAGGAAGTTATTTCTTTGTTTACTTAGGTCCACCCACTAGCCAGAAAATGAACAGAAATCAACATGGCCAAGACAAACAGGAGCTGGTGGACTTAAGACACCAATGCCCCTCTGCTCAGTGGCAGATGAAATAAAGATGGTTGGTTTTTAACTGTGCATGTGCATTTAACTGCAAATATGCATGTGAATATCAAAAGGCAGAGAGGTATAACAAGAAAACAAAATTAACATGGAATGCAACACCTCCCACCCAAAAACAGAGGCCTTCAACTGGCGTGCATGTGTGTGAGCAAACATTGTGTGCACCCAGAAGTCCAACAGAAAAGTCATCTCACTGGATCTTTCTCAGGAAGGTACACAAGCTTAAACTCTTAAACATTTCATTTCTAATCCACTCAAGGCACAGAGGCAAAATGAGAAGATATGTTGTGAAATCTTTCCTCTTTTGGCCTCATCTCAACACCCGTTAACTCACTCTCTGTTACCAAAATATCCAGAAGTAGAGGAAGTCTGGGGGGAAGATTATTTCCATTTCCAGGACAAAAACCTGCGCTCCCAGACTCTGTCTTCTCCTCCATCCGCACGCGCAGGCTCCTCACTCCTTTCCTTTCCTTGCTACAGCTTCCTGCAGTTCCTCCTCTTCTGCATCCCTGCCCCTTTCCTACCACCAGGTGAAGAAGGGTCTTCTGCTCTGGAAACTCTGCGTGTAGGACTCACTGTTTGCTCTCTGAGGTGCTCTGGCTGTTTCAACGATTACTGGGGGCATCTGGACCAACTGGAGGGGCGATTTACCGTCCTTCAGGGCTTGGCACAAGTTCAGAATCTAAGAATATAAAAGGTGTTGTTTGTCAAAAACGAAAACCACTTTGGCTTTAAAACCAAAGTTGCAAGTCAGACTACGAAAAAGGAAGTGGTGAATACGGACTTCTCATATTTGGCTTCAGCACATTCAGCAGATTTTTGTTTTTACTAGATGTATGATGTTATCGAAACGAAAGGAAAAAACTCACCTGCCCCCTCATAACCGCTACTTGTTTGTGAAACTGTCCCCGGTCAAAACCTGGATCTTTCTGCAGGACACAACAGACAACACATGTAAGTTGAACATAATGTTTTAAGGAGTGAGCCACCCTCTCTTCTCTATCCTCCCACCCACATCATTCCCTACTGTTCTCCATAAACATGGCATGGCCTTGCCTTAAATAGCTCGTAGAGGTCCTCTTCTAGGTCTTTGATGAAGTTTGGGTCAGAGAGTTTGGGTAGGACAAGGTCTCTGGTTTCCTGGGAGAAAGGGACTTTGGCTTGGGTGAGCCAAGCCCAGTAGAAAGGGTCTGGTGGTTGGGCAAAAAACAATTACGTACGTTATTTCAGTACTCGCTGAATGTTGAAAGGAACAACGCTGTCTCTTTTTCTAAAGCAAGAATTACACTATGCTGGGGATGAGCAGTGAGTGGCTGTAGTAGGGATGCTTACAAGCTCTCCAGGAGTCGGGGTGTTTGAGAGGGAAGGCGAGGCCGTTGTCTATGGCCGCCAACTTGATTATGGGATCCTTCACTACCACCCAGTCTGTGTCCTGGACAGGCAAAAACATATTCAGTCGTAGACATTTTTATGAAAGTCACTGTGAATTTTAGAATTATTAACAGTCATGATGACAATGACAAACATCAAGACTCTTTGTTTCCTCACCCTATTGCCAACAGAGTCCATGGGGCAGTCGTACTTTAGCAACCAGTTGTCATTTCCCCTGTCTAGAATACACAAAAAACAAATATTGATATTCAGACAAATTCAATCCCAATCCCAATACACACTGCAATAGGTAACAGAAGATTAACCTAAATATACTGTAATGAATAAGTAATAAATAACTTAAACTGCATTTCCACTGTGAGTACTTTCCCCAGGCACTGGGAATTCTGTGCGCTTCCACCTCAGGGAACAAATAAAGGAGGATATTATTTTAATAATAAGTATCCACTCAGAACCCTGTACAGGTTTTGGGGGGCTGGTGTTGGCTGTGAGGAATATTCACATCAAGTGACCTCCTCAATAGTTTAAGGTCTAACACTTCAGGCATTTTGAATCTACTTAGTTATGATGCTGTTGCATTTTGTTTCATGTGAGCAGACAGATTTTCTTACACAAGAGTGCAGATAATCAACAGTCTGGAGGAAATACGATTTCTTAAGAAAAAAGTTCCTTTCATTACAAGACAAAATACAGAGTCTGAGTAGTCTGGGTCGAAATGTTGCTTTTGCTCAACTACGGAGAGAACCCTGTGATTACATGCCTGTGTTCCTGATGATGTAATCAAGGACTACAAGACGCTCAAACTGCAGCTGAAGCTGACGGTTGGTGTTTTCAGGCAAAGGCTCTGCTTCAAACCTCCGCAGCCAGAAATCTGCGTCTTTGTATCCATCGACAAAGAGCTGGAAGGAGCCAACCTGACAAAAAATTAAACACAACGGATGTATGTGCAGGAATTGTTGGCTGTTGTTTTTTTGTTTTTTTTTACATCATAATGTGATTAATCCATTGAGTACTGAGTCAAAAGGTAAATCAGGAAACAAAATTACACAGTTGATATTTTTTGGTTTTCATGTTGAACACAGACCATGTGACAGCACATCAGTGAATTTTTGCATTTGTATTAACAATAAATAAATGTAATGCCCTTTACTGGTGAGATCAACTAGTAACATCCAAAGGTTTTCATTTCATTTTACTGAATGAATTGTGGATATTGGGTGAATAACACACACAAACACATGACCAAATAAAACGACTTTATTATTAACATTAATAATAAAAATAATTCATGTATTGACTTACCTTGGGTGGCAGCCCAATCCTGTGGAAGCGCTGGCCCACCTTAGGCACCTTCTCCAGGGCTAGCCTCTTACCTCGAGACTTAACCCTGTCAATGGCACTGTAGTTGAATGTTTCACTTGCCAAATACACCACCTGAAGAGGGAACGTTGGTTTAGTGAGAGGGAAGATTTTCTAAACGGTGTGTTGCTTCTGGATTGTGAAAGCGAGGCTGTGTGTATGCCTGTACCTTAGTCCTGGGAACAATATTGAGCTCCAGTTTCTGATCGACCAGGCTGGCCCCGGCCTCTGAGAGGTAGCCCTGGTTCAGGACCAAACAGTCGCGGCCAAAGCAGCAGGGGCAGCACAGCTTCTGGAGCCACTTAGTCCACTTGGGATTCAGCTGGCCATAGGGCTCTTCGTTTTTAGGTTTGAATACTCCGATTATCTTCTGCAGAGGGAGACAGAGCGGAACGAGGCGAGAAGACAAGACAGATAAAGCCGGAAAGTTTAGGAGTGGTGAACAAAGGAAGGCTTGGTTGTGTTTTTCCTTTGTAAACTTATAAACCACTGATATGTGTGTGGAAAGGGTGGAAAGTTGGAATCTGCAGCAGGAGTGCTATAATTATACTGCTTATAAAAGCTAATGAAACATTAGATGAAGTTACAGAGATAAGCCGTGCACAGCCATCATGCTCTGGATAAAGTGGAACTATAAACTTCCATTAAAGCCTACAGAGGAAGAAATAAGACATTAGGTGTGGTCCTACTTCAGAGTTCTGTATAGAAATCACATGTTACATTCCACCACTAACAGACACACGCTCACACACACCCACACACACCGATTAAACTTGGTTATAGAAGAGAATTATGTCCTCAACAGGGAGCTAGCACATGACTACTAAGCACAGTGGTGACTAACTAAAGAAACTGAAGAGGTGGGGGCTGAGGGAGGCTGGTCACTGAATAAAATAAGTCACACATTAGCCTTTAATATTACCTTTGTTTCTGTTTCATTAGGCTTTAAGGAGTGCACATAAAATGCCAGATAACTCAGTGCAAGCACAAAAGAAATTAGTGAAGATCCATTTCCACAAGTCCACTTCCACAAACTTCCCCTTCTCTGCTTCTCTGTTATAGGAACATATTGAGAGGACTGTGTCTGAGAGTTGCGCTTCTACTTCTCAGCTCCAGTGGTGTCACTCAAAGCTTCCTGTCATTGTATGCGTTTACGACTGGACAGACTTGTCGGAGTGGACAACAAAGAAATGCTCTACAACAGCCCGCATGTCAATTTCCTGATTTATTAATCAATTTGTAGAACTGCTGCAGCAACAAATCAGGCATTAGTGCTCAGCTTATTCTCATTGATTAGATGCCTAATCTTTGTCCCGTTCTGCAATATATGGAGAAACAAAAAAACACTAATGGAGAGTAGCAGGCATATTATCTTTGACGTAGGTGTTGAAGCTAACATCGCTGTGACAACCGGTCAAACAGACTGACAGACTACCAACCTCAGCAAAAATGGATCTGAAATGACTACCAGCACCAACACTGTCACGTTGGTGATGAAAGCGATTTAGAAGAAGCTACAGGGCTGGGCTCGTGAGTCAAAAATACTGTAATAATAGTACTGTACTAATAGTTTAGCAGGTGCTTCAGAGTAAAGCAAAGCATCCCGTCGTATTATAAATATAGAAATAAGCAGACCAGTCAACTAATTGGAGGAGCCGTTCGGGGGGTTCTTTGTGAACAGACAGAGAAGAGGAGGAGAGATTTTTCACCTTTACCACAGGAGGTGCAACAAGATAACTGAAGCCTATAAGAAAAAAATACCAAACAAGGTATTGGTTGGCATTTGGCATTTTTTCTCCGCATGTTTTTATTGAAACATTGTAAACTGCATTTCAGTAATGCAAGTTTTCATACTGTTGCCCTGTGTGCCAGATGGGAAGACAACTATTCACCTTTATTTCTCAGTGTATCTGGGTCAAGGTAGGTTCATGTAGTGTTTACATATTCCACTGGCTATCTGCTAAGTCATCACAGGCTAGTTAGAGGAGGCCTTTCCTCGAAGCCACTTTGAAAACATTGTTTCAAATTTGCATTGATAGCATGACGATCATTACGTTGGACTGCCCCAATCAAGAGATGACCAGGAAACAGCAGACAGTGGGTGAGTGAGCGGCGGCTTTCCTTACCCCCTGAGAGTCTTTGACAAAATAGCTTCCACTGGAGCCCTGGTAGATCCTCTCCGGGTAGATCCCCTCCTCTATGGCCCGTTCGGCCTTTCGGATGATCTCTCTGAACTCAGGGTCCTCTGGGAACTCGTTCCTGTGCGGTTCCCTCGGCGAGTTTCCACGGTCCCGATCCAGAAGCGGCTGTCTCTCCCGGCTGCGCCCCGGACTTCCAGCCGGGATGCGCACCACGGAGCCCGGAGTGCTTCCAAACGCACCCCGGGGGCTGGTGGGCTCTGTGGGACAGTAGCTGAAATCACCGGAGTCCCGGAGCGGAGAGACAAGTGGACTCGTCTCGTCCATGTCTCTGGAGGCGGACAAGGAGTTATTTTAACTCCTACAGAAAGAGAAAAAGGACAAAGTGGGAAAGGTAAATAAGATGGTATGGTTGTTTTGTTGACTAGCTCTGACGCTGGCTAACAAGGAAACACACGAGGAAAAAAACAGAAATCAGATGACTGTCAGCTTCCGGCAAGAGGCGGGACCTATTCAGTGTTTTGATCTATAACCAATCAGCGTCCAAATCCTCCAGTCAGCAACCGAATCTCCAGCTCTGATTGGTCACATTTGTTCAGTCCCCGGAAGATACGTAACGCACCGTTAACCCAATCAATTAACTCAATAAAAAAGCCTTACACAGACCGTCCAGAGTTCACAATGTTTTATCATGGATGCAATAAAGATATTCTGGGGCTGAGGAATAATCGCAATAATAATAATAGCGTATATCCATTGGGTATATCTCGACAAATTATATTGACCTGATAAAGTATAAGAAACGTCATTTACCGTAGATTCACATTATGTTAAAGCTTTCAATTGAATTAATTTGAGATATCATAAATTGAGAATGACGCGATAAATAACAACCCCGTTAATAGCAACGCAGTCTGAATGTTCTCCAATAAATTATTATTTTGATACATGTAATTGAGATCTATGAAACTCTGTTTGAATGAAAGTCTTAAGATCAGCACGCTGATCTCACGCAGTGAGAAACTGCCAGTGGTCAACAGAACCAGAATCAGAATTATTTTATTGATTCCAGGGGGAAATTACTTTTCGTTACAGCAGCTCCTACTCAAAGTGTTCCAGTGTTAAGAACAAAGAGCAATGTAGGCAATAAGAATAAGTAAGAGAATGTAAACAATATAAGAAATATATATATAACAATATGTACAAGTACACAGTGACATTGAACATGGGTTACACAGCAGGGAAAAATGATTGCACATGGGGAGAATATATAAGGAAATATGTACAAGTATGTGAAAATAATTAAGTGAAGCATGTGTTATAGTTAGTTAGTAGTATATAGTTGTAAACATGGGTTATTGTACATAATAAAGAAGTCCCCTAGTATACAAGGAATATGTATATGAGATGAAGTGAACATGAGTTATTGCACATTATCAGTATAAATATGTTTATAAATAAGTATGGGTTCTGGGTTCTGCACCCTCAGAGTGAGGAGTTGTACAGGTTGGTGGCCACAGGAAGGAATGATTTCCTGTGGCGCTCTGTGGTGCATTGTAGTGTGACAGCTACATATTACCAGCCAGACTTGCTGTGGGGAACAATATATTCTGGAGCTGCAAGTTTCTTCTTCTTTTCCTTTCACACGTTCCCTTCATTCAAGGTCACACAGCAAATCATCAACTTCCATCTTGTCCTATCCTCTGTATCCTCTACTCTCACACCAGTAATTTTCATGTCCTACACTACATCCATATACCTCGTCTTTGATTTTCCTGATACCCCTTACCTGGTAGATGTAACACCATCATCCTTCAAAAAATTCACTATTCCTCTGAACATATCACATGAGTTGTCCCTCTATTGTACTCATTCCTGATCCTATACATCCTGGTCACACCCAGAGAAAACTTCAGCATCTCCAGCTCTGCTACCTCCGCCTCTTCCTTCTGTCTTTTCCTTGAAGCTGTCTCTAAACCATAAAGATCATCGTTGGTCTCACCACCACTTTAATTCTTGATGCTATTCTTTCGCCACACCTTTCTCCACCCATTCCATCCTGCCTGCACACACCTGTTCACCTCTTTTCCACCATCCCTGTTTCTCTGGACCTTGTACCCTAAGTACATAAAGTCCTGCACCTTCTATACCTCTGATCCCTGTAACCTTACTGTTCCACCTGTGTCCCTCTTGTTCACACACGTATTAAGTCTGCCTTTAACTAACCCTCTTCTTTTTCATTCCTGCATAATCTGATCTGTCAGCCTGTCCATCACCACAGTAGAAAAGAAGAGGGCTCAAGTGTGTATGCCAGCCTACACACCTGTAATATTACCAATATTGTTTGTTTGTGTATATATGGGATGATTTCCCTTCTTCTTATTCTCCCTCATTGTCTTCTGGCAACAAGAAGGCTTTGTTGGAATAAAAGTGCAAAAAGGAACATGTGATGTTGCTATACTTGCAGTCAAATATCATTCAGGCTATGTCACAATAAATACCTTGTTGGTGAATTAGTGTGATGCGTCCCTGAAGACAGACTGGTTATAGGAGAAATACAGAAGATCAATTCCTGTGTGGTCATTGACTGGCTATGGAGACTCATTTACGCCCCCTCTCTTCTTGTTTATTTAATGTCTGCTGTATATAGTGTAATGGAGGCAGAATAGAACACAAGTTTATAATGAGTTCAGTTTAAGTTTCAGCTCACATATACCCCTCTTTCAGTGTTGAGACGTTGACTGTTTTAATCCTCATTTCCAAAAGATTGAGGATCAGGGGTGGTAAAATGTGAAGATCTGTAAATTTAACTAAATATTTCAACAGTGCACCTTGTCTTGTAACCACGAGATTGGCACGCCACGAGGTAACAAATATCTGTAGTTAAAAAGTCTGGTGAGTAATTCTCTGTCATAGCTGGGAAAGCCCAAGTCACGCCTCAGATTTCTAACTATGAATCACCTTTTTCCCATTTTCTACTTAGACAGATGGAAAAAAAATCAATCAATGGTCAGTTTTTTTTTTTTTTTTTTTTTTTTTTAATAACTCTAGCGGCTAGAGTCTAGCCTACATCAGGATGGGAGATTGATTTAAAATCACAATACTGCCACAGTTCAGGGTAGCATAACCTGATAAAACATTACGTACTGAAGTGAAAACTAAAAACATGTGTAATAGAACAATGCAGCATTTTAGATCCTCCATCCTTATGACTACCTTTATGTTTGTTCATGGTGAAACAGCGTCAGTAAAGTGGTAATTCAACACTATTTGGATTGAAATGTGCTGGTATATTAGACTGCTTTTGTAATCGCTAGTGTACCTAATGAACTGGTACGCGAACATGTGTCTGCAGTTGGAAATCCAGTGAGTAATATAGTGATCTGTCGCAGTGGCAAGCTGTGCATTCTCTGAAATGCTTTTCCCATACTTAAGACTTTAGTCTCGGGGTTACAATTAAATAAGTGTTACTTCTTACTGTTATTGTGATTGTACGGCTAATGCTGAGTTGTCGTTTTTAGCGACTTTGTCGATAACAATTAAGTAAAAAAAAAAAAAAAAATACACTTGTGAATAGTTTGTGATATTTGTTTGCGATGTCGTGTGTCTTTTTGACATATCAGTATATTGAGATTACTATTTTATTGTCATAATTGTGAGCATTCGTGATTTTTTCTACCACACAGTCCACATGGTGCACAGGCGGATGCGCCGCTGGGTGTGTGGACGTGCCGCTTTACGCATCCTCCTGCCTCTCTCCTCCTCCGGAGCTTGCAGCCCGTCCTCTGATTGGTGGAAGCCAGCAGGAAGAGAGGAAGGTAACGCGGATCGTGAGAAGTGTCAGCCAGGCCAGGCGAGCCAACTGTATAAACCTCACCGCCGCTACACAGCAGCAGTCACTCCACGCTAAAATAACTCCGCAGCTTCTTTGTAGGCTTCTTTGGGGTCGCGGCCAAGTCGGGACAAACCTGAGAGCGTCGGTGCCGCAGTTTAGGAAGAGTCGTTCGCCCCAAAGTTTCCGGAAATACAGCGTAGAGGGCATCGGTGTGAGGATGGCTGCGTATAAGCTGGTGCTGATCCGTCATGGAGAGAGCTGCTGGAACCAGGAGAACCGCTTCTGCGGCTGGTTCGACGCGGACCTGAGCGAGACCGGGGAGCATGAGGCGAAGAGGGGAGGACAGGCCCTGAAAGGTACGGTGTCAGAGAATGGCAGCGGGCCTAATCGGGCTTTTCTCTGTGTCATTGGATTAAACCGCTGCAAGACAGAGCTTATGCAACCTTGCCGGATGGGGAAACGGGCAGTGGGCCCACTGCGACACAAGAGAAGGCAGCAGTAGGACAGTAGAGATGGATGTGTTGCTCTGGTTGGGCTACTGGGCCGGTGAAAATTCATTCATTTTGTTTGGAAGATCACTTTCCCTGCGGGGCCATTTTTCTTCATGATGACACACAACCAGACAGTCTGGCCGCCCTCTGCGTAATAACCGTCCCGTTTTCTAGTTCACGTTATCCCACTTTTCAGGAAAGAAACTATTTCTATGGGTTTACCTTTCAGTAGATGATAAAATGTGTCCTCCCTGGTGTCACGGATTTGTATAGGAGATCATAAAATCTTTGCTCTGAGGAAGAACAGGACGAAAGACCAGAATGTTCTACTCAACGTGCTGGATTTTTTGGGGTTATGTTTGCCCCAAACACACACACACAAAAACCCACAAGACCCACGGCCACTGACTAAGCAAAAACAAATGCATAAATATTAGTGGAAGGGACACAGATTATGCTGATAATCAACGTTAGGGCCTGGGAAATGCATCTTCAAATCTCAAGAACTATGTTTTGTATGCAGTTTTTCAGTTCTATGGTTTTTTTAATCTTTTCATTGTTTTCCCTCCCCATCTTGTCCCAGATGCTGGGTATGAATTTGATATTTGCTACACCTCTGTCCTAAAGAGGGCTATCCGCACCCTGTGGTTTGTTCTGGACAGCATTGACCAGATGTGGCTGCCAGTCCACCGGACCTGGCGCCTCAATGAGCGCCACTACGGTGGTCTGACTGGGCTCAACAAGGCTGAAACGGCAGCCAAACACGGCGAGGCCCAGGTCAAAATCTGGAGGCGATCTTTCGACATTCCTCCCCCTCCCATGGATGAGGGACACGATTACTATCAGAACATAAGCAAGGTGACAGCTCTTTCACTAATTCAGACACACAGTACCGTATTACATCAGTGCTAAAACAAACGCTGTCTTGTTGCAGGACCGGCGTTACGCTGACCTCACAGAGGACCAGCTCCCCAGCTGTGAGAGCCTCAAGGACACCATTGCCAGGGCTCTTCCCTTCTGGAATGAAGAGATTGTTCCACAGATCAAGGAGGGAAAGAGGGTGCTGATTGCTGCCCATGGCAACAGTCTCCGGGGCATCGTCAAGCATCTTGAGGGTAAGAGTCAGAATGGAGGCTGATGAGAGGTCACTCAGAAATAAAAGTGTCGATCTCCTGATAAATTCTGGAAAGTTTAATTGTTTTAATGTTATTAAATTGTAAATTCACGCCATCTTACAGCAGCCATAAGCTTGGATTGTAACCACTGCACATCTGTCATTGTTTTCCAGGGATGTCAGAGGAAGCCATCATGGAGCTGAACCTCCCCACAGGCATCCCCATTGTCTACGAGCTGGACAAGAACCTGAAGCCTATTGGACCCATGCAGTTCCTGGGAGACGAGGAGACAGTCAAGAAGGCCATGGAAGCGGTGGCTGCTCAGGGCAAAGCCAAGAAATAGACTTGTCCTTCCTCTGAGAGTACAGATCAATCACATGCTGTTCTTTCATCAAGTTTTAAAGAAAAAAGGTCATTTATTGTTTGTGTCATCACAAACTCTCACACACAGTCACACAATGTGCACTTTATTTTAATAATAACCCGCTTTCACAAAAACGTACAATCCGGTGTTTGATTTGATTGGTCTTTACTTTGTGACATACTGAAACATGCATTTCATAATTAGACTAAGATATCAGCTGTAATATGTTTTGAGCACTTACCAAAATGTAAATCTTAGGGACCAGCAACCGTAGAGTACCCTACAGAGACGTCCCAGGTATTCCTTCCTTCCCATTTACAACCCATGCTAGGTGAAGCTTGTTGGAAACAGTGCAACCTATATAGAAACACTGGCTGTTGTTCAAGGGGCACTTGGATTTGCTCTGTTGAATTTTGTTTGCTGTGGCATTGTGTGCAAAAGAATAAATGTTGTGAGCTATTATGTGATGAAATCTTTTTGTCAGTGTCATTTCTGCACAGCTACTCATTCTTTACTTCACACAACATGATACAGAAATTTGTATTTTACAAATACAAACAAGGGGACGCTGTCAGGAAAGACAAGCGTTAAAGGAAAAAAATGAGAAAGGTGAATGGGATTCCCAGATGGGTACATTATGGCAGATTTTGCAATGAGTACCAAAAACACACTTAATACTATGAAGGCCCTACAGTGCATTGACTATTTAATATTATACAACAAGTATTTCCGACCAAGCAATCTGATTGGTCAATAAGACATTTAGAACGTGTTCAAATCAGCATTCGCTAACTCCCCAAGGGAACCCCTTCTATCTGTACTATGACAGATTCTGCCAGTTTAAACTGGGGGACAGCACTTGTGCATCTTTGTCTGCCTTACAGCCTTCCTACTTGCATTTAAATAGGATAATTTTGCCCTTATTATTATTACAAGATTAATTATAAAGGTATATTATATGTTATGTAATAACAACCAACTTGGAACAGGTATGGACTTGAGAAAATGAAGAAAAAAAGATAGTCAGTCCTCTTCATTTGTATGCATAGTTAGGTGAACACATGGCCACGCATGTGCCCCGATCGGCCCCAATGTTCCCATGTGTGCCTCAACAATCATGGCAAACGTTTCCGTCTTCCGTTTACTTCCGCCTACTATGAAACGGACCAATCAGAGCCGACTCGTAGCTTTCGTCACGGCCAATCAGGTCGCCGATACGCTCTTCTCGAAAACATGTCGCCCATGAAGCTGTGTGTTCCAGGTGAGTCCCGGAAAATTGTTGTTACTACCACTTCGTGTGTACTAACCCCCGACTTTAGACGGCTTTGTAACATTCAGCGCATACTGAGTTGTATATCTGCGTCTGTGTTGCTTAAAAACGTGGTTAAAGCGCAGACTGACAGTGTAGGCTCGTGTTAATTATTTGCAGCTGCCATGCGTGGAGTGGGGCTTCGGCTTCCAGCACATCCACCGCTGCATTGATTGTAAATGAACGACTGCTTGTAGCATAATATCAGACGGAACTGATGACTCCGGGGCTGTTGTTTTAGGGCTGTTTGTTGGTATTTGCAGAGCTGCGATAGCTGAATTTTACCTTCCATGGTAACATCAGCAGCCCTGCCCATCGCCTCAGGCTGGATAACACATTCCTTTGCTCGCTTGTTTTGACGCACCCATGGGAAACCCGAAGGTTTACAGAGGGAGTCGTAAAAGATAACACACTGTACTCCAACTGTGTTTATCTTTCTGGGAAACATAATCATCAGTGCTTAGAAAGACCGTGCAGGATTAGCATTTCACGTTGATGGTAATGACTGGTTAAAATACTACACTTAAGTAATGGGCAGTTTTTGAATTTACTAGTTTATTTACGGTTCATTCTTAGCACTGCTCTGCAACTCTAACGCACTTGTTCTGTTAAGATAATTTTGAATTTTCATTGATGATGCATGTCAAGAACTGTATTATTTTTATGCTGATGTTTGCAGGAATGGTCCACCTCCGCCTCCGAAACTCTCCCATGTTATAACACTTTACCACAGTCTCACAGTTGCTCTGAACTTCATCTATTGACTCTACCTCCGTCTCCTCTTGTCTGTGCACAGGTGACAAACTATGCAGTGTAGAAGACTGTATTCCAGGCACAGGAGTATACATGCGGCACGGCTACATATACTCCTCACTAGCAGGCTACGTGCTCAGGAAAAACGAGGGAGAGGAGGTGAGCGTTGTGGTGGGTGTGTGTCGTACCAGAGTGAAGGTATTTGTGCAGTGTTTGTGACTGAAACAGGTCCATTTCTCCCTTGCAGTGAGGTATGTGTGCAGTGCTGTGTTTTCCGCGTCAAAACTGAGCTTTGTGCGACCTGTGTGTGCATTATTTTCGTCTCTTCCTAGTTACCGGTGATCTCAGTGGTGAGGGAAACAGAAACGCAGCTACTGCCAGATGTAGGAGCAATAGTCACCTGCAAGGTAATGCCGTAGTGTCAGATGCTGTGTTTCTATGGGATGTTCAGATTAACAGAGACAGCGTGTAGATTTATGAAGGTGGTTTGTGTTTTTTGTTTGTTTTCACCTGTGCAGGTAACCAGCATCAACCCCAGATTCGCAAAAGTGCACATCCTTTACGTAGGCTCCACACCGCTGAAGGACCGCTTCAGAGGGACTATCAGGTATTTTTATTTTAAACTGACCCCATGGTAAAGAACAGTTTTACCGTCGTATTATTCTTTTTGCTAAACAAGTGCTTACTCTGTCGGGCTCTACAGAAAAGAAGATGTGCGCGCAACAGAGAAAGACAAGGTGCGTTTGAATTCATCCCTTCATTCAGATCCTTCCCTGTTCCCTCCTGTTTACTTTAAAACAAAGCTACCGCGTATATCTTTTGTCTTCCCTGTGTGGATATGAGAGTAGTTACACAAAAAACTGTTCACACATGGAAAGTCTACAGCACTTTTCAGTCCTTTCTGTTTTTCTGTGCTCTGCCTTCCCTCAGTATCTACCGCTTTCTTCTTTTAAAGTATGGACACTCCAACTCTATCTCACAGAACAAAGGTCGACTGTGATGCTACCACACGTAACTGTGTCTGAACCAAAAACATGCCACAATTACTAAAACCAGTGGTCAGCGCACACGTACGTGTGAAAAAACATCCAAGAAAGCCGGTCGCAGTAGAAGAAGAAGATAAACACAGCCGCTAGAAGAACCGTCTGAGGGATAACGGCATCTTACCTGCACGAGAAGTAACGCGAAAAATTACATACAAGATTAAAAAATGTACTATTATCTGTCTGGTTGTTGTTTGAAATGCTGGTCCACCTCTAGTTTATTATATGACATAATAGGTCGAAAGGAAAGCGAGCCTATTAACGTGGTATTAACCCGCTGAAAAAACACGTATCGCCATCTATTGTGAAAGAGGAGAACAGTTATTTTATTTTCTTGCGCTGCGTGTAAACTTGGACTGTAAAAAGGACTGTAGTGAGAAAGTCGAATTTTGAGCATAGCTCGATTAAGCTTGGCATGTAAACGCACTGAATGACTCATTCATTATGTTGATTCGGTGGAAAAGCTGGCATCAGAAGTCCAGTTTGTGCCAACCGTTCAGGACAGACACAAAAACTAGGGTCACAGACATTAACCAATGCCTTGGTTTTGGAAAATGGTGACCATTAGGTTGCTGTTCCATAGCCCTTATGGGGCTAGAACAACATCTCAACAAAGTTCATTTTTAGTTGTCTTT
Organism: Mugil cephalus; assembly: GCF_022458985.1. Lineage (NCBI taxonomy): Eukaryota > Metazoa > Chordata > Actinopteri > Mugiliformes > Mugilidae > Mugil > Mugil cephalus. The sequence continues at coordinate 6,563,698 of NC_061771.1, forward strand.
TTGTTTGTATGTTTTCCTCGTCTATGAGAGTTTTTAGTTGTCAAGGTCTAAAACAAAGGCAACTGCAGTTGTTTGAGTGTCTGGAACTATTTCTTTAACATTTTCTTTCTTCTTCATTTCATTCTTTCATTTTCTGTAACTCCTCTCTTTTGCAGAACGTATGAGATTTTCATTCATACCAAATTCAATTAAGATGGTATGCTTAGTGTTAATTGTCTTCCTTCATTGTTGCAGGTGGAGACATACAAAAGCTTCCGACCTGGTGACATTGTCTTGGCAAAAGTTGTATCCTTCATCTGACAAATACATGCCTTTCTCAAGAATGAAAGATGAAATTCATTCCTCACCTATGGGAACTATTCAGGTCATACCTGAACTGCCTAAAATATAAAAAGACATAGGTACAACAAACACATTCCCTACTAAAACACCGTTCTTATCTGTTCCCCCGTTCTCTGGGAATGTTTATTAAAAGGTGTGAGATTATAACAGTGACACTAATAACACGTTTAAATACACCAAATGTGCCTCACAACAAGCAAATTAACCACAACAGCTGTAAATAGTATCATATTCATGTCTGATTTAGTAATATTTGGTGTTACCTTGACCTGGGATGTCAGATATCTCTCGGGGACGTTCAGTCTAACTACCTGTTGACAACAGCAGAGAATGAACTGGGGGTGGTGGTGGCACACAGTGAAGCAGGTAAGGATTTCAGGCAACACTGCACCAATTAGTAGTATACCATCTGAACACAAGGTGGTGCAAAGCTGCAGAGTAACAGTACAGGAAACAGGACAGAGAAGAGATGATATGATGATTTTGTCACTTGAATGTTGCAAAAGAAGACTTGCTACATACACACCGAGTGCCATCAAACAATTTCAGTCAAAACAGTGTTAAAATATAGTAGTATCTGAACACATTTCTTATTTTAAAGGTGAGCGTTATGACTTTCAGTCCAATTATTTTACAACACGTGACAGAGGTGGTAGTGTTGAAACTGAAACCAATAAATAGATTTTCTTTTCATGTGACACATGTTGATTTGTCCCTATAAGAAAAGCACAGTATTGATAAGGGCAGCATTATTGAGGCTTACTTTTACATTTAGTAAAACTAAACCAGGATAAATTCCACTTGTGCTTACCTAGTGTGAGAAGCCAAAACATCTGTGAAGAGAGTCTATTGAATGTATTCAAAATCATATCAAATAGATCTCTAATACTTAGTAAAAATAAGATAAAAATAACTCTCCCACAACCGCTGTAAACATGCCAATATGCTAAAACTGCAGTGGTAAATATGATGAAACCTGCACCTGCTAGCCACAAGCTAATTAGCATCTAGCCACATTGTATTGTTACTTCAAGAAGGAGAAATCATTTGGAAGTAAATGGCAAAAGAAGTAGCAAAAGCTTGTGAGAATAAATATATTAGCAGTTAGACTCCTGTCAGAAGCACCATCTTAAAGCATAGTCAGAGATCATGGTAGTAGGCAATAATAATATTGTCTGGAGTATCGAGGTTTGTGGCTGTAGAGTAGCTACTCAGATAGACTTTGATTGACACCCTTAGATGACTAGGATGGAGTGGAGATGGAGAGGAAGAAGGCAACATGACAGCGTGACAGAATTTCAATGAATATAAAGACTGGAGCAGCAGATAAAAGCCGACATTTACTGTAGAGGGATAGAGACGAAGTGTGAACAGGTCTCCTGTATTGAACATTCATGTAGACCTCAGTCAGTTGTTGAAATATTGTTTGCATGTCTTGATTTCCTCTCATCTCCAACACATTTCTCCGTAAACCAGGTGCCCAGATGATCCCCATCAGCTGGTGTGAGATGCAGTGCCCTCAAACGCACACCAAAGAATTCCGCAAAGTGGCGCGAGTTCAGCCTGAGTATCTACAGGCATGAGGGTCCTGGGAGTTCTCTCCATCACAAGGAACACACAATTTCCCCCTCTTCCTCAGTCACCGTCGTCAAGTAGCCTGCCAGCTTGTTTCAGATGTTTTCTGCGAGTCTGGGCGATGTGCGATTCATTGGCTTCTCTTCTGGTTTCATGTCTTTCTAAAGTGTTTTTTCTTAAAATAGCAATCTCTGCGCACAGTTTTTCATCCTTTTATTGTGCTCACTTTAAAAAAAACACGGAAGAGGCCAAACTGCAAAACTTGTCAGGACATGTTCCTAGCAATGCATAGTGGCTGTTTTTGCATCAAACATGGGTGTTCAGTTGCCTTTAAACTCCCTGATGACAGCCTGATTAGAACTGTATCAGTTCGCTCAGGATATTACCAAACAGTCACAAAGCTTTACACATCAGAATTTTGCATTTCATGAATAAAGTTTATTTTTTCCCACAAATGCAGGATTGTCTCAGTATTCTGACATTAAGTAACATGGCAGATCATCAGGTTGGTCAAGGGAACTGTTTTTGCATGATGTCATGTACAAGCCACTAACCTGCCTTTTTAATTATTATTGTTTTAAGAAAAGTATCCATTTACCTGGAAGATATTTTCATCCAGAAACTCATTCATACTTATTCCTCTCGACCAACAATTGTCCACGGCTGAATAAGATTTACAACACAGCTACCATCCACGGAATACTGAAGTACAACACGATAGTCAAATATTGTTTCCCAGCATATTTGCATAAGTGAACTATTATGAGCCAATGACAAGCAAGCAGTGATGCTTTGGTTTTCTTTGTAGTGAACATGAGCTTTAAAAATTCTTTCTTTCCTTTAAGTCAAGCGAAAGAATGAAATAAAGTGACTATCGAAACCATCTTCACTGTCTTTTTGTTTTCCATCACTTTTTACCATTGTATTTATGAGTCAAAACTTCTGTCTTTAACAAAGGGAATATGTAGAAGGCATTACGACAATGAATCCCTTGAAGATTTGAAACAGCTGTTTACTTCAAAGCTTAAACAATGAGTCCATTTATGTAGGACTGCATTTAATATACTGTACAATATTTACAACTGGAACTTCTTTTTATTCACTAAGAAGCATTTATTTACACTACTACATCAATAAGATGAATGCAGAGCTGGGACGACGGATATTAACGGGAAAAAACACTACATACAAATTTCATACTCGACACCAACCCCACCAATCAATCATCGAAGCGAACGGACCGACACGCAGAGATGTCAATGGAGAACTTCTTATTGGATGGTGCCGTGAACCCGAGTCCTGCCCCCCTGTTACTGAAGTCAATTCTTCGGGACTGGGCTCGCTCAAACTCTCCCAGAAGTCCTTGCTGCAGCTGCTGCTGTGCGTCCTTTCCCAGTGCCATGTTTCCACCTCCAGTGCTTCCCCCGGCCGGCTGGAAACCCTTTTTGAAGCCGCCCATCAACCGGAGGAACTTCTGCTGCTGTTGGGAGCTGTCAAACTGGGCAGTGGTCCACTGGCCGAAACCCTGCGGGACAGAGAAGATCGGGCTCAAACCTTAAAATCAGGGTGACTTAGTCATATGTCAGAACTTGAGTTGTAGACAACACTGAAAGCCAGAGGTACAAACTGGAAAGATGATTACTAGGCAATGTGCTGCTTACAAAAGCTACAATTCGGCAGCTTTGCCCTCAGTAGTACCCAAAAGTCAGCATATCTCTGCTTCCACTACACCAACTCTTTAAATCTTGCACAAGTCTCAAGGATTCAAGAGCACAACTTGGATCATTTGAGGCAAAAAGTCACAGAGAGTTTCCAGAGTTTTATTCCCCGCAGAAAGAACTGACCGTAGGTTTTTCAGGTTGTCGAGGCTGAGAGGCTTTGTCAACCTCCATCTGTAAAGCCTGCCTTCTTTCCTACAACAAACGACAACACACTTGATTAAGGTCTACTGCGTAATGTAGAAATACCAATTCACAGAGGCAGTCATTTTTAAAACACTATAAATAACTATACAGACAACTATGAGAGCCCTGGTTACCTGGTTGATGGTCATCTCATCAGTGTTTCCCTTCTTCTCCGACAGGAAAACCACGTCTACTTGGGGACACTCCTGAAACACAAATTGTGTGACTAACCATTCCACAGAATTAAAGTCACAACCATGCGACCACATCCTTTTGACAAATACACTAACCTGAGGGCCATCCTGCTCTTCTTTGACCTTTTTCTTCTTCTTTTTTGCACCAGCTTCCTCTCCAACATCACCCACATCTTCTACCTGAGCAGAGCTCTTTTCCTTTTTTCTTTTTTTGCTTGGTTTGTCTGCTGCCACGGTCACAACACTATCAACTTCTTCGTGCATAATTAATTGTGGTTCTCCCTCCTCTCTCTTTGCCTTTTTCTTTTTTTTCTTCTTTGGCTCCTCCTCCTCCACCTCAACAATCTCAGCAGACCCTTTTCTACACTTTTCTTTTTTTCTGTTTTTCTGTAACTCTGTTGTCCCTTCCTCTATGCTGGTGGATTTTTCTTTCTTCTTGTGCCCCGTTTTGTCATCTTCCACCTCCCCATCTGATGATGCTTTGCTTCTTTTTTTGCTAACTTTGATCTCAGGTGTTTCTACTCCACCTTCTTTCATTTTGGCTGCTTTCTTTGTCTTCTTTTTCATGTTTTTCTCATCAACCTCAGCATCTAGTGCTTCTAACTGCACTCCATTTCCAGCCGACCCAGCTTTCTGTTTTGTTTTTGTTGTGATTATTCCATCCATAATTTCCTGCTTTTCCTTTTTCCTCTTTTTCTTTTCTTTTGGTACTTCTATAATCTCTTCTGTGCTTACAGCTAAAACATTTTTATTTCCTTTCTTGGTTTTCTTTGGCATGTTGTCTTTCCCAACTTTTTGTTCTTCCTCCTCTTCTATCTGTTTGTTTTCTGGACTCATTTGTACAGACTTAGTCTTTACTTTCTTCTTCTTGTCTTTCTTTTCCACTTCTTCTGTTACTAAACTTTGTGCAGCTTCGACTTGATTGTCATTGTCAGCCACCAGCTCCTCTTTCTTCTTCTTCTTCTTCTTCTTAGTGACTCTCTCATCATCTCCATTGGAACCACTGGCATCATTCAAAGAATCAGAGACAATTTTCCTCTTCTTTTTTTTCTTCTCTTCCTTCTCATGCCTTTCATCCCAGGACTCTTCTTCTACAACTTTAAGGTCGACCTTATTAGTTTTCTTCTCTTTTTTCACCCTTACCGGGCTACTGTCATCAATAATGCCGTTTTGGCTCACTGAATAAAGACTCTTGTTCTTCTTGTGTTTTTTCTCCTTCTTTCTATGATTCTCCTCACTATTGTCTTTAACCATCTTCATCTTCACTTTTTCCAATTGCCTCTCCACAGCAACAGACCTCTGGCGTGTCTGGTGAAAGAAAAACAGTCACTGCAGTTACTTCCCCTTTGACATTAAATTGTATAAGCAAGATTCACAGACATTCTATTTTTGTGCAAATGTGACTCTACACTAACACTAATAAACATGAACCAAAAGTGGCTGGATGCGACTGCTGTTTGATGTCTCTTTGTGGAGACAGTTGCAGGGAACCAAGCAGATTTGGGGGGGGGGGGGGACTTCTTACACTCTAATATATAGAGATATATGTGTCTATCCAAACTTGTGTCTGACCAACCTGTGCGGCAGCCCAGCTTCCCCAGTGTCACACTTAATTTCAAAGATTACATCAAGTCTCCTGACAGCTGATTAAAAATCAGAATGCATGTAGATCTACCAAAGAGAAAAGTTGCTGTGACCATTTAAATACACAAACTTATTGCTTGACAATTATAAATGGCACATGTGACATGCTGTTTGTAGGTGTTACTGCTGACTCCAACTTAGAGGTTACACAGAGCGCTTGCAGGTGCACCTGAAGGCCACTCACTGTACTGCTGCAGGTCCTTTTTATCTGAACTCAGATACACCTCAATTTTTATTTTCATGTCGAATTAAACTGAGAGTGACCTGATCAGCACAGATTAAAATTAAAATTAAACCAACATGTTATCTGAAGAAGTTTCAGACTGAAAACGCTAAGTGACAGGACATGATGTGTGCTATAACGACAAACTAACATGGAATAAATCCAGATAAAGTTAGTGCTATGCACGCAGAATGTGAAGATCATGGCATCACGCTACCAGCCATGCTAGCTAGCTAACAGCTAAATAGCGGCTAAAAAGTTAAACTGGTGAAGAAGCAAACTAATCAGTCAGCCAATATGTTAGGTTAGTATGCTGAAAATGTACAATGAGTTACAACATGCACATTTAGGAAGTCGTTTACTTACTTTGTACACTTCACAAAGTAATTCACGTGGATACCGTTTCCCTTCTTGACCCGGAAGTAGCTTCTGTTTTCCTGTGGCGACAAGAGCGGCGTCCGTAGCAACGAACGTGCGATGTCCAGGAGTTACAAGAACTAGCAGCTCAACAGGTATAATCATCGTTTTAATTTGATTGTATTTGTTAGTTTTATCTGTATCTATAGTGCATACACCATTAAATGCACATCAAATGAAATTGTTTTTTTTTGCACTGTCTGCATCCTCAACTTTTATTTTTTATACATAGTCCCCCTATATGTGCACTGTTTGTGAGTGTTGAATGCTTCTGTACCACTGCTCCTAACAGCGTGAATCTTAATCAACTTTTAATGGTATTTATGAATGTATGTATGGAGCTCTGATGCTAGGCTAAAATAAAGCTAGCTTGTTAGAATTTTTTTTTTTTTTTTTCTCTATAGAACATATTTGATGTTGGAAGTAAGTCAGTTAGGCTAAGTAACGTGGCTTAGTGTGAGTGGAAGGTGTTAGAGCCAAACGAATGACTACATACATATATTTATTAACCGACATTCTTACCAGGTTTTAACTAATGATGCTGTATGTCAGTTATAGCTTCAAGATATAATTTAAGGTATTTGATTTCAGTATGTTTGAAGGCTTGTTTCAAACTTCAGCCAGTCCGGACATTTATGTCGTCTGCCTCAGCACGAGCCTCCAATATAGGCTCAAATTAGTCAAACACCCTATTAGCCACTGGCCTCTAACACCTTCACTTGCATGCTGGCCAACCTCCTTTAACACCTGTAACCAGTCACCTGTAATTACCCCACAATCCCTGTCAAACCACAGCAGGTCCGCCCACTATGTTTATGATCCCTTATATACACGGTATTTACATCATTTCCAGTTATAAGCTGTTGCCTCTAAGCCTTCAACATGCAAACTGGCTTTAAAAAAGGCAAACTACAGCTCCCAGCTTCCATCTGCTCTTGTAACCTCCACCCACAGCCTCCAACTGCCCATGCCTTTAAGGGTCCATGATTATGTACTTTTAAAACACTTCCACATGCATCTTATTTTTGTTTTTTAGTCAACAAATAACTGAAATTAACTATAAAGGAAAGAAGCCATGAATAATAAATAGTTTGCAGTGCCCTTTTCATAATTATCTTTGGAGAAAGTTCTTTAGTGTCCTCGGGAAACCAACTTTGTGTTGAAACTGTGTATTGTTTATTAATTTTATTGTGACAGTGCCTTGAACACAGGGAGTCGAGCCAGCATACTAAACTCTTTAGATGTAGTAATGGTTGAGTTGCATCTCTGAGTTGACAGCTTCCTACAGTAAAGGCAATAAGACCAGGCAATATTTAACAGAAAATGTGCACTGATGTATTAGCCACTTTGTGCAAATCACATTACAGACATTCAGGTTACGCTGCCATAAAACAGTGACTGTCATCATAAGAGCATCAAGGGAAATACCAGTGCTTTTTCACGTTTCCAACATTTACAGTACATGTTTAAAATCAGTTATACAGGCTTATTACATAAAATCCCTACAATGATCATATTTTCATTGTATAATCAGAACGCAAACTTGTACACAAAAGCTAAATTGTTGACAATATAGTTATGTTATAGCAAGAAGAAATGGTCACAATATAAATGTGATAGCTGCTTTGCAACTACATTTTAACTGGTCGAAGCGTCCTTGATCGAACTCACTGTTGCAAAGTAGTAGAATTTTCTCCTGTTTTGCTTTGCCTCAGAGTTTATATGTGTTTCAGCAGCTGCAGCAATCCAGCATTCAGTTTGGACTTGAAGCAAAACTTTTCAGTGTTATTATAAAAACAGTATACATTCACAGCAAAGAAGAACTAAACGGTTTCGTTTTAGTTGATGGAATTTAAAATGATCCTAAGTGCCTGAAGAAAAAGTAAGAAAACCCTTTGGAAAGATCTAAATTTCGGTGTAATTTTATTTATAAAATCCTCACTCCTGATGTCAGCCACAAAGCACTTTGAAATATCAAAACTGTATTTGGAAAAACTGCTGCGGACTAAAAAAAACTAAGAGCAGAAAGTGCAAAAGCACTACCGTTGTTTAAAGAGAATGGTGCACGTTAAAACACCATCAGAAGACGAAGCATGGAGGAGGAAGTATCATGAACTGGGGTGGCCTGGACAGTTCGCCAAATTGATCATCATGGCATCTTATGAAGTCAGGATGGCTGAGGTTGTTTAATATTTGCCAGAAGCTGCTGTACATGTTCTACCAGACTTTTGTCACTAGTGTCTTCTTCTACGTTGTGAAGTGCTTCGGAGGTAGCACTAAGACCTCACTAAGATACAAAGACACCTCTCGGCTGGACAAACTGATACATAAGGTGGGCTCTGTGGTAGGAGCAGAGCTGGAGTTCGTGACGTCAGGGGTGGAGGCAAAGCCCTTGAGCAAACTCCATCATGATCAGTGTCCACCATCATAGTCAGACAGAGAAGCTTGTTCAGTGACAGGCTGCTGTCCAAATTGTCCAAGTTGAGGAGGTCATACGAATCTGTGACGCCTCCCTGTCAGGAAGCAACTGCACTGCGGTCATTTCCTGAATAAAGTATCTATCTATCTATCTACCTATCTATCTATCTAGAATGTTCCTAAACTTTTTCCAAGTAATGTGCAAAGTTGTTCTCCAAATGCTATGCTTATTTGAGGTTAGTGCTGCTAAAGTACATAGGTTCAACCAGTTATCAGATCGAAACGATTCACTTACTTCTTCCACTGGGTATGTTTAATGACTATTTAGCAGTTAATAACAGCAACTACCCTATTTTCCAGATACTTCTGTTGCCGCTGTTTAAGATGCTGCTCTATATCTTGAACAAAATGATGATAATAAGTCAGTAGCCTTATTTATTCCAGAGTAACCTTGGAAAAACATGCAGAAAAACACCCACAAACTAGCTGACAAAACAGTCTGACCACAGGGTGTATATCAGCTGTTCAGCAGCTTTTAGTCATCTTACATTGGCTCCCTTGGCAGATGGGATTTGCTCAGTTGTCCAGAAAATGTCCATTTTTCTGACTGATTTCTGGTCCATATTGGCTGAAATATCTTTTTATGTAGCTGTGTCCAGTAACAAGGGTCAGTGTTGAAATTGAAAACTACAACAGGTAATTTCCACCAATATAAATATCAAAATTCTAGAAAACACACACACATTTATGACAAAATACATTACCGTTAAACTCTGCTTTTACATGCATCTCAAATAATTTTAGATATCGCAAATCCCAGACGTAATCAGCGCTGATAAAGTGCAAAACCACAGCCTCCGACTTACTGCAGAATTAGTATTGCAGTATTTAATGGCTTTTATGATATTAAAAATGTATTCTCGTTTAAAAAACTATCCATGAGTTGAGACCTTTCATTCACATTTTAAATCCACCTAAAAGTCCTCCGCAACCCTGCAAAAGCTCTGCTAAATACATGGTATTTATGAATACACATGACGAGATGTGCCAACGTGTCCAACAGCACTGACACTGAAATGGAGATAGATAGAGAGAAAAAGCTAAATCAGCGTCCTTTGGGCTTTCCAGCATAAAAATACAGAGGCTAAGCAAACTCTGTGGGCGTATGCAGGTAATTTACATAAACATCCTAAAGGCTTCATTTCTGAGCTGTGGCTTGAAGCCGAACAGGAAAAGATGGAATATGCAGTTTTATGAAGCAAGCATCATTGATGACGAACGGCACTGATTTAGAGCTGTAAGGGCAAAAATGGTTCAATGTCCACCACGTCACTACATTCAGATCATCATTTCAGTTCGCTCAAGTATCCTCCTCCAATATACATCCCTCTCCACTCTTTTCATTAAGTACAATTGAGATTGCATGTGCTGATTAAAGGAATGCACTCTAAGTAACGTTCCTTCACTGTCTCTTCAGTCCACTCTGATTTCATGTCCAGTCTGGCGATAAAAAGGCAAGAACATTGAAGCAGAAATGCTATTGGTTTTTAGAATGTGAAAGCCATACATGTGCGTCTGAAACAAATACACATTAAACATATCTATCTCACATTAAGTAGCTAAATTGAGTAACCCAATATGATATGTGTTGTTTCGATTATATCCTTCTTTGTAGGCAACAGGAAATTCTTCGTAATAACCTCTTTGTGTAACCTTGCGTCTCAATCCAAGTTACCACAACCGTCGTCCAGTGTAGTTGACCGGGGCCGTGGGCATCTACAAAGAGACAAAGAAGCAGTGAGAAATAACACAAGAAAGCTGTTCATTTAGCGCGGGTCTCTGCCGTACTTACCGTACCACCGTTCATGACCAAAGCCATCTCAGTAGGTTGGTAGACATGCCCTCTGAAGGCGATTCCAGGCCGCATGCTCCCATGGCTGCCGTGGTATGTTCCACTTCGGAGAGCTGATAGGCCAAAGGAGGTAAAACACACAAACACAAGTTACTTGTGTTATTCAGACTAACAAATTTGATAACGTCTACATTATATTAATTGCTTAATTTGGACCTCCACGTCCATTGTAAACCCATATAATAATAATATATTAGACCTCTTTTGCATATTTTTCTATTGCTTGTTCACACAATGTAACTTAGTAACTGCTGCTTATTGATGTTGAGTAAGTTCACTTCCCACAGATCAAGAAGTGAAATCCCCATTTATTTATGATAATAAATATGATATGACTAAAAATTAGAGCACTCCCACGATATTGACTGAGCTCATTCACATCAGTAATGCATTTGAAAATATTTGGTTCTTTTATTAAAGAAAGGTTGAGGGTAGTCTATTTGTGTGTTCATGTCATTTCAGACTCACAGGTTTGTGGCTGTGTAAACAATATGCTTGGCTTTCAAGTGGTATCATCAGCTGTATGTCATAAGGACACTGCTGCTAGGCAAATGTTGGCATCTAGAAACCAAGCCATTAGTTTAGCACACCACACAACCAGTAACTTATTATAGTAAATGCAAAGGTATTGGAAATATGGGAATATATATATCTCATCTCCTCTCATCTTCCCTACCGCTTAATCCTCACTAGGGTTGCAGGGGTTGCTGGAGCCTATCCCAGCTGTCATCTGGCGAGAGGCAGGGTACACCCTGGACAGGTCTCCAGCCTATCGAAGGGCTAACACAGAGATAAACAACCATTCAAACGCCCATCTAGGGTCAATTTAGAGTCACCAATCAGCCTAACGAGCATGTCTTTGGAGGTGGGAGGAGTACTCAGAGAAAACCCATGCGGACGCAGGGAGAACATGCAAACTCCACCCAGAAAGGCCCGAGCTGGACTGGAATATATATATATATATATGTGCTTCAGGCAAGTCGAGTCCAGAAGCACTGGTCACCTTCACTTTTATTTTCTAGCTCAGTTAAATGAATTCAAAACTATTTTCTATTTTTTGTTCTCAGCTGTGGTAACAACACAGTTTGAATTTGCTATTATTCTGGTTTGTGCATAACAACAACGGCCAAAGCTTATATGCATCGTTATATTGTGAGCCATCTGCCGTTCCAAAATGGGAGACCCAACCTAGAAACAAAGTGAAAATAATTAATACTAATGGGCACAGCATAAACTCAGTCATTACATTATCCAGGAGGTTGAGTTTCACATGAACTGATAACTTCAGTTAAGAATAATTTAACTTCAGCCAGATTGAGTATTGAAATTTTATAAGTTGTGGCTTCACCTGTAGTTGTGGTGCACAGTGTTTCTTGTTATATGTTTGTTTGTTTTTTTTGTTATAGAGTGCAGTAATTCATTTTTATGTTGTTTGACACAGAGTAGCCTACCTCCACATTTATGACAAAGTCCATTCATGTACACACTTTGAAACAAGGCTTACACCACATCATCCGTGAAGCCAAGTTACAGAATCCCGTGCAGTGTTTCAAGTCCAAAATAAATCCTCTTGTGTCTTGCTTACACTGTATTACATGTGTGACCTCTCCAACCATACTATTGTCAGCTGTACAATGGCCAACAAATACCTTCAGCATCATGATGTCTGTATGTTTCCTCTCTGCCTCTGCGTTCGGTCTTTGTTTATCCTGGAGCTTTAGCTCCTCATCTGTGCATCTGGCTTCAAATACAAATGGAGAGCATTCAAAGGAAAATGAGTCATATTTCTCCCTGCAGAAAAGTCTGTTTGATAATAATGTATTTCAAGAGGTTTAATTGGATCTTGGATTTACAGTAGCTAAAAGAAAGCCACAATCTTTGGCTGTATGGTAATAATCCTGTCATTTAATTTAATTAATTTACTAATTTATTTTTAATTTAATGTTATAATAATGTAGATTACTTTGTTATTTGTTGTATTTATTGTATTAAAGTTAAGCGAATTAAATATAATTTAGTTAATTTGTGATGTCAAAATACTGCTGTTGGAGTTTACTGTAAATGACATGAACACAGATGACCAGAACAAAAAGGCACTGAGAAGGAAGCTTTGATCCTGGAATTTAAAAAAATCCAGACTATGCAAAAAACTATTACTTTTGTTGCTTTCTTGCACTTGTGACACTGAATGCAGAAATGACATTCACTATTTTTAAGAGGAATCAATGCATTTTTGTTGTCAGTTGCTTAGCAACAGCGTTCTCATAACTTACTGTAAAACATATTTACTGCCAAACATATTTTAAGGAAACTCAGCCTAACACCTTGAAAATGGGATCTAGTGAGTTCCAGCTGACAGCAGCATTAGACTAGGGCTGAAACTGATTTATTTGACGTCACTGTTATATTAGCATGCACTGAGACATACACATTACATACGCCTACTTGCACTGTGCTCCTCCAGTGAAAAGCCTTGGTTTTCTGGGAAGGGTCGGTGAGTGTGTGCAGGGAGCTCATCGCCAAAATGTGGAGGAGGAGACGTGTGACTGGTATCAAAGAAATCTTGCGTGTTGGACTGTGGAGGATTCCGGAGACATAGATGCGCCTCTGGTATAGCATGGAGCAGCAGCAGGATCCAGCCCTGAATGACCAAGGCCACGGCGAGCGCAGGCTCATCCAACACTTTTCCGTCCTTCTTTCCTCCTCCTCCTCCTCCTCCCCTTTCTCTATTCCCCTTTCCCCTCAGCGCTTGGCTGCCATAAAGATAAAAGCCCAGCCAGGCCACCCATAGCAATGCTGATGCCAGACTGGACAGAAAGAGCCAGACGGCATTACACTTCCATCTCCGCTTTTCACTTTCGCCTTCTCTATCTTCTTCATTACTACCTCCTTCTGCTGCCAACTCTCCTCCACATAGAATCACCCCCAGAGACAGACCCATGGCTATGAGGAGCAGCCCCAAAGTGTAGCTGCATGTCAGAGCGAAGTCTAAAGGCGGATATTCGCAGGCTGGATGACCCTCTCTGACTACAGTCAGCAAGACCCACTCAGCAGAGATTATCCCCTGAACCAAAGCCAAGGCCAGACCAAGTGCTGCCAGGGTGCTGCCCGTCGGGCTCATCTTTCCAGCCACCAGCCTCCTGAGCCTCACCCCTTGCACTAGCAAGCTGGAGAAGCAGAGAGCGAAAAGAGGTCCCCAGAAGGCCCTGCGAACCACACAGAGCGCCTGGTTTTTCCCCACAAGGAAAGCCAAAGAGATGGTAAAAAGCCCAAGGAGAGTGCCCAAAAGCAGGAGCAGAGGCCCCAGTCCGGAGCGCCTGGCAGGGTCGGAAATGGAGTGCAGCTTGACTATCAGCAACACAGCGAGGACCAGCGAGGTGAGGCCACCGCTGCAGGCCACAGCCTCCAGAACAACTCCCCAGGCTGACTCCAGGTCACACAGCACTCTGTAGGGAGGGTCCACGTCCACGCTGCATCCCCGAGGAGGAGGAGAGGGGTGGGAGGTGCCATAGCCGACAAGTGTCAGGAGGCAGATGACGATAGGGCTGACGGCCATCTTAGAGACAAAGACAAAAATAATGTAGCAGTGAGGAGAGAACGAGAAATGGTTAATGAAAAGAGAGTAAGAAAGGTAAAGGTATGAAAAAAGGTACAAGACAAGCGAGACGGTGGTGGAAGGTCCAAAAGAAGGCGAGTGTAGTAAATTTCTGTATATTGGTCCCTACTTCATTGTCACACGGTAGAACCAGCAGTAAATATCTCTTAGGATCCAATAAACCTGTTGTGTGAGAGGTTTCTCATCCCTCAGACACACACAAACCCACAGTCACACACCCACCGCACAGAATAGAACTGCTTTTAGCACTGGGCAATAGTTTCCATGGAAACGGGAAACAGCGTGGGCTGACTATATTGCATACTGGGCTTTTGAGAAGTCAAGTTCAATACCCAAATCACAGAAAAACAAGCATTCACACACAAACACACAAACATGCACAAGCACAAGCACACACATGACGTGTTTGTACTTATTTGTGAGAGCTGTAACTGGCACAAACCGTTAGACAAAACCCAACACTAAGATGAATCTAATATTAATACAAAAAAAAAATGAACCGTTAGACAATGTCTAAGCCCTTTAAGATACACAGCAATTTAAGCACATCCAAAATAAATACAGCAACAAAACAATTTCACCCTTAACATCAAACTCACCTCAGATAAAGTTCTTTGACTTCTTGATTACTGAAAGCGCTGAAGTATCATAATTTCCCGTATGTCATTTTCAGCATCTCTTCAGTCAACAAAGTGTTTTTGTAATCCCAGTCAGTGTGATCCTCGAGGCAGCAAAAACAAAGCGGTTTCCATTTTGTCGTTGACAATGTCGCTGTATGAGCTCAGCGCTCCCACTGTTTTAAAGTGCAAAATCACACACTTCGAAAGAGCAATAACGTCCTGCCGATGCAGTGACTTGTCCAGCTGCTCCAAGAAGAATCCACAATTATGATGCATGCCTTGATTCTTCACACACCCACACAGTCAAATATATCTTCTGTCCCTTTCACTCTTCTCTCTCTCACTCTCTGCCTCGCTCTTGCTCCCTCTGTCCTCCTCTTTCTGTTAATTCTGTCTGCATGTCTGTGTTTCTCTCTCCCTGCTTCACGCTGAATCTGCGGAGGTGTCAGCAGAGACGCAATCCCAGCTTACTTCTGTTCACCCACACAGGGGGAGTATGATTTGCTGATGCACCTGTCTAACTAGGAAGAAGATAGGAAATAAGTACAGTATATAAAAATGACTGTTCATAGACAGCCCAGCATTAGTCACTAGTTGCACTTCTCAGTGTTACTTCCTGCCTTCAGGCTCCCACGTCTTCGTCCTACCATTTATACAATCTTCCCTCACACCCATGGCTGTGGGAGATACTGTATATTTGATCAACAGATTACTGCAAAACAGTTTCTTCAGCTGTGAGAAGTTTGTTGATGGTGTGCGTAGCAGCGTGCGAGGATTGGATTTGGAATGAGGAGGCCAGCTGGCCCATCTAAACACAGGTGAGCCGTATGGCCATGTGACCAGCCTTGTAGAGAGTGTTACGTAATACATTTGAAGACATGATTCACTCTCCCTTTAGAGAGGAGTTATCTCCTCCCCTCAATGTGGCGCTGGAGAGGGATGCAGCATGAGGAAGACCACGACAGGGAGCGAGCACTGTACCAGGTAATCGAGTCAGTTTGGATCAGCCTGTGAGAGATTGCTGCTGACAGACGCTAGTGAGCTCAGAGGCTGGTGGCTGCTGAACGTAGGCTAAAGATGGTTGGTGATGCACGAACCACAAACAGATACATGCAAAGGACTGCACGCCTGCACCCTGCTGTCCTCGAATGCGTGCGCCCTAAGCCTAGCTGTGAATGGGTTTTCTCCCACTTCACTAAAAGTCCATTCAGCTCAGAGGCCGAGCTGATAAAACAACCAACTGAACTAACGTAAACTCAAATTCTTTGTCCAAATGTAATTGACCACTCGCATGTCTGACCAGTAAACATCTAATTCAGCTAATCTGAATCTGTCCGGAGGGTAAAAAAAATCTGCCTTCCAGCACGTCTACAACACAATGCTTATTTCATATTTACTGTACAGGCAATGAAGTGTTATCAGTTTTGTCATTTAATTCTCAGTAAGAAATGAACTACTTTAAAATGTAATGTCCCTTCTATGGCTGTTTGTTGACAACACAATGAATTGAATAATCTGTGAGACAGACACCCACACAGGATTGTTCTGTGGTATATTAAAAGACCTGTATCTCAAAGTACACCTCTGAACTGCCCTTGAAGAGCACCTGAATATCTGCTAGCTTCTCACAGATACCACTGTTTCATGTCCCTATGTGACACAGTTGCTAATGCAGCTCGATAGAACATTCAGTACGAGGACCAGCGTTTGACAGTGTTCGTATCTGTGAGCTGTTGCATTCTGTGCTGGAGTACAGTGGAAAAAAAGAAGACAGTGGTGGAAGATAACAGGACAGAGAAGTGCTGACTGACTCAGGGCATTAGTCCTAATCTGGGTAATCCAGTGGTTACTATGGTCACAGTCCAGTAGGACCTTGTTAAGTATGGCCCATCCCGTAATCCCAGGTTTATCTCACTTAGCAACCATCCACATGCAGCCTCATACAAGGCACAATAATTTGACAAAGACAAAAATTTGTTGTGTAACATTTAGTCATATTGGCCAAACTATGATGGACATTTCTTTGCACAGTTAGAAGAAATATATTTGAAGCAATTAAAAAAAACAAAAACAAAAGAAACTCTTTTTGCTATGCTGTGACCTGCTCATTTAGGCCACAACAAAGAAGGGAGGACCACAGTGAAAGATCAATTTCAAACAATAATTTTACAAACATAACAAATGATTACAGGACCCATAAAGAAGTATGTCGTGTGAAGTCAATAATCAGAAGTTTGTTTCACCAAAACTTAAAACAATCTGTGTTTTTTGTGTTAGTTTGGGAGGGCTTAGCCCTGTTAGCTCATTTACACCATTCGTAGGGTATGGTACGATACAGTAAGATGTCTGGTAATGATGTTTCTTTGTGAGCAACAACAACTGATTAGTCAATTCATTCATTCAGTGTTAATATAGTATGCAAAGACGAGAGACATGTGTATGCAATTTTCTGATTCAAATTGTTCTTGAAAGATCAGAAAATTTCAGCAAAAGTTTTTAAATACAGTATATACCATTTCCTGCATCCTCTCTTTCGAAAAGACTGCCCAGCCAGGTCAGTCCATATGTGAGGGAAATCCAAAACATTACACTACAACTCTGAGAGCGCCATTACACTAGAAAAATGAGTGCATTTAAAAAGTATGATAACGAAGAAGACCATGTGAATCGGAATGGAATCAGTCAGGAAAGCAGTAGCGATATCCAGCAGGGGTTGAATGAGGGGTTGATGATTTTTTAGAGTCAACTTGGTGAAAGTCGACTAGTTTATTTAACTTTACAGTCACATAGCTATAAGTCAAACATATAAGTAACTAAAATGACACAACTAACCGTATGTACACCGCGGCTGACTATGTATTTATAAACTGATGAGGCAGGTGTGAGAGGGGACTGGAACTAAGAGGGAGGTCTGAGGACATCTGGTGGTCGGATGAAGTGTGACAGGAGGCGAAAGTGAAATCTTCACAACACAGCAATGAGATGGGAACTGATTGATTACACATTTACACATTCATATATCACTCCGTGGTACAGGCAGCGACCTGGTTATTATGGTAAAATAAGGCTTCAACTGTTAACAGATGAAGAGATTAGCAATTAAATATTGATTCATTATTATTTGCAAAGATAATAGTTCATAAAAGTAGGATTCTTGTGCTTAATAATGTAAAACCCAAAATGAAAAAACAACTCCTTTGACAGTTTTTGTCATCAAATTTGGATTTTGTTCATTTAAAAATATTTTTTATGTTTTATTTTCTATTTATTTGTCAAATAGCTGAAATGTAAGTAAAGAAATGAAAATAATCACAGTCTTATCAACATTAAGTCAATATGATAAATTTAGATGCCAAAAACAATGAAAGTTCTCTTTTAAACTATTATGAAAAACATTTTATGATTTGATTTAATTATGGACAGCAAAACCCTCATTATTGCTTAAACCCATCACTGGAATATATCAGTATCATTAATGTCAAGAATAAAATTAATGATAATTTAGTTTTCAACATTTTTACATTTTCATCATTTTACAATGTCATAGAAGATTATAAATCAGAAGATAAAGAAAAAGAAAGAGGCTCTTGTGTGTGTGCGAGCAAAGCATACAAGTGAGAAACGGATGATTTAGTATTTAGTCATGGTTCACTTTTACACCTTTTGTCATAATGTTAGCAGAGATTATACTCCAGGGCTGCTTCACATGCGTTTGTGGATGTGGATGACGTTGTTACAGTTGGGGCAGGAATGCTCCACATCTTTGCAAGCATCCACGAAGAAGGGGATCACACAGCAAGGCCAACACCTGGTGTGAAGGATCAGAAGTCAAATCATAATTCTTTCCATGAGCATCAATTGTACACAATAAATTATTATAACCTGACTGAATGAGCAGCAGTAAGTGACATGAAGAGCTGTTTTAGCCACTTTGAGTTAATTCAAAGACAATGGTGCATAATGAATTTAGGGACTGAATTACATACCAAGTTATGATTTGGTATGTGTTGTTTCCTTCATGAAATGACATGACATGGCAAAAATGAAGATGTTTCCTTGAACCATCACCTTACCGTGGTGGAGGAGTTAAGTGCCCTAATGACCCTAGGGGCTATGCTGTCTGGGGCATTTTTCCCCTGGTACGGGCTCCCAAGGCAGACTGGTTTTAGCCCAATGGTTCTAAAGACCCTGAATTGCAAATACAATACGGCAAAGTATTCATGTACCCAACCCAGGGGGTTACTGAGGTTGTAGGTCGATGATTCACTTTATAGTCGCATCATCTGACCTACAACCGTATGTTCTGGACACTCGGGTGAAGAGAAAAGCAGATCACCACCTGGTGCTGAGTTGGATCAGATGGCAGGGGTGGATTCTGCACAGACCTGGTAGTCCCCAATGAGTAGTGAGAGTCTGCTAGCAAGGCCTGGTGGAAGAACCTGTCAAGATGGTCTTCAACTCCCACCTGTGGCAGAGCTCCAACCTTCAGGGGCAGTGGGGGACATTGAATCTGAATGGGCCATGTTGTACTCCACCAGGCTGCAAGATTACTAGTGCTGGTAGCCAGCGTCACCTACCACTGTACTGTCCAACCGTACGTCTCATAATGCTGAATCCGTGCTTTCTTAACATGGACAACTTAACGCTGTTTCCATTGTGATTTGTGTTGCATCCATGTTTTCTAATTTTGGATGACAAATATTTAAAATTCACAATTCCTTGTTGGGGCCATGCTGTATTGCTTTCAGAAAGCAGGCACAGAAAGCCAAAAAGCCGATGTGACCACAGTCTCTTAACTTCCAACTTTTCCCCAAAGACATTGAGGAAAATGGATTAGAAATCAAGTAATCCACCTCGTTCATGCTAATAGTGGTTTAATAATAGTACTTTACAGCATGTTGTAAGAAATGATAGTGTAGCCTGGATAAAAAAAAATATATATATATATATTACCAAAGCGTTTTCTGTTTAAAGCCACTAAAGGTCTAATAACTTTTAGACGATGAAATTCACCAACAAATAGTTGACGTGCAGCCTCGTTCTCTCCGTTGACATGGGATGTTTGGTGACTTTAACTAAGTTTAACAGATGCCTTTTCAGATGAGTATGCATTAGTACTTTAGTTGTATTTCAGGAATGCTTTACATTATTCTGCATGTGACTCTACTAGACCAACTGTCCCCCATTCCCCTTTTAAAAAAATTTCACAGGACACAAGGCCACAAACAATGGCTTGGTTTTCCTGTTAGCGCCCTTGGTAATATGTAATATTTCTGTACAAGTTAATGACGAACTTCTAGCTGATTTCTCTATGTATATCTGTGTGATGTTTTGTTGTGATTGTTTATATGTTGTGGGTTTTACTCACCCGATTATGCCTAAACTGCCGCAGATGAGCCAAGTGAACAAACCATTTTTGTGCTCGGTTCTGGTCACGACATGGCATTGGCAGTGAGGACACATCATCTGTCCAGGAACATCTGAAGGCGGTTTCTGCACCACCAAGGTTTGGGCCACTGTGTGCACAATGAAACCTTTGCTTACCAACTGTTTACCAAACCACTGAAGTTCTATCATGTTCGTGCTTTACTGCATTTTGCTGCAAGTTATTTTAACTTATGAGAGACAACAGAAGAAAGACACTCACCTGGCTGGACGATATGAGTTTGGTAAGTATGCTCTTGAACTGCAGCTACGAAAAATAGACATTTAATGGGAAAAGTTCAGAACATGAGCTGACCAAAAAGTCCTACTGCATGAACTAACGTAAGTAAATAAAATGACACAATCTGACAGTCCCTGATCCCCACCAGTCTTGACAAGATGGACACCAGGCTGGACACCAGGCTGGTAAACAGGCTGGTAAACAGGTTGGGCGGCAGCCTGGACACCCGGCTGGAAACCAGGCTGAGCAGCAGGCTGAGCGGCGGGCTGAGCAGCGGGCTGAGCGGCAGCCTGTAAACCAGGCTCGGCAGCAGACAGTGCCACACTGCTGTCCAGAGGGGGGCCAGGGTATGCTGGAGGCTCTAGACCCTTTTCCATTATATTTGCCTAAACCAACAGGAGAACAAAATAATAACAAGGGAAGTAAAACATCTTGTAATACGAAAATGTTTCAAACTTTTTTGTTGTTGTTATTTTTTAACTTATTTGATTAGGACAATGCACGTTAATCAACATGTCTTAAAATACACACAGTACACCATGAAAAAAAGAAAAACTTGTAAGAATCTTATACAAAAAAATAAGCCCACACACAAGAAAAATGAAGAAGTTTTCCATGAGAGCAGGTTTGACGTGTTTTCAACCACTGTTTAAGGGTCTTTTTAAAGGTGATGTAATTGTCACAGTTTCTTAACGTGAGCTGGCAGTGTGTCTTAACACTGCAACACTGCAACACTGATGGACGCCACCAGTTTGCAAAATTTAGTCCTTCGACATTGTCCATCACAGTCTCCTCTAGTCAGTGGTCTGGTGTTTACTCTGGAAGATTTTTTTTATGAAGCCCTGGCTAATCCGTTCAAAA
This sequence comes from Mugil cephalus, assembly GCF_022458985.1. Classification (NCBI taxonomy): domain Eukaryota; kingdom Metazoa; phylum Chordata; class Actinopteri; order Mugiliformes; family Mugilidae; genus Mugil; species Mugil cephalus. Next base: position 6,585,089 of record NC_061771.1, read on the forward strand.
CCTTAAAGATGAGACAGACATCCAAAAGCAACTGGTAGCTATCAAATTTCAAGATTTTGTACTTATTAATAATTTTACAATAATGATAATGTATAGTTTTTTTTTGTCAAGAGTTTTAAGTGTTCTCTTGAAGAGAGACTTGATTGGTTTTAGGGTATTCTCTGATGTATGTGCCCATGTTAATAGAAATAGTTATAATTCCTCAGACTGGAAGTCAGGTGACCGAAAGAGTGAACTTAGGTTCAAACTAAAAACTCACCTGTACAGAATGCAAGTAACCAGGTTTGGCTGCATTTTTTAAGTGGCACTTGGCAAAAGGGTAACTACTCTCTTCATATTGTTTTCAGCAAAGGAGGTGGTGCCTATTGTGTCTGTGTGCCATGTAGTTTGCAAGTAAAGTTTAAAACCAAATCTGAAGGAGTAAACACGAGTGAGTGATGGAAAAACTACAGACCATGCATAGCATAACAAATGCAAATACAACATCAATAAATGAAAGTTGTTTGCAACACTGAAACCCACACTAGGACTTTTCATTTGTCCACGTAAGAAACAAATACTGTTAACAATGAACCAGCATGCAACTGAAACTGGATTACCGTAAGAGGATGCATGTTTTTTCATGGCAGACATCCAAAGGAATGCTAAAACCGGTTATAGTTAACGTACACATAATCAATTGTTGCGTCAAAGAAAAAAATGGACTAAAAAATATATTTTCTTTCGTTCTTGAAACTACTGTTTCAAGTACTGTCAAGCTACTGTGTCAAGAACAGAAGGCCAAAAGTGAACTTTCACACTGAATCGCAATGTTAACCCTAAAAAATGATTATTGTTCTTATTTAGTTTCGTTTGTAGAATGTTTTTTTTTTTTTTTTTCCATCATTCTGTCAAACGCATTTGCATGTGTTTTCTTAGGCAGCACGCATCTATCCCTCTTTGTCAGTATACAAATAATGGCGGCGGCTTACTTAGAAGAAAAGATCAAACCAACATGTTGGAGGAGCATGAAATCTTGTTCAACCTGTCTGTGAATCCAAATGAACCGAAACTAAAAAATCTAACAGTATCAGAAGAAAATAAAACATGGAAGTCATTCTGAAGACTGGTGACTGAGATCTCATAATAAAAGTTCTGACACGCCTAAACAACCTAATATGTATTTCATTTTCATGTGCCAAGAACCGCTGAGCTTTACCATAGTTGAAAATCTACATACTAGTATTCCAATTAAAAAACAACAACAACAACAACAACAACAAAACTCTTACGGGTATAGAGAGCAAACTCTAACCTGACATCATATTATTAAAATTAAGCATTATTTTGTAGTTCTGACAAATAGAGTGGAGCCTCGTCTTTGGTCTTTTGTGGTTACCTCTGATGAAAGCAATATATTATAATACAACATTTTTGAAGCAGGAAAACAGCACATTATTTATATTTGTCTAACATGAGAAACAACATAAGGTAAGATTTCTTCACACCTGAGGACACTCTAATACCGCTTACCTTGTCAGGAGGTCAGTAGTGTGTGACTGCCTCTTCTTTCCAAATTGCGTTGCCAGTAAGGGGGTGGAGCTAATAGTTCAATGCAAGTTTCAAATTTCATACTGTACAAATGCCACCTTAAGTATACCTTACTTTTATTATTTATACAAGCGGGAAACTCACCAAAGTGACCAACATGCGTACAGCAATAATATAAAATAAAATAAGAAGCGAGACACATATTCATATATGTGAATGAGACTCTTGGAGATGGACTGTCTTCTGGCTGTGGTTCACAATCAACAAGTTAGTTTGCTTTTAATTTGCTTTAAATCCTGCCAGGTTGTTTCATCTATCACCACAGATGTTGTGTCTTGTCTTTTTCTAGAAGGTCCTGCAGGTGGTGTCGCATGTAATGCTAATAAATAACCACTTGGTAGAAGCAGTCGACCAGGAATGAGGACGGAGAGATGTGCAGGAGGAAGGATTGTAAACTGATTGTGAAATACGAGACTTGAGTATTTTCATTTCATGCTACGTAGACTGTACTGCAGAGTACTACAGATTTCCCATATGAAAGACCTAAAGCTCTAGAATACTGAGCACTATATGATGCTCAGACAAAAATAACTCGCCTACAAATCTGCCCAATAACTGAGGACTCAATTAGTTGGCACAGAGCATTTAAAGACAGGGCCTGTGCCGATGAGCTGGGGGGGCCCTTTCAGCACAATTAGGAGGTCCTCCTGCAGTGGAAGCCATCCTGCATTGTCCCCACAAAGTCACACTTGAATAGGCTTCTAAAACGTATTCATGGATATTCATGTCAAATGATTTCACTTGTATACTGTAGATTTTTATTTATTTATTTTTTTCTGAGAAGTGATGAAGCCAGGACACACTGTTTTACATTAAATTTCCACTGCAGGGAAAGGAAAACGGCTTCTTAAAGGCCAAAGCTGAGATGCTGAAAACAAAATTATTAAGTCAGAAATGAATCTTAATAGATATTATCAAGAGTCATTAAAAACAATGTCATAAACTTGGATGCGAGAATTTTATGCTGTACTGGAATGTTTCGGTGACCCCCTGATCTTACCTGAGTATTACAAAGAAGAAACAGATCAGAAACACAATAATCTCTTTTGTGCTATGTGGCATCTTTTTCTCACTCACTTGTGCATCAGTCTCGTTCTTTCAACAAGGGAAGGGGTTATATAAGTGCAGAACAATAACAATGCACATATTTATGAATAAATGTTAAATGTAATAGGGCCTATACCCTGGGTGCCCATATTTGTTTTTCAATGCTCAAAATCTGCGCTCATGCTCTCGTTATGTACAATTTATTGGTGCACTTCCACTCCTCACCAGAGAATACCACTGTGATACATTGATCGTCGGTGGCGCTGTTGAGCTCCTACAGGCTCAAACCCAGGGAGGTGAAGAAAACCAGCAGCCAGAAACACAAACTAAAATTCAGTTGGGAAAATGATAATATTATGATGTATGACTGAACTCTGTATGATTAATGTGGGCATGTTACTTTGCCTATTGCACTAAATGTCTTTGTATTTGAAGATGTAGGCCCAAGGCCTAGTAATAATCCATGTCTGTCTTCAAATATTTTGGAGTGCTTCAATTATTTTTCTTATTTAAAGAAGCCAATTCAATTCAGTTCAGTTCAGTTCAGTTCAGTTTTATTTATATAGCGCCAATAACAATACAAATTGTCTCAAGACGCTTTAGAAAAACCAGCCTACAACCTCCAGAGCAAACCTGAGGGCGACAGTGTCAAGGAAAAACTCCCTTTTAACAGGAAGAAACCTTGAGCAGAACCCAGCTCATATGGAGGGACCCATCTGCTGAAGGTCAGCCGGTTAGAAACAGAGAAGATAGAGAGAAAAGAAGAGCAGGAGAAACAGATAAACAAACATCTGTCATAGATACATATATTGAGTTGAAGGAAACACAGAATCTAACAATATAGCACATAGCTGATGATCTTTTGTGACAGTTTGTGAGTATAACAGGAATCATAGCCAGGTTGGTGAATTGTTCATCTGGTAGGAGTGGACAACTGGAGGAGGACATGAAGACTGGGATGGTTGATGAGACCACAACAGCAGATGTAGCTTAGAACTCCACAGGTCAGATATTCAGCACTCCAGACCAGAGACCCCACAAGGAGATGGAGGGGGAGGGGAAGGGAGAGAGTGAGACACAGTGGTTAGTAATAGAAAATAAATTATAAGAGATTAGAGGACAGGAGCCAGAGAAGAGAGAGTAGAAGACATATCCTCAGTGCATCTCCCCTCTGCAGCCTAGGCCTATATGGTTAAGTCCAGCCCTAACTATAAGCTTTGTCGAAAAGAAAAGTCTTAAGCCTGACCTTAAAAACAGAGATGGCGTCTGCCTCCTGAACCCAAACTGGGAGCTGGTTCCACAGGAGAGAGATTTCAAGCCTTCCTCCCCGCACTCCATTGAGCCTGAACCCCAACCCCCAGATATGCAATGAGGAACTTTTTCCTCCACTGCTCACAGTGCAAAACACCCAAATCGGACCTAACCTCTCTGAAGGGTCGAGAGGATGGGGAGGCAGGTGTCAGGTGGTGCCAATTTGCTCCAGCTTTTCCTTTTACCTGGACCGAGTGGGAAGTCACCTCCACCACTTCAAAGGGTCCAGACCACCTGGGTTCAGCCCACTTTTGTTTGTGAACTTTAACACACACCTAGTCTCCCACCTGTACTGCTGGAGTCTTGAAGGAGCCTGCCTCTGGAGTCACCTTTTGCACCTGGCGATGCAAGTCTGTAGTCAACCCGTCAGCACCGTCATAGAGTCGTCGTATTCTTTGTCCCACACCTCAAATGTGGGGAGGTGGCTAGCCTCTTTAGACGGCCCTGGCATAGGTCTCCCTGTTAACAACTCATGAGGTGTGAGATAAGTGTTTCCATTCGGAGAGGCTCTCATGGACATAAAGGCCAAAGGGAGTGCATCTAACCATGTCAGGTTTGTCCCTGAGCATATCTCAGGATATCTCAGCATATCTCTTGGCTATCTTCCTCTTTAATGTTTGGTTTGCTCTTTCCACTAAGCCCTGAAATGCTGGATGGTAAACTGACCCGAACTTGTGCGATATCCCTACCTGTGTCTCTACTTCAGCTGGGTGTTTGCTGCTGAAATGTGTCCCACTGTCTTGTCTGACCTCATGGTTCGTGGTACCCCGTATCTTGGATCTAATCTAATTTTTGACCACTTAATGATCTGCATAGAGTGTAGCAAAGCTGTTCAGTGTTTTCTGTCTATATGTACGTGGGGCGCGTTTAATGTTATAACTGTGTTTTTTTTTATTATTTTTTTTAATCTTATTTTCATTATTATAGCACAATATAATATAGTGTATCAGGAATAGCTTAGCTGTTTCTGTCTCTTATGTAGTTTTATATGTGATGCGGGAATGCGTTCTGAAAAAAGAGAAAAATGGCTGGGTTGAGACTTGTGTGTGTGTCTGCTTGTCTAGTCTCCTACTGTACAGATACACTCCTCTGGTTGCCTCATGTCCAGAGCAGCCTCTGCTTTCGTAGATGTTCAACTTCAGCCTGTACACAGAAAAAAAAGGAACTCCTACATGTGCGCTCAATTCCACGTTGATTGGGATGTACAAACGAAAAGTTGGATCCAGGCGCATGCACACTTTGATACATGAGGCCCCTGGTGAATACAACCTAAGAGGGAGGTCTGAGGACATCTGGTGGACGGATGAAGTGTGACAGGAGGCAAAAGTGAAATCAACACAACAATGAGACACATTTATTCATATATCACTCCATGGTACAGGCAGTGAGCTGGTTATTATGGTAAAAGAAGAACTTCAGCTGTTAACAGATGAGATGGAATCAAAAGATTAACAATTACATGATGATTCATTCTTATTTGTAATGACAATATTTTATGAAAGTAGGATTGTAATTTTATGAAGAAATAAAGTCATAATTTAATTTAGTTATAGACAGCAAACCCCACATTGTTGCTTAGATTCATCACTGGAACATATCAATATCATTAATGTCAAGAAAAAGGAAAGGAAAATAAAGAGGCTCTTGTGTATGTGCAAGCTAAGCATCTAAGTCAGAATTGGATGATATTCATAGAAAAACAGGTCTCCCATATTTAGTCATGGTTCAGTTTTAGTCAAAGGTTACACCTTTTGTCATGATGTTAGCAGAGATTATACTGCAGGGCTGCTTCATCTGCGTTTGTGGATGTGGATGACGTTGTTACAGTTGGGGCAGGAATGCTCCACATCTTTGCAAGCATCCACGAAGAAAGGGATCACACAGCAAGGCCAACACCTGGTGTGAAGGATCAGAAGTCAAATCATAATTCATCGCATGAGCATCAATGTGTACACTGTAAATTATTACAACCTCACTGAATTACCATCAAAAAAGTTAAGTTATTGAGTTGAATTTACACTGTAGTGAAGAGCTGTTTTAATCACTTTGAGTTGATTCAAAGAATGGTGCATAATGAATTTAGGGACTGAATTACATACCAAGTTATGTTTTGTTATGCATTGTTTCCGTCATGAAAACAATAAAATAAAATAAATAAATAATTTAAAAAGTTTTTGTTATGTACAGTTTTTGTTCACATTGCAAAAATTGAAATGACAGCAACTAATCAGTTCATTCATTCATTCATTCAACGAAAAATCTATAATACTTAATATAGTATGCAAAGACGAAAGACAAATGTTTGTGCTATTCTCTGAATGGGTTTAAGAAAAGTATTTTCTATTCACTTGCTCTTCACTTGAAAGATCCAATATCGATTCATAAAATCACTTATATACTTTTTTTTAAAATATATTTGCCATTTCCTGCATCAAAATTAGACTGACAGCAAAATTAGACTGAGTGCATTTAAAAAGTATGACAGTGAAGAAGACACTATGAATCAGGATAGAATCAATTCAGGAAATCAGTAGCAATACTAATCTAATCTGTAATATTTTCATACAAGTTAATGAGGAAGTTCTATCTGATTTCTGTTTGTCTGCCTGTAAATGTCTGTGTGAGGTTTTGCTGTGGGCCTGAGTTTGGTTGTGTGGTTGTTTATATGTTGTGGGTTTTACTCACATCAACAATCCTAGAGTGAGACAGATGAGCCAAGTGAACAAACCATTTTTGTGCTCGGTTCTGGTCACGACATTGCATTGGCAGTGAGGACACATCATCTGTCCAGGAACATCTGACGGCTGCTGCTGCACCACCAAGGTGTTGCTCACTGTGTGCACAATAAAACCTTTATAACTGCTTACCAAACCACATTTGGTAAAAAATAAATAATAATAATAATAAAAAAAGTAGTTCTATCATTTTCACATTCATAAGTTATTTTAACTCATGAGAGACAATAGAAGAAAGATACTCACCAGGCTGGATGATATGAGTTTTGTAAGTAGGCTCTTGAACTGCACCTAAGAAAAACATAATATATGATAACATGGGAAAAGTTCAATACATGAGCTGACCAAAAGCTGCTACTACTTGAACTAACGTAAGTAAGTAAGTAAGTAAGTAAGTAAGTAAAATGACACAATTTGACAGTCTCCCACCAGTCTTGACAGGCTGGACACCAGGCTGGAAACCAGGCTGAGCAGCAGGCTGAGCAGCAGGCTGAGCAGCAGACTGGACACCAGACTGGAAACCAGGCTGAGCAGAAGGCTGGACGGCGGTCTGGACACTAGGCTGGGCAGCGGGCTGGAAACCAGGCTGAGCAGAAGGCTGGACGGCGGTCTGGACACTAGGCTGGGCAGCGGGCTGGAAACCAGGCTGAGCAGAAGGCTGGACGGCGGTCTGGACACTAGGCTGGGCAGCGGGCTGGGCAGCGGGCTGTAAACTAGGCTGGGTGATGGACGGTGCCACACTGCTGTCCAGAGGGGGGCCGGGGTATTCTGGAGGTTCTGATCCCTTTTCCATTATTTTTGTCTAAACCAGCAGGAGAACAAAATAATAAGGGAAGTTAAACGTCTTGCTATACAAAAATGGTTCAAACTTTTTTTGCGATTCCTCTGACTGGAAGTGTACTTAGGTTCAAACTGAATCCTGGTATCTCCTCAGCACATCTTATTCTCTCATAAAAATAACAGCTTGTTTATCCAGTTTATCCAGATAATTTTCCTTTATATACACGAAAGGGTGCCCCTTTGCTACGACACCACCAGAATACAAGCAAGCAGGTTTGGTTGCATTATTTTAGCGGCATTAGCAAAAGTGAAACTACTCTCTTGTTTTCTCAACACAAACGTTTTAAAAATAGCAGTTACCACAGATTGTGTTGTAGATAAACATGTCTATAGATTTACAAGCAGAACTCAAATATGGTGTTCATATGTATGTTTTTTTTTTATTTGTGAATGAATGCATTTTTGATATGATGGTTTCCATTTGTAACGATGGTCCCTTATGAGTTTCTTAAAGTTGCCTCTGATGCTGAAAACATTTCAGCAAGAAAGATGGTGCCTATTGTGTCTAAGGAGTACACATGAGTAAATGATGGAAAAACAGCAGACCATGCATCACTGAAACTGGATTACTGTAAGAGAATGCATGTTTCATTCATGCTAGACGCCCAGGGGAATGCTAAAACTGGTTATAGTTACATGCACATAATGAATAAAAGATCGTTGTGTCCAAGAAATATTTATGTAAAATTTTCAAAAATGTACTTGTTATCTTTTCTTGAATCTTTTAACCACATTTTAATCTTGAAATAAGTACAGCAGACTAAATATTCATGTCACTAAAAAAATTGAACCAGTTTGTTTTCTTTCATTCTTGAAGCTAGAGTTCCAAGAACAGAAGGCCAAACGTGAACTTTCACAATGAATCGCAATTTAACACTAAACAACTATTTTATTGTTCTTATTTTGTTTTGTGTATATGCAGAGTGCTTTGTTTTCTTAGGCAGGTTTTCTTACGCACCTATCCATCTTTCTCAGTATACAATTAATGGCGGCAGCTTACTGAGAAGGAAAAAAATCAAACAAATATGTTGCAGGAGCATGAAATCTTGTTCAGCCTGTCTGTGAATCCAAATGAACCAAAACTAAAAGGTCTAACAGTGCCACAATAAAATAAAACTTCTCATAATAAAAGTCATAACGTGTCAACTAAACTTAATAGGTATTTCTTATGTGCCAAGAACCGCTGAGCTTTACTGTAGTGGTTTCGCTTCAACACAATGGAAAATTTACATAATATTTCGATTAAAAAAATATGACTTTAGAGAGCAAACTCTAACCTGACATCGTATTATTAAAATTAAGCATTATTTTGTAGTTCTAACAAATAGAGTGGAACTTTGCCTTTGGTCTTTTGTGGTTACCTCTAATGAAAGCAATATATTATAACAGTTATTAAGCGGTAATAACTTATAATAAAGTATAAAATTCAACAACATTTTCAAAGCAGGAAAACAGCACATTTCTATTTGTCTAACACCCGAGGACACTCTAATACCGCTTACCTTGTCGGGAGTTCAGTAGTGTGTGACTGTTTCTCCTTTCCAAATTGTGTTGCCAGTAAGGGGGTGGAGCTGATAATTAATCTCATCTCATCTTCCGTACCGCGTACCCCCGGGATCCTGGACAGGTCGCCAGCCTATCGCAGGGCATACAACCGTTCGCACTCACACTCACACCTAGGGTCAATTTAGAGTCACCAATTAGCCTAACGAGCATGTCTTTGGAGGCGGGAGGAAGTACGGAGAGAGTACTCGGAGAGAACCCACGCGAACACAGGGAGAACATGCAAACTCCACCCAGAAAGGCCCGAGCTGGACTCGAACTTGGACATTCTCGCTAGTAGGCATTACCACCGAGCCACTGTGCCACCACACTGATAATGCAGTGAGTTTCAAATTCCATACTAAATAAAACAACAATAAATTAAAATAACATAAGAAGCAAGACAGCTTGAGAAGAATATTGATTTATTTCACCAAAGAAAACTATAACTGTGATCTTAAAAATATATGTTTATATCATATATGTGAATGAGACTCTTGGAGATGGACTGTCTTCTGGCTGTGGTTCACAATCAACAAGTTAGTTTGCTTTTAATTTGCTTTAAATCCTGCCAGGTTGTTTCATCTATCACCACAGACGTTGTGTCTTGTCTGTTTCTAGAAGGTCCTGCAGGTGGTGTCGCATGTAATGCTAATAAATAACCACTTGGTAGAAGCAGTCGACCAGGAATGAGGACGGAGAGATGTGCAGGAGGAAGGATTGTAAACTGATTGTGAAATATGAGACTTGAGTATTTTCATTTCATGCTACGTTAGACTGTACTGCAGAGTACTACAGATTTCCCATATGAAAGACCTAAAGCTCTAGAATACTGAGCACTATATGATGCTCAGACAAAAATAACTCGCCTACAAATCTGCCCAATAACTGAGGACTCAATCAGCTGGCACAGAGCATTTAAAGACAGGGCCTGTGAGCCCTTTCAGCACAATTAGGAGGTCCTCCTGCAGTGGAAGTCATCCTGCATTGTCCCCACAAAGTCACACTTGAATAGGCTTCTAAAACATATTCATGGATATTCATGTCAAATGATTTCACTTGTATACTGTACATTTTTATTTATTTATTTTTTTCTGAGAAGTGATGAAGCCAGGACACACTGTTTTACATGAAACTTCCACTGTAGGGAAAGGAAACCGGCTTCTTAAAGGCCAAAGCTGAGATATTGAAAACAAAATTAGTAAGTCAGAAATGAATCTTAATAGATATTATCAAGAGTCATTAAAAACAATGTCATAAACTGGGATGTGAGAATTTTCAGCTGTACTGGAATGTTTTGGTGACCCCCTGATCTTACCTGAGTATTACAAAGAAGATGTCACAGAGGGGTCACTATCTGTGATTTAGTCTTTGACATAAAACAGATCAGAAACACAATAATCTCTTTTGTGCTCTGTGGCATCGTTTTCTCACTCACTTGTGCATCAGTCTTGTTCTTTCAACAAGGGAAGGGGTTATACTAGGGCAGAGCAGTACATTAACAGAGTGAGGGGAAATGGTGTGATGAGGAAGGAATAGATGCGACACAAAGATGAGTGAAAAGCTGTAATAAAAATAAATTTTCAGCTAACTGCAGTGGTTCCCAAATGGTGTGCTGTGAGACGAGTCCAGGTGTGCCGTAGAATTTTGTGACAGCTGTATGTTTTTAATGTTTAATTATATACAGTGACAATGCACATATTTGTGAATAAATGTTAAATGTAATAGGGCCTATACCCTGGGTGCCCATATTTGTTTTTCAATGCTCAAAATCTGCGCTCATGCTCTCGTTATATACAATTTATTGGTGCACTTCCACTCCTCACCAGAGAATACCACTGTGATACATTGATCGTTGGTGGCGCTGTTGAGCTCCTGCAGGCTCAAACCCAGGGAGGTGAAGAAAACCAGCAGCCAGAAACACAAACTAAAATTCAGTTGGGAAAATGATAATATTATGATGTATGACTGAACTCTGTATGATTAATGTGAGCATGTTACTTTGCCTATTGCACTAAATGTCTTTGTATTTGAAGATGTAGGCCCAAGGCCTAGTAATAATGTCTGTCTTCAAATATTTTGGAGTGCCTCAATTATTTTTCTTATTTAAAGAAGCCAGTTCAGTCATTGAACATAAATATGAAGCATAATCTAGTGTCTACCTAGTGTTTTTGTGTATTTTGTACATACATGCTATATATACACCCATATTTGACTTAGTGTAAATAATGTACTGAAAAATGAACATTTTAGTCCATGACCCTCCCCCGCATTCAATTTTGGCCCTCCACTGGGGAGAAAGTGGACACCCCTGGCCTATATCAATACTTTGGCTGCACATCAACAGATGTTCTATTGACTTGAAGAGAAAATCATTTTAGTTTAATATTTTGTTAATAAATGATGAATGACCACCATAATTTATCAAATTTTATTTGGTACAAGTAATGTAGATGTAAACATTTATAGGATGGTGGTGACAGCGATGGCACTTGTTATCAAAGCTATTTTGCATGGATATGTATACAGGTGTGCCTTGAGATTTTGACTCAGCTTTTGGTGTGTCTTGGGCAGAAAAGTTTAAAACCACTGAACTAAAGCGTTACGCCTTCCTTCTGTTCTATTCAGACAACAACAGGAGGTGAATACGTGTCATGTGCTTTATATAGACCAACTGGCATGATTTAAAACATATGGAAGTATTAACAGGTGCAAATGTTATGTCTTGATGTGACTCCAGTACATAATGAGGCCATGCTCTTGATTGAGGGCAAGATTAGTCATGTATAATACGCACTCTCACACATATATACACTCACAAGCCACTTTATTAGGTACACCTTGCTAGTAAAAGATTTGCCTTCAGAACTGCCTTAATTCTTAACAAAAATTCAGGTTTGTCGACATCTATGATGAGAATCTCCCATTCCACCACATCCCACAGGTGATGGTCTATTGGATTGAGATCTGGTGACTGTGGAGGCCATTGGAGTACAATGAACTCAATTCAATTCAATTCAATTCAATTCAATTCAATTCAATTCAATTCAATTCAATTCAATTCAATTCAATTCAATTCAATTCAGTGAGACAGATCAGTTAGTAATAGAAAATAAATTATAAGAGATAGAAAAAAAAATTATAAGATATTAGAAGACAGGAGCCAGAGAAGAGAGAGTAGAGGACATGTCTCAGTGCATCGTAACCCAGCATCCTAGGCCTATAGCAGCATAACTAAGGGATGGTTAAGTCCAGCCCTAAGCATAAGCTTTGTCAAAAAGAAAAATGTTAAGCTTGACCTTAAATGTAGAGACATTGTCTGCCTCCTAGGAAGTAGACCTGCACTTTGAGATCGTAGTGATCTGTTGGGACAATATGGTTCTATAAGGTCTTTCAGATATGATGGAGTTAGGCCTTTCAAGCCTTTTATGTAAGGAGGAGGATTTTAAATTCAATTCTAGATTTTATAGGGAGCCAGTGAAGAGAAGCTAAAACTGGGGTAACATGATCTCTCTTGCTAATTCTTGTCAGTGCTTGTTTGAAGTGCATTTTGAATCAATTGGAGGCTTTTTAAAGGGCTATTTGGACAGCCAGACAGTAATGAGTTACAATAATCCAGCCCAAAGACACAAATGCATGAACTAGTTTTTCAGCATCACTCTGAGAAAGGATGTTCCTAATTTTTACAATATTATGAAGGTGAAGGAAATCAGTCCTGGCCACCTGCTTTATGTGAAAATTAAAGGACATATCCTGGTGAAATATAACACCAAGGTTTTTCACAGTAGAACTGGAGGCCAAGGTAATGCCATCCAATGAAGCCAGGGGATTACATAATGAATCTCTACCATGTTTAGGGCCAAATACAATGACTTCTGTTTTGTCTGAGTTTAAAAGTAGAAAATTACAGGTCATCCAAGCCTTTATGTCTTTAAGGTATGCTTGGAGTTTAACCAGCTGATTAGTTTAATCTGGTTTCATGGAGAAATATAGTTGGGTATCATCTGCATAGTATTGGAAGTTTATGCCATTGGAAACATGTATAATGTGAATAATACTGGCCCTAGTACAGAACCCTGAGGAACTTTATAGCATACTTTGGTATATAAAGAAGAATCATTGTTTACATGGACAAACTGAAATCTGTCTGACAGATAGGGTTCAAGCCAGTCTAATGCAGTTCCTGTAATCTTGATCACACTTTCAAGTCTCTGCAGTAGAATACTGTGATCAGTAGTGTCAAATGCAGCACTGAGATCTAGCAGGGCATGTATAGAGACAAGTCCATCGTCTTAAGCCATGAGGCTATCATTGGTAACTGTAATCAGAGGCGTTTCTGTACTACGATGAGCTCTAAACGCTGACTGAAATTCTTCTAACAAACCATTCCTGTTTAAATGATCAAACAACTGATTGGCAACAACCCTTTCTAAAACTTTAGAAATAAAAGTGTTAATGAAACGCGATGAGATGATATGAGCTTTATGACATGGTGCGTTATCCTGTTGAGAGTAGACGTCAGAAGATGGGTACACTGTGGTCATAAAGGGATGAACATGGTCAGCAACAATACTCAGGTACGCTGGGGCATTTAAACCATACTGTATTTGTACAGACCAGGCAATGTTTTTCAAGTCTTACTGCAAAATAAATAAATAAATAAAAATAGTCTTGGTGAATTCGCTGACAAATAGACAAACCTATCATTTCTAGGGTTGTACATAAAGACAGGTGGAGCTGAACTGTGTGCTCCTGTTTTACATGCAGCTCACAATATGGAAAAATAATCCTGCAGCCCAGTAAAAAATGTCAGAGTGTGAGGTACGAGTGTTTCTGAACCTCACACCCTGTGTGGACCTCTAAATAAAATGTAAATGTTGGATGAGGGTCACCTTTCAGTGCACAAGAGACCATGCAGAGCACACCTGCATGCTGCTATCAAACAAAATGGGACTTCACAAAGTCTGCAGGCAGCCATGCTTATTATTGTCAGACTTCCACTACTGTCATTCTGATAGATGAATAAAACAGGCTTCCAAGAAGGACATGGTTGTATCAACCTGTATACCTCCTCTGTGAACATCATGTATGGCAGGTGTGGAAGCCAACAGGTATGTTTGGGATCTAGAATCTTATACACTTCTCTCGGACTGCCTCACACCCACAACTCTCCAAACTAAATGTTCTGTCTGCTCCCAGACTCTTTAAATAAAAAAAAGAACAAAAGAGGAGTTATTCATATTCCTTATACATATCAATACAAATTTATTGCTACACCAGAAGAATAGGAAAATTAAATACAGTCTTTTAAATGTCAGATCTCTGTTATCTAAATCTCTTTTAGTGATTGATTTGATAACTGATCATCAGATTGATCTATTTAGTTTGACTGATACGTGGCTGCAGGATGATGAGTATGTCAGGTCAAATGAGTCTACGCCACCCAGTCATAGTAATTATCACATTCCTTGAAGCACAGGTCAATTTCCACTCTGATTTATCTATTAATTGCACACCTAAGTAAAGGTTTATTTTGAATTTGAAAGCCTTACTCTTAGTCTTGCTCATCCAAACTGGAAAACATTTTTTTTTATTTTTTTTTTATTTTGTGGGGTATCACCCACCTACTCTGAATTTTTAATATGTGATTTTCTGCTTAGAAGTCATTGTAGGTGACTTTAATGTCCATATAGAAGTTGTCAGTGAAAGTCTTAGCTCTTCATTTATGTCATTATTAGATTCAACTGGCTTCTCTTAGAATCTAAAAGGGTCAATTCATTGTTTTAATCACACCTTAGATCTGACATCCTAACATATGGTATAGAAACTAAAGGTTTGACAGTATTCACAACCCTCTTTTGTCCAATCATTGCATCATAGCATTTGAATTTACAATAATGGATTATACAGAAATTTCATTTCATTCAATTTCATTTCATTATAGTAGGCCCTTATCTAATGATGCTGTAATTAGATATAAGGGGTTAATTCCTTCATGGTTTACCTCATGTGCCGGCATGATGTGGACGACAGCAACGAAAAGCTTAGTTGCCCCTCTGAAAAAGAAGGTCATAAATAAGAGGAGGATAGCTCCATGGTATTACTCACATTTCAAAGTAGGCAGTTTAAAAGCTGGAAAGATTTGGCTTCACTAATTCTGAAGAAGCTGGATAAGCCTGGAAAGATAGTTTAACAACTGAAAAAAAATCCTTAATATTAGAACAGCATATTATTCTTCATTAATAGAAGAAAATAAGTACGGCCCCAGATGTCTTTTCAGCACTGTAGCCAGGCTGACAAAGAGTCACAGCTCTGTTGAGCCATCTATTCCTTCAGCCCTCAGCTGAAATAATTGTTATTATACTGATATTATTACATATTATTATTACATACTGTTGTTGCCATTATTATTATTAGTAGTAGCAGTAGCACTATATGCTGTTATTATTATTATTATTATTATATAATATATATACTATACTAATATTATATACTGTTTAGTTACAATAACATGACCACTGCTATCATCTATCTATCTATCTATCCATCCATCTAAAGACTGCTTAAACCTTAAAAAATAAATAAATAAATAAAAATACTCTAGACCCAGATGTTTTAGCCAACCATAGACCAATTTCCAACAATCCTTTAATTTCTAAACAAAAACAAACAAACAAACAAAAAGTTGCTAAGAAGTTGTGTGACAATCTGAACAGGAATGGTTTGTTTGAAGAATTTCAGTCAGGTTTTAGAGGGTTTAGACTCTAAAGAGCATGCACGTCACCAGACACTTTTTACCGGTAAACACGCGCTGTGCCCCCCTATAAAATTCCAGATGAAATTTCACGAATGAGTCTATTTTTCATCACAGACAGTTTATGATCACAGAATAATATCCGAACCCCTGCGCTATGACTGACGCATTTAGGAGTAGTTGACAGCTCCTGTGACAGTAGATACTGAATGGAACAGGCGAAATTTAAATAGTCCACAAACACAGCTCATAGATACGGATGCACTGTTAGCGGACAGCCTGGCTGGCGTCATGGACATCAGACAGTCCTCAGCAAGGAGAAGGAGAAATGTGAATGAGAGGGAGAGACGTAAGTTTAGCTTTTCTGCACTGAGCCAGATGTTAATGGGAATCACTGCTATGCGTCCAAACTACGTCTACATTTGGTTGAAAAGTGAAGGGTGAAAAGCCTCATTTTCAGGTCGTTTATAAAAACGTCCCTGAATTATTCTTCATTATGATATCATATATTCATAATTATTACAATGTTATGGAATATATAATCATAAATTCATGATAGAATTTTTACTCAAGAATTAGTAATTAATTTAGTAATTAATAATCACAAAAAAGTGAAACATTTGTTTACAAATTACATTAACATTGTAAAAAAAATAAACGTTTTTCAATACCTAAGAAATTAACATTTAACAACAAATGCAAACACATGGCAGTAACATAATATTTGCAATATTTGACTACAAAAAGTGCACAAAAAATTTTTGTTCACCCCCTTTAAAAAAAATTAGACACAATTCACAAAAAAGTAAAAGATTAGTTTTCCATAATTTGTACTAACAATTTGAATAATACTTTTAAATACCTATTTTCTCATTTCAGTCAGTCAGTCATAAGCTAACTTGGCAGGAGGCTAGGCTGTGATGATACAGTTCTATCAAAGCAACACAACACTAATGTAACACACTGTAAAATCTAATTAGATGACCTTACTTAAAGTATGCAAAGTTGTTGCCTTAAAAAATTTCAGTTAAAAAAAAAACTCATTTCCTTGTATGTGTGTACTTGGTCTGTGTCTCCCTTTGTTCGTCTTGTCCTGTGACGTCTCCCATGTCCATGTCAGGTTTTTCCTCGAAACAGTGTTCTTCTGTTCTATTAGTTTTTCCCTCCAGAGAGAGATTTTTTGTTCTATTTCGTTGAACCTCAAAAGAACGACTTTTGTTTGCACCTCCCCAGAATAAATACAGTTAATATTGAAATCGAGTGTGAGTCGTGCATTTGGGTTCTGACACCAGTCCTGACCGTACGAACTGGCCAGCATGAACCCAGCCGACTCTGATCAACTCGTGGCAGCTATTCGCTTTCAAGCTGCCCGCTTGAATAACCAGGAGTTTCAGATCTCTTCTCTCCACCGTGGAGTGACGGACCTGCATACCAGACAGGAGGATTTCAAAGCAGCCATGTCTACCCAAGTGCACCACCACCACCTCCCAGATGGTGAACCACATATTCAAGGTGACAAACAAGACTGAACCTTTGGAAGTAACTGTAGGTGGCCACCAAGAACTGGTGTGTTTTCATTTGTATCGTTCTACCCAGCACCCTCTTATCCTGGGTTTTCCTTGGTTTCCCTTTCCTTGGTTGCAGGAACATAACCCACACATTGACTGGGGCACGGGGAGGGTTGTGGGCTGGGCTGAGGGTTGCACAAACAAATGTTTAAGTGTTTGTCATGATCAGAATGCTGAAACGGTATCTAACCCTGTATCTGCTAATCTTGACACAGACTCTGAATCGCCCAACCTGACATCAGCTCCGAATTGTTACCATGACTTGGGAGAAATATTTAGCAAAAGTAAGGTTTCTCTACCTCCTCACAGACCATACGATTGTCCCATTGATTTAATCTCAGGGGCCCCTATTCCTAGGGGCAGGTTGTGTTCCATCTCTGGCCCTAAAAGTAAGGCTGTGACTGAATATATTGAGTCCTTATTAAAGGCTGGCCTTATTCACCCCTCTTCATCTCCAGCAGGGGCAGGATTGTTTTTTGTGGGGAAAAAAGATGGGTCAGTATGTACTATGCTTCTGTGCTGTTTTATGTCATTTGCTCGTATTGTCTGTATTATTCTTATTCTTCTCTTTTGTCTCTCTCAGTTTGTCACTTCTTTCACTAATAAAGGTAAAAAAGGACTGTGGTTAGATTTAGGCATCAAAACACTTCAGCTAAGCTTAGGAAAGGCTCATGGTTCCGACCAAAGCATAAATCAGTAGAGTATGATCTTTCTCTAAACTGCTTTGATTGGTTAATCAGGTTTTGATATTGTGTGACTTTGGCTTGACCCCAAGCACCAGCAAATATTCTGCAAAGTAAATGCTGGCTTTGACTATGCTGGCTTTGAAGAGAGTGATATAACAGCTGCAGTTCCTCGTTGGAAAAGGCTGCAAATAGCAATCTAAATAAAACCACTTTACAATGCTTGTCATTCACACCCACAGTCATGGCAGAGGCTGCCTTGGAAGGTGCTCGTCTGCCAAAGAAAGTGATGACTGTATTGGTACAAAAACACATGTGGAGACACCAGGGATCAAACAGCCAACCCTGAGATCCGTAGACGACCACTCCACCAGCATACTCTTACACCGATAACGTCTCATTCTCAGCACCAGTTTTCATTGTCTGCTTCTTCAATCTGTCAGCGTGACATCCAGCATCTACATATAACCCCACGGGTACAGTTATCTTTTCTGGTACTGCAAGTTGAGATATTTTCTCGTGAAAACATAAGTCGGCGGAGACCATACTGTACGATATGTATATATTTTATGTTCACAACTCTTTTGCATTTTCTCACGTTAACAGATCCGCTACAACCACTAAGGTCCCAAGTGTCTGCTGCATGCTTGTTTCTGGCTGCTGCTAGAACGGGGGTGAGGGGGTCGTGCTTTTGCAGCTGCAGCCACCAAACTCTGAACTAGTTTGCTTCTGCACATTAGGCAGACAAAGACACTGCCTGTTTTTGAGCACATTTTTCCTCTCTGTCATTAAAAGTAATCGGAGAGCTGAATTTATATTAACTGTTTTAATATTAGTATGTCTTCCTCTACCACTGCATACTTTGTACAGCACTTTTGTCAATGTTGTTTTAAAATGTGCTTCAAAATAGACTGCCATAGACCTCTTTCATACTGTCACATCATTTTTGCAAAGTGGTTTGGCAACATTATCGTGAAAATCTGAATCAGTGCAGCTTTAAGTGATGTGAGTGATTTGAGAAGATGAAACATCTCACAGACCCATCCGTTTTAAATGTCAGACTGCTGCCAGAACAAACAAACAAACAAACAAACATAAAGACAGGAGTATTTATTGCAGGGCTGTTGTAAAGTCAATTAAAAGTGATATGAGGATATGTACTTTGGTATCATTAAAAACAGTGAAAGCAGGTGATATTATGAAAAAGGGAACTTGAAGTGAAAAAAAAAGGACAACCACCAAACTGTTTGTACAATTGATTTATAACCATGAGCTCACAAGGTCTTTCTGAAGGCGATCTTAGACTCCATCTAAATACTCCATATCCGTTCACTTCAGGCTGTTTATGATATAAAAGGTATAGGGATGGACATCGATAACTGCTTCTTTTAAAGAACTGATTCCCACTGGTTCAATTCACTGACATCATTAGCCTTCACGTTTATCGACCTTAGCGATACTTCTCTTAGTCGAATCAGTCCAGTCCAGGCGATGGCGGCAATGCATGTAAAAGTTGTTTGCCAGCCGCCGTAAAATGAAAGAAGAAGAATCTTTACGTGGAAAGCCTAGTATATACAGTCAGTGGTGGAAGCACGTCATTTACATCACTAGATGACAAGGAAGACACGATGGCAGAGAGAAAGAAACTGTCAGTTCTCCAGAAGGGACTGTAACAGCACAAAGTGAAACTTATGCAACACCACCAACATGCTGAAGCATTTGTCAACGACGCATGGCGTTAAATACAGAAAGTGCCATGTGTTTGACAGTCTCCAGTCATCGAGTGCAGCTATCGCTAAGTCTCAGCAGAGCAGTACTAGTGAGGATCCAGTGACCAGTTTGTTTTCTTACACAAGCTCTTATGGAACTGATTAGGGAATCGATAAGTAAAATCGATAATGGCATCGGTATAAATAA
Source organism: Mugil cephalus (assembly GCF_022458985.1). Taxonomy (NCBI): domain Eukaryota; kingdom Metazoa; phylum Chordata; class Actinopteri; order Mugiliformes; family Mugilidae; genus Mugil; species Mugil cephalus. The sequence goes on from NC_061771.1 coordinate 6,605,076, forward strand.
AAGCCTCCGTTGCTTTTGGAAAGAGAGATGTTCTCATAGACATGAAGGGGTGCGCCACATTCATTCATTCAGCTTCAAATCACTTCAATAAGACCTGCCTGACAAAATGACGTAGACCAAAAGATCCTCAAAAACTAGACATCACGCCCAGATGCCAAGAAATTCAGGAACAAATGAAAGAAAGTGAGATCTATCAGTCTGGCAAAGGTTATGAAGTCATTTCTAAAGCATCCTTCCACATCTTCTCTGTCCTTTGTTTTCCCACTGAGGTGTAGCACTGTCCTTCCCTACACACGAGGTCATTCCACTCAGTAAAGATCAACAAACTAGCTCCAATGCAATGTATCAATCACATATAATGTTGACACCCTGTGGCATTTACAAAAAGAAAATGAATAGCCTTCATTTATTTTTTGTTGCCTTCAGGAAACATAGGACAATGTATTCAGGTTGTGTTCACTGTACAAGTGCTGGACAATATATGTACAGTATACGATATTGTGCCTGCAAGACCCTGGAAATACCTAAATGGTAAAATCAAAGATACTGTACAGTACTGTCTGCGTTTCCTCTCAAACATGTAACCAGCAGCAACAATGAAAAACAGTTCTCTGGAGTCATAGCAGTAATCTAAGTGACCGCAGTTTCCTTGGAGATGCCGCTTGTCTGACATTTGCTCATCAAACATATTGGCAGCAGCAACCGGCGACAAACAAAATGAGACAAGAAGGTAAGAAGGAAATCATTTCAGAATACCAAGACACTTTTATACCTGTTAATATGGCACTCCAAGGAGAAAAGCGTTGTCATCACTGAAGCTTCACTTGACGTGACATAAAGACACATTTGTACATCAGTCATAGCTTGGCACGCTGCCACGTCACCGTTCTTTAATTCAGTTCTTCTAATTGCAGGACTCCAACAACAGAGGCCACACAGCAGTTTAGAAAGTTGGATTAAAAGAGTTAGCAATGTTTTAAATGTGGAAAGTCGTCATCTGTCTCATGTGTATGTGAGACAGGCATGAGATCACAAAAAAGTAGAGACTGGCCAGACATGTAGTACCAGAAAGGTAACAGCACAATTCAGCAACAACTGGAAGGGAACCCGGGACTCTTAAGCTGTGAGGTGCACTCACACATGTGGGTTAGGGTTAGGGTTAGTGCTTTCAGGAAGTCTGTTTATAGGCTTGAGTCACTGAAAGAATCACTGAAAGAATGGACTCACTGACACCGTCACAATGGTGCACATTTGAAAAATTTGTTCTGATGAAAATTGTAAAATTCTTTAAATTGTAAAATAGTAATCAAATGTTTGTAAGCATTTTTTACATGTAACATGATTGACTGGAGTCACCATTTGTCAACAAAGAAAACTCATTTTGAATCGTGTTTTGCGAATTTATGCATAGAATACATTACTTTGACTAAATGTCACTCAGCCTATGGAGACCTACCATTTGAATTTGTTATATATTTATGAAGGCTATGACTTTTGGAAATGGGCAGTTCAATTCTTGCCAGAGAATGCGGTCAGGAAAGAGGATGAAAGGAGCAACAGCTTGATGCTGTGTACAGTGGAGGGGGCAGAGAAGAGTGAGGAAGAGATAAAGAACCAGCAGAGTATTAAGTGGAGACAGGGGAGAGAAAGACGAAGATGCCGGTGCTGTGGAGCTGTGATAAATGCCGACAGCCGACAGCGTGGCCTTTCATATAGCAACATCCCTCCTCCTCGTCTTGTTACTTTGTGGACCTCGCTGTCTAGCCCAACAGTCTAATAGTCTCACCAGGAGGTCTTCTGCTTGTACGCAAATTAAGGCCCACTTTTGCTTGAACACACGCATAGTAACACACGCGCGCACACCTAAGCAGAACTGCTGCAGTCTTCAAACGACTGAATCACCTCCCTGACACCATAGACTGTTCATATAATAGAGTGCAGAGGCCACGATGGCTTTTACTCTAGCAAATGTCCCAGTAATTGGAGCAAACAAGAGCTGAAGTGGCTGCTGCCTAGCAGTCGGTGTTGGCTACCTAATACAGATTCCATTGATACAAAGCATTACTTTCTACTGTGTTTTATGTGTGACATCACCGACTAGTCGATGTTGACTCAACTTTCACCACATAGTACTTTAGAAAAATCGGAAGTCGTTAAACCCCTAGTACTCCACAGGGTGTTGCAAGATGAGATAGCTTGGCCAGGTTAAAGAAAATGTGGTAGTTCTCTGAAGCCTTTTCCGTGCACTGCAGTTGAAGGTCTAATAACTTTGACAATGAATTTCACCAGCAAATTGTTGGTTTTCAGCCTCCTCCTCTCTGTTGCCGCAGGGTGTTTGGTGAAGTTGTATCTGCTCTCGAGAGCATTTGGGCCGCTCCTCTGCTAGCAGTAGCAGATGGATTTCAGGTGAGTGTGTAATGCATAAGTACTTTTGTTGACTTACATATTCTGCATGTCACGGTAGAATCAACTTAATCTTTAGTGAATTATTTCCACGCACTTGATGAGACGCTGCTAATTTTCTGCAACAGTTTGCCTCACCCAAAAGCCAGAAGACATGTGGAAATACCAAACCAGCAGGTGGCAGTAATCATCATTCCAAAGGGGAAACTGTAAGAGTGGCTATTAGATGGTCTCCTGTTGTTTTGAGTGTACACGGGAATTTGATTATTAAGAGACGAAGATGTTCTGTGTGTGCTGTCTCATTCCTCCACCAGTTCACAGACTGAATTGGCAAACAGCAGTGTTCAGGTAACATTCAGTAACATTTCAGGACACACCATAAAGAAACAGATGCTCACGACAGCCTGACACTGGTCATGGTCTCTTATTTCTAAACTGCACAATTCACTCTGACATTTTCTTCTCGCAGTGTTAGTGGCAGACTTAGACAACTGACTAGAGAGATTCATGCAATATCAACTTGGTACATATCACATACAAAGAACAAAGAACTGACTCCCGAGTTTTGACACATGCAATTTGCATGTCAGTCTCTCACAAGCACGAGAGACTGTCATGAACATGTTTACAAGGAATCGTGTTTCCTTTGCTCTTCACTGTCATGCACATACGCTAACAATATTTCTCTATGGATGAAAAAAATACAGCACATTTTATTTGTAGTGTCCATCTTGTTTCCACATTCCAAGTTAAAGGTACACGGAAGTCAGATAAACAACGTCTCAGGTCAGAAATCAGGCCTTCAGAAGAGCATGTGAATAAGCACACAGCTGTTAAGTATGTGCAAAATAATTAAACAGCCCCACTCATCCACCTCCTCAACCATTCCCTCGTCGACCAGTGCTATTTAGAAGAGATAGGCAACTGCTTGTGCACTGTGTCTTAACATTTGGTCTTTTCTGCACAAGAGGTTATATAACTCTCTCTCTTTTTTTGCACACTGGAGGCAGTTGGTGGAGATGACACTGTGCGTTCTGTATTTTCTCCATTTTTCAGATGCACCCATAACAACCAAGAGTGGATAAGGTCTTATTTGGCATTTACAACCTGAGAAGATTGAAGGTAACCCTGAATTCTTGTCGCTTTTAGAAATAAATGAGATCTGTCTCTGCCTGATCGCATTTTTCCTTCATTGCTTACGTTTCTGGAGTAGTTCTGTATCTGTGTCAAACGATATCTGGCATTAGTGGAATTTACTGAGATGCTTCAGACTCTTTGATTCTAATGGTAACTGCTAACTCCTCGCTCACTTCTTCACCCCAGTCCCTCTCCACCATTCATTGCGTACTTGTTTATGCTCTTGCAATATATCCAGCATCCAACTACACAGAGCCTCAAGCTCATCAGGCGGCTTTAAACTATGAAAATGTGTCTTCACAAGCTGACAACGGTCAAAACTGGAGGTATCTAATGAAATGATTCTTTCTGTCTTTTTCTTGGCGCAAATTTACCCTAAATGTATAAATCCTTCCTGTGCACAATCCTAGCCACTTCTATCTAGAGGATCAATAAGTTGCCACCCATAGATAAGGGAGAAAAAGACAAGTTTGCCAAAACTGGCATTGTAACGGATAGATCCCTGTGCTCTACCTGTTTTGCTGCTTGTCTCCAGATTTGAACAGCACCATAAATAATAGGACTGTATGACATGTATTCCATTGTAGTAGCACCACAGGAGAAATATCCAGCCACCTAATGATTACAAGCATCCCATCCATCTGGTAGGACACGGAATAAATATTTACCACCAAATAACAGCACAGTGAAGGCCGTGCACTTGCTGTCCAAGTGAACAAATGCTTTCTCTTAATTCTGTGGAATTTACTGTTGCAGATAAATGAAAGAAGCACATTTTTTAAGTGGAATCAACGAACAAAAAGGATTTTTTGACAGAACAGAATCTGAAGGTTGCAGTTGTTAGTGCGATTAAAACCTGAAGAACTTAACGATGCATCTCATTTGTATGCTGGTTTGGCAGTTTACAACTTTGCTGTCATGTATTGGTGGGGCATCATTGATGAGCGTAACAGACATATTATTGATGGGAGGGTGGTGAATTCTAGACACCACATGCATTTCAGTTGAAACTACTTCAGTCTCTCTCTGTCCCTTTGTGCCCCTCACCTATAGTTGTTTCAGGAGAATTGCCCTGCATTGTATGTCAATCTCTTTGTCATGTATACGTCCACCTCTCCGTTTTTCTTATCGACAAAGAGGTGGACAAGAAAGAAAATGTGTCCTGCAAATGAGAATGCAAACAGCTTAAGAAAAGCTGATCAATATCAGTAGAGAAAATTACATGGCTTGAACTGACAAGCCTCATACTCAAGGGAACAAACTGAAGAAAAGAAGGGAGATGGAAAGAAATTTAACAGGTGACAGGAAATATGGCAGAACAAAGTCAGGGGACGTGGAGTCTAAAGATCCGGAGCAGAACAACAACAGCGGCAGCCAAAGAATCTTGAATAAAACAAGTTTGTCTGCACGGCTGTGTTTGTAGTTCCCAGGTTATGTGTGTTTACATTGTGTATACATGCTGATAGCATTCTAATCAGTATGTTTATATGCACTATGCACATGAAAATAAATAAATAAATAAATGAATAAATAAATATTGCGTAAAACGAATTATGATCGTACTACATCTAAAATCTGAGTTCTCCTTATCCATCCGATTTTCTCCCTCACGTATGCGCCTTAATCGGACTTTAACCGGACAATGTGCATGTGCATGGTCCACGACCATCGTGCTGGCATATGACCCCAGAAAAAAAAAAACATCCAAGAAAGCTGGTCGCAAAAGTTAAACAGAGCTGGTATAAGAACCATCTGAGGGATAGCACACATCTTATCTGCATCATAAGTAGCGCACACATTAGGTAGTAGATTAAAAAAGCTGAACTATCATCCATCTGGTCGTTGTTTGAAAAGCCAGTCTGCCACATGAACGACTCCTGCTTATTACATAACATAATAGGTCAATCGGAAAGGGGGTCGTATTAACTTGCTGAAAAGGCACATATCGCCCTCTAGTGTGGAGGAGGAGGACGTGTCCCCATCAGTTATTTGATTTTCTCTGTTGGATATAAACTAGGACAAGGTCCGCATTCAGAATGTCAAATTTCGAGCATATCTGTGCATAAGCTGTGCATATAAACACGCTGAATGAATGGTTTGTCAGGCAGATAAGAGAATAAACTGTCAGGGAATAATTTCATAATGTCTCAGCCTGTGTTCCCCCTCCAGGCAATAAATGCCTCAAATAGATTCCTCTCACTCAGGGGTTTGTTTAAATATACACACAGCATAATTTTTTTAAGCTTTCAGTTTTATTCCTACAAACACCTTCTGGTACACGTCAGCATTTTAACCTTGCATATTCACAAACTTGCAGACATTCAACTCTTTTGTTCAGTTTCAACTGCAAAGAAAAGAAAAGTGTAAGGTCTTCTCTAGTATCTGAGCCTCAAGGCTGCATGCGGTAAAACGCTCAGCTAAGTGGATGTTCTGATTCCAATGTATATAACAGAACAGAAAAATAGCAAAATGAAAAAAAATCACAACACAAAAGGAATCTGCTTTTTACATGAAATCAGAATCGTGGAATTGTGTGCATTCACTGAGTCGGTTATCTGGTGAAGAGCTACTCTACCCTTTCCTGATAAGGTATGCACATGTCTACATGTGTTTGGCTTTCGCGTTTGTTAATGAAAAAGCAGAGTTAAAGGTCAATCAAGTTATCTTGAGCTCCACATGCTTGCATTAGAGGTCTGAGCCAAGAAGAGCCACCATCCTGCTCTTCATGAAAGGCTACAGTGGTGTCTGCAGCAGCAAAGAACAACCTGACAGAACCAGAGAAGCAGAAATCCAATACAATTATACTTATATAATTCAGCGACAGTGGTAAGAAAAAACTTCCTTATAACAGGAATAAACCTTGAGCAGAACCCGACCAATCTGCCTAAGACCAGCTGGGTAGAGAGAGAGAAGAGGACAGCAGGAGAAACTAGATGAATATACATCTGTCATAGATATATATTTACACTTGACTAAAGCAAACTTGTGGAATCAAAAAGGAAATGATAATACGATAGCATGGTACTGAAGAGACTAACACAACGGTAGGAGCTGGGGAGGAGGTGGGTTGCTGAAAGGCTAGCAGAGGAAACAGAGAAAGAGGCCAAAATACGGCCTGGTCAGGGCCGGCTGTTGGCATAGGCGATATAGGCGGTCGCCTAGAGCGCCGTCTGCTGGAGGGGCGCCGCCAGGCACCCTTGGCCTCGAGGAAAATAAAATAATAAAAAACAATAAAAATAAAAATCGTTTTCCATGCCCAGTCGCCCTCCTTTGTGTGTTCTCTCTTGAAAATGATAAACATTAACAAATAAATAAACAATGATGTTCCTAAAATGTGGTGCTGCTGAGTCACATGACGGGTGCGCACCTCAGGGTCAGAGGGTTCAGAGCTCAGGCCACGGACAGGTGATGGTGTAATTTACGAGATGAAAAGGTTGTCCAAGCCCTCGGGTACGCAGAAGAGAAGGAGAAGGAAAGCGGAGGAGAAGAGGAAGTCGCAATATAAAGGTAACATAAGGCTGTACTATTTAAATTTATTTTTTTTTTTTTAATTATGCCGTTTTGTGTGAAGACGTTTTATTTTGTGCACATATTTCTGCTTGCCGGCTACACCGTGTTTAATGTGAAATGCGTCGGCGCTGTTTGTGTTGTGATGAGTTTTCATTCGTTTTCTACACAGTTATCATGTCTGCCTGTATGTCCGGTCTGATTTGGAATTTTATTTCAGTTTCATCACGTCATCATTATGTTTGGTCGAACTGAAAATTAATTTTACCATAGTCATCACTAGTATTAACAACTGTGTGCCCACTGACACAATTACTGCTGCTGGTGCTTAGTTCTCTTACTGTCTTGTCACGTTTGATGAAATTCAGTAGTTGTGGTGAAAATGCAAGCTGCAGCAGGTTATTTTTTTATTATTATTTTTCTTATTATTACTTGTTTTTGCTTGTAGTGTAATACGTTTCCTCTGTCTGTCTAGATTCACTCAGAAAATATTTGCACACACCTCAGACAGCTTCTGGAGAATGGCCTTCTGATTACACAACCACAGAAACACCGCTCTCTGGAGCATGTTTATCCAACTGTTTGTGGTCTCTGACACACTACTATGTTATTGTTGTTGTAACTGAATGGTACAACCTTGTCAGTAATGCCAGCAGATATAACGTTTAGTCAATTAAAATTAAGTGATTTATTAAGTGAAATAGAATGACACAACAGACTTGATGCAGTGGTGTGACAGTGTGGATGTGCTCTGTTTGAATACAGCTAGTCAGGCGTGATGCAGCAGCAGCAGCACTACCACGTCAACCACATCACCCACCTCTGCAAGTCAGCATGAAGCAGGTGAGTTCTGTAATTAAATGTTGCAGTAACATTACTGAACAATACAACTGTTATACCTAATTTATGCTTCAGCTGTGTTTATAGCCGGGTGTCCTGTAATTTGTAAATCATTGTGTGACTTTACTAATACTGAAGGATTAATATCTATATTTGCATGTGTGTTTGATTGTCTTGCAGGTGATGGGACAAGCGCAGCGTGCACTCGTCCACCGCCTGAGGACACCCCAGCCCCGTTAACACATCCTTAAGTCCATGAAAACCTCTCAATGCAGCACGTTTAGACCCAGCTGACTGGCCTTGCCTGTCTCATAAGGTGAGATGAGGAACTAAGAAGACAAGTTTGCTGTTGTTGTTGATGAAATTAAACTGTTGTGACTGTTAATTTGGCTGGCGTAAATTAATCGTATGTATGTGTGAGTGTCTGTCTCAATTTGTGAGGGATGCTAATTGTTTTATTGTTGTGCTGGTTTGAAGTAAGCGTTAGTCATGACTTAAAACCTGACTGAACACCTTCAGTTCCTGTTTCTGTATAACCCTAATATAATATACTCTCCCCTTTAGTCTCCCTCCTTTGTTTCTCTGCTGCTAGAACTTCATAAATAATGATTATCTTATTTTATCTCGTCTTGTCTTAACTGACACTTGGTGGAGCACGCTGTCAGCCTAGAAGTCTGTGGTAAGAAACACTGAGTGGCAGTCCAACTCCAGATGATTTACTTCAAGGGTTCTTGCAGAGGGAGAGTTTACTGAAGGAGAGGGTAAAGACATTTTAATGGCCACTTGACTGGCATGTCTTTTATGCCTGTCATAATCTTACAGAGAAGCAACAAGAACAATAGCAAAACAATGCAAGGTCTATGTGGGGCTGTGTTTTTACACCCTTCAATTAAAAGAATCTGCTATAATTAAATATAAGATCATAATTCGCAGTTTGCTTGATGAGTGTGATTCGTCGTTGTAAAAATCATATGCACATTTATGAAAATCACATTAAAATGCAGCTGGGGAGCAGAATCTAATTTCTGTGAGTAATATAAGAGTGGGAAATTTAAAACTACATTTTCTTTTCTTATGTGTTAATGGTGTGATATTCAGCAGAGGCTATAATTAGGCACACACATATTTACCACATTGCAGCCAGGAAGGAGATGCCAGATAAAGACCAAAGGCAGTTGTTTCTTCATTTCACTGTAATTATAATCTGCTTTCACAGGCTGATAATAACAACAAAGCCGATTCAGTGTAAAACAGTTCAAGAACTCAGGACCTCACATGTGATCCCACAAAGAGAAATAGATAAAGAGAACTTAAAAGGATTTTCTACAAGGCATCTCTTCCTGCTGCCTGTCTCCTCTGCCTCCTACCCGACTCTGCCACTTGCCACCACACTCAATTATTATTCCTTGACCCCTAGCTGTTCCGTCCACCAAATGCAAATTCCTAACTAAATTTGAGAGAAATCTTGCTGAGAGAAGAACTCATAAACCACGATGGGAACCATACGCTTATCACAGACTCTTAAGCAGAATGGGCCATTACCTATGTTTGCTTGCTGTTGCATAAGTGGGTTTATGAATAAAGATTCCTCCGTGCCACCCTCCTCCCCCTCATCGTCGCTTTCTTCTCAAAGCTGAGCATTTGAGATAAAGTCTTATGAAACATGGAAAACCTGTGGTGAAGCAGATTCTCCATGTGTGCGTCTGAGTGGACCGTCTCTGTAATAATATATTGTTGTGAACACGATGGAGTGTGGACATTAGACTGTACGACTGATTGTCAGGTTCTAAGAGAGTCGACGTGACACCCAGTCTGAGGAGTTGTCTCCAGAGACACACAAAGGCAGACACACACTCAGTCTGTGTCAAGTTATGGATAAAATTAAAATGGGTCAGAACACACAGCAGTCACAGTCTCTAAAATGTGGCCTCACCACTGTACTCCATAGTAATACTACCTAATCATTTGGTGACTGTCTACCATAGTCAAAGACTGGGTTTGCTGTAAACTATTTGGCTCCATTTGCCCTTTGACTTTTGACATTTCCCAGTCAATCCTGTGACTTGTTTGTGTCCCTTTACTTCTTGCTTGGATCCTGTGAATGCAGCATTTATTTGACCTTCAGCACTGTTCAAGTTTTATTTTTATAGCCGAATAACAATCCAATCATTACCCCGAGGTGCCTGAACCCCTCAGAGTGAGCGCTACGGATATAGACCAAGCCGGTAAGTAAACCTTGAGATCAATATTTTGTCACAGTGTTTACAGTGATTTATCTTGAGCTTGAATACTAATAAACAGTCATAAGGAACAATCAGCGTCAAGCACGTACTATTGATTGAGAATGTAACGCACAACTACGTAGCTAATCAGCTTCATCAGGTTTCAAGGTCAGATTGAACGTTGTGTAACAAATCAGAAATTCTGCATTGTCCAAAATGTGCTAGTATATCACTATTTGTTGCAATTTAACCTGCTTGATCTGTTCGGGCGGCTATGGCTCAGTAGGTAGAGCGGATTGTCCGAAGGGTTAGCGGTTCTATCCCCCGAGCGTGCCATATGCCGAAGTGTCCTTGAGCAAGACACTGAACCCCCAGTTGTGAATGTGTGTGTGTTTGTGTGAGTGAATGGGTGGATGTGTCTCTGACTGTAAAAGCGCTTTGAGTACCTTTGGGTAGTTAGAAAAGCGCTATATAAGAGCAAGACCATTTACCATTACTTGAGATTTGCTTCTTACTCACAGACCGCACATAAATCGATTCTTTAACAGCCTAAGGGTGCATCTCCATTCATATACGCTACCGCAGGGGTCTTCAACGTTGTTCAGGCCAAGGACCCCCAAACTAATGGAGAGATTAAGGGACCCCCTCTCTACTACATGCGTTCTGTATTAAACTCGGCCCTAATACTATTTATAACTATACATTATTATTGTCATTTAATCATTTTAAATCATTAATTTCACCATTAAGCTATTCAAATAATACTCAGATTCAAAATTTTTATTTTTTTTATTTCAAAGATGTGCAACGGTGCGAATAATTGACAGAGTCAAGTTTTGACATAGCTAAATAGTAGTAGGGACAGTGAATCAAGCCATTTTGGCCACTTAGTTCAACAGGTCTTGGCTAGTGTGGTGCTCTGCGTGAAATGATGCACTGTTGAGACAGCTCCTGTATCGCTGAGTGAGTGAAGTGCTGACTGAAAGATGACGTTTTTTTTTTTACCTCCATTTATCCTTTTTGTACTGACTGAAATATGTTGGATCCATGTATGTGTTTAAAGAAATTTAAATTTGTGGGGGAAAATAATAAAAAAAAAATATATATATATATATATATATAAAGATGTCTAATTTTTTACTTTTTTACTTTTTAAAAAAGATTTTGCTACCCCCCCTGCAGTACCTCCATTGACCACCTAGGGGTCATGGACCCACTGTTGAAGACCTACGCGCTACTGCAGCATCTGTTTAGTCAAATACCGTGCCGGAGATTGACGGTTTGATTGGTGACAAGATGTCTTCAAATGATGCACAGATGTTTTTTTGTTTTTTTCCAAAGGAGCATGAAGGGCGAAGTTATCACAGTTTTTGATCAGTCAGCGTCTGCGGCCTGGAGCTGCACCTCTCATCTGTGGTCCTGCCCCGAACAACCGGCATTTGCCACTGACAGTTATCAATTCCTATCTAAATGAGATGCATAATTTACCCGCCTGATATTTGAAGCAGATGGGTCACTACATATGAGCTGGGTTCTGCTCCAAGTTTCTTCCTTAAAGGGAGTTGTTCTCCTACAGCTGCCTTGGTACTCCCTCTGGAGGTTTCAGACTCTGGATCCTGTAAAGTACCTTGAGTTAATTTTTATTGTAATTAGAGCAAGAGTATCCAGATAGTAACGGATTGAAATTGAAATAAGTCATCTCTAAGAATATAAAACAAAAGCATATGCAGTGGTGCTTAAAAGTATTTGTGCTTTCCGCATTTTTGGACATTTTCTAAATAAAAATGACTAAAAACCCCAGCTGTGAAATATTATAGTTGAGAACCGTGTATTCAGGAAAATGGGGCGATGTTAGATATCTGTGAGATGTTAAAGTAATGGCATCTCTGGGATTATAAATGAATTTCAAGGCCATATTAGAATCCATCTGTTCAGAATTGCTTCCAATTAATGAAACGAGACTCAGATGTTGTTTAGTGCCCATTTTGGAATCCCCAAATCCACAGTCACACAGACTGAGAACAAATGAGGAAGATTTAAGACAACTCTTACCCTCCACAGGAGTGGTCAATTAATGGAGATCACTTTAAAGAAATATGTATTATAGTCTGTAAGGTCACAAGAGAACCCAGAGTAACTTCTCTCTCATTTTGACTAATGTTAATGTTCATGAATCCACCATCCAGAGAACACAGAACCACCACTGTGTGCATGGCAGAGTAGCAAGGACAAAGCCACTGCACTGAAAAGAAAAAAAAAGAAAGAAAAAAGAAAAATCTGCTAAACATTATGTGGACACACCAGAAGACTATTGGGAAAATGTTTTCGTGGACAGATCCAACCAAAGTAGAATTGTTTTGGTTTAAATAAGAGGTGTCATGTTTGGAGATGAGACAACAATGGGGTTTTGTAAAGCCTTGAGAAAGATTGCATTGTTATTCATGCTATATAAATAACACTCAGCTAAATTGGTAATGTCCGTGTTTGGACCTGTTATGCTACATCTGGGCCAGGAGGACTTGCCATCACTGATGGATCAATGAATTCTGAATTATACCAGAACCTTCAAATAGAAAGTATCAGGACATCTGTCTATGAGCTGTAGCTTAAGAGAAACTAGACCATGCAGTAAGACAACGACCCAAAGAACACAAGTTGTTCTACAAGAGAACGGTTTAAAAACAACAAATGTTTTGGAATGACCAAGTCAAAGTCCTGACCTTAACCAAATAGAAATGTTGTGGAAGGATCTGAAGCAAACAGTTCATGTGGGAAAACCCACCAACATCTCTAACCAGCAGTTGAAACTTATTGCTGCACAAGAGGGTCAATGGTTAGACTGAGTTGTCTTTAACCACTTTCAGTAATTGTGAAGTGGCACTACACAGTTGCTGATGTTGTGGCTAAAATACATACATACACTGAGGGTGTTTGTGTGACAGCCGCAAACAAAACGTATGATCACACCATTTTATTCCAAAGAAATCCAACAAACAAATCTGAACAACTCATCTATATCAGCTACATGTACAACACATTTTCTGTATTTGCATGTAGAAACCTTGATTTTTCTTCTTCCAGTGAGCCCATTTGTTTTGAGTGGATCCACTCCATTATGTTCACTCGGCCAGCTTCTGTGTGGCATTGATGAAATTTATTTTCCACCAAATGAAATGTGACTGAAAAAGCACTATAAGCCACCATTAAAAGGATCCAATTTATCTGAGTTATTTGATACCATTTAGTTTATATTAAATAAACTCCATTACTTGCTGCTTTTAGGATGACTGGAATATACACAAACAATACGTAAGCAATAATATAGCAATACACTTAGGCACGTTATACCACAAAAGAAGAAGCTGTGCTCAAATTGTTTCTAAAGTATTGTTTTTATAGTCAGAATGACCAGTCAACCTTGATGTGCCTGACCTGAAAGTAATTACATACCAGTCAATTGTAACCAAATATTTTCTGTGGCCACGATATAATCCTCTTGAGTCTGACTCCGTAACAAAAATAATACAATATTTCAAAAATAAAGACATAACTAGGTATAATAGGCATAATAGCAAATACTCAGTACGCAGTAACACCATAAACCCTGAATTTACCAGCATCACAGTTTTTGCAAAAGCGAACACAAGTACATACGTGGATATGTGCAAAACAGTCACATCACAAGCAAGGACGCAACTTAAGAGGTGTTTGTACAGTGCTGGCTTGAAGGGCAGTGAACGAGTCACGTTAACTACAATGTGAAGAAAGACATTTTTTTCAACAATAAAAACTAATTGTGCACAAACAGGATCACAGCAGACTTTTTCGCAAAGCTGTACAGATTTCAGATTTAGTTATGAAGATTTACCCTCTTAAATAAGAAATAACAGGAAATAACTAGGAGTTTGTAATGGGAGGGAGGGGGATGACAAATAATCAGTACATTGTCCTGCTGATTAAAGCTGCGATGATCAAGACTGTTATCTGGAAATACTTCACATGAGTCACACTAAAGAAACCTGGAGGTCCCAAATAAATCTCTGACACCGGGTTCCTGTGATCATTTTTTGGTTCTGAGAAGTAAATACATTCTTACATGTCACATAACAGAAGGGGAGAAGGTAGAAATGTTCCATTCAGGTGTTGTGATGATTGAAAAGTGTGATGGAAAGGCACTTACATGTACCGCCATGCCAGAGGAGCTTGGTAATTAAATATATGTGTGAGGTCATTTCACGAAAATGAGGCAGAAATGTTCCAATGTATTTATAATGTGCATGTATTTGACAGTCAAGTATTTTTTTCCCATTCATATGAAAGTATTTCTACATTTTGACCAGTTTTGCCAGCTGGTTACTTTTCCTGTGAAGCTATGGAGACAGAGTAAGAGGGTGCTGTCAAGGCAGTGACAGTAGGAGGATCAGCAGCACTTATCGCAGTGGTAACCATGGAGGCTGCTGTGGAGGTTATCGTGGTGGTGGTGGTGAGTCCTGGGTAAGCAGACGGGAACTGACATGTAGGGGTGGAGCGGTGCGGGTCTGCTGCAGTGTGAGAGGTGGGTGAGCCGGGGGGTTGTGGAGAGACCTTCAGAGAGAAGAAGAAGAGACATGACGGTAAAGAGGGTGAATAATTGGATTGCGTGTCTTTCTAAAAGTCAGGCCTGTATTTCCTGTTATCACAATAACCCCTTTGAGGTCTCACCAGATCAGTCAGTATGCAAACCTTGCAAATTACAAATTTGATTGTTTAATTTTTTAAACTGCCCATTTTGGTTGTCATTTTCACAGTCACATCTTATTTGTTGGCTGGGAGGGGGAATAGGGAGACATCAAGCCTGAGGGAAAATGTACACTCTGAAACCACCCATACATCAATAATCAAGGACCTGTACTCTAACATATTAGCCCACTCTGTGACTTATGGAAGAGGTTGTAGTTTTGATAACCTTGAACTAGCTAATGAGGCGTTGGGAGAGTCTCATCAGAGCCACTCTGTCAGTCCAATACACTCCATTGCTCATGTACTGGTTATTTAATTGGACGCACAGACTGAGTCAAAGCTTTCCCCTTGCCTGACGGGCCTCCTTTAAACCTAATCTCACAATCTTTCAGCTTTCAGAAATTTTCTAATCATTGCCTCCACAGCAGCATTAATTCATCAACTTTCTTCCATTAGCTGCTCTCACACCTGCCAGTTGATTGCTACAGAAGTGTCACACCGATGATGCAGAGATTGTGCAGAGAGCGTGTGCTTGTGAGCACATCCTGAGGTTTCTTAACCTCTTCATCCCTATGCCATATCATTTTCTGCCTCCTGTGTGAAAATGATATATAATAATGAATGTGTTATATCTTATTATATCTAAGGGCTGTATGAATAATTTTTGTCACCTGTGATACAAACACCAGTGAGACTGCTACAAAAGTGTCAGAATAAAGATATATGTTACTGTGTCAGATGAAAATTCACCTGGAACAAAGTGAAAAATATTAATTTCTGTTCACACCATGCTCGAATGTACTGTAGCAACCACCAATGACGATCCAGAGCGAAGTAAACACAAAGATTGCATATGGCCAGCGACCCTGCGCTCCGACCTAGAAGCCTCTTCCTTTTCATGTAAACAAATGGGAGCGCCATGATTCATTTGAAACTGACGCAGAGTCATGGGATAAGTCATTAGCAGCGTTTTTTGGAGCTGGAATATAACTTTTAATCACAAAACAGCAAAGGTAAGACATACTTTATGATTTTGTGAATGTTATTTTCATGACTCTTTGGCTTCTAGCTCTCTGAGTTTTTGTCACACAGTGAAGAGACAGATGTCATTGTAATCAGCAGGATCTCTGCGTTTATATGACACATTTGTGCATTAGTGGCTGTCTTGAAGTGGTGAGGTTAGTAAATGCACTAAAGCACTAAAATAAGTGTTGGCTGTATTCGTGTGTTCGTCACATTCCCATACATTTGGGGTTTAATTGTGTTTCGTTTAGGTGGCAATGCCTGAAAGAGACTTTTAGATGGGTTTCTCTCTGTCATTTTGGTGTGTTATATGTTCATAATGGTGCATGCTATAATGTGTTTAGATCATCTGTAGCACACGGATCTGACATCAGGTCTCTCGGGTCAAAGAGGCGATATCAATAAAACTAAAACAACAGGTCAAACAGGATATAACATTAGATGTTGTATAATTATATTTTCTGTTGCATTAAACAGATTTACAACTTAGTCTGAATATTTTGAGTTTTTCTTTGGCATTTCAATTTTGCACGTTTTTCTTTCAACCAAAAAACTTAATGTCTCAACACACACACACAGGTTACCTGGCTGCTCTGGGGATCGTGGTAGACCTGGTTACGAGAGGAAAGCAGGATGCAGTCGTGTGCTGTGGTCTTCTCACTGCGCGGAGCACTCGGGTCACCATCATCCACGCCATTGGCAGTGCACCTCATGCTCTTAATGCACAGCACCTAGAGGATGCACAACAATAAACACTTTATCGGTAGAGGCTTTGAGGCCACATCATTAATCTCCAGGCCGAGGCAACAGCTTTCGTGTTGAAGGTCAACTGCTCTTAACGCACATTGTAATACCAGGTTAGAAAAGGACAGAGAAGAGTACACTGTACCTACTTGCAGTCTTGTGCAAGAGGAGATTAAAGCTACAATATGTGGTTCTTTAAACAGCTGTAGTATTGTTCTAAATTAAAATAGAAATAAATCTACATCTGTTCAAGTAGTTTTTGTGGCTGACCAAGATAATTTAGCAACAAAGCCATGCAACATGTATTGCACTTACTGCTTGTTTTTATTGTACCCACACTGCAATAAAATCACACTTTACTTTAGTCTTTGAATTTAGTTTAAAATTAAAGAGTGAGTTTAGTTGCTGAATAATCAATAAAAGCACATCAGGAGATTTTCTGTTTAAGTAGCAAAGCACTTTCTGGAACATGTCTACACAATTTGTAATCTATGCCTTTTTTCTTGTTTTGGTGCCACAATGTGTCAAACAATAAGAGGCTGCAATGCAGGTAACACAGATAAGGTTTGTTTCCTGAAGATGCAGTTAATCTGAGGAAGGTTTAAGCACAAGTGCTTGACTTTGATTTATCCTTATGCTGTCTGAATAATGAATAGTAAGCACTGTATGTAGACGGGGGTGCTCCTTCGAGGTCTTGCAGGTAACAGGCAGGAGCATAATTTTGATTGGATAAAAGTGTTTCTTTCCATTGTTTATAGTAGCTTTTGACAGGTGCATTTGACAAATATACTTCCAGAAATGTTTACATTTAGATATCTAGCTGTGAGAGAGGATGTTATGTCAGCACCACCTCTAACCCTAACAATGATAATATTAAAAAAAAAAAAAATGTTGGATCATTGTGCATAATACAAATCCTAAACGATTAAAAGATTATCTGTCAACAAAAGCCACTGCCATTATTGTAGTCTTTATAAATTTAGTCTTTATAAATATTAAAACGAAGAACGAAAAAACATTTGGAGAGAGATAAGGGTGCTCATTTGACATTTGGCAAGTTTAGAAATGTGATCAGCTGGTCTAAATGGGGGTGTTGGCTGCCAAATGAAGTGCTTCATCAACTGTGAAGTTGTGTTACGCACAGAGAGAGCTGTGAGAGACTGATTTGTGTCAAGGAAGGAGGAAAGCCACATTTATGTGCTGTTATTCAAAAACAGCACCAAGGGAGGAGAGTGTTACAAACTATTGCACGTTACAGAAATGTTTTGAGCTTTTGGCTTTGCCTTCAAGAGATCTCCACTCTCTGACAAGTCCAGTACTTATAGTAACTCCAACTTCTTGTTTTTGCCTTTAAACGAGCAAATCTCGCTATTTCCATTAGCTTCAAGCTGTGCTAAGATAACCAGCTCATGGCAGTTGCTTCATATTGACCACACACACAAGAACACGTCTTCTAATACTTTAACACGTAAATATGCATGCGATTTCTTCAAGCGTTGTCTATGCAGTTTTCAAAGCCAGATGACAGTCAGCGTACTTTTCTGAAACTCTGTTTGAAGTTGTCTGACAGGAAGCCGTAGAGCACCGGGTTGGCACACGAGTTGGCGTATGAAAGGATGACAGCAAAGAAGTAGATGCCTGCAGTGGCACTAGACTCAGGGATGATGACTACCAGGTTCACCATATTGATGATGAAGAACGGGAGCCAGCAGAGCACGAAAACCACCACAATCACCACCACCATCCACGTCACCTTGCGCTCTGAACGCCTACGTTTAGTGAAGCCCGCCCGGGCCCCCGAGGACTTCACCTGCGAAAACACCAAGGATGTTTTAATTATCTCAGTGATGATGACGCTTAAAAAAAATATGATAGGCAGGGTGATGAGGATGATCATTATGCTGACTGAAATAACAGTATAAATTTACACATGGGTGTTTTTAATCAGACTCACACACAAACACCCACCTTGATGACTATAAGTAAGTAACAAAGGCAGATGATGAGCAGTGGCCCAAAGAAGCCAACCGTGGCAGTGTAGAGAATGAAGGCTGTTGACCACACATCCTTCGGTTCTGGCCAGATCATGTTGCAGGAGTTGAAAGTGTCCTAATGCAGGTGAGTAAGCATTCAATTCAATTCAATTCAATTCAATTCAATTCAATTCAATTCAATTCAATTCATAGCGTCAATAACTCTACAAACTGTCTCAAGACCACTTACAATATATATTTAACTACTGAAAGACAATACTGCTAGGAATCAAAAATTTAATCATAACTGGCTCAGCCAGTCGAATAATAAAATACTTGATTTTGAGGTCAATATTGGGGATGACTGCTGCCGGCATTGCTATAGGGTGGGAGTGTCTAGTCTGGTCTGGGAGGATGCTACATGTCTAAGTAACATCCACATGAATGCCAAAAGTCCAAAGGTCCGAAAGTTTCCCAGCAGAACATTGTTACAAGATGGTCAAGGTTACTTACCTCTCCCACCAGTAGTCATAATGTTATGCGTGATTGGTGTATATAGCCTATGTTTCACTATCAGCCTCAGAAATGCCAAACACAACACCTTTTGCATTCTTATTAGTAACTCAGAGGTTGTCATTTCTTGGATATTTATAACACATGCTCATCCAGCACCTGGGGACATATACAAATGAGAACCAATGAGACATATCCCCAGAAGCTGCATCTTTTCTCTGTCAGCACCACACTGCCAGAGCTGATATGGGATGGCGGTCAATGCGTGCTTAGGGCAGCACCCTGCTCGATGTTTAATGGAAAATTTAAGGAAGCACATAGTGGAAAATATTTTCCACCACTACTGTGTTATGATGCAGGAAATATCTTTCATATCAGCCATTAAAGTTTTTACCCAACTTAGGCAGCCAAAAGAATGTGCAGGTCAAAAAGTAGCAAGCTGACATTTTTTTCCACTTTAATTCTAACAGAACAAACAACAAAAATCAATCAATTTGTGAGCTTCAAAGGTGCAGGTAGTGGGACTCCTTTACTTTCCTACACTTCTGGACTTTTATTTTTGTCTTGTCTCCATATCTTTCAGGTTTGAGGAAATTGTAGGGAACAATAGTGGTTGAACTGCTGGTAAGTCTTTCAAAACGATTGTCTAATTGAGGTATGTTTGAGAAGGACATGCAGATTTCATCTCACTGTGTGAAGTTTCGACAGCCACAGGATCGATAGTAGCCTACATACCTGCACGTCCGAGAAGATGACCACCGGCAGGACCACCACAAAAGACACGGCCCACACTGCTACGCTCACCACCTTGGCCACTCTGGGGTGTCTCCACTTGGTGCTGCGGATTGGATGCACCACGGCCAGGTAACGATCAATGGACATGACGGTGAGGCAGAATATGGACGTGAACTGATTCATGGAGTCTGCAGTCATGACCACGCGGCACAGGAAGGAGCCAAACGGCCAGTAGGAGAGTACGTTCTGTGTGGTGAGGAAGGGGAGCCCCATAATGTAGAGCTCGTCGGCCACAGCCAGGTTCAGGATGTAGATGTTGGTGACTGTCTTCATTTTTGCATAGCGCAGCACCACGTAGATGGCCAGAGTGTTGCCGGCCAGACCCACTACAAAGACAGCGAGTGAGATCAGCGCAGTCATCAGAGTGCTGCTGCCCTCGAATGGGACACTCTGAGTGGACAGGTTGGAGGAGATGTTGAAAAGGCGAGGAAAGGAAAAAAGGAAGGGCGAGGGAGCACCTGCAGAGGAGTTTGGGTCTGAAGAGAGGGGAAACCAGTGGCTCTGATCCAGAGGCTCCATTGTACACAGCCCATATGCAGAGTGACTCCAGCGGCTCAGAAGAAAGTCTTACTTTAAAACAAAAACAGAATGAAAATCAGTAAAGGTATCCGCTGAAAACGTGGAAATACTGGTTTAGTCTATCTGAGTCACCGTGGGCTCTGACCACAGTAGAGAAAACGAGGAGGCACTCGCAACTCTTTTATTTTCTTGCGCATCGTGCGGCATGAGTGACTTCCACAGACACGGGTGGGTTGCCATAAAGACTACATAACACACACGTAGCTTTACACGGAGTTGTATAAGCACTTAGGTACTACAAACCGCTGAGCCACAAATCATGATGTATCGTTCCTGTCACCTCTGCCGCGCATTTGATTTTTAAAAGAGGTTCTGTCTCATTTTTCTTGACAAATACGCTGCAAACACACACAGGCCACCCGCTCCGCAAGCAGGAGTGGACTATCACTAATACGTGCCACCGCTTTTACGCACGGCAGATCTGCTTGACTAATAATAGCTGTGAAATGTATAACGTGAAAGTTATGCCTGAAGAATCTTATCTCTTTGAGCGTGACTTGACATATTCCATCGGAATTTGACATGTACAGGGTATTACAATGATTTATTGCGAGACCAAGACAAGAACAGACTTACTTTGTCGAGCAGTGGGAAAGTCCACGTCTGTCTATAATCGGGTTAAAATGAGTAATCACCACGGGGGGAAAAAAAATAAAAATAAAAAATTGCCATCAATAAGGTCCTGTGCTTCTTCCGTAATTTTCCAATATCGATGGAAAGTCTTTTTCAGGGTGCCAAGTGTTCGCTGTCCGTGGTGCTGAGCAGGAAAGGCAGCTGCTCCAGCGCCTTTTCTTCAACTTTGTGCCCGCAGCTCTGATGGAGCGTTGATATGATTTGTTACGTGGAGGCGGGGGGTTGCACGTATATAGATACGCTAGAAACATTGCATTTTTAGATTATGAATCATGAAGCAATACTACTACATTTACAACGAAAGGGCTTTGGCCAAAATAACACAAAACGAACATTTTCTCACTCAAATATTGTACGTAAGAATTAGGATCCATTTTGGGATTCCACCACTGTAAGTAATGGAATTACTTGTGAGGATAATCATTGCACAATTTTTAAACATAGTTTTTTTTCCCCGCTGTGGTTTTGTTGGCTGTGGATTGTCACAGAGCCAAACATGAAACTGAGGGGTAATTGTCTGTTAGATGTTGACTGAACATCACACTCCCCACTGCATAGATGGAACTGAGATTAAGATTAATGTCTCACAGAAAGAGTCTATTCTGGCCAACAACCTGGACATTAACTAAACATTTTATTTTATTTTTTCCTTGATGATTTCACCCTCCCATTGGTCCTGCAACAACATCATATCCCCGCAACATTAGGATTCCATAAGTTTGGCCCCGACAAATACAAATACACGCACACATACACACATTGTACAATCCACCTGAACCCAGACGATACTGTAAACCTCAATATTCCTTGGAAAGCCTCTAGGAGATGAGCATGACAGAAAAAAATAAAAGAGCACCGAGGTTCCAAAAGAAAGAAATCCCCCGTTTCACTCAATCTGTGAGCAGCTTCACGTTCAGCACAAGCACAATGATGGAAGCTAAAATCTTCAATCTCAAAAGCTGCATTAGACACAATGTGACAACAAAAAAAAAAAAAAAAAAAAAAACACACCTCAAAGCTACATGTGACTGTAGTGTGTATAGAATACTCACTGAAGAATAGATTTCTCCCCTTTTTTCTTGTATGAAATGCTATTCACCTGAGTCATGCTCAGCAGTCTGGTGGGTTGTTATCTGATGGGATAACAACTGGGTGGGATGGGACTGGGTGGCATTACAGGTTGATGTGTTTGTTGTGTTTGAGCTAGGCTTGCAAGGGCCAACTAATGGTTCTTTTTTGCAACTATTTGTGGCCTCTGTGAAAAAGCTGCCTTAAAGTTCTAACATTATATCAAGAGTCAGTTCTACTGGTGAGGCTGGCTACATGCTAACCAACAAAAGCTTGACAAGAGTTATATATTTGTATCTTGGAAAGACAAGATATACAGGAAATTACATTGAAAAAATCTGGGTTTTAATCAAACAAGCAATATTATATTTGAGTACAATGTGTTCTTATCTTTTATCGACAATATACATGCTCAGACAGTAAATAGGACTTACGTAAAAGTGTTGGAAAGGTAAATGCAAAGATCTCATGAGCATACATCAGCTTACTCTTGAATTTTATGATGATTTGAAATAGAAGCATGTAGCCTGCAAAACACCATCAATGGACAGGATCAGATTTGTTTGCTAAGTGTTAAGAGGCAACTGGCCCTCTCTCTATTGGTTTGCTTTAGTGTTTCTTTGGCTGTTTTTCTTTTGTTTGTGTTTTTTGCTCCGGTGTAGGGAGTTGATCAGTTGCTGGTCATTATTGCGGGTTGGCCTGCCGTCTCACCTGCTTCCCACCATCCAATCAAGCTGAGTTCTACTTGAAGACCAGTTCTTGAGTTTACTCCCATGGTGCAGCCCACATGCCAGCCTGTTTTGCCAGCCAGCTCCTCCTGATCTTTGTGCTTGTATTTGGAACTCTGCTCAAGCTAATTTTTCATTCCTGTCCCGTCTTTGGGTGTGAACTCCTGAGCCCTGCGACTGGGTTCTTTTCTACAAGTTTTCCACACCACAACACAAAGTCCTGTAATTTCTGCCCACTGTTATTCATTTCTCCACATGGACACTCAGGCAGCTGTTACCTATGTACAGAATAATAATCAGGTTGTTTCTCTAGTACTTGAAAACAACATATTCTGCAGGACAAAAAAAAAAAATCTCCAGGAATTTGGCATGGGAAGCTCCATTATGCACCTTGTCAGGTGGTTTGTTGATATATTGTATATCTGTTTGAGCATGCTGCCTTAGTTTCTCATGGATAAAAAATATTTGTACTGACTCCAGCTCAAAGCCTGAGATGGTCGACGGTAACTGTAAGGTAAGCCTCCGGACTCAGTCTGGTTGCACTCACAGCCCTTTAAAGCCCTTTTTGAAGATGAAGCGTGAGGCTGGTGTGAGTTTAAATTTTAGGACAGCTCACTAATACTGAATCAGACTTTCCATGCAACCTTTCGAAGTGCCTTCTGGTTGATCATGGGAACAGCATACTGAGAGCATCTCGTGGTGCTGACAAGTATTTTAAAGTTCATAGTCGTTTACGTGAATACGTGCGTCAATAAAATTGAGTTTGTCATGAAACATAACTGAAAAGAAGTGAGGTGTCTGTTCTAGAAAGCATCTTTAAAGGCTTTAATTCAGTCACATTAAGGATTAGTTGCATTATATAAGATCGATGTCAGTGTATCTCTAAATGTATGTGTGACTAACAGGACATTTCTACCCGAAAGTGTTTTTTTTTTAGAGAACTACAGACGAACCAGGTACATCCCAACACTTCTGTAACATTTATTCTTGACTTCCACTGCTTCCCACATTACCTATGATTACCCTCCCTCCCTGCTGGGCACATGATTGCACTAAGTAACCAGCCTCTCTCTACGACAAGCGCAGACCAACAGTGACACACAAAGATACACACAGTCTTTGTGAGTAAAAAAGGGAGACTCTCTGTCCATCCCCATAACCATAACAATCCCCTGAAGCGAAGCAATCGCACAACCCGAGGGCTGACCTTACCAGCTTGTCAAAGTACATCATTGTCCTGTGAGTAATATATATACGTGTGAAAGAAAGGGAAGCTGCAAAACATGGCTGCAGACACGGGGGAAAAGGAGAATGCAAATATTTGTTTTAACACAGAAGTACCTGCATGGTCTCCAGCTCAAAATATAGACAAAAACCAAAAAGAGAAATATTAATTAAAACGAATACAAAGTACAAATAGAAACTATATTCAAAAGAGCAACAAAGGCAGAAGTTTGTAGTTGTTTGAGCTGAGCTGGTTGAGAGATTTATGAGTCAGTCCACTCAAGAAATACATGTATATATACACATATGTATTCTTCTGGGAGAGAAAGTGAAGCCCCCTTTTTTTCTGTTCTGCATAAACTTGTTCCAAAACTCTTGAAATTCCCATAGAAAATGAAAGAAATGTCTTGAGACAGAAAAGAGCCAAGAATATGATGCTCCATAATCCCCTATAAACCAGCTTTTTACGCCTGGATTCTTGTGTTAATTAAATAAGACTGAATGTGTTAATCAGTCACCCCAAGGTGCTGGTAGTTCTCTTTGACTGTTTTCAGCTTTCCAGTCTTAATTCAATGTTGAGATGAACTTGCTGTTAATCCTTATTATTTTGCAAATGGTTGGCTTCTAAATTCTTCAGTATGTTCACATGCTATAGCTGCTAAAATAGTGACTAACTTCCTGGACTTGACATATGTAATCATAAGTTTAGACCTACACAAGCTATATATATACGAATGTGGCAAATCAACGGCAAGAAGAGTTTTGTCTCAGGTGAAAACATATTATTTTTTGTGTCAACAAGCGAGCAGATGGTTGTTTTTCCGTTGCCATTACAGCGCCGTACCAACCCAACACATAAGGCAGTCTCACCCACCTTAAGGCCATGAGACACCAAGGGTCAGGCTGATTTGCCAGTGTGTATCACGTCGTTGTCAACAGTTGGACTTTGGCTGGTGGTCGGTCAAAGAGGTATCTCGGGATTGGCTGATCAGTTTAGCAGCCAGAGCACAAGAAGAAACACACTTATAATAATAATAATGCATTGGTTTTATACATCACCTTATCATAGACGGTCAAAGCGCTTTTCAATTGATTGGGTTATTCACTGGCTCACACAGTCACAGCCTGGTGGTGGTAAACCACCTCAGTAGTCACAGCTGCCCTGGGGCAGGCTGATGGAAACATGGTAGCCACTCCAGGCCGACGGCCTCTCAGACCACCACCAAATATTACTCATTCGCAAGCATAAACTGGAGAACAAAGTTCAAAGAAATCTCTTCTAATTTTAAAACTCATGAGATTTAATCTTGATATTCAAATACGTAAATTATTTTCACAGCAACAACATAATCATCTAGGGTGAATAAACTTAGACCCACTGATGAGAATGACTCAGGAGAGGCGGAGCTCTGTTTGATGGTTTGTAGCTCTGCTTAGCCTCCCTGCTAATAGGTGCTCCTCCAGTTTACCTGGTTTAATGATGACACCAGCGTGAAGAGATCTCACGCACAACTGTTGTGTCAGCAGGCCACTGACTGGGGTCTTTGTAGTTCGTACAAATGCAACTCCAAAACACATCTGATGCGAGTCACGGTCCGCCTGTTTTTGTTAGTCTCCCCTGTCCGTACTGTCAGAGACCTTCGAGTCCCTTTGAGGATAACTCCAAGCCCACAATGCTCACACAAGGTTAATTTGACAGATGCAACATTTATTTCATTATTCATGCACCTGGTGTCATTTCATCTGGGCTTCACTGTCTTGCCTAAGTAGAAAGAAGCATCTAGGGATTTAACCTGTAACCCTGTGATTAAAGCCCCACTTGCTCTACCAGATGATCTCCACTTAAAACCCGTCCTCTAAGCCTCTTCAGTGAACTTACCTCACTAATGAGAGCTGGAAATGATCTTTGTAGACAGGTTAAAAGATAGAGCTGGAAGGCTGGTAGTGCAGATACAGCTTGCCTGACAGAAGAAAGAAGTGTGCCCTCATTAAAGTATGCCACAGTGTGGAGAGCTGCACCCAGAGGGTCGGAGCTGTGTTTATACTTCGGTTTTAATTACTGTGGCAGCAGTGACATGGTGTCACATACCTGTTTCTCTCTCCTTAGCTTTCCCTCTTTCTCAGTAACCCAAACCTAGAAAGTAAAATAGAAATAAAATGGACTGTTGCATCCCTAATTGAAACCTGATCAGACTGGACAGATGTTACCTTGTCCATCTATACCTCTGGGTATTTTCAGTAGAGATAAAGTTCCTTGAAGAGACCAAATTGTACTTTTATATATGACATGAAAAATAATACTTGAATGGCTTGCTTCTGTTTTCAACAAGTCCAAAGTGGCCTTGTAGGCTAAAATCTAAAGTAAGACACTTAGGTCTGACACTACTGGCTGTTATTCGGCCTTGCTTCACTGAATGGATTCAAACTGCTCTCTTTTCTCTGCATTCATTAAGTGATACACAATTACAAGATTTCATTCTGAATTTAATGTTTACAGGCAACATAGACAGAATGTTAGTGCAGATAGGAGGTAAAGGCGGTTTTATTTTCAATATTCAAAGACCATTTTTCACAGAAAAGGGCTGCCTGTCGCATGGTTGAGCAACTTATTCTGACTGACAGCACAACAAAGACTTAGAGAACAAGCCTTTCACTTGACCATGTCAGTGAGAATTACCAACTACACTTTACAGCTCCTATAGTTCCTTCAACTTGTAGTCAGTGATAGTATATATAACCATATAGTAGCATATAATAGTAGTTGACACTAAGCAGAGGTTCAGGTGTGTGTGTCAAGTGTTGACCTCGTACTTTGTATAATGTGGCTGTATGAACTGTTCAAATGAACAGAAGGTGAATGATCAGCTTACCCATGTTGAGTGTCACAATGAAGGTGAATTTAAACACATTCAGACAACGTTATTAAAGATATTTTAATTATTGTAGTCGAATAAGATGACAGTTACACATGTGAAAATGTTCCCTCACATATCAGCTAATCTTTTGTGTTGTTGTTGATAATATGTTGCTTGATCTCCACTTAGTCGAAACATAAATTTCAATAATTTAGCAAAAATGCTAATAACTTGTTTTCCAGTTAAATATTTAATCCGTCCATGTTGTCCTTAGGCAAGATACTTAAATCACCGTCAGTCCCCGTTGGTGTGGGATTGAAAGCCACGTTTACGTCAGTCTGCCCCAGGGCAACAGAGGTAGTTTACCACCACCAGGCTGAGACTGTGTGAGCCAATGAATAATGTGTTCATGTGGAGCATCTAATGATGAAGTGCTATATAGGAGAGGAATAGGAGCGAACATAGATGTAAACACAGGAATCGTGTACACAGAAATAATATTGGGGGTGAATATAAAATCTTCACCACAGCAAGTAAACATGGCCAGGCTATTGATGTGAATAAGTTGGAAAACTACAGAATAATACAAACATTAGCAGCAGAAGAAAAAAAAACTTCACAGGTGCACGTAGCTCATTAAAGATGGGGAAGGAAGTTTTTTTTTTGTAAGGACATGATGGAACAACTGGAGAGAAACTGGCAGCAACATGTTAAGCCACTGGTGTGAAATCTGCTCCTGTCAAAACACTGCCAATTAAATTAATGCAAAGGAGTAGAAACATGACAGAAAAAAATGAGAAAAGAATCAGAAGAAGAATACAAATACAAGGGAATGTTGATTCCTTTCTTTATTTACAAGTTTTACATTGAGTGTATTATTAAGCATTCATCATAAATGTAAACTTAGGGCAGCCATAATCCTTGCACACACTGTGTGTAATCACTACCGGGTGGGAAAGATAACGAAAAAATCACACTTTTTTGCATCTGTGTTTGGTGTACCGTTCCATCATGATGAGCTTTTATTTTTTTTAGCAGAAATAGTGACTGTGCGAGTGAACGAATAATGCAATCAATAGTAAAGTGCTTTGAGTGTCTATGATAAGACGCTATAGAAAACCAATGCATCATTATTATTATTGACACCGTAGCCCTCTCCATAGTTTTCATTATATGCTGCCCACCCCACCCCACCCCCTCTTCACTCTCTCCTTCTGCAGTCCTCCCTATCCCCCCTCTCTTCCTGTACTCCTATAATAACACAGACAGAGGCCTCAGTAAGTGCTGTTTTCCTGGCCAGACTGGAGGACCCTCCCCAAAACCAAACAGGGGCTGAGCTCATTTTACCTTCACCCGGCCCAGACTTGACCAGTCCAGGCCACACAAACACTGCATTTCATACACTTCCACCAACTGTTTCAGCAAGTCAGCTCCACCAGCCTATGTTGTTAGCAGAGTGGTACAATATCTTCACCTATATCTACATCATGTCTATATCTATATCTATATCTATATCTATATCTATATCTATATCTATATCTATATCTATATATGTCTGGTAACAGCATAAATAACAGTGTATACAGTGTAAGTGCCTTTTTTTCTTTGTTTTTTCCATATCCATGCTTCACAGTAAGGGTTAGGGTCAGATGGTCAATTGCTTTGCTCTGCTATTGCTGCTGCTGCAAAAAAAATAATAATAATAAAGAAAAATTGTATTTTGTACAAAGACTTACATATAAATTGATTCTAGATTACTTCAGCAGTCCTTTGACTTTTCCTTCAGCCTGTGAACATGTTTCTCTGGTTTTCATCTCTTCTTCAATAGAACTGAGGAGCACAGAGATGACTGTTATTTAACTAAAAGCATCCTTGTGTCCTAACACAAATGGTAACATTTGCAGTTATGCTTATTTGATCAAAGCAACCAAGGCTGAATTGAACATAAAAAGAAGAAAAAAATCTTTCTAGGGGAGTGTGGTAGCTCAGAAATCCTTTGCACCTTAATCATTTTTGGAGCTTTTTCTCTTTGCTTTTCAGAGAGGGCAGTCCTTTCATGTCTGTGAATAATGTGTCTCTCTCAGTCTCCGACAAAAATTATGGGTCACGCAATTAAACATGACGTGAATTGTCACTACCTCTGTACCCTCCCTCCCTGTCTCTGTTCACCGTTGAACATGTAAATGTCTGAAAAGCTTACTTCATTATGCTGCTTCTTTTCAGTCAGGGTGGAGCTCAGGGAGCACATGGAGCCACGGCTCCACAAGAGACAGACTCTCTGGTGACGAAGCATCTAAAGCAGCCGTTTCAAACATCAGCCCGGCAAGGTCACACAGTCCTTCCTAAGTAATAATAACAATAATAAAATAAATAAATTCCACTCTACTGCCGACACCATTACAGACAAAACAGCTCTTTTTTTTTGTGTAATAGTATCATTACACGTCTTAAAAACTTTGAAAAGACAGTGAAAATAATAAGGTTAACTGCACTGGGTTAAATTTCGATTTGAATATCGACTCTAAACATCATGCGGAAAGAAAATATTCTCTAGTGTTCTAGTTAGATTTTGTACTTGTTCAATAACAGAATAAATTCAGTAAACCTTCATAGATAGCCATAATATATTTTCAGAAGTCTGGTAACAATAAACTACACTTGTATCTAAAATGGACTAAATAGTTTTGTGTGGTAAGCACATCCAGCACGTCTTGTATCTTGAAATTAGTGTTTGGAGGGCATAGTAAAAAAAAAAAAAAAAAAACTCTGAAAAGTCAGTGCCTGGCTTAACCGGCTTCAACATTTGGTACATCCTCTCTTAGATGTTGAGCTCTGCGGTGAGATGCTGCCACTGAGGATAAGAGAGCATGCGCGTTATTGTGGGGCTCTTCTTTTCTTTGAACAAAGCACCAGATGCCTGCGGGGAGAATGGGTGGACCCCGTCCAAATCAAATACCCAGGAAACACCCCTAACACGTGCCAGGCACAGCTTCAGGAAATACTGCACAGAAAGAAAGAAAGAAAGAAAAAAAGAAAGAAAGAAAGAAAGAAAGAAAGAAAGAGGAAAGGAAAGGACAATTCGGTACTTCATGTGGGAGAGTTACTGTCTGGGGGCCGGCTGCTAAACAGGGGCCCTGGATATCCCTGCACTTCTGATCTGTTCTAGGCAAAAATGATATCTCTTTTTTATTTATTTATTTTTTGTATTATTCATGATTTAAACGTGTGGGTATGTTGTGCACAGGTCAGCTAGGACATGAGCATGTCAGGATTTTATTAATGAATATGTTAGTTGAACCTTGATGAGGCTGAAGAGATCAATGTCCAGATTATAATAATAATAATAATAATAATCCTAAACGTATGCTCTTTCCATGTTTTTCCCCAGATCCTCCTATCAAGTTAAACTAGTAAAGCTTTATAACTTATGAATATCTTCGAAATGTGGCCAGTGGAAAGATTTTCTTACTTTACTTTCAGTTGTTTGCCTGTCTGTTGTGGAGTACATCATTGTGCTTCAAGCTGTTTTGCATTACGGCAGGAAAGATGGGAGGAAACCAAGCCGTGCGCCATGTCTCAGCGGCGGCTCAAGGAACTGCATCAAGTGGAAGGAGGAGGAGAGAGGAAGTTCTCCAAAACTTTTTTCCCCCTGAAAGAAGTCTGTGGAAACTCCGTTAGGTTTTCAGAGGAAGGGGATTCGACCAGAAGACGACAAAATAATAACGCAGGGAGGATACGGGCAGATCCTGAAGAACTGTGGAAATAATCATCCCTTCTACTGTTTTTGTCTCCTCACATGAAACAAGGAGGCGCGCGTTTGTCTTCGTTCTTTGCGTTTTGTTCCTTCCCAGACTGAGAGGACTTACACCATCAGAGGCGATGAGATGTGAGTGAGCTATGCCTTGTGGAAATGGACAGACTTTATCCAAGCGAAAACATGGCGTCTGCGCACCGCGGTTTACTTTCTTTTCCAGTCTGCTTGTGGCGCTCTGCTGCCTGGAGGCATGGGGCTCCGGGGCTCAGGGGGACGGCGGCAGGAGCTGCAGCCCGTGTCCCGTTAACTGCAGCTGTACGCTTGCGGGGCCCCAGCCGTCCTGCGTCGTCAACTGCTCCAAAATCGGGCTGGAGAGGGCCCCAGCAGCGGCAGACGTCCCGCTCTCCACCAACGTCCTGTAAGTAAAACGCCTGGATAGGGATGTGCATTGGCGAGCATGTTAAAGTTTTAATGGTTAGAGTCCACACTGAAATGATTAACCATCACCCTAGAGCATTAAAAAAACAAAAACTAAAAGGAAACGAAACAAAACAAAAAACAGAATACCTCAAGTGTCGCAGCCAGCTTGGGAGAGATTTGTGTTTTCTCTCTTGATGTATTTGAAAAAAATAAAAATAATAAAAAATATATATATATAATATATATGTTTTATCCAGTTTCATTTTATCTAGTTTCTGTTGTTGTCCAGCATGGATCTGAAACAGCCAATAAATCAATCACTCCAGATGCCCTGTCTCCAATAAGTTAGGCCTAATAATAATAATTTCACTCGCTTTTGCAAAAAATACTAAATGTTTTTTGTTTTGTCCAGATTTTAATCTGGAAGTATTTGCAGATTTGTTTATTTGTTTATTTATTTATTTTATGAACGGTAAAATTCATATTAATCATCTCAGCATTCTGCAAACTGAAGGTGACACGTTCAAATTTGAGGACTTGTTGCCTTTACAGGTTTCTGACATTAGACCTTATGATGGTTTAATTAAGTGAAAAAAGTAGTGAGCAGATTGGACATTGAATTTTTGGGCGCTCTGAAAGACCTGAAGATTTCAACATCTTACAGCAGTGTTTTTTGTTTTTTTTTTTTTTTGTGGCAAAGACTTCTGTCAAAGGCAGCTTTGCTAGTGACTGTGCTTGTGTGTTTAAGGTTGTGCATACGTGTGTCTCAGTGTTTCAGTTAAAACTACTTGGTGACCAGAAACGTGAACCTGGTGTTTGTGGTGCAGAGCAGTCTTCAGCCTCTGGTGCAGCTGCAGCGAGAACATTCTGTTCTGTGCCGATGGACGCCATATGCTATCCATTATTTATTTTCTCCGTAACTGTGCTCTTTATTTAACTAAAGCATTTACTATATATATATATATATATATATATATATATCAGGCATCATTGTGGTAAATGCTTACTCGAGTAAATTTGCTAAATAAGCTTTTAAATATTGTCTAGGTGAGGTTTTAGCTGGAAATAAACCTGCGTGTTGCATCGAGGGATATTTATTGTGTGCTGAGTTGGCTCTCATTTCAACAGGCCTCCTTATTGCCACTTAACATTTAGTGATATCATTTGCACAAGAGAAGAACAGATGTGTTTTTAATTAACTTGAACTTTAATATCTCATGTCAGACTATTGCATAAAGTGTTAATTGCATCAGTCCCGGTTCCTGGTCCTTGGTCCCAGTTTACCAGCCAAAACCATACCCAGATGTGAATGACTGTGGACATTACCGTCCTTACTAGTTTGGACTCTCGTTTCCGGCTTTTATTCAATAGGCAGGGGCACCAAAATCTGATCATTTTTTTAGTCTCTTAAATAACAATGATTTCATGGCAGGAATGTATTCAGTATTCATTTTATGTTGCTGCAGGCAGTGCTGGACCCTACTCATTATTTAAACAACAATAAAAGGTCATTTACTGGCAGGGACTGGGAGGGATAATGCCCTTCAGGCCCTCTGAGGCAGAGAGATGAAAATTCAGGGTTCAGGGGTGTAATGTTTCTTTTATTGTCATCTGTCTCATTTCTCGTACTTGTTATAGATGGGAAACAAATGGGTCCATCGCCATTATAAACAGTACATATATATAAATAGTACAATATTTCTTATATTGGTATGTATATAAACATTTGGCCCATGCCAAGACCAATTACACGGTTAAAAGAATACAGTTGCAGTTATCAAAGCCCCTATTCTTAAACCTCAGACATCCTTTTAATTTACTACGCTCTTGCGACCTTAGCAGATTTTTGTGTTCAACACTAGAAATGACAAATTTCAAAATTTGTCATCAATGAAACCCTAATATTGCAGAATAAATGATTTTATTGTGCCCTGGCTGAGAGGTTTAAAAATGGTCTTGTAATGGAAGTCAGTGGAACATTTTTGTTCGCTAAGGTTGCAAGAGGGTAGTACATTTTTATTTTACACAAAAACTAATAATCCAATCAAATCAGTACTTAAGATAATCTTGGTCATATCCAAGACTGATATGAAAAAAATGCCTCAGCCACCTCACATTAGTTTTATGGAAAATAAATGTTTTTTTGTTTTTTTTTCATAAAAACAATAGTGACTTCAAGTAATCAAACTGACATTTAAAGGGTTAAAACTTCTGGTAGTTTTGTAAAGTGCTGAAGTGGTTTAGAGATTTATACAGAAAAAATCAAAAGATATCATTCCGTTGGGCTGTTTTTTAATTGCACTATTGTGTGTGAATCTTACACCTCGGGGGAGCAAACAAACCGAGGATCTGAACTTGATTAGGTGTAGGCTAACTGCTAACAGAAAAGGAGGACAGTTCTTTAAACATCAACCATGAGAAATGCTGTAAATGATTTGCAGACAGTTACAGTTTTGTTAAGTCTTGGAGTCTTGGTATTTTGCAGCATTGACTGTTATGTTGTTACATGGTTACAGAGACTTTACAATTGCGTCATTACATCTGCTACTTGATACATTGATCTAAGGCTGTCTTATAAGAAAGTTCACCACTTCACAGTTTATTAATTATTTCTTTGTTTTTACCCCACTCTCTACTTACGATGGATTTCCACATTTCTTGTGTATGTGTTTAGACTGAAGCAGAAGAGAAGTAAGTTGTTCTATAGTGGGGATGTTATTGCTGGCAATCTATATTGTTCATGGATGTTGTCCAGGGAGGAGAGAACAACTGAGACTGCCTGCCCAAGTATTTATAGGTGGGAAGTCACAGGTGTCAGCAATGAGGGAAAAGCAGTCCCTCCCCAGATCCCAGCAGCCACCCTAAACCTAAACAGGAAGTAGGCCTTGAGGCCCAATGGGTGTCACAGTGGCCTTGAATGTAGCACAATTCATTCGTAAGTAGTTTTGGGGTTAGGGTACTGTGAAAGTTTTGCCAGCATATGACAAAGTTGTGGGATCAAGGCATCATCATCTTGAGAGGTTACTGTATTCTACAAGGACTTTATAGTAAACATATGTAGATCAAGCAAATCTGAAGGCCTAGATCATGTTTGATAACTAAAAATTTACATTTTTAATATATATATATATATATATATACATACAAATATTAGTTTTCCCATCAACTTCTTCCTCCCTAAAAGTAACAGAACTGCGTTATCTTAAAAGTAAGAACATGTCACTTAAATTTCAGTGAAACTGGTGTTACTTCTTTTATTTATTTATTTTTTATTTAGATACCAGCTACCTTCCTTGCTGTCTGTGTCCCTATCTGGCCCCAAATCTAAATGCTCTTGACACACCCTTGGTAAGAACAAAAAAAAAAAGAAAGAAAGAAAAAGAAAAAATGAAAAAAATCAAAATCTAGTGGCAGTGAAGTATTTTAACATACTGCAGAGTACAGTTGGAGAAAAGCATTCCTGCTACACACCAGTCCATCTGCTCCAACCCACACACATAAAAAAAAATCTCTTAACACTTCATACGGAGCGTTTCGCAGCTATGAACTCACTTCTGGGAAACGTTTGTGGAATAAATCCTGGGCTCTTAAACTCAGGTTTTTAATTGAACATGTTGCTTCTATGAATCAATTTATGTTACAACCTTTGATCTCATTCCCAAAGCTCTGTTGTCTTGGTCAGTAGTTTATGAAACACATTTTCTTTTTGTTGACTCAATTGAGCGTACTATATACAGTATTTACACAAAACATATTACATGGACGTATTAAGCCCGTGAAACACCAAATCAACGTTTGGCTCTTTGACAGTGTCAGGTCCTGTGGCCTTTTTCGTGGTGCGTCGCTCATGGTTGGCAGTGTATAAGTTGGTTGGCACCCCCGTTGGGGCCTTTTCACCAAATGACCATGTTGAACTGATGGAAGAGGCAGTCAGTGAGAGGGTTAGTGCTGCTTAGAGATCCATTTATTTTTCATTCAATTTTCTATGACTGTTTGTCCTCTAGAGGGTCGCAGGAGGGCTGGAGCCTCCCAGCTGTCATTAGGTGAGAGGCCGACATCTATCACATGCCTGCGCAGAAAAACAAACAACCCTTAATTTAGAATCTGCAGTTAATCTAATGTCCATGTTGACTGTTGAAAGTCAAGAGACATGGAGAAAACGCGTGCAGGAGAACATGAAACAAATCTACACTGGGTTCGAGTGACATCTGACATGCTATAGTCGTCTTTCACTTGCTGCGTTTCCATTCCCCCTAGAAATGCGCAAAACCTAAATGTCACAATAAAAACTGGTAATGGAAACAGCCACGTCTCGAATAACCTCGCAACTATCGCAATGTCAGACGTGGTGATATAACAGTGCATCGCAGAAGCGCAATGGAAAGTTTTTGTAATTTCCCGTCAACGGAGATGACGCAGGGGGTCATGTGGCCAGTTCATCTGAAGTCCATCCTCCTCAAAGTGAGGTCTCATGTGACGAGACTTTGAGAGAATTGTGGGATATCATGAGACGAGACTTTATGGGAGTTACGGCTCATTCGCAAAACACTTTGACAAAGCGCAGTTGTACTTTATCAAAATTTTAGAAATGTTGCTTTTATATTGGAAACCGTTTTTAGGGCTTTAGGTTGGTTTGTTTTATTCTTGGTTCAGCCGGCAAAGAACCAAAAAGATGACGTCAGAGATGAAGGAACTTACACTTGTGAAACACTATTTCGGTATTTTTTTTTTTGGACTAGTGGACAAGTCATTGGGTGATACTGAACAGGCTGGTATCAAAGTTGCACAACTGTGGGAGGTGACTCATGATTAAGTATTAGTGAAAATCATAAAATTCTCGATTTAAGACAAGCGGTGCACTGTGAGCTTACTGCGTAAGGGAGTTATATAGCATAGTGCTATCAGTAAATTTTGCGGTGTTGCCATGGCAACAAGATACACATGTGTACACACACACACACACACACACACACACACAGACCGGCAGGCGTGGCGATTGTCTTTTCCTTCATTCCCTGTCCTGCCCTCTCCGCCTCCTTCAGAGGTGGTTATCAGTCCACACATCTCCAACACACACTCATTGACTTTAATGAAGTGGGAAGGGAAGATGGAACATATCAAACATGTGCAAGGGAGAAGTTGTTGTGTTACCATGGAGAAAGTAACTAATGACGTAACCTACAGAAGCAGAGACATTCCTGGAGATCATAAATAAGAGAATGAGGCAAGAAACAGGGAGAGGGGATTTAGGACAGCTCCCACCGTCTTGATAAAATAAATGCCTCAGTTCATTATTAACTCTGTGTAGTAGTGCTGGTGGTTCTGTGGCAGGCTGGAAAAGAAACTCCTTTCTGCAGAAAAAAAAGGGGTGGTGTGTGAGTTGTCTGTGAGTGGAGATGACGCAGAGCCCACTGGTCTAATGCTATCCTTTGTGTTTCCAAAACCTTCAAAGGCAGAGCTTCTGGGTTTGTCGCACTCTCAACTCTTTTCTCACAACTTTCCCCCGGAATACACTCCTCTGTGACACTCAGCGCTGTACTTATGCTCATGTGGGCATCGTTCACATAACCAGCTGCATTTCTTCCTGCAAAATTTCAGCCAGATGTGTTCACACGAAAAGGAAACACATACAGTATGCAGACTGGGAACTTATAGGGTGGCAAAAAGGTACAGGTTTTCATTTCGTCGGGTTTGAACACAGCTGGAGACATGACGGTTTGTTTCTATACCTACGGATGCATTTAATTGTGAAGTCCTTCCACGTCACTACACAACGTAGACGTAACTCTGGGATATCGAGTTTATAGTTTAGACTGTTTTCACAACAGTCCTCTACCCACTGCTCGCTAGCAGTTTATTTTAAGCCTAGGTTTTAATCTCCACTAAATAATTACAGTGTGTGAGATGTACAGTCACGTCACTCACGTTGTTCCTGTGCTGAAATATGCACAGAACATTTGATAGAGTAGACAACTGAGCTTAAAAAGAAACTGGACATGGATGTTCTACAACACGATCTGAATTTACATGACAACACTTAACATGTGGATTACATAACAAAAAATAAAGATATGCAATACAATCGCTAGATAGACAGATGCCTTGATACTCAGGAGCGACTTGTCAAGAGGTTATATTTGAATTTTCTTTTGCCATCATAGAGCTGTTGTTGTTTGTAGTTTCAGCCAAGTCTTCTTTTCATCGGTTTTTCTTTCTCTGTGGCATCATCTGTGTGCTCTGGAGGATTTAGCTTAATACTCAATCTTTAATTTTCACCTCGACAAATATTCTTTCAACAAGCGGCTGGTGTGTTTTGGATCATTGTCCTACTGAAAGGTTTACTGCCCCTTCAATATTCCTTTTCGCCTGATTTCTTTTTGCATCGACCACTGATCTCCTTGTTGACTCAGCCTTAATGCAATCTGGATTTCTACACACAAACTTTTCCACCATCTCATTCTTGTCGTTGAACTCATCAGAAAACAAATACACATCTCTGCTGTCTTTTTGTGCACGTTCTTTTGAAAGTTTAATGGTAGCTGTCCTATTCTTTCAACTTAGGAATGGTTTCGTCTGCGCGGCCCTCCTTCTGAATTCATACTTGATAATTATATTGCCTTGAAGTCATGTCACGTGACTCTTTGTTTATCTCTGCAGGGATCCTTTGTGTGTTTTTCTCACCTGTTTTTCTTGATTTAACTTGACAAATACTGAGTATAAATCTGACCCAGAGTTAAGTTTACAAGGTCACCTTAGATATTGTCTAAAATTATTTGTATTGTAAAATTTCAAATGGCGTGTGCTGTATGGCCATAATGAATGCAGAACTTTTTCTTGGCTCAAGGGCTTTATGGCATAGATCTTCAACTGTGTGTATATATATACATAAATATATATTTATGTATATGTGCGTGTGTGTGTACACACACACACACACACACACACACACACACACACACACACACATATACATATATTTTACATTTCCCCCACAAATTTAAAATTTTTAAAATCTTTAAATACACACAGCGATACAAGAGCTGTATCATCAGCATATTGTTTCACACAGCCCTACACTAGACCTGTCAATCTAAGCCTCCTGTGCACAGTAGAACCCACTCTGCTGAGCCAATCACGAGGCCGCATATTACACACTGACTCTGTCAGGTTCTGTGAGTCCATTCAGTACCCAGGTAAAATCCCAGAGGCATGCTGCAGTAGAAGCAGCAGTGCAGCTAGCTCCCATCAGAAAACTACCGAGGTCAAAATGGATCACTTTGTCATTTGAACAAAAAAATAAATAGAAAAGAAATTAATATTTAAACCAGCGTGTTGATGAATGGCTTAATATTGAATGCAGAATGATAATAATAATGTGTATTTGTAATTTGCATCAGACTCAGTTTCATATAGAACACATATAGTAGGTAGGGAGTCCCTACTTTATCTCTCCTTCAGTTTCAGAGTCTTTGCCCTGAAAATCGTTGACCCCTGCTTTATAGAAATGAAATCATTCAAAGTCTTCTGCTTAGCCTTAAACTTCTATGTGAAGCCTTTCCATTGCAGTTTAATGCAAAAAAAAAAAAAGAAAGAAGAAAAATTCACATTTACGCAAGAGAAGACGTACGAGAGTGGAGCCACGTTATCGATTCCCGGCCACACTTCCTCCCGCTCCCCCACGTTTGTGTTAAATTAATACTTGGCTCTCTGCTCTGCCTCCACCTGTTGGGAAAGAAATGGTTGGATTATATACTGTACTTATTTATATTTTTTCTACTCTACTCTCGCGTCCTACAGGACCACTTCAGGGAGCGGTTGGCATGGCAGCTTGTAGTCATCATGATGTCACACGCTGTTTCTATAGTGTCTAATAACTAACCAAAACTAAACTTTCCAGAAGAATGGACACTTGAGTATGAGTCAGTAAAATGACTGAAATTATCCTTGAAAAAGGATATTTGACTTTAGTGTTTTAGTTTGGCCCAAGCTCCACCCACTAACAAGGAGGCTTATGACCCTTACTGCATCCGGCCACTACTTACTTTGGCTTCATTTTGGTAGAGCTGCTCCATCATCTGTCTTTATACAGGCAGTAAATGTCACCAGCAGCTCTTAGTGTGGTAGTGATTATTTTTTTCTCAGTCGTCTTTGTTTTTTTTGTTTTGTTTTTGTATTTTTGTAGTGCTGTTATTTAGTTTTTTATCTGTACTTTTTGTGTTGGTGTATTCAAGAGAGCAACTGCTAGCACTGTCAGTGCCCCAGTGCCGTCCCGAGAGAAGCCTGAGTTTCTCGTTGAACTTCAGAGGAAGCGCTGGGGATGGGCTGGGGCTAAAGTGAAAGAGCGGAGAAGGGGGTTCAGGCCTGCGGTGCCGTCTGTGCTCATGGGGAGAAGTCTTCACGAGAAGCCTTTGGCTGGCAAGATGGACGAACTGTGTGTGCTCGCTGAGACCCGAGGGAGTGTGCAGTGAGCAGTGTTTGGGTTTTGCAGAGACCTGGCTGCGTGTGGATTTTCAAGAGCACAGTGCGTCTGTGCTCGGCTGTAAGTCTTTACAGGTGGATTGAGACATGCTCCTAGTGTTAGAGTTTAGATCCCTCCCTCAGTGGACGAGGAAACAAATGAGACACACACACACAACACACACAACAGTCCAAACAACCAGATCACCTTGAACACTGCTCTGCCAACTATTTTTGTAAAATGTTCATAATGATAATTCTGTACACTATTTTCTATTTTATTTGACTAGATAATACTTATATTTTTATATTTAATCTTATTGTATCTTTCTTTTTACTTGTGGCTTTTAAGAGTGTTTTTTGTGTACAACTAAGCTACTGTGACCAAGTAATTTCCCTTGTGGATCATTAAAGTCTGTCTAAGTCTAAGATATAAACAGCCAACATGACTGTTTATGTGTTTATAGTGTGGTCATGCTGCGTGAGTTGACGTTGCCTTGCGTGTGTGTGTGTGTGTCTTTGTGTGGAATTGGATAAACACACTCAGTCTGTGTAGTCTGTTCACATTAGGTGAGGAAGGTCTTAAAGAATAACGGTCCATAGTGCATGGACTAAATGTTAATAAGGTCTTTGAGGCTGAAGATTGAAAAATGGATTGTTAGTCTCTGAGCTGAGAATGGCAGCCGTGCCAAAATTTGAATGAAATGCAAATCAGCAGTGTTTGATTTCCATTCGACATCGTGACATGTTTCAAATTCAAAGTGACGAGTCCCCCTTTCAGGTGAGGAAATGTTTATTGTTTGCCAGTACTAGACCCCAAAATAACCATGCAGGGGATTTCTCATTCAACCATGTCACAATTTATTGGAAATGAAACCACAGTCGTGCAAATGCAATCTCCCATTTGACAGTTGATCTATTGATCTGTGTCAACAGGGGCGGCTTATTCCAAATTGGCTACCCTCAAACTTATTCAGAAAGCTGAGTCTATGCTGAACAGAGACAATATATCGATGAAGAAATTAGGAGGTGGACCTCATTGCTGTGCTGATGATGTGGATGAGTGAGCCCCGGTGGTTATTCACCTCAGACTGTGTTGGCAGCCAATGTCTGCTGTCAGGGCCGTGACGGCGTTCAAGGCTTATGTAGCTGCTGGGTGACAGACTTTGTGATTGTGCTCCCTGTTGTTTCTGTTGTTTCTGATTCACACAGTTTATGTGGAGCTCACAGTTTCCGAAAATGTGACAGAAATTAGATTTACAGTGCTGCCTTCTACAACTTCCTGCAGTTTGATTGCCTGGGGCCAAATGCAGAAGAACTCAGTGCATTTCAGACGCTAGAAATATTCAAATACGCTCTTAGTGCCAGTTTTGCACAGACTGATTAAAATATCTCACACCAAGTGAGAACAAAATGCCGACCAAGCGCAGAAAAACAGAGCGGTGCTGCTGCAAGATACACCGGGAGAAAGCTGAGCGCTGTCTTCAGGTCGCTTCCACTCACCATAGCCTGACAGTAGCTCACCAGTATGATGAAGCTCTAGTTGAAAATTTGCTCGCAGGCCTGCAAACAAAGTTTTTCAACTTTAAACTTTTCATTCAGACATTCTCTCATAACTACATGTCTTAGCATTCTCTCATTCTCATCATCTGTAGCTGCTTGTCCTCTAGAGGGTCGGGGGGGGGGGGGCTTCAGCCTGTCCCAGCTGGTGGATCGGGCGAGAGGCGAGAGGCGGGAACATACAACATATAAGTCTAGAACATACAAACTCCACACAGAAAAATATATAAGGCACTGTTTTAAACTTGTATAATGATGCTATTCACCACTAACAGTAACATTTATGTAGAGTAGACCTAATTAGAGAAGACGTTGATGTTGTACAGTATTTGACCATTAATTAATGTAGATAGGGCTGAGTATGATTTAACTTCAGTGGCTAGTAAGGCAAGGTTTAAAAAGTTGATTTTCCAATTTATAAAATCTTCTGATGTTTTAAAATCACAGCATAGCCTGCGTCCTCTCTTTAGAAGTTTCAGTGCGGTCCCGCAACGATGGTTTTGCTTGACAAATGTTGCAAGATTGGTCCACGTGTAAGCGAGACAGAAGCAGCAGCCCTGAGAGGGCCGTTGTCAGGACTGAAGAGGAAGAAAACAGAGGAGCTGCTCAAAAGCAAAACCATATGCAAGGTGTAACTCTAGTGGCAAACTATTACCACTTATCTGTGGAACCAATGACAGCATTAGTTTTAGTTTTAAGTAAAATTATTTCAAAATTGAAATACCTCCAAAAAAAAGTTGATGTTTAGTGGGAATCGAAATTGATTCAGGAAATCAGTAGCAATACCCAGCTGTGATGTGTAGTGAATATTGTAATTTATCTGCTAAAGGTTTCCTAATGGAAAGTTACAGCGTTTTATTTTTAGTTTAGTTTTAGTTTTATTAGTCTGTTTATGCACAAAAACAAACTGCTTGCAACTTGTAAACGCACTGGAAAATGATGATGAGGTCCTAACCATTTGGGATCGTCTATTGCAGGGTCTTCATTGAGTTCTTGCTCGGAGCACTACAAAAAAAAAAAACACACACAATGACAAGGCACTAAAGACCAACCAGCAATCAGCTGCAAACATCCAAATATTTACTCTTCTGCTGCGTCGTTCTGAGGTCTGAGAATGTTTTGTCTCGACATGTTCATGTGTAGTGGTTATGATGCTGTGGTTGGCCATTTCATTTTTACGAAAGGTTTACCATTTAAAAAAAAAAATCCAAGACTGCGGCCGCTCTGGTTTTGCCTTTTTTAGATCAAGTCTAATTTCTGCCGTGGCCGGCAGGTAGAGATGATGTAAGTGGGGATGAACTTTGTGACACATTAACATATTCCATGCAAATCAGCGCAACTACTTCATAGCATATTGTGAAAGCCCTTGGTGCGTATGGGGACACCACTCGTTATAGCCGTCAATGCTGAGGCGCCGACTCGATTACAGCTTCCATCCTCTGCTGCATGTCCTTCTTACTATCAACTATCCGATAAAGAAACAAAAATCCCAACGAATATCACATTGATTCTCTGCACCACTAAGTGTGTTTGTACAAGTGCGTTAAAATAAGGGAAATGTATGAATCAGAAAACTTGTTCCCCATTTTTGAAGGTATTACCATAAATTTTAGTTGCTGGAAATGCTGGAAAGCCTTGACTCACATCATAATTCGCAACAGATAAGAACAAATTGTAAATAAAGCAGTGAACTCTACCTCTCTGCTGCAGAGATTGACATTAATTGTTCAGACACAGTCCTGCCCTGACAAAGTCCAAATGTAAATTGCAGCCTTTATTCACGTTTTCATCATTAGATTTCAGAAGAACTGCGGGTAGATGTATGGACGGTACAAGCACATGAAAACATTCAAATGTGGATGGGGATGAGTGAAGAAACACGCTTTTTTTGTTGGACTGGAGATCGCAGGCAGAACCTCCTTATGCTTTTATGTTGTTAACCAATTTATTCTCTTATGTATTTTTATCCAGCTTTTGATGTTGAATCATGCTGCATTTTGCTGCCCAGGTTCTCTTCATTGCACCCCTCACTGTGGCTGTTGCAGCACAGTGTATACGTTTGGCAGAAGTTTTCACTTTGATCTGACTTAACTGTGTATTTTTAGCATTCGGGTGATTTATGTTAGAAACGTGGTGAGGTAAGCAGAAGATGTTTGGAGTCACGTTACATGTTTTTGCCGTTCCATGTCGGTGAGGTGCATTTTTAATGATTCCTCAATGAATTCAATTGTTTTCCTTCTCATTGTCGCACCCAAGAAGTGGCTTTTTTACAAGCCCACAGTTGATGGCTTCAGGCGTGTGGACCTGACATAATTTCATTTACCAGAAAAAGAGTGAGCAATGTGTTTTGTTGTTCCTACATGCATTGACAGCATTTCAAACTGTGTGTCTTTGAGTTTGTAAAACTGCCGCATACAGCTGCCCGACACTTGCCAGCTGGACACCAGACAACACAGGCAGCAGCAGCAGCTGGAAAAACGGACAGAATGTTCTGAGGAGTAGAGGAGAAGAGAGCCAGACGCTGAAGCAAAATGTTTGACTTTTCAGACCAGACCTCTTCATTCGACACCCGCTTCTCCACGGCTTCTCGGCCCCATTCCCCTAATTTCATGCCACTTCTCGTCTTGCAGTGGGGAAAGTACCAGACTCTTCCCCCAATTCACCCCTGGCTCGCAGCTCTCAAACTAATCCGCATCGGTGGGGAGTACCCACGGCACCCATGGGGCAGTGTGGTGGATTGTTTTTGAACACACTCAGTCGCTCACTTCTGGTGCACCCAATTTCTCTTCTGCTTCCTCTTCACACCTGCCTTCTCCTAACTCCATCATCCTTCACTTTCGTCTAAGTCCCCTTTCCATCAGACTCGCGTAGGTCTGCACAGCCTTCAAATATAAACAAAGCAGCAGAGCCAGAGAAGGGAAAAGGAGGAGGAAAAGTAGGAATAGTGGGGGAGGGATGGAGCACCAGAGGAATCGGGAAGAGAGCGCTGAGGGGAGATGAATGTGACCACAGAGGAGTCTGTGTTTAGTGGGTTAGTGGAGCGTCAGCCGCCACTCACGGGGACTCGCCACCACGGTGCAGCGGCAGTGTCCTTCTCCTGTCAGGTCCACGTCACAGTTTTCATCACCGGTATCGGGACCTTTTATGCTCTCGAAGAGCTTG
Source organism: Mugil cephalus (assembly GCF_022458985.1). Taxonomy (NCBI): domain Eukaryota; kingdom Metazoa; phylum Chordata; class Actinopteri; order Mugiliformes; family Mugilidae; genus Mugil; species Mugil cephalus. The sequence goes on from NC_061771.1 coordinate 6,649,392, forward strand.
AAGATGGAATCAGATATCCGTCGTCTTTGTCTTTTCATTTCCTCCGTTTCTCTTTAGATTTATTCTTTCCTGTATTGGAAATATCTCCAGATGCCATGCCCGCGCCTGCTGTGTCATTTCCCCTGCCTGAGCCCAGTGTAGTCAATGAGGACTGTGTTTGTGTGTGTGTGTTCTCGTACTCCAGCCCAGAATAAGTGGCACCAGACAGGCCTTATAAGGAGTTGTTAGATCATTGGCCACACCGTACGTAAAACAGAACCATATGTGTGCTGTGTGTGTGCGCAGGCCTATACCTCAAGTGTGTCTAAGTGAAACCATGTGTGTCCGGAGGTAGCTGCGAGAACGGGAGTCTGTTGCTAATAGACATTGTGAAGGTCACATTATATGGTCATGTTAAACACACACACACTCACTCTAATCTTCTGTTGTCTATGCAGTGTTTCCTCTCAGGCCACTTTTCATGTGTAGCGCACACACACACACCTGGCTGGCATTGGTGTTATACAGGTGAGGTGTCAGTCTAATGAGTCAGAGATCAGTGTTTTTTTTTTTTTGTTTTTTTTTTTGGGGTGGAGCCTGTCCTGTTTCATCCTCTGATGGGTTTAGCAGAGGAAAACACTCTCCCTCTCTGTCTCCATCTTTCTTACACAGCTTGTCTGGAATGTACAGATGTTTCCTTTTGGGAACGGGCGTCCTGGTCTGTTCACACACACAAAAAGAAAAAGAGTGTGAGAGAGGAGAAGAGGGGAGTAGAGTTACTCTAATTTCCCCCGCTGCAGCTAGTCTTGTTTTTAGTTTTTTGTTTTGAAATGAGTGTTTCCTGCAACATACATCAGCTGAGGATAGAAATATAGATCAGGACTTGCATGCTGATGCGCTTCTTTATGTAGTTTAAATTGATTGCTTTTCTGCAGAGCAGCAGTACCCTGACTTCTTGTCTCCTTATTTTAGTTTTTTTTCTTTCTCTTTTTCTCATTGTTTTCAATTGTATCCAAGGCAGGCAGAGGAGACTGAACCCACTTATTAGGCGCAAAATAATCCAATTTTCTCACTCCCTTACAGTGGCGGTCATGCCAAATGTCTAAGTTGACCCAACCAATGGGTAAATTAACAGCGACCAAACTAGACATTGTCAAATTAAACAACTGCATTAATGAAAAATAAAGAGGCCATCACCTTTGTCAAAGATGGCGAACAGGCAAAGACATCTGCAAAAACATCTGCAGGCATCCTGGCTTTCGCAAAGGACTGGCAACGGAAGTTTCCCAAGCACATTGCGACCACCATCCTAAGACCGGGTTTGTTCTCCTGTCCGGGCAAGTGGTTACATCGGAGCTAATCATTCTTTGGGAAGACCACTTGAAAGAATGGGGGACTGATTGGCTGTCGGCAACCCAGATGGAAAGCTATGAGTCTTTCAATAGAGGTCAGATTCAAGGGTTTTGCAGCCTGATCCCTTCAACAGCCTTTAGAGCCTTGGGTATTGAGCAGCAGAGAGAGTCTAAGACTAGTAGCTACGTAACCATCTGGTCACAAGTTGGGACCTAATCACTCGAGGCTAGGTCACCTGGAGGAGAGCGTATGATGCTGAAAGGCCAGGAATGCTCGATGAATCCAGCAACTTAACTGAAGTTGTGACCAGTAGCTTCAGCCGATGTATGCGCTCAGCTATCAGGTACCCACTCTGTGAAATCGTGAATTGTCCTGACTATATCCTCTTCAGTGGAAAACAGAGATTTGCTGCAGTTCTTTTGTTTCCTGTACCGGCCTCCTCCTCTGTCTGCATTTGGGTCCTACCTGCCTGCTATGCTTGTGATATGGACAGTCTACTACAGTGATGCTCATTGACAGAAACCCAAACACCATGGTAGAATGTGATAGAAAAAATGTCTGAAAAAAAAGTTTGTCCTCTCTTTGGTCGGCCATTACTCAGTTGCCTGAATGTAAACTCTCACTGCTTCTAGTAATTTGTCTCCTGGTGTCCTGCTGATTCCAACTCCTGTTTACAGATGATGAAGTACACGTGTCTCGTTACTGTGTACACATCATTAATAATGGTCACTAGTTCAAATCCACTCTCTATCCATGGCTGAAGTGCCCTAGAGCAAAGTAAGCAAGGACTTGGCCAATAGAACTGGAACAATAAATCGTATATGGTCTTTAAGTCATACTGAGCTTCAGTATATGTCAAGTTAACTTATTGACCATATCACCATTTAGCTTGATTAGTTAGTTAGTCACATGGGCAACTCATATTTGCTGGTTACATTTATTTGGCTGATCCCAATCATTTAGCTCTACTGTGAATTTGTATTATTTTTAAATGAGTGACCAATGGTGTTTACACAACATGTTAGATTTGGGAGTAACATGAAATTGTTATAATAATATAATAACTTTAAAATAATTGTTCCTCATTTGTGTCATCCTTTGGTGTCAAGTGAACAATATTGAACAGTTTCATCTTTGTGTCACTGTTGGAACGATGTGTGAAAATGAAAAGGTTGCGATGACTTTGTTTGAGAGCATAATTAAAGGCTTGGACAAAACTAGTGGTCCTCTTTGCACACGCAGCGTAATACATGAATATTTGAATGAGAGCAGGTATAAGATGAGCTGCTCCCAACATCACAGAGTGTCTGATTTGACATCGTTTAATTTAAAGATGAATCTCAGTAATTCAAGCTTCAAAATGAAGCGTCCTATTTCATTAGCAGGCACAGCACATGTCCTCCTTCTCCCTGAGGAGTTAAAAGCTGACTGGCATTTCTGGTTTCATTAAGCAAACCTCTCTCAATTCAAGACTGACTCAAGTGTCATTTCCATATTTTATGCAGTACCTTGAAGGGACACTCCACGTATTTCATATATTTTAGTCATTTTACTCACGGCAGGATATTGTACTGAAGGCCAAGAAAGCAACTGATAGACTGGAGTGATTGCAGTAGTTCGGGCAAACATGGGGTTTGAAAGATAACTATATTTACAAAGCAACAAGGGTGATTTTGTGTTTTTTGACAAAACCTGCACCTCTGCATTTTCAATTTCAATTTACATCATTTTTTTCCTCTTATATACCAATCACTGTTATACAGTGCAGGATGCAGAATCACTGCATTGCACCTTTAATTTATCTGATTTGCAGTTTTAAATCTGCACATTACAGGGCCTTAATCTAAAAATAAATAAATAAACAGTAATAGTTCCAGATTGTGATGCTATATTTATCCCCAGACCAGAACTGCCTTTTTGACATTCACCGAAAAAGTATTTTTATAAATAACAGCCTTAAAACTGTGAAAAGACACAGATGCTATTGAACCTGTTCTGTTACACACAATAGTATGAATGTGCTGCAACCTTCAAAAAATGAGGGGGGTTCTTTTTTTATTATTATATATAAATAATATATAAAATAATATATAAATTTAAAGGTAAAAGAATAAGGAATCAGGATACTTAATGAGTTTGGAGAAAGGAAAAAGCTCACTGACTGCTAGTCTGAATAAGGTCACGAGCTTTAAACAGAGCTATAGTCATAGCTCCTACACTGTGATCTATGACATCTTGGATAGTCTAAATATTTCACTTTCTCTCTCCTTTGCTATTACATTTCATTTTCCAGCCCTAGAGCGATGTGTCAGTGTGTGTTTGTGTGTATGTGTGTGTGTGTGTGTGTGTGTGTGTGTGTGTGTGTTTGTGTGTATGCATGCTGTCATTTTAAATGTGGGTATGTTGGTTTGTTCCCGCAGAGATCTGTCCAAGAACCACATCTCCTCACTTGATACCAGCCTGCTAGATCGTCTCACTGGCCTAAAAGAGCTGTAAGTAAAAACGGCATCATGTGACTATGTGAGCATGACATTACGTGCACATCCATCACCATCTTATCTGCATCTCCTGTCAATCAGTGTGGCCATTTATCTAAGACAGTACATGTCTATTATTCAGGTATCTTCAAGGGAACAGGATCAATGTTCTCCCCAGAGGAGTTTTCTGCTGTGGGCCTCTCTCAGTCCTGTGAGTACAAAGCCTTGGGAGATGAGGACCTGGGAAATCCAAGGTGGAGAGGAGAATAGAGAGGGGAAGATGAAAAGGGCAGAAGAGAGGACTTGGTTTTGGTTTAGTCTGCACTGAAGTAGGCAGAAATCCCAGGAGCAAGCTAGCTAGACCAAAGACTATAAAAATACTGCACACATGTTCACACAGACACACACACACACAGACACACACAGACACACACACACATACACACGGACTAATCACAGCATGATTAAGTTCAATTACAGATTACAGCTCCAGGCTCCCACTACCTCCCTCTCCAGCTGTTGATTTCTCCCTTCCTCCATCCATTACCTTACTTCTTCCACCCCACTGAATGGGTGTTTAAGCCCATGTTTGTGTGCATGTGTGTGTGATGAGAGAGGACTCTGATGGTTTCCATCGGTTCCTTCCAAAACCACCACACAACGGGCCCATTATGTAGCCTTATGCACGGAGGAGGGAGGGGGGGAGAGAAGGAGAACAGTGAGAAGAGGAGGAACGCAGGAAGAAAGCGAGAAGTTTGGAAACGGTGCAGAAGGATGGACACGGGGAGAGGTTTTTATTTTCAGTAATTAGCAGCGGATGCTATGCTCTTATTTAATCCTTCCTTTTTGTGTAAATAGTCTGAGCCATATGAGTTGTTTTGTAGAGTTTGTCTGTAACGAGGACACAAGAATGCCCCTTTCTTTGTTAAACGCAAATCTAAAAGTCATTTGCATCAATGCAGAATGGGATAATAATGTAAGAGAAAAGGTTTCAGATAGTCATTCATCAAATGACTCAATATTTGGCTCAAGAGTTTTTTAGTCATTGACAAACCAACACATCTCGCCACGATGACGCCATAACAGTAATGGTCAAGTGAAAGACAACATGTTAACAGTGATTTGTCTCCCTGTTTTGTTTTCCATCAGTGATTTGAGCAACAACCAAATCACCAAAATAGAAGAAAGGATATGCGACAACCTGTGCAATTTAACTCAAATGTAAGTACTTGTATAGTTGAATGTATAGCTATCCCCTGTGCTTCTTTGAATCTTCTTTCCTGATTAAATATAAAGATATGATAGGATGGAACTTAGTTTAATCCTTTTCATACACACTTGCCGGTACAGAAATATCTTCACAAAGACACACATATGATCACATGTGCTTAAGTAATCAGAACAATTCCCGTTGTCCCGCCTACTCAGAAGATGAATAAACCTGGCGTGGGAGGCACATCTTTCATTCTTTCCTGCTTTCATTTGTTGCTTCATCTATTCACCCTCTATCTCCCATTATATCTCCTATATTTTTTGTCCAACTGCCAGTCTCGCCATTGTTGCTTCTTCATTCAATGTAATATCCCTTTCTCTATTTTTCTTCACCTTTTCACCTTTCCTTTGCCCTTTGTACCAGCTGCATATATTCAAGGAACACACCTTTCCTTTAGCAGCCATTATTCATATGTAATAGATGAAAGTACAGATCTGATGATCTCCATGAGTTGTGCCTGTTTCAGCAGTACCAGTTCTGGTAGTGCACCATCAATGCTGCTTTAACAGTTCCTTAGATTTCATTTGTAACTTTTGTCTGTTTTGGAAGTACACAACCTGCTCAAAACTTTTAAGTTTAATCAGGTTTAATTGACGCACTCTATTTTTCCTCCGTTAGCATTTGTAAACAGTGTCCTTTTTAAGACATACTGTAATGTAATTCTACACAGAAATATAAATTTCTTTACACAAACTATAATTCTACCTTGGTGAAAGCTAATTGAATTACTAAACAAAATGTAGCTGTGATTATACAGTATAAAAACATGTTTTCATAAGAGAAATCTGTTCTAGACAAAAGCTGCGCAGCAATAAACACTAAATGCCAGTTTAATTCCATTGCGTAATATTCTAATTAGATGTTTTAACGAAGCTAAATTGGAGAACTTGAAGTAAATTGGTTTAATTAGGAGCTGGCAGCTGCACACAGATGCCTCCATCACAAGTCTGTTAATGACAGGATTTTTAATGCTTTTCAAACTCGAATGACAGTACGGTCATGGTGGCACCAACATTAGTTACTTGGCAAAGTGACTGAAATGACGTAAACATAAATGGTTAATGCATAAGCTGCAAAGCGTGCATTATTTTTGACTTTGGCGAGGTGTTGAGTTTAGTTTAGTTTCATGCAGTTTTATTTTATAGGATGGTGTTTTGTTCAACTTTTGCCATGAGCTACCTGCTATGCTAACTGTTAGCTAACTGTACCTCTTCTAATTCATTTAGTCAGTTAACAACCCAAACAAAAACAAAAACAAAAACACTATTATTTTATGCAAAAACTAAAATGCTAAAGTTATTCTTTTCATTTGTTCTGTTTTTTTTTTTAATATATATTTAGAGCAATAAAAACTTTTTGTTGAGGAGATATTCCTTTAGCATGTCAGTCGTGCCAGAACTTAATGGTGGATCAATGTGTCATCTGTATTTACTGTGCAGTTTCGGCCACATCATCTGTGCAGCTCAATCTCGTGACTGTTGTGATGTTTTATTATTACTGGTATTGTCTCTGTCCTCCTTCCTACCAGTGATCTGAGCAGTAACCCATTTGTGTGTGACTGTAAGCTGTTCCGGTTGGTCAGCTGGCTCCAGGAAAAAGGCGTACGGGTTCGACGCCCACATGCCATGCTCTGCAACTACCCTTCTGATCCCCGCCAACACCCCCTTAATGACACATGTGGTATGAAAGAAAATTTACTCAAAAAAACGTCATTCTGCCTTTTTGACCACATGTGCACACCACAAGACGTTTTAGGGACTTTGCAAGGCTTAGTTAAAAATTAAAAGTGTATAGCAAAGGTGGAGCGATCTGGGTTCTTCTTGGGTTTAAAAGTAAGATCAAAGGACAGAAATAATGGCATTGTGTAGTCGTTATGATAGCAAGACCAGGCATTTAAGAAGTAAAGCATTCATCGACAAACCTCTTCTTTTGGTTTGCACCAACATCATGTGGCCTCCTCCGTTTCAGGTCTGAACTATGCGGCTTGTCTCGAGGACAGCAGCAGTGGAAATGGGGGCCGGAGCGAGCTAGTTATCTTCTCCTCTTCTACACCTGGAAACTTCACACGTGAACAGTGTAACAGCATGTGCTTTGGTGCGTCACACCGCTATGGAGGGTTGGGGGCAAGACACGAGTGTCTTTGCAGCACAAACTCTGAGCCCAACTTCATCAGCGAATCTCAGTGTTCAGCTGCCTGTACGAACCATCAAGTTATGAAGGTAAGCCTCACCCCAAAGTGTTCAAATATAATCATTTATGGCTAGTAACATCTACAGAAGCAAACGCTTTTCATGTGCTTTATTTTTTTTTGTTATCACCGTGAGAAAGTCTTATCTGGAAGTTTGACTTCAACAGGAAAGCTTTGTCGTAGCTTCCTTCCTTCTCTCCCTCTCCCTCTCTCTCTCTCTCTCTCTCTCTCTCTCTCTCTCCCCTTGATCTCACAACACTCAGGATTTCCTCCAAACCTTCCTATTACCCACCAACGACTTCCTTCACTGACTTGAATAACTTCCCCATATCCTCAGATAGAGAGCTGCATAAAGGACGTTGAGCGAAATTTCTCCAAACAAAATTTTAAGAAGTGTTTAATCTAAGCTCGAAACTAACATATGTTTCATTGAGTTTGTATTGAAAAGTTAAATATTGAAATATATGAAACCACAAATTAACAGGGAAAAATGTTTTTTTGTTTTACTTTTAAATACTTATGCATTGACACCAAAACCTCGTCTTCCTCACATGGTTTCCTTCAATTCACAGAATTGTGGGTGGACTCTGGCTCATGATGTGTTTGCGGTGGAGTTCTCTGTCTCACTTAAACTTCTCCCGCTGCAAAGTGTTCACGACTACGTCACTTTCTCCGCCGTCTCTTCTGTTTCGCCTGTGATGCTATCGTGGGACTTTGGTGACCTTTCACCTCGGGTCAATGGTACAGGAAGAGGGATCACTACATCAGCTCACAAATATGGACTTCCAGGACGCTACGCACTTAGTTTGATGGCCTGGGCTGGACACAAGGAGGTGAGAGACTCAAACCTCAAAAGAACAGGAAATAAGTTTTCATCTATTAGCTTTACATCCTTATCCTTAAGAGGTAAGAATATACATTGAAAAAACATTGTGTGCGTGGTTTTAATAGTTTGCGTCTTATTTGCTTGTGTTAAGGCCCCTGCACGTGGGGAGGTAACTGTGACACTTCCTCCCAAACTGGAGCTGCATTGTCCACCTCTGTCTGTGGCCAATAGGAGTCTTGACATCACACTTGTCAGCTGGGGCGCCTCAGCCCTGGATGTTGACTGGAGGATTGAAAAGGATGGTGTGCAGGTTGCCAAAGGTAAAACGCGCAACACACAAGGTCTGAACAGCATTGTGGGTCAATGCTCGTTTAGTACAGATGTGCTGTTTGCCTCTGAGCTCTTCTTGTTAATCAACATCCAGTTCGTTTGTGCTCCCCTGCCCATTTTAATTCTTGGCGTAGAAACTGAAAGAATAAATATTGCTAAATGCTTGCAAACCACAAATACTATTGAGGGTAAAGTGTGAGGTGTTTTCTCTGTTGATTCTAATGAGCAATTATGTAAGTTGTCATAAATAATCAACATTTATCAATTTTTTGTCCCCTTGGGGGCAGCAGAAACAAGTACAACACTGACACTGTGTCAGTATTTCTGTCAATAAAGACCCCTATACTATACACACCTTTAGTGTGTATGAATTGCTGGTTTTTGTAGCCATAGAGTGAAACCTTTACATTTACATAAAGTCAGTCTTTTTTCATTTTGTGGCATCATGTTTCTACAGTAGCCAAGTACGAACAAACCAAACAAGTGCGCTAGCATTTAAATTTTGTGTTTTTAGCAGCCACTATAGGTTGTACAAGCTTAGATGACAAGTGTTGAGGACAGGGGTGTTCAGTTGGCTTCAGTCCTTTAGCTTATCCCTAGATGTCACTATATGCCGCACACTAGACCTTTAAGTTTATATGGCCTTTCTTGTGTCCAATACTTATCCCCCTTTTACACCAACTTATCCTCACCAACACCAACCATGGTAATGGTAAATGGTCCACCTGATCCACAAGCTAGTTGCTGACTTTGTTTTCCTTTTAGTGTTCACTAGGTTGTGTACTTTTGGTTTTAAGAGTTCATAATAGCTTTTGGGTTAGCGAACCAAGACACTGAAGGCATACTGTGGGCTGGTTGACCTGAATGAACCTGAAACAGGATAAAATACTACATAGAGCTAAGGGGAAGGCCAGCGCAAGGTAATAAATCTCTATGGGTCCATCACTGTCATAAGTAGTCATGTGATGAGCTGTTAATGTAAAAATATTTGTTGCAGCTGCTTTAAATTACAGCTGCCTCTCTGCTCGCAACATTGTGAGCTTCCCGAAGCTTTGAAAGTCAAGTAATCCTGTCGAGTTAATTGTGTCTCGACTGCCTTCGTACACGCAATCTCTCATGTATTCTGTATCCAGACCACTCCATCTATCACGATTCTTCGACACATACATCCGTTAGACCCCAGCTCATCTGCTTTGACACTGCCTTATGATTTAATCTCTTACTTGATTGGTGCACCAGTTTCTATGAAATAGTGAAAGACTAGTAGCTTTAAAAGAAGGAGTGACAGTCAAGTGGGCTTTTCTGATTGACTGGAGGATAAAGTGAGAAAATGAAAGGCAATAAATGTCTTTGTGACTTTTACTCTTATCTAGCTTTACTTTGTCTTACAAGGTCACCATATTTAATCGTTTTTTTTTTTAGGTCATCTTTTACACTGTATTGTAACATATTTTGTGACTGTACTGTATTATCTGTTTGACCTCAATTTAAGGTTTTATTTGGGAAAAAAAATGTATTGGATGTTGTCCTACCCATGTTGAAGGTCTATGTATGTATCAGGATTTACTCTCAATATAATGCAAGTTCTACCATAAATATTCAGTCGGTTGTCAATGCTGTCGTGGTCTGTGTGAAATATCTGAATGATTCTGTACTATAAGAGTTTTTCAGTGGAACCATTTTTAAGGTCATCCACTTAGCTGTAAAAGTAGTGTTTGCAGGCGTGACTTAAAATGTTTCATCAAATTCACGTGGATGTTTCTTTGCTCTGACAGCCTCCCCTCACTGTCCGAGAGATGGGGTGTACCACAATGAGTCCTCAAGCTGTTTCCAGATTTTTCCAGCAGAGCTGAACTGGACCGAGGCTCGGCACAAGTGTGTGGAACACGGCGGGGATCTGGCAATAGTCAGGAGTGACGCTCTGCGTAACCTGCTGGCACAAGAAGTCAAACAGTGAGTGTTTTCTGTCAGTGTGGGGCCTCGGTTCTTCTGCAGTAATACTCAGTAATATGTGCTGCACGATCACAGGTTTTGTAAACCTGTCAATTTTTGTCAAACTGATACAGGGACATCATTTCAATACATTTACATTGCAACATGTTCTTTCACATTCAAAAAGAGTGTGAAATATGGAAATATGAGAGAACCTCCTAGTTTGCATACCAATACATATGTATGCATAGATATACTGTGTACAAATGAACTCACATATATAAATAGATATCTATGTTCATACCATACCAGCAGTATATGACCTGGCCCTGCCGAATGCTGTCAAGTACCGAATAGCACCTGCCAGCCCGGCAACACAATTCGTCTTCACTGTTTGCATGACAAACAGCAACAAACCATGTTGCAGTCTGTTTGCAACAGTGACAGCCAAGAAACATTGAAACTGTCAACAGATACTCAAAACAGATGTTGAACTCTCCATCATTGACAATCACCGAAGAACTTGGCAAGTGGTGTGAGCAGAGTGTGTTTTTCTTCCACATCCCCTCCCTGTCTGTGTGAACTATGTGACTTGTCGTGACTTAATGTGTGCGCACATGTTGTTAGAGTGTGAGGCTGTTTTCATGGACACCTTTCTGTTATGTGTTGAATTCTTGCCCTTGTGTAATTTTTAATATTTGTTGTTTTTCAGTTATTCTCTGGCTGTGTAAAACTCTTAATTGGCTGTCTCGCAAAATTTCTTATACCATGCATTAGACACAAAACAGTTGTGACTCATCAGAGAGTGGACATGGGTCTTCGGATGGTGTCCTGTTGTGTCTGGAAACAGAATGTTGTTAGTGTGGGCCTGTGAGCTGAGGGGAGATACTTGATCAGTTTGGGATCTAGTGAATTTTGAGGTCAGGTCAACACCTTGTGCTGTTCCTCCTTTTTGTGTGTCTATGTCAGGCTGCATCCTGCTGGGGTTTTTTGCTGCCATCAAGGAGTGTCATTGCTATGGGGTGGGGGTGTCTGTTCTGGTCTAGGAGGATGCTACATGTCTAAGTAACATCCACATGAATACCAGGTCCAAAAGTTTCCCTGCAGAACATTGAATTGTCTCAAAATGGTTAATGTTATTTACTTCTCCTGTTTCAATGTTGTGACTTCTTTGTATGCTTCAGTCCCTGCTCCTTGCCCAAAAGAGCCTTTTGTCTTGTTCCCTCTCTGCTTGTGTGTTTTAACCCCTGGCCATTCTTTCTGATGTAGTTGATGTGTGTTGTCAGCCAGTGTTCAAAAGATAAGGAGGAAAAAAACACTTTCTCCAAAATGTTTGATTCTTGCTTCCATTTTCTCCCCTGAGTCTTTAGATCTTGATGAGGAAAGGAAAGAAAATAGAAGAGGGCAATTTGTGTGGTCTCTTAGTGGACTCATAGAATGAAAATCAATCTTATCTGACATAATCACAGGGATGTACTAAATATCTGACATCGATTGCCTCAGTGCCATCCCACTGGGATTGCACTCAGTACAATCCCTTTCATGCCTTGCAATCACTGATTGCCGAAAGCATCATTCAGAGCCACCCATTATAGCCGGATTTCCATACACGGCCTACCTCTACACCACTCCACACTTTACCACCCTATTTTAACTAACCCCCCCTCCAAGAATGTTGTGTGTTGTATTGTTCTTTGTTTGGACAGCATGATCACGTACATGGGTACATATGAAAAATGTATGTTTTTGATCATTTCATATGCAATTTTACCACTGTCAATGATGTTCATGTGTGTTTTCCTGCATAGACAGCTAAGTGTCATATAGGTGGTGTTGGTGTTAAATGTTAATCTTTGCACCAGGGAGCGAGGCGTGTGGCTGGGCTTGAGTAACGTCAACTCCACGGGCAAATTGCGCTGGGTGAATGGGTCAGAGGCACAGGATGGAGAGGAGGGCCTGCCACCTCGCCCAGGGAGCCCTCGGGGGAATGTATGCGTATCCCTCGATCAGCATGGCCAGACCAGTTCACACCTATGCAGCGCCAAGAGGGCTTATGTCTGCCAGTACACCTCCCAAGGTAGGCGCACGGTCCCACTCACACACATACATATGCACAGAAAATGATGAAGCAGCTTGAAAACAAATAGGAAGAAAATATGAAGTGACATCTATTTAAATGCAGTTTCCCAAGAGCACAGAATTTCAGCTTTCCACACTATCAATTTTTTCTAAATTTATGTGTAGCACATTGTCATAAAATAATCACATGTGTGCGACTTTCTCCCTCAAGCACTAGACATAATTGGGGCAGACTTTGCACATATACAAATTACTGTTCTTATAAGGTGCCCCTCGCCATTTTCCATATTTACTTATTTATATATTTCTTCTGTACGGCAATTTTGTTTTTTAAAGTACTATATAAATGACATTGGAATGGATTTTCAAACGTCATTGTTATATTATTATGTTAAAGCATCTCCATATTTTAATATGGATTACTCATGGGGAAAAGGGTCATGTTTTCAGACTAGGAGGAGATATAATAATGGAAACAACTGGTCTCACTATATGCAACAGATTTGCTGCCCAAAGGTCTCATACATATCTGCATACATTATGTACATACGTTTCTTTCTCTGTATACCAGGTTGACCAAGGAATAAAACTGACTTAAAATTTAATAAAGTTTATTCCAAAGCAAAGGGTAATAAGTACATCTCAAGCTACCAAATCAAGGACAAAACACATGTGGAATCCAATTGATTTTAGTTTTAGCACTCCAAACGATTTTTATTGATTTTTTCTGGTGGTCTTTTATAGTACTTGTACAGTAGTTATTGTTTGACGTGGTTATTCATTCACTACAGTGCATACAATACATTCAGTTATAAGTCAATACAGTCCTTTCAATATGGTGCATTTGGGGGACATTAAGACGAAAAAGTGTTTGTAGAAGTCTTCAGTTTGATAAAAGTGAGTGAAAACCGCTTTCAGAACTCTGTCAACTTGGCCCCATTGCCATGTTAAACGGTGAAGCTTGGAGCAGTATTTTCTTCAAGGACCTCTTTCTGTTTGTTCGGGCCACTCTCCCTATACCTTTTGCTCACGTCTGAAGCATAATTAAAACACACAGTGTTATCACAAGATGGAGTGCCGCAGCAAGTGACCCCAGTACCTCTGTAGGAGAAGCACTTCAAAATGATGTTTTGACTCTGTCATCATGATTATTGTGAGCAGATGAATCTAAAACAATGTCAATTCAGTCCATTCAAAATTAAATCTACATCACACTGTGCTGTGTAAAACTTAACTTTAATTTAACTGCAGTATTGCTGCCATTTAAATGTTACAACATGACGTTAGTCAGTCCGTGTAAAAGATAACACAGCAATGAGAAAAACATTTACTTATAATGTGCACTTGCACATGCAAGACGGATTTAAATTACACCCGTTGTGGAGTCAGTGGTTAAGAAAATATTTAGTGTAGTTATTATGATGTTCCCTCTTCAGGCAGCAAATGTGAGTCTTAGAAAGTAATACAAAATATGTTACCTCACAGAGTTGGCTGAAGAGAAGTTATACGGGATAGACCTTGTCAGCGTGCTCTACAGGAAGGGCCTTAATGAGAGAATACAGGGAGACCAACACAGTGTGTGTGTGTGTGTGTGTGTGTGTGTGTGTGTGTGTGTGTGTGTGTGTGTGTGTGTGTGTGTGTGTGTGTGTGTGTGTGTCTGGTGTAATGGTGTTTCTTTGGTCTAGTCCGGCTTTGATTCCTGCTTCGTAATTGTTGTCTGCAGCAGACAGATGCATTGTGTACTGAGGAGTTTTTTTCTTTTGAGAGAGAGTTTTGGTTTCTCTTTAAGATCCTTCCCTCTCCTTTCTTCACTAACAGCTTGTTACTCTCTCAACTGAATGATTTTTGGATAGGCTGCCTCTTCTCCTACATCCCTTAATCCTCCCCAATCTTTTGTCACCTTGTCTCTTGTCTTTTTCTAGTGCATGTTCCAGATACGGGGATCTACGTTGTGGGAATGGCTGTCTTTCCTTTGCATAATCCTTTGCTCCGTGCTACAACCAGTACACTCTCCGCTCCACATCCTCCCAGCAGAGGAATAGAGGTAAGGAGGAATCTCAGCTTGTTTATTTACTTATCATATTGTCCTCTTTAAAATCTCTCACATTATTTTTCCTCTTTTGTTCTCTAAGATGCTGCTGTTCCCTGCACTCAGCTTCGTTCAGGCAGGCCGTCTGTCCTCCTTAGAGTTTGCCTCTCAAGAACTCATCTCACAAATCCACGTCCGATTCCAGACCTACAGACCTTACTGTCATTATCCCAGCCTGCACCTGCTGCTACCCAGTGAGTCACGGCATACACTTGGCATACAAAAATGTGCACACATTCTGAGTATTGATAGGTGCAAAAAAAAAAAAAAACCTATTAGCCACCTGAGCCAACACCTCCAGTTGTGCAAAAACACCCACGGAAATACACACACGCACTGAGCGAACCTGTCTAAAGCTGTAAGGTGGATGAACCTGAGAGAAAAGTTTGAATGGAGACAGAAAGAGGGGTAAAGCAAAAGAGAAAGGAATCCATAGAAACAAGTTCACCTCAATTCTCAGCACTTCTTTCCTCGTCCGAGACGTCCAAGGCAGCAAGGATGTACAGTAGAAAGAGCAGCAGTGAGCCGACGCGCTTAGTAGATCAGTATCATAAATGCTTGATTAATCCCTGGGGGAAATTGTGCTCTCTGTTGTTGCTTGCTTTGGAGAGATTTACTTGTTTGATTTCATCCCTTTGATCCAGTTAGTTTTGGCTTTTATCTGCATTTTGCAGTTCATCATAATTGTTAGATGTAATGTAGCGGACGTATCCGTTTCTCCATGTTTTCCCCTTTCATTTTCAGGTGTGATTTTTTTGTTACATTTATTTCTAATCCTTAAACATCTTTTGCCTTGAAGAAAAAAGAACCCATAGCGTCATATTGAATTCTCAGTTACATGAAATAAGGAATGAAGATATTTTGTAACATGTTCAATCATTCATTTCTCAAAGAGAAACTAATACACTTCATTTCCCAGGTTGTGAAGGTCCAACATGTGCTACGGTAGCTGTTTGTGTCCCCAATGACACCAAGAGCAGTGATCCGCAATCTTGCCCCCGACTAGAGCAGTGGTGTCCCTTCCAAGGCAAGTGCCTGCCCCTCTCTAGTCCTTGCCAACCCTCCTCTTGCCCTAACTGCACCCGTGCTCTTCCCCTGCCACCTGGAGCCTTCAGGCCTCGATACACTCTACAGAACGAGGTGGTCTTCACTCTGCCTGCAGGACCAGCTGCACACGTACTGGTGAGAGGATTTACTTGTGCCTTCATTTGAGGTTCATAAATAAATCAAGAGACGGCAGCTATTGGCCGTGTTACTATAAAGTAGAGCTAGATTAATGTTTGAGTCAAGCATGAAGACACTTATTTACAGAAAAAAAAGCTGGTATCGATCCAATTTTTGGCTATGAATTAAACTGCTCTGGTCCTTATTCCTCTCAGATACAAGACCAACTGGAGGACATCCTGGTTTCACGTGGGGATGTAATCGCCTTGCAGCATGATGCTGGCCCATCCTCCCTTCTTCGCTGCCAGTCCTCTCCACACTCACTGTGGCGACAACCTGTTTTGGCCCTTAACCAGTCAGAGTGGTTCTGGATCAACAGCACTAGACAGTCAACAGACGCTTCAACCAACCACAGCGTGGACCATCTGCCTGACCCGGAGCTCGACATGAAGGCGCTGGTGGAGGATGGCGAGGGACGCTGGCTGGAGGACGTAGCTTGCCCCATCAGAGTGCTTTATGTGGGACACAGTAAAATCCAGCTGCAGGGAGCACAGCTGTCTTCTGGTCTGTCACAGCCTGGACTGTACACCATGCTGGTAAGTCTTGTTAGCTGAATGTCATGTCCCAGCATGCATCTGACAGAGTTCAACAGGAGGAGGCCGTTTAGGAATGCAGACCCGTTTAGTGTAGTTTTTGTGGAAGAATTCAATTTTTGTGTATTTAAGCACTGTTACAAAAGATTAGTTGACTCAGCTTAACTGAATCTAGTCATCTTGTTGCTTTGACTGAGTTAAGTTCAGTCATCTCATCGTGTAAACTTTACTACACTTCAAAACACGAGCTGCTGCATCACGTAGTCAGTTGACTCAACTTTCTCTATCAATTAAGTTGGACTAAAAATACTATTTGAGATCATTTTAAGACATGTTGGTTGAATGTATTTTTTCAAGTTCCTACAAATGTGAATCAAGTTGGGTCAACATGAAATGATACAACACGCGGTTCAATAAGGAACTTTATTAATACCCCTACAACAAACTCAAACTGAAATTACACTGTCCCTCGAATAAATAACAGTAACATACATAAAATGAAGAGCACTCTTCCTTTGAGGAAGAAAAAAAACTCTACAACATAAAATACAAATTAAAGCTGCAGGCAGAGTTCCCAGAGGGACCTTCTGTCTCCTCCTCCTCCTCCTTCAAACAAAGAAAACTGTTGTGACCCAGGGCATTACATTCATTTTCCCCTTAGTACATAGTCCAATGGCAAAAAAAATCACAATACTTAGGGCCCAAATGCAGAAACATCCTAACTGAGCCATACCTCTAACTGAACAGTTTATTCTTGAGAGAATGGACCCTGGGAGTGCACATCTCAGACCTGATTCCCATACTAAAGGAGCACACAGTCTGCATAGACACAGAGGATAGTTAGTTGCATGATTAGAGTGCTTCAGTTTATAGTGGACATTTAGTGTGTTTGTTTGGCGAAGACAAATTGCAACACTTGCAGGACCACGTCATTGAAGGGCAGTTGCCCTACGCAGCACGGCCAACACTGAAGTGAAAAAAGAAAGGAAAAATCATACTATGCATCACTTCAAGTCTCACACATTTCACAATTCTCAACATGAAACAAACGTAAATTTAACATGCACTCCAGCGATTGGGGAGGGGGCGTTGCAAATCGGTCGGCGGGGGAGGGGAGGACGTCATAGTTAAAAGTAGTTTTGAAATTCCGCACAGACACATTTTCAGATCTCAAAAAAAGACAAGATGTCGAGGGAAAATTGATCACCTTACTTAAATACTTGCTTTCACTCCGCCAGCCCTAGCTAGCTGGCGCTAATGTATTTCCAACAACGAAATAAACATGAAATATTCATCCCAGGTTGTGTTGGCGGACTATCTGAGACGGAGAGCCATTAGATGAATCATACACACTGCCTACAAATAAACTGACTTTGGTAAAATCATATTAAATGTACTTACTTGGATGACTTCGCGCTGAGGAAACACCTGCGGTGAGATCGGATTTTGAGATTTTTGAGAGTTAATGAGTTTCTGCGCTTTTTTCAAGTTGAAGTTGTTGTAACTCTTGTTACTTTGTTGCAATGGGCAATAAGTTGTCTCAAGTCAACAACAGTAGTTCTTCTGACTAAAAGGCTAATTACCTTTTAACAGTGAGTGACCAGTGATTTTTTAGTTTTCCAGCTTCTGCTAATATAACTTAAATTATTTTGTGTCCTTTATGCCTTATAATTGTGTTTCTATTGCATTACTATTATAATTACAAAGAAGTGTATCCACTTCCAGGTGTCTTCTGCTGAGCCATCATACCCAACCTCAGCATCATGCCTGTTGCGAGTGGTGCCACCTCTAGGCCTGACGATCCTGCACCCACTTCCCCGTAATGGTACCATATACCTGCAGCCCAACGACACCCGGCTTCTGCTGCGCGTGCAGTCTCGCTACATAACAATGGCATCTCAGCGTGGCAGCAATCACAGTGTGACTTTCCAGCGTGAATGTCCCCCGGAGTTTTTGACCAGTCCGGCACTCTATCAGCCAGGTCTGAGCTCAGGGCCCGGTCTCGAGGTTGCAGAGCTTAGCCTGTATGCGCTGCTGGATCTGAGCCTGGATTCGGAGGAACGGAAAGGTCCAGTGCAGGTGGAGCTGGAAGCCCACAATAATGTCACGGAGGCCAGCCTGATGGCCATCGTTCACATAGAAGAGCCGCTCAGAGGACTGAAGGTGCAACCGCATCCTGCACACAGGGTATTGATGGAGTCGGTTGTGGTGAGTGTGCATTTCTACCGTTGTTTCTATTTTACTGATAGCTATGCTGAATTTACACTGATATTATATGTGCTCCATTGTGCTCTCCGTGTCTTTTAGAGTTACACAGCATCAGTGCTTGAAGGCTCCAGTCCCACATTTAAATGGACAGTTGATGACAAGCCTTACTTCACCTATTACAACACTGTTCTCAATGTCATCTACCAGCACGCCGCTATCTACAAGCTCACAGTGAGTTTCAGTCCCATGTTCAAATTCATCATGAGTCAAATTGTTGCCAAACTGTTATCACACCTGCTCAAATAACTGTTTTTTTTTTGTTTAGGTATATTTTTTGGCTTTTTTTGCCTTTAATGAACGTGATAGAAAGGTAGAAAGACAGGAAATAATAATTGTTTAATAATTGTGTAATAATTATACATGGTTTGGTTTTCAGCTAGACATTGACACACAAATGAAACCAATTATATGCAAATTAAACCGCATTTCATCGTTTCACTACAATGTTTTCTATCAGTTATTAGGCAAGCTGAGTCTGAGTCCATAGTGAACTAAGAAGACCATGACTGCAGTTATGGCTTAAGAGCTGAGTGAATGGATTATCAATGTAGTGCCAATTTTATCCACAGTTGATATATATATATATATATATATATATATATAGACACACACACACACACACACATCCATAATGATTGTATATGCTTCATACTGTATGTTGCTGTTACGGCCACCTTGGACACGATTTTGTTAAGTACAACCATGTGACGTCTCACGTAGGTGACAGCCATGAACCATGTCAGCACACTTACCGAGCATTTCAACGTAACCGTGGACCGGCTGCAGCCCATGGCCAACCTCACAGTCAAAGGTGTGCCAGATGTTGTCCCTCAGGGCTCCACTCAGACTCTCACCACCTCTGTGCTCGTGGACATGTCTGTGGCGGCCACCTTTCGGTAAGAGGGGTGGGGATGACAGCATAATGGGTAGATAAATGTACATCTTGATAGTATAGTACACATATAAGTACATTTATTTCTATTTCTGTGTGCCCTGTTCTCTTTTTTCCTCGTTTCTTCTCCTCTGTCTCTCTATGCCTTTATGTTTGTGTCTTCCTGTGTGCCATAATAGCACTGCAGTCAAGTCAGAGCTGAGCCTTGGATTTATAACTGTGTGGTTAGAGAAGATTGCTGACAAGAATTTTCCCCTCTGCGCGGCTGTTTCCCTTGTACTTTTTTCCTTTTTCTTCCACTGTTTCTATTACTCTTTTACATCCCTCCCTTTTTCCCTCATTCTCACTGTTCCTGCTCTGGAGCAGTTTTTCACTTAGTTTCCCTCCACTCTCAACATTCGTCGTCCAGAGAGGCTTCCTGAGTTTTAAGTTTCCACTCGCACAAACCTCCTACTGGTTGTCAGAAAAGATTCCTGCTTTCCAGCTTTCCACTGACTTGCTGCGTGCATGCGTGTTTGTTTCGTGAGTTTGTGTGTACTGGTATTTCTCATGTTGTGGGGACGTAAAGCTGTTTACACGATCAAATTGTGCGCATTTGCTTCATATTCCACTGAATGTTTTTACATTTCTATCCTGCTGCAGATGGTCTTTTGGTGATGGTGGATATAAGGAATTTGAATACAAGCCTCCTTACCCTCCCTCCCTTCTCTGCCCAGACTCCTCTAATCAAATTCTTCTAAGCAACAACATCACCTATGTGTACTCTCAGCCAGGTAACACTGCACCCTTGTCTCGATCTACTAGCATACAGTGATGACTAAGACAGCTTAGTTTATGCTTAAGTACAATGTTTAATAGATGCATGTAGATAATAGAATGTAGCTCACTTTCTTTTAACTCCCTTTTCTGACCTCTTTCTGAACAGGAATATACACAGCGCTGGTGTCAGTGTCCAATCGTTACGAGAATGTCAGTCAGAGCATCAACATGAGCGTCTACAGCATCCTCACTCAAGTTGTCATACAAACAGAGCCGCGGCTTCTGCTCGCTGGCAAATCAGCTGACTTTGAGGCTCACCCACTGCCATCACCATATGGCATTCACTATGACTGGCACTTTGGAGATGGTTCTCCCCCACTACAAGGTCGACGTGTGGCGCATACCTTTGCGCAGAGTGGCAACTTCAGTGTCTGTGTATCAGTGAACAACACCATCAGTTCGAGAAATGCTTGTGCTGACATGTTTGTATATGAGGAGATTGAAGATCTAACAGCAGAAAGTTCTTCTCCCACAGAGCTTCACAGTCCTACAACGGTGTGGGCACGTCTTGCTTCTGGTAATAACATCACATGGACATTCTCGATGGGTGACAACACCGTCTATACCACGTCTGAACCTTTCAAGTCACACAGCTACATCAAAGACGGCAACTACACAGTAAACGTGACTGCCATGAATGCGGTGAGCTCTGGCTGGACAATCATTCCAGTTCAAGTGTTTGTCTTCCAAGTTATAAGGATGGAGCCATCTGGTTGTGTTCAAGAACGGACTACTGTGAACTTTCAAGCCTGGGTGTCTGGTAATGCATCAGTTCATCATTATAAATGGAGCTTTGGGGACGGAAGCCCCAATGAGACACAAGTTGGCAACCCTAGTGTCTCGCACACGTACTTGACAAGTGGTAACTACCGCCTCTCCCTGCTCCTTTCCAGTGGGGTCAACAAGGCCACCAAAGCCAATTTCTTCAACTGGGTGTGCGTGCAGCCGGTTTTGACCAAAATTAACCTTACCATTGAGAAATACCATTATGCTGTTGGAGAAAAAATACATTTTCAAGTAAGGGCGGAGCCAGAATTCAACTACAGCTATCAGTGGGACTTTGGTAAAGAAGAAGACCCTGTAGTAATCCATGGTTCTGGGAATGCCCTGACAACCTATAAAACCCCGGGTCATTATATAGTGACAGTAAATGTTTTTAATAACATCTCTACCAGTAACACTAGTGCCCTGATTGAGGTTCTGATGCCCATTGGACCAGTTGTTATCCAACATAATGGCACAAAATCCAATAACCTCACACGTGGAGCTACATACATGTTCACGACTTCTTCCTTGGCCTCCAGTGTCACATACATTTGGGATTTTGGAGATGGAAATGTGTTTAATGGACAGAATCCCGTCCATAGGTACAGCATCTCTGGTAACTACAATATCACACTGAAAGCAAACAACATGGTTAGCCAGAATGACACAGTTTTGCCTGTTACTGTGCTTGCACCAATCCGTGGGCTGACGGTGAACGCCAGCTTGGTAAATGTTCCTCTCAATGCCTCAGTCCACTTTGAGGCCCAAATGGAGGAGGGAGATGGTGTCCGGTTCTCCTGGATACTGTGTGATCGCTGCACTGCAATCCCAGAGACGAACACTACATTCTACACCTTCCGCTCTGTTGGAACGTTTAACATCATTGTGATTGCTGAGAATGACGTAGGAACGGCACAAGCGAGTATCTTCCTGTTTGTCCAACGTGAGTTGGAGGGGCTGCAAATTCTCGCAGATGAAATCGCTGAAGGTGGAGGCACAGGATTGGAAGGTTGTTGCTTTTCTACAAACCGTGTTCTGCACCTTCATGCAGGATTAAAGGAAGGTACCAACATGACCTTCTCTTGGAGCATCATCAGAGAGCTAGACCCCGAAAGCTCATTTAACATAAGTGGGAAGACTGTAGAGCTGAATTTCTCCAAGCCAGGACCATGTGACATCATTCTCCGTGCAGCCAACCTTCTGGGCCAGCTGTCTGTCAACAGAACCATCTATTTCCTCGAGCCAGCAGGAGGTGTGCACCTGCAGGTCAGCAACAACCCAGTTGCAGTCAATGCTTCAACAAACCTAACAGTAGTGACTACTGAGGGTTCAGACTTGCAGTACCGCTGGTCGATTGATGGGGACAGTCTGCTGCAGAACAAGCCCTGGTTGACCCACGTCTTCAACAGTCATGGACAAAAACAAGTGACCGTGGAGGTTTTCAATGAAGTGAGCTCAGAGGTTGCATCACAGATGATCAATGTCCAGGAAGTCATTTCTGGTCTGTGGTTTTCAGTTACAAATGTGACTAATCAGAGTTACGTGGGAACAGGCGTAAATGTCTCACTTCGGGGAGAGGCACTGACAGGAACTGATGTGACGTGGACATGGCTGCTGGATGGAAGAATAGAAACTGGGAGGCAAACATCTCTGATTTTCCAACAGCCAAAGACAGCAATTATTACTCTGAATGCCACCAATGATGTCAGTGGGCAAGTGGCTTCCAGGGAGTTCTTTGTTCAGGACAGGATACAAGGGTTGGAGCTGAAGGCAAGCAAGAAATTTGTAGCAGTTTATGAAAGGGTGGACTTCACCATTTCCATGGTAGCAGGGACAGACGTCAGTTTGATCCTCACCATCAGCGGTGATGTCACTATCTTCCCTCAGCCAAACCAAACCTACAGCCACTTGTTCACCAGGGTGGACAAGTACATGGTGAATCTCACCGCTTACAACCAGGTAACTTAAAAACACTGTCGACTACATCTACAATGTACTCTGCACCACCACAGAGGCATTTTACAGCTGGAATAATTAAAATAGAATGACTAATATCAATATCTTGAGTATGTGTTCAACTTTTGTGATATTGTCTTTAATAAAGAAGTAAATCACAGTTGTTTTCTGTTTCAATTTAACAATCCAGGTGGGTTTCAAGAAGCACAATGTCCAGATCGACGTGATTGAACCTGTGCGCGGCCTTACCATCCAGGGATGCTGTTCAGCTATCCCAGTTGGTGAAAAGAAGTTGTTTGTGGCCAACATCGTGACGGGCAAACCCGTCAGTTTCCTATGGACTTTTGATCTGCACCACAAGAAGTTACCATGTGTCGGCAAAGAGGTTTGGTCAATTACTTATTAAAGCTTTTGCAATCATGATATATCCATCACAATATATCACAAAAACGCTTGACATGTGACCGCAATATCGCAATGACTCACACACTGCAGGTGAACTACACGCCAGAGGAACCAGGTATATTGACCATCTACCTGAAGGCCATTAACAACCTGCAACACCAGGAAATCACCAAGCACATACTGGTGCAGAACCTGCTGAGGAGTGCAGTCCTGCATGCATTACCATGGGACACTTTCATCAATAAGACGGTGACCCTGAGAGTCACTGTCACACCAAGATCCCCTGTGGAGTGCTCGTGGGACTTTGGGGATGGTTCTATGCCAGTTCACACCAACACCACAAATGTGGATTATGCGTACAGCCATCCGGGGCACTACTTGGTCCAAGTATGTTTTTTTTCATTTAGTCATTATTCCATGTAGATACAGTATATACAATATTTCTTTATTGGTCCTTGAAATATGAGTTACAGATATTCTACAGATACTTTATGTGAAAGGTATGTAATTACATCAACATACCGCCTCCCCTACCAACAGGTAAACTGCAGTAACCTGGTGAGCTGGGTGCCGGCCCAGGTGGAGGTAAACATCCGTGTACTAGAGTGCGAGGAGCCAGAAGTGCATGTGGTTCAGTCCCCTCGTCTGTCTATCTGGCGCTCCCAGTCTGCTTTGTTGGAGGCCAGTGTGGACTTGAAAGGCTGCGTACGCTATGGAGCTCAGTACCTCTGGGAGATTCTCTCAGCATCCTCCTGTGATAATAACATGGTGAAAGGCCAAGTGATTCGTCTGCCGATGGAAGTGGATTTGAGGCGGCTGCAGCTGTCTTTGCCTAAGATGGCTTTGGCAGCAGGGAACTACTCCTTGGTGTTCACTCTGTCCTACAAAGGTGTGCCGCTAAGGAAAGCCGCCTCTCTGCAACTCAACGTCATGGCTGCCAGGTAAGAAGCTAGATATTAGCATACGCCTAAGTTTAAGTGTAGAGCTTTTATTTTAGGATGTTTGGATCGGCCTATCGGTGAAAGCACCCTTAGTTTCCATACAGTAATTTGTTGTTTTCTAGACAAGTTTCAACACTTATTTCATAAATAAAATGTGGTGCAAAGTTTGATATGAAAGGTCCCAAAATATTTATCAGACTTGTTGCTTGTGGTCTTATTGGATTCATCTAAAATCCACTGGGTCCACTTCTGATGTTGAAGCTTATTTTCAATACGCTCCATTCAGAATGTGACATGTTAAATGTGAGTCAGTCTTTGAGTCTTTTTGACACCTCTCAAGCTCAAACTGGTGAAACATGCGTCTACTGAGAAACAGTGTCACCTTAATTAAAATCTGTTTTAGAAAACAGAAGAAATCAGGATCAGTTTCACCCTGTGGCCTAAACAAACCATGTATGTGTCTTTCAGCAGAGTACTCTGGCATGTGTGCTAAAGCAGTAGAAAGGGGGGAAAAAATAAGTCGAGAAAACTTAATTGACTTGACCCTGAAGTCCTCACAGCACATTGTTGAAATTTGGGAAGTGTACTCACACCATTCTCTGCATAGGTTCACCGATAATTTAACACGTGCCTCAGTATATTTTCCAACTTAATTCTGTTGATCTGTAGAGCAATGAGATCATAATCATGCGTTCGTTTTAACATGTTGTCCTCTCAGGCTCGTGCCCATTATTGAAGGTGGCACGTACCGGGTGTGGTCGAGGACACAGGACCTGCTGCTCAGTGCAGAAAAGTCGTACGACCCCAACATGGATCCAGACAGTCAGTCACGGCTCGTCTACCGCTGGGAGTGTGAAAGCAGTTATACAGTACGGGCGGACATGAAGCAGGAGGTACATTGACATGTCATAAAACCCTTGTTCCATCAAAATACGATAAAGAGGTGTAGCGCAGCACTGCCCTCCCTGCCACACAAGGTCATTCTACTCAATAAAGATCAACAAGGTAGTTCCCAGGGAGGGCCGGTGATGGTCACACGCACTGAAGTAATAAAATATTCAGCTGCAAGAATATAACTGCATCGAAAAAAATTGTTTTTTACTGTGAATTCAAAGGAGAGTTGATGTGTAAAGAAGGCTCAGAAAAAGTTACCTAATGATCATCTGTTCCTGAGGACTGCAATTATCTTTAAAGAGGCTTAGTAGCCTTGATGGTGAAGAGGAGAGCTTGGTTTAGGACAATTACTTTTTGTTTAGTGTTGAGTGTGGGCTGTGTGTGTTCATTAAGTGTTTTGCACTCTCACTGCTTCTTTGGTTGGGCGGGAGCGCTTTCTGCCAGAGCAGCAGAAGACCGCAATATAAGGCCCAATGGGATGGGTGTGTCGAACAGGGCAGAGTGTGTGTGTGTGTGTGTGTGTGTGTGTGTTATGTCCGTTATTGTGAGGACCAGATTATGTTAAGTGAGTCTATCATTGAAGGTGATAATTTGCGCCATTCTAATTTTGAGGCTGACCTTCCAAGGGCTGTTTGAGGCTTAAAACTTGGTTTCATGGATAAGGGAAAAGTTGTGTTTGAAAGTGTAACATCTAAAATGCATTGCATCAGTGAATGCTCTCACAAAGGCACAAGTTCAAATGTGCGTGCACGGTACATTTAAGCGGGCGGGCAGGCATATAAAGGGTTATGTAACTGTTTAGAGATAACCTCTGCATTCCACAGCTGGTGCTGTGCTCCCCACCCTAACAATTATACATACCATACACTGAACAACATCACACACACACACACACACAGCTGTGCAGCACCGCTGACAAAGATAATGAAGGATGCTCAGTTTGACCGCACGAAATTGTTTTGCAGAGAAACTCATAACTGAAAAATGAGTCAACACAACACAAGTTCATCAAATGCCCTATGCTGTCCTCACATTGGATACAGATACTATTGTAAGAAATGGTAATATTGGTGAGGGGAAAAGGTGGTGCAGCTGTATTTCTGCCATCAACAGAACTTTAAAGTACAATGTTGCTTTCTTTTTTCTTTTTCTTTTTACATTACATATATTTGTTATGCATATAGGGATGAGAATTACACATTATACTCTTGGACAGACTTATCCAGTATTGGTAAGACTAAAAGAGGTCTGATTGATTCCTTTGCATTGTGCTGGAGGAACTTGTAACATATACCTATACGTCTCCAATTAGTGGTGCTGTACCACGACCAACCACACAGTCAACCAATTAGGTGAAATGAACCTGTGTGAAAGTGGTGTTACAAAGGCCGTACTCTCACGGTTTTAACTGTATTTATAAGGCTGTTTTTCTTTGAAACACAAAACTGAAGTCGGGGTGTCTGGATGTCCCAGCTTACATGAAATATCCATCAAAGTTTTAAGAATACAGCTCCAAAAATGTGATGGCTTCTACACGTGAGACAGCCAAGGTGATACCGTAGACTCATATCAGCATTAGGATGCGTCCTGTTTAATGTTGGGGGGAAAAAACACACCTCACCAGGAACTTATCTTGTGAAGATATTAACAGAGGGAATATAAAATGAAAAGCCAGGTGCATGAAAATGCTAAATGAGGTGAGGCTTTATAAAGAAGAGGGCATGAAAAATGGTTCTAAAATATGCAGGAAAGCAGCATATCCTACTGAGAGAGGAAGAAATGTTCCGACTTCGTATGTCTCAGGTACGATCCTGGCTCCACGGCCCTGCCCACCCACCCTGCAACCTGCGTGTGATACCTCATCATGCCAGCCTAGTCACGTGTAATATAACAAGTACTGGCATATTTATATGTTCCTGTGCTCTTGTTTGTTCTCTAACAATAGCTCCAAGAGCACACTGTATACCCACTAAGGTTGTCTACTTTGGAATGCAGGCTATATCGATTGTTTTTTATCTATTATCAGTCCCCCATGCACACCTTTCAGTGTGTGCAGTGAATTACTAGAGTCTTTCTACCAGTCTGTTGTAGTGAGTGCCCTGTTCTTTGCTGTGGTTTGTTGGGGAAGTAATACCAGCAAAAAAAGACATCAGTAGGATCAACAAATTGATCCTGAAAGGCTGGACAAGGGATTGGTAGGGAGTTGGAGTCATTTGTCTCAGTGAGGGACAGGATGACACTGGATAAACTGCTCTCCATTATGGACAGTCCATCCCATCCACTACAGCAAACATTTGAGGGTCACAGGAGCTCATTCTCCAGCAGAATGATTCAGCTCCGCTGAGACAGTGAATGATACAGAACTAATTTTATTCCATATAACATTCCTGTATAACAGCTCATCGTTTTGTGGCAATTAAGCTACTATGATCAATTAATTTCCCTTGTGGATCATTAAAGTCTGTCTAAGTCTACTGTTTGTATCATGTAGATATGCTGCATGTATGCTTTGATTAAATGTATGAATGGATCTGCTTGCTCTCTCTGGCAGATGGCTCCTGTATAAGCTGATTTCTGCTCAAGGTTCCTTCCTGTTAAAAGAAACAGACAAAACAGCTTGTTTAAAAAGCATGTATCTGCCTTTGTGGCATCAGTGACAAGTGGTCTGACTTTCGTATTGAAAAGAGATATATCTTTGTTCAAATGACATGTTTAACTCAATGATTGCTCCACTTGAACATCTTAATGTTGTTTTTTTTTTTACACTCTTACACCTTCTGTTCGCAGAGTCCAGAGCACTGCTCTAGTCTGAACTTCAGCCTGGGCTCCAATGTTCCTGTGCTGGGAATCTCAGGCTCTGACCTCACGGTAGACGTCGAGTACGTTTTCAAACTGACCATCAGCAAATCTTGCATGGCACCAGAGTTCACCAAACAGACTGTAAGTGAACGTGATCTCATGTGCATCATCATACTAATCAATCAAATCACTCTGTGGACAGACAGTAATCAATCACTTATTAAATTGTTAACTGCTAATATGAATACTCATGTCTATATCTCTGGTTAAATGGATAACAATGGTGTGGGAGCTGCCTGTAAGACAGTCAGACAGATTCAACGAAATGGCAAAAAGTCAGATGGGACCAAAATCAGAGGAATGTGGATCACCGGGGGGGAAGTATGGAGTGGAACTAAGTAAAAGAATATGACAAACCACAGCCTCAGAGTTTTACTTTCACTTGGATCCCTCTTAGTTGGTTTTAGTTTTTAGCTTAGTTGCTCTAACACAACATGTAGTGGCTCATACTTTATGGGGCATACACAAAAAAGACTGAAAGACTGAATCAGACAAAGGTCTCTGGTTTGTTTGGGTAGGGGTTGACAGCATCACACTAACATTTGTTGCCTGTGTTGTGTGTGTGTGTGTTTGACAGGTGTACATCCAGAGTGGCCACATTCCCACGGTGTTCCTGGAGTGTGTGTCCTGTAAGGCGCAGTCCATTTACGAGGTCAGCCTGAACTCATATGTCTATCTCAGGGGGACCTGCACCAACTGCGAGGGCTTTCACCGCGGGGTAAGCACACACTTACACAGAGGCACATGCGCACAATCTGACTAAATGTGATTCTGTGTGTCTCAGCAAAATGAGGTCAGTGCTCCTTGACAGTGAAGTCGCCATTTCCAGGCCTTTTTTCTTACTTTTTTTCTTTCTCATCCTGTTGCTCCACCTCTTCTCTCCTCTCTGCTCTATTCAGACTTTCCCTGGGATTTGTGAAACAGGCAGTAGTGTGTGGGTGTGAGAATGAGGTCATTGTTCAAGTGGAGCCAGAGCGAATAAGTTGTGTCCCAGCTAGCACAAGGAAACAATTTAAAAGATAAAAACACCAGCTCAGCGTGCTCAGCTGCAATATAACCTCAGTCACTTACACTTTATGAGTGCGCTTTGGCTACACACATTCTGTGCGGGGGTAAATTTCAACGTGGTATCAAGTAGCTTTCGAGAGATACAGAGCACTTCTTAATAACAGCATTTAGCACCGATTAGTAGAGACAGAAATAACATAAACAAACTATTTCCACGTGGCCAGTATTACCTGTAGACCTTCAGTGATTTGTAGTAGTTGTCGAGTTTGTCTGTGATCTCTTAATCACCATATTTTCCAAGCACAGAGGTAATGATGCTGTTTAATAGCTCTGGAATTTGGTCTCGTTTCCTCCACTTTTTTATTCCATCTCTTTCTCATTGGAGACAATGGCAATACACAGCATGACAAGAAACGACAGAAAAGGCTAACTCTAACATGCACAGCAGCGCATTTTCATGTACTGAAGCATTAACATGTTTATCACAGCAGTAAAGGAGCTCATTTACACAATGCCAGGTAGCTACTGAATATTCTCCTGAGATTAATACAGTCTTAAGACATCATATGTTATTATTAGTCAGAATCTTCAAAGTAATCTAAGCTTTTAAAATGAGATGATTATTTGAATTCAAACTAAATCCTCCAGTAGATGGTAGCGTAGCCGGTTAGCGGACTGAAGAAATTCTAATTTCTCAGTTCCCACATGGACACAAGAATACAAAAATATGTGGCAGGGAATTCATTGTCTAGAGTCTGGTCACAACTACAACTTTGTGTTCGACATAAAACTCACAGCCGATAACAGTAACCATAAAAGTAACAGTCAGTGCAAAATGCAGACCCTCGTGGATTTGTCACACTGTAGATTCATTTCCAAATTGAGTTTCTGAGAAAATAAATATTCTTTTTCTCCAGTAACTCTTAAGGAGTGTGTGCAAATAAAAAGAAAAGTAAAATAGAAGTGACGCACATACATGGATTACATTTTCATCATTATTACGAAAATATAGAATATGTGTTTACCTTAGAAATATTCCTGAAAATAAAAAGTTAGAATTAACAGAAAAATACTAATTGGAGTCAAATGTGACCTAAATTCTTAGTGTATAGCTTAAAAGTATAAATTAGATCTTCCTGCGTCTATAAGGAATAATAATACTAAGCTCTTATCCTCAAAAAATAAAGAAAGATTTAGATCAGAATGCCTCGTTCATGTCTGTATTTTGAATATCAGACGTCAGTCAGTTTTGCTAATTGCCTCAAGGCTGGAAACAGTAGAAGTCTTTATCAAGATGTAACAAGATCCTTGTAACAGAGCATCTTACGAGCGCACCAAGCCCCTCCTCTCCTCACCAGCCTCTGATCAGCTTAGAGAATCACTACATGAAGAGAAATGAAAGTCGCAAATGTAAGGAAAGAGTACACGTATGGCTGTTTCACATCTTGATCTAATCTGAACGTTTAAGTACATTCTTTACCATGACATGATCATCTAGAATAAATAAACTTCAGACCAACTGCTAAGCATGATTCAGGAGAGGACAGCTCTGTACGACGGTCTGTAGCTCCTAGCCTCCCGGCTGATAAAAGCTCTTCCAACTCCCAAGACTTATTTCCTTTTACCCAGGCACAGAATGTATCTGTCACCTCGCTGTTGGCTGTAGTATTTGCAGTGTGTTCAAGTATAACGTTTTGGTCCAGACAAAGGTATTTTCCTTCGTTTCTGATCATTTTTAAGTCAGTCTGGGCTGTCTGTGCATTTAAATTTCACTAATTAACATTTTAATCCTGTTTGTTTAATCTGATCAAATGCCACAGTCTCAACAATATCCACATTTTCGAGCACTGTCTGTTATGCTCCATTACTACTGCTACTGCCAAACCCCTTTTTCATAACTTACATAAGAATGCCAACATTTAATGCTAGACATTTCCACCGTAGCTTTTCAGCTTCCTGAATAATCAATTTTCTAATAGGGAGAGCCCATCACTGCTGGCACCAGTTTGCTCTGAATTAAACCAACCAGTGTCAGGCAGCCATCAAACGTGTCTGAGAAAGAAACATGTTTACCCTACCTTTAATGGAAGCTTTTAGGCTGGCTAATTGCTCCTCATTCAATTTCTAAATGGCTCATACTTTCAAGTGATTTATCAAACGCAGCTTACCATCACCAACTGTCTCCCTCTTCCTTCGTCTTAGCGCTGGAGTGCCAAGACACTGCAGAATGAGACTCTGGTCCTGGACTCCACATCCACCACCACAGGAAGTGACGGCATGAATTTGGTGCTGCGGCAGGGCGTCCTGCGGCATGAAGATTCCTACACCTTCACCCTGCATGTGACCGACAGCACTCTGGACGGCGAGGGCGTCGCCTCTATCACACTGTCCCATAATATGCCCCCAGCAGGTGGAGAGTGCCACCTGAGTGTGGGAGGGGAAGGCAGAGTTGAGTATGAAGTTGGGGACGGTGAAGGGTGGAGGATACGCACGCTGCTGGACCGAGTTCACTTCAACTGCTCAGGTAGGAGGAACAGAGCTTTGGCCGCGCCTTCGCAAACCTGCTTTCTTCTTCTTTCACATGTCCTCTAAGTCTTTCCCATTGTCTTCAATCGGCAGGTTACAGTGATCTGGGGGACTCAGAAACCC
This sequence comes from Mugil cephalus, assembly GCF_022458985.1. Classification (NCBI taxonomy): domain Eukaryota; kingdom Metazoa; phylum Chordata; class Actinopteri; order Mugiliformes; family Mugilidae; genus Mugil; species Mugil cephalus. Next base: position 6,681,131 of record NC_061771.1, read on the forward strand.
CTTTGCTGTACAGTCTGCTGGTGATGCGCTGCAAAGGAGACTACTGTGAGGACTTCTGCGTGTACAAAGGCAGCAGCCCGGACCACACTGCCTTCCTGCCTCCAGGCTTCAGCACGGCCCAACACCGTGTGAACGTGTCCATCACAGTGGAAGACCACCAAGGAGCTGCCATCATGGCACTAAACAAGTAACCACATTTTGCTCCGTGTTTTTGTTCATATGAGCAGCAGTGATGGGAGTTAGATGCTGTCTTACCCCAAGCCTCTATGTTACTGAAGTGCCTCATTTTCTGGTGTGTTTTTCTGCAGATCCATTGAGGTTGTAATCCCTGATCCACCCCCTGAGTACAACAGTCTTCCCCACTGGCTGTTCGAGCTGACCGACACCAAACTCAAAACACTGCTGGAGCAGGGAGACTCCCAGAGGGTCAGAGAGTTATCACTGGCTCTTATTACAGTCCTAAATGAGGTAAGAGAAGATCAGCCACTCCAGACTGGTTGAAGGATGCACGCATTATATATGAAGCCTCTGTCTGTATTTCTGTTTGTTTTCAGTATGAGCAGACCAGGGAGTCAACACGGGTGTCAAAAGATGAGCGCAGTTACAGAGCGAGAGTCCGCAGCAACATCACCAGAGCTCTGACAGCTCTAGACCTGACTACTGTCAACGACATCCAGCAGACATCAGCTGCTCTGGCACAGTGCACGGTGAGCAGGATGAGAGTTAAGGGGAGGTGGTGGGAGAGGAAAAACAAAAAAAAAATGAGAAAAACAGGAAATCTGAAAGTACCTGCAGTTAAAGAAAGAAGAGAACTATCTAGAATGCAAACAAATGATCATATGTGTTTCCCAGGCGGTGAGTCGAGAGTTCATCTGTGAGGAGTGTCAGAACAGCACTCTAAACAAGCTGGAGTCCATGCTGGAGATTCTGCAGACAGACACCAAACAGGGCACTGTCACCCCCACTGAGATAGCTGACAACATCCTGAACATCATGGGTAAGAAAGACAGATTCCTGCGTCTCTGTAAGTGTTTCTGTCTTTCAGACAGAAACTCATCAGTCTGAGTGTTGCGGCACAATCCAACAAGGACCTATTGTAACAGCAAATCATGTTTCAACAATGCCTTTTCAAAGCTGTTGCTTAAAACAAGCTCCTTTGCACCCGGGGGAAGATTTAAGTGGTTAGGGTGGTCCTTCTCACAGATTTAAGTCTGTCACTCAGTCCACGGTGGCCCGCAGGACCAACTAACCATTCCTCTTAATATATGTGTGATGGAAACACGTGTCTGTGGAAATTTCTACTTCTCATGTACTTATCTCCCCTTCTTTAGCTAGTAACCTTATCTCCTATCTTCACCCTCCCTCTGTCCAGGTGGTCTGATCCACCAGGTCAGCCAGACAGCCTCCCACTCCTACCTGCAGCCCACCTACCTGGATTCCCCCTCAGCCCCCTCCACCTCGTCCTCTGGTGAGGCGCATGGGAACACCCTTTTGGAGGCCTCGCCCTCCTCGCTGGAGCCACACCCTCTGCGCGTGGCAGCCAAGGCTTACAGCCTGTCCTCGGTCCTCATGCTGATCCTCATGCACGCCCGCGTGCTCAACGAGGAGCCGCTCATACTGAGGGGACCTGAGATCGCTGCCACAGGAAAACTAGCAGATCCCCAGAGTCTGCTCTGCTACCAAGGCAACAACAGTCCAGGTTCGCGATTGTGCTCAGTGTCATGCGATAATAAACGGTTCTTCAACTATCACAATGTAATGTGATACGTGTGTCAACCAGAACTCATACATTACGATGGTGTACATTAAAAACGGGACTGTTAACAATCACAGGGATCGCGACAGTTCATGTTAGCAGGTAATGTTCTCCTCTTTGTTTTTGTAGAGTGCCAGCGCTTCTCCATCCCCAGAGCTTTCAACAAAAGTCTTGGAAGAGCTGCTGCAGGAAACAGCATCATGCAGCTGCTTTTTCAGGTAAGAAAACATCTGAAATGATCGGAAGTACAGAGTTGAGAGCAAAATATTCCTCTTGAACTTTCCCTGTCTCTTTATCACTGTCAAAGAACTTAGCAGAGTGAAAGCTGCCGGTGCCAAAGTCTTTCATCGCCGCACACTTACTGAAATAGCTTGTCAAGAGTGGTCCTTTTCTTTTTTTTAGTTGATGTCTTCCTATTTGGAGGTAAAATTTCCTCCACTCTTCACATCCTCTTATGTTTTTCTCTCCCTCCTTCTTGGTCTCCCCAGGTGGAGTCTAACCCTTTCCCGTTCAACTATGTGGAAAACTACAACATCTCAACGGAGGTGGCATCCATGGAGTTTCGCACTGAAAACGGCACCCAGATCCCAATCTCTGGACTTGACGATAGTCTAGCCATCACTGTTGCTGTTAAGAATGGCAGCAGTGGCGAAGTGGGTGCTGAGGGCTCTGGCTCTGGTCGAGTCCCTCCCGCTGGAGCTGTTAACATCAGCCACTGTGACTCTGTTATCGTCCGGGTCAGCACAGGAAACAACAACAGGCAGGCAGGGCTGTTTGTGCAGCTGAACTTCACCTCTTTAGATGGTGAGCGCTCTCATTTCACTGCATAAATTGAGGGTGGGCACGTGGATAGGAAGAGTTGAGCAATATTATGCGTCCAGTACAAATAACCATGCTCATATTTACTAGTACTTACTTGTACTTTACGAGTACTATTCGGTGAATGTAGCAGCTGCGTCCTTTTTACTAAAAGGAATTAGTTGTAGTTTTGCCTTATGTGCAAGCGGCTGTGTATAACTATAATCAAGTGCTTTACTATCTCCCAGTACATGTATGAATACAGACTGACATGAGAGGTTAAATATAAATGTTGTTTAAAATTTTACACTTGTCTCTGTTTTATTCCTTTTTTCTCTGCTCTCATTATTTTCTCTTCTCAGATTCAAGAGAGAAGGATGAAAGGGAGAAGGACGAGGAGGAGCCGTACATCACCGCCTACCTGCACTCCCACGAGCAGCCGAACGAATTCAACTGCACGTACAAAAAGCGCATCAAACTCAGTATGACCAGGGGACAAGATCTTGACCACAGGAAATACACCTTCTTCCTGTCACCAGAGTAAGAGCCCTGCTCATTCTGCTCCGTTGCATTGCACCGTGTACTGGTCGGAGTTTTGCAATGGCTGGCATCAAAGCTTTTTTTAGAAAAGTCCGTATTTAAAAATTTATCTTGGACATCATCACCGTGTCACCTTTCTTTCAGGTCCTACGACACAACCCTGGACTATTTCATCAACGTGAGCACATCCTGCAGCCAGTATTCTCAGCCTGTTGGCGTTCATCTGGAGGTCGGCGTTTTTGCGTCTCTGTGTCAGTACTTCAGTGAGAGTGAGAAGCAGTGGAGGACAGATGGCATGGTGCCCCTGGCAGAGACCACCTCCAGCAAAGCAGTTTGCCGCACCAGACACCTCACTGTATTCGCCGCTGGGCTGTTTGTACCACCCAACGCCATCAGCTTCAAAGCACCAGTCGGTATCACCCAAACAAACATTCGCTCTTTGTGTAGATGCAGTGAATGAAAACCGTTGCTTTCCTTCCTCAGGAGCGTTCAGGCGCACCCAGTCTGGTGGTGCTGCTGGTGTGTGTACTGGGCTTGCTAAGCTACGTGGTAGCGGCGGCCATCCTGCACAAGCTGGACCAGCTGGATCTTCGCCGGGCTGGTGTGGTTCCACTCTGTGGCCAAGATGGACTATTTAAGTACGAGGTCCAGGTGAAGACTGGGTACAGCAGAGGGGCAGGTGAGGGGCATGCTTCACTTTTAATGGTCTTGAACTGATGCCTTGATTTCCTGCCTGTGAATTACAGGAAAGAATCGCGTGTCCCCGGTTCACAAGTGCTGTAATTATGTTATCATCAAACTCTAATTTAATACGAATGAGTCTCTGTCCTTCCAGGCACCACGGCTCATGTGGGAATCAATTTATATGGACGGGAGAGCCACAGTGGACACCGTCATCTGGACAGCAGAGAAGCTTTCACTCGCAATGCTCTCGACATCTTTCATATTGCCACAGACACCAGCCTGGGTAGTGTCTGGAAAATCCGGATTTGCCACGACAATAAGGGTAAAGCTGTACAACAGAGAGCTGTAATCGCAAAGACCTGACTATATTTAAGCGTGTCTGTTGTAACTGTCACTGGCTACCCTTCCCCTCAGGTTTGTCTCCTGCGTGGATGCTACAGTATGTCTTGGTAAAAGACCTGCAGACGGGAAGCAGCTACTACTTCCTAGTTGAGGAGTGGCTCTCCGTTGACAATGAGAGAACTGGTGGACAGGTGGAAATTGAGGTGGAGGCCTCTGGTAAGGAGCTCCTTTCAAATCAGTAAATGACAGCAGCTGGTTCACTCCATCTTATTTCTGGCCACTCGTTTTTTTTTTTTTTTCTTCTTGGCAGAGGAGGCTGTACTTCGTCAACTGCCTCGTCTCCTGAGGTGTGAGCTGCAGAGGGCGCTCTGCGAGAGTCACCTGTGGCTGTCACTGTGGGACAGGCCTCCCCGGAGTCCCTTCACCCGCCTGCAGAGGGCCACATGCTGTGCTGTGTTACTGCAGCTCTTCATATTGGCCAACACTCTGTGGTACAGCATTGTAGTGGACAAAAGATACAGGTATAACATTGTGCTTCTTTTTCTTTTTCTTTTTTTTACCAGTCTTAATGAATTCCCACCTTGCACATTGTGGTTTCCACATTTGAATATTATACTGTCCTGCAGCCCGAGGGCCGTGGCTCGGTTATCTTCATTAAACGGAGAGACAGTGGCGGCCGGCGTGGTGACCTGTCTGATCGTCTACCCTCTCTACTTGCTCGTCTTCACTCTCTTCAGAATGAGCCGCAGCAAGGTAACATAAGGCCGCCCAAAACTGGAGCACGGAAAGTTCCTCTCCCTTAAGTCAAACGTGAAGCTCAACGTTTTCTCTGTGTGGACGTGTGTCTGTGTGTTTATTAGTGTGTGACTGTCGAGCAGTTACCACCACAAGTGGACCAGGAGTCCGTGGAGATCGATGACTTCCTGGACAACTCCATGGCAGGAAGCTCCTTTCTCTTTTTTAACGGCGAGGTAGGGTCTCTCAAGAAGCCACTGAGATTTAAAAGTCTGGCTAAAAAAAATGTTTTACTCTTCCCTTGTGAAGTCATTAGTCTGTCTATGCATTTATCAATCCATCCTTCTGTCTTGTTTTCGCAGACCAACTCAGAGGAAACCAATGTGGATCTGCCCACTCCATCAACCAAAAGGTACACTTCCCTGCAGTTTTATATAAAACATGATTTGCTGGAAAACAAATACCAAATGTAACTGCCAACTGTCAGACAATGTCAAGATGAAAGAAAAAAGAAAAGAATAGAAAAGTGAAAATAGTTTGTAATTTAGTGTTTAGAGTTGTACTGAAAAAGAGGCTTTCACAATCAAAACTGATTTCATTCAGAGCGACCTCTCTTGAATGTGAAATGAACAAAATGTTTTCTCCCTTGTCACCGTTTTTTTTTTTTTTAATCTGAATGAACAAACCGACTTTCAGAGAGACTGAATAATTTGCTGTAGTCGCTTGACAGAGCCATGTCACGGTGCATTTCAGTGAGGAGAGCTGGGACATGGAGGAGGAGACAGAGGACAGGGATTGGCCGGAGCCACTGAGTGACGTGTCTGTGGTTGGAGGGGCGGGGCACGGAGCAGGGCTGCCCAGGCTAAAGAGGGGTCAGGGTAGCAGGCACCTGGGCGTCGACATGAACTTTAACCCTGATGATGACGAGGACACCGAACAACCTGGCAAATATTTCACCTCTTCTGGTAACCAAGCCTGTTTACACACTGAAAATCTGCACGTCTTAATAAACTTTATTCATTTGGCATCATTAAAGAGATCTGTGCCCAATAACTGCAGATGTTTTATGTAAACGTTTCCTAAACTAGAAGTGAATTGTTAGAACTTTTGCTAAGGCCATGGCTCCATAAAGCATAGGTCTTCCACAGGGAGTTCGCAGCCCCTAGGGGCTTGGTGGAGGTACTGCAAAGGGGCTGCAAAATCTTTGGTTGATTAGACATTTTATATATATATATACACACACACACACACACACACACATACATTTATTTTCTTTTTTTTAAGTTCCAACCACAGTGTGATGATTGATTAGATATTGAAGCCAGCCTTAAGAGGTAATTTGAGAAACTGGTCTCGTTTTCGGCTTCATTTGCAGCTCAGTATCCTCAGACCAAGGTCTTCACAGTAGTAAATCATTGTAGACTATATTATTAACACTGGCCTTCCACCACATGCTTGTATAATTTGTCATTTGTGGCCATGAACAGAAACAAAACATTTCATGAGGGTAAGTTTTAAAAAGTTCTCAAAAACACTCTGCAGCTGTGGACAGCGAAATACATTATCACATAACATGAATACACTGCTCATACTGTATCTTCTAAAGTTTTAAATTAATGTGAACCTTTTATTCGCAGATGAGGATCTTATCAAGCACATACTGGCAGATGGACAGAACTTCTTTCCTCAGGCAGATGAAAGCGAGATGGCTGATCTGTAAGTTATATTCACAACAGGACACTGATTAATTTTCACTGTACAAAGTCAAAGAAGTCGAAGAATTCTTAAGAATCCCTTAACGCGTCAGTGTAAATTTGCTTGGGTTTCATTTTAATTCCACTGCTTGTCCCTCAGGTCGAGTCTACTGGAAGATAAGACGGAAGTGATTCTCCTTCAGAAGTCGAGTGAGCCTCTTCCTCTGGAGTCTGTCAGAAGAGACCCGCCAAAAACTGCTTTCACCTCCACTGCAGGTGTGTGTCACGTGCACACAAACACGCACATGCAGGGGTTTGCACACTGCAGAATCACACTTGCTGCACAGCGCGATCGCATGATTACATAACTAGCCAATCAGGGAACACAAGGATTGAATTGAAATCTGACATTTTTTAATCCCTTAAAATATTATCAAGCTTTGTTGTGTGTTAATCTGTAAAAAATACATGAGATTTTAATTTAAAAAAAAAAAAGTATTTTATTTGTGTGAAACCCTGAAAGTCAATTATATTCCTATTGAACACAGAGAGAGCAATGAAGAAATACCAAACAAGTAAATAGTATCGTAAATCTGTTCTTTTTTTTTAAACAGCCACAATTGAAAGAAGAACTAAAACTAATTGAAGTGGCACCAAAACGTCTGTTCCTGCTTCCATCTGCCAGAATGTTCTTGATAAATGAACAAACTAGTTCAGTGAAAACATTCAATAATGGCAGCAGCGGTTCAAGATTTAAAGAGACTGAAAACAAAATCAGTGCCAGAGTTTTCAACAAGTGTATTTTGTTTATTTCTTCAGATAATCTGTTGGTCTTTATGGCCAGTGACACTATATACATTCATTAAGCATTTAAACCAATGCTCAAGTTTGAAAATAGGGAAATACGTCAATTTTCTTTGGCTCAGGAACATTTTATCAAATGACTGCAAGGTCCAAATAAATAAATCATTGTTCTGCTAATTATACACAATCTTGAAAAGCATCACAGCAAAATACAGTAATCGTGAATGTTTTCCAGAATTAAAACGCAACCAAAAACCCGTCTCGTTGATCACTTACTTTAAAACGTGTGCTTTGCTCTCCGGCCTGACACAGGACACATAAATCACCACCCCCAGTATTTTAAGACAAAACATGTAACTCTCGTTAGGTAAAAGCAAAGTTTTATGGCAGCAGCTAAAAAGAAAAAAGAGGACGATTGTGTTGTCTTTTGTTAACGGGCTTTTCACTCTCATGTTGGCTGTGTGACGAGGCCATTATTGTTGTGCTTTGGTGTGAAACCCGAGTATATTATCATTGTTTCATTTCGCTGCCTGAATGTTTAATAAGCAACGCCAGTCCTTTGTTGTCAGAGAAAAAATAATTGAACAGACGCAGTTGTGCCAGGTCCAAACTTCTCACCACATCATTTATTCTTCTTTGAGAAACTTGATTTATGTATTGGTAACTTTATTAATTGAAAAGCCTTTGGAGCCCTTGTGGATCCAGACTTGAACTCTTCAAGAAGTTATTTCTTTTTGTGAAGTGCGAAATGACTTTAGACTGAGTACGCATCTGAAAGGATAATTGAAATAGAAAATTCTTGCTGTTAAATAGTTAATACTTAAATAAAAAATGGATGTACCCTCCAGATTCTCCTTATTTAGCCCGTACTTATTAGTGCCTGATGATTCTTTGTCTAATCTCTCCCCAGTCGTGACGGACGTGTGTCGTCCCAGGCGGTTCCCTCCCTGGTGTGGACGTGCCGCCCTTTGGGGCAGCTGGGCAGTGATCACGCTGGCCAGCAGTGTTTCAATTTGGGCGGGCCATGGGTTCAGTCAAAATGTGGCCATGATGTGGTTAATCTCCTGTTTTGCCAGTTTGCTGTGCTCTTGCTTGCTGTTGGAGCCAATTAAGGTAAATGCATAAACCATTAATTCTCTGAAATGCACATGCCATGTATCTTCTACATTCACATCAGGTTGGAGTGTGAGTACTCAACAGTTTCTGCAGGTCCCCACAGCTCTACAGAGCATTAACATTTTAGCATCTTTTAGCTCACTGTTGCCGTTTTTCCCCCTGCAACTTAAATGGTTGGTTTTACTCTGATCAGCCCCATCTTCAAACACAAAGCAGAGCCAGGAAAGTTTGCAGCTACCTGATGAAAGTGTCACAGCGTTTAGCAGCCGACGACCCAGATGTGTCCAAAGCGGAGATAATAGTAGAGTTGATGTTAAACGAAACCACACTTTGATGCAGTGTCACAAAGTGTAATTGATGCCATTCAAGAGATTATGTAATCGTACCATTTTTGTCTCCTTGAAACACATAAGATGCATTTAAATTGAACTGATTGTTCCTGGAAGGATTTTTGTGAAATATCCAACATTTAGTTTTTACGGAGAAGAACACGGTAACACGTCTTAACTCTCTGAAGTGTTCCTGAAGGTTGCAACAACAAGCGCTGAAAGAGTTTTTCCTACCAGATGACATTGCTCCCCTGCCTTCTGTCCCACAGGTGGTGTGTGAGGCACTTTACTACGCAGTGAGGGTGCGTCGTTTGCGTCCAGAGGACCAAGACGTGCTGGTGGAGTTCCCCCGCGTGGAGCGAGTGGTCCAGCGGGTCTCCAGGGTGAGACCACCACACGGCTTTGGTCTGTCTAAGGCCCGACATCAGGCCCGCAAGGTCCACATGCTGCACACCATGCTGAAGGTCAGTCAGGAATGAGAGTCAGGAGAGAAAATGCTGGAGAAGGTCTTCATATCTTTTTTCCTCCAATGTTTCTTGATTTTGCTTGGTAACAGAATATGTGGCTGACATTTTTCAGAATTTCCTGGTTTACACGTTTTTCCTGCTGGTCGTTTTACTTCTCAACTATTCTGACTCGGCCAAAGACACTCACAGTCTGAGACTGCGCACACAGCTGCAACGAGCCCTGCATACGCCCGAGTACCACAACATCAGCAGGTACGCTCGCACACCAACACAGTTTATGGTATATACTGGGAAATGTTAACTTCCAACTGTTTTCTAGGCTGACCTGTTTGTCTGCTTATAAGACTTTATGAAACTTTCTGGCTAAAGCAGAGTCAGAAAAGAAGTCTTACCTTGTTTTTTTTCGTTGATAGATTGATTGACAGTTTCTCTCTTGTGATTTCGCCTGCACAAGAACTCCTGTTAATTTAAAATAAAGCAGCTTAGTTCACCCTACGGCCCCTACAGACAACCTGTGTAAAGTCTGACTGCAATGTGTGTTAAAAAAAAAAAAAAATGCACTTCTTTGACTTTCAGCCGAGGTGATGTTCTTGCGTGGCTGAATGAGTCCCTGTTGCCACGGCTACTGGATGAGTCTGCCCTCTTGAAACACACAGGCAGCGTGTTACTTGGCACGCTGAGGCTCCGGCAAATACGTGAGGCACAGGGTGAGGCTGGTTTTTCTTTACCTTTTCTTGTGAACTTGATTGGAACTTTTATTGTTTTCTTTGTTTCTGTCTTTCATTCAGTAATGTTGGGTCTTCTGCACAATATTTATGATGTTATAATACACTGTAATCTAGTTTATGCTTGCCTTCCTTTCTCGATTTGATGTATGAAGTTTAATCTCATTATAACTGGTGCTTTCTCCCAATTGCAGGTGGTTTCAGGGCAGGACTTCGGTCGTCTGTTTGGGGAAAGGGCTTGGTGACAGTTCCACCAAATGGCACGGAGAATGTCAACGATTTTGGTGCTATTTATGCAGATCGGTAAGGAGAGGATTGAAAATCTGGCTGTGTAATGGCAGACTTTAAGTTAGCTTCAAGTTGACATCTGTTTTTTTTGTGTGTGTTCTTTCTTTCCTTCTCTGTGTATCCTCCCACTCATTTTCCAAGGGTGGGGCGTTTGGGTCAGATGGGAGCATATAACAGCAGAGATGTGGTTCACCAGCTGAACAGAAGCCTGGAGGAGGCCTCTTCTTCATTACAGCAGCTGCAGCAGCTGCACTGGCTCGACCACAGGTAGTCAACACATATCAGTGGAGGACAGTAGGAAAAAAAGCCCCCTACAGAATAATAAAGAACGGATATTAACCACGGTTAATGCAATGATGTAAAAAAAAGGTTTCATGTAAGTTTAGTTTTTATGCTTAAAAAGAGGACTTTGCTGATTCAGGGGTCAGACGTAAGAGAGGAATAGACTGCGCTCGATGTCCTTGTGCGCACAGTTTCACAATGATCTGAATAAAACAGCAACATGCATACTTAGGACTTCACAAATCTGGTGCCACCGGGAGGCAATTTGCCCTGCAGTCTGCACACATTAAGAAACTGAACATAAAATGTTGTTAGACATCAAAATGAATCATAGAAAACAATGGAGCCCAGAGTATGTTAAGAATGTGGGCTCACTTTCAACATGTTTGACATGCGTGACAATAACAACACTTTTATCCTCTGAGTACCACATTTGGTTTTAGGTTGCAGATATTCACGGGGAAGAAACTGAAAGTTTTTTTTTTTTCTTCTTCACAAAACTGGGTTTTTGCTCGACATGAAGTTCCCTGCAGTAGAAACACCAGCTCAGCCGAATTAAATATTTAAGTTTTGTGCGAAATATCTTGATTCCTGATCTTACAAATAGTCCTATGTGTGTTTGTTTGTGTGTGTGTGTTTGCAGGACTCGGGCTGTGTCCGTGGAGTTCTCTCTCTACAACATCAACACAAACCTCCTGGCTGTCTTTTCCTTCTTGTTTGAGTTCCCAGTTTCAGAGCGTGCCGAGTCGAGCTTTGACCTACTTGTCATCACTTTGTGGCCAATCACAGGCCTGGACCTGCAGCTTCTTCTCATGGTAACCCCTGACAACCAATCTGACACGGTTGATTAAAACATCCTCTGAGCTGCAACTCAATGCTTTTCCCTATCCTAGGATTTGATATTTCCATGACTTTGATGAAACTTTGTGCTCTCCTGGTTTCCAGATCATCCTCATCGCTCTGGTGTTGTATTTCCTAATGCGGGGGATCTTGGGATTCCTCAGAGAAGGTTACAGGTACCTGCTCTCGGCCTGGAGACTCCTGGGTATTTGTAAATTGTCTCTGGCTGCGTCCGTGTGTGGGCTACATCTGCGCCGCTGCGTCATGGCCAAGCAGCAGTGGGCGTTGTACCTGAAGCACCCACTGGACGCCTTCACGGACTTCTACCCTCTGGCCAGGCAGAGTCAAATGTACACAGTCATGTCTGCCATGCTGCTGTTCATACTGGTGCTCAAGGTTAGTGACAAATACAGAGGGCAAGTAATGGTAATTATAAGTAATTCACTAAACTGACCTTGCTTAAATTACATTAGTTAATCACTGTAGGGATTCATATTTCTGTTGCCAACGAATCCACTGAAAAGACCAAGCCCAGCAATGAAATGAATGTAATAAAAAGTATTGTCTGTGTTTTGAGTTAGAGCTGATTGATGTCCCTGAAATGATTAGAAACACATCAGTGAGTCATGTACTTGCTCTGGCTGACGTCTTCTTGCCATGGTGTATGAGAAGCCACACATAAACCATGCAGCTGCCTTGAATGACCAATACAGCACAAAATATGCATTAATCCTCAACTGAAAAATAGTCCCCGACAAACTTTATTTACTCCTCTTTAAGTAATGATTCTTGTTCAAGAAAATAATGACCTTTTTTTTCTAAATGAAACCATGTCATTTCAGTTGGTCAGACTGTTGTGGCGGGAGGCGTCATTGTTTTTCATGGATTTGTTGACATTGAGAAAATTATAGAGTAAGGTCTTTTATTGGCTGACTCTTTATTTTTATACGTTTTGTGTGATTGATTTTAGCAAACTTTGCTGGCTGTTTTGTTATTGTCCGGTTGGTGATGGCATCAGCCTCCCCAAATTGCTCTGTGTGTGTAGGTTTGAAAAACATACACAGCGGCGTGACAAAGTGTTGGTCTCCTTCATGATTTCTTATTTTTTTGCACGTTTGTCACGCACACTTAAATGTGACTCTCCTGAGTCTTCATTCAGTTTTTCTTCACTCATTCAGAGGTGAATTTGCTGGTGTGTGTTGGATCATTGTCGTGCTGTAGGAGCCAAGTTCTCTTCAGCTTGAGGTCATGAACAGATGGCTGGAAGTTCTCCTTCAAGATTTTTTTTGTAGACAGTACAATTCATGGTTGTATTTATCTCAGCAAGTCTTCCAGGTCCTGAAGCAGCAAAACAGCCCCAGACCATCACACTACCACCTCCAGAATTTAGTGTTGGTATAATGTTCTTTTTCTGAAATGGTGTGTTATTTTTTACTCCAGATGTGATGGGACACACACCTTCCAAAAAGTTCAACTTCTGTCTCTTCAGTCCACAGAGTATTTTTCCAAAAGTCTTGGGGGTCATCAAGATGTTTTATGGCCAAACTGAGATGAGTCTTTCTGTTCTTTTTTCTCATCAGTGGTTTTGGTCTTGAACTCTGCCATGAGGCCATTTTAGCCCAGTTTCTTTCTGATGGTGGAGTTATGAACACTGACCTTAACTGAGAAAAGTGAGGCCTGCAGGTCTTTGGATGTTGTTGTGGGGTCTTTTGTGTCCTCTTGGACGAGTTGTTGCTGTTCTGTTGGGGTAATTTTGGTCGGCCGGCCACTCCTGGGAAGGTTCACTACTGTTCCAGGTTTTCACTATTTGTGAATAATGGTTCTCACTGTAGTTCACTGGATTTTTTAGAAACTTTTAGTTTTAGAAACGGCTTTAGAACCTTTTCCAGACTGATAGACCTCGATGATTGTCTTTCTCATTTGTATCTTCTCAGCATGATGTCTAGTTTTTGAGGATCTTTTAGCTCTACTTCACTTTGTCAACCACGTCCTAAGTGACTTCTTCATTGAGAACAGGTGTGTCAGTAATCAGTCTGGGTGTGGCTAGAGACATCGAACTCAGATGTGATAAACCACAGTTAAGTTATGTTTTAAAAGAAGGGGGGAAAAACTTTTTCACACAGGGCCACAGAGGTTTGGTTTTTTCCCCTTAATAATAACAAAAACCTTCATTTAAAAACTGCATTTTGTGTGTAACTTGTGTTATCTTTGTCTTTGATTAAAATTCCTTTGATGATCTGAAACATTTAGGTTGACAAACATGAAAAAAAGGGGGCCAACACCTTTTCACTCCTATCTTAGATGAAAGCATGTGCTCACTACAAATAGTGCAATGTTAAATCTCAATGGTGAGGTTCAGCACAATGAAAGCAATGCCCAAATTGTAAAACACTGGCACTTTAAATTTAATTCCAAGGTAAAAGCTTATTTTGATCTAATTTTCTAAAGCCATTTTTTGGGGTTTGTTCCTTTGTCCCTTTTCCTCTCCCCGGCTGTACAGGCTTCCCACCAGTTGCGGTTTCTCAGAGAGTGGGCCGTGTTTGGCAGAGCTCTGCGACGCTCGGTCTGGGAGCTGCTGGGAGTCTCCGTGGCATTACTGCTGTTGATGATGGCTTACTCGCACACAGGACACCTGGTCAGACTTTTCACTCATCTATTCCATCTGCTTTCCTCTCACTATGCCTCTCTCTGTCACACACACACCCACACATACACAGCAAATATTATATAAACTTCTACACAAAGAACATAACCTTGCAAAGTGTATTCAGGTTCATGCATTGTTGTCTATAGTCTGCTCTATAGTCTGTTCAGTGTCAATGACTTTCTTTAGAGAGTTTTAAATAAAACTCTCTCTTTAGCACAGATTGCGTAATCCAGCTTCATTGTTAGAACAACTGTAACAGCAGCCTTGCTGTCCTGAGTGTGTTGCCTAACAGCGGATGAGACAACAAGATCAGTTCAATTCAAGATCAAAGTCAGTTTTTCTCCAGATCAAACATAATATAGGGAGTATGCTAAGATGTGTAAGTGGCACACACCTTCTCTACAGGTTTATGCAATAAACCGTAGTGATACTTTGAATTCTATCTCAAAGTGAAAATGTGTTATATGACATTACTCTCGTCTTAGTTTTAACAGTAAGATTGGGAGATGGACTTTAAATGTAATAACAGATAAGAATTTGTAAAAGAGAAACAAAAGACCTTTTTTTTAAAGTTTAAATGACAGTTCACATTGTCAAAGTTTGCTATCTTTAGTTTTCCAGAGGAATTCAATAGTCTCTGATTAGCTGATCATAAAACATGACTGACTCTAAAATACCAAAAATCTAAGCTTCTGTTATTTTTCAGAAACATAAATAAAGCACCAGACTTGGTTATAGACCTGTTCTGGCCCATGTGTCTATGGATCCACTACACGGCTGTCTCTCATCACATCGATCTACCTACCACACAGATCAAATGACCACGGATATCTGTAGTAGAGATTGTGAGATGTATAAATGTCAGATCCGTGGACCAGTAGCGCTTGATCCTTCAGATCACTGCACATGCTGAGTTCAACCTTTTTTTCTGCTTTTTCAACTAGACATGAGAAAATATAGCTCTAGCTACCCCGTACACACAGAGGCACGTTTGATTAGTTTCATTTCTTTTCTCAGCATTTTAAGATGTGGTTGACTTTTTCTACATTGTCTTTGAGCTGATGCGGGGAACTTTTTCTTCCACTTCTTCTTCCTCCACTCCAGCTCTTCCACTCTGTGTTGGACGGCTACGGCAGTGTGACCTCCACCTGTCTGTCTCTGTTGGGGGCCGGTGGCCGAGGCCTGTTGTCGTGGCGTCCCACCATCACCGGCCCCTCCAGTACTTTCTCCTCACTGGTGTTCCACTTGAGCTTCACCGTATTTCAGCTGGTGCTGCTCTGGCTGGTCATCTCTGTGTTGTTGAGGAACTACCGGCGTGCACGAGCGGAGCTGTACCGCCCAGCTGTGGATCTTCAGGACTATGAGATGGTGGAACTCTTCCTAAGACGACTCAAAATGTGGATGGGACTCAGTAGGGCCAAGGAGGTGAATTCACTCTTCATACTATAATGGTTGTGGCTAATTCCAAATTTATTTTATTGATTAGGTTTATTTTTAATGTTAAGATTTTATAGTGGAGAAAGACATACATAAATATGCATTTTTCCCAGAATAAATCATTGATTTTTGTCATCCTTCCCTTAGTTTCGTCACAAAGTGCGTTTCGAAGGCATGGAGCTACCACCGTCCCGTTCATCCTCCACCAGCGACTGCAAGTCTCTGTGCTTGCCCCCGCTGGACAGACCAGACTCTCCAGCAACACCCGACAGCGTTGATGCTGGTTCTGAGGCCTCGTGGCGCCCAGCCTCCTCCAGCCCCTGCAGCCTAACAGAAGCCCCTGGGATCAGCCTGGGGCTGGGCCTGGGGCATGGGCCGGGAATGGTTGTGGTGGGAGGACTCGGCTGGAGGGAGAGAGGAGAGACTGAACTCTCTCTGCAGAGGCTCCTGCCCACCCTGGACAGCCTGCTGCAAAAGCTGGACCGCGTCACAGTGGCTACAGAGGATCTGTACTACATGGAGTGTAGACTGGAGCAAGCCCACAGGATAAAGAGGTGTAAAGCGAAGGAAAGAGGAGACGATGATCAAGGAGGTAGGAGCGAGGCAAGACAGAGAGGGAAGGTGGAGGATAAAGACTGGAGAGAACAGAAGAGTGCCAAAGAAATGCGCAAAGGGAAAAGGAAGGGGGAAAAGTCAGATAAACGTGACCCTCCAAAAGAGTGTGGGAGCACTGCAAATGCCAGAAAGACTCCTGTAGCCACACTTGCTCCCTTTCTGAAGGCCAGACCCGCCCCCACCTCTCAGTCAGCAGTCAAACCCTCAGTCAGTGCTGCTCCACCCACACCGGTCTCGGATAAATCTGATCCCTCCTCTCTGCCCGTGATGTCGGCAAACGCTCCCTCTTCCCTTGCCACGTCGCCCAGAGCGCCTCCCAGCACCCGCGCACCCACTCCTTCCCTGACATCTACTCCTGGCCCCACAGCCGTCACCCGGGACTGGGACCCTCCCGCTGAGAGAGAGACACTTCCCTCCTCAAGCCTGTTCAACCACCCAGCCCACACCACCACCATCCCTACGCGCAAGAGGAAACGCAAACCCCCTCCCCTCAAAAACAAGGTGCATCCGACTTAAACAGACTCTGCTCCTGGAAAGAAGGACTGCAGAAGTGAAAGGTAGAGCAAGAAGAACGCGGGAGCAAAAGGCTGGGTTAAGGACGACAGGGGGACTGGGACAGCCGGTTTTGTTCCCAGATGCCCCTCTCTAAACCCAGGGAAAGGGGAAAAAAAAAAATAATGGACGGGGAAAGTAAAAGGACAAATTATAGGAAAGGAACAAGAGGTTCAGGGTAGTGAAAGATGAACAGAGGGCGATAAAGTCTGTCCAAACCCCAAGTCTCATAAAAACAGGGTGCAGGTCACCAGATGCTAACTGAGCAGGTTAGGGGAAGAAAACTCGAGAATGAAAGAAAATCCCCCGGACCAAATACTGGCCGTGCGTTGCCCTGGAGGCCGTGCACGGTCAATGACAAGAGCACAGAAAGGTGCTCACCAGAGGACTCGATGAACTGAAAGCAAACTATGCAAAGAGACTTTTTGTGTATCTAACAAGAAAACGTTTTGGTTTCTCAGTTATGTTGTTTGTCTACGTAATTTTTTTTTTTTTTTGTCTCGTACGTTGGTCACCATGGGTGCTCGTGGCCTGGCCTAGTCATGTCTCATGAACCCAAACTTGCTTGCAGTCACACACAGATATACGCACATGCAGGTATACACAGAGACGACACTGTAGACACGTATCCGCAAATGGCAGCGCGTCGTACACTTCAGCCCACTGAGAGAAAACACACACACACACACACATGCACACAGTGCTGTTGGGATCCCAGCAGCCAGTTCTTCAGGGTGCAGTTGAGGCCGTCCTCTTGAGAGACACGTGGAGGAGGAAGTTGGCAGAAGCGAAGGACTAGGCAGAGTGGTGACAAGGTTGTAGCGCAAAGTTGTAGGAGGGTAAAGAAAATGATGACGGATGAAAGATAAGAAAACAGAGTTAGTCTTCACCAACACAGTACTGAATATTTACACAAGTTCTCCCATTATAAAGCTACATTGATCGGTGTGATTATTTTCCTAAATGTTTTTATTATTTTTGTGCGTGTGTGTGTGTATGTTCATTATGGAGGAGATTTAAAAGCACTTTTATTCTGATGTAGATTGTGTGTTTTTTTGTTTGTTTTTTAATGAGGTGTGGCGTAAAGTAATAAGCTTGGTATCAAAAACCAATAGAGAAAGCTTCACTCATACTGTATTTTAACTATAAGCCAAAGCTTTTGCATCATTTATGCATCCTGAGTTTTTGTACCAAGTAATTCATTCATGCATTCATTCATTTTGTACTTGCACTTTATTCTCTAATGGAGCTGATATCCAACACCGTATTTAACTCATGTGTCAAGTCGTATCCTTACAGCTACTTTATAGAAACATCTTCGTAAGTATTATCAAGGTATTGAAGCGATAGCTAGTGGTTGTTTGTCCATTTGTTTGCTCTTTGCTGTTTTTGTCTTTGTTTTGATCAACATGCGCACTTCCTGTGTCCAGTGGGCAGATCTCAGGGAACCCACCTTTTCCTTAAAACCTGGAAAGCGATCCAGGTTTTAACCAAAACTGGTGCAAAATAAGTGTTTATAGTTGGTGATATATTTGGGACTTAAAATATGCCACTTTGATCACCTCCTGGCTTCTTCTTTCCCCTCAGCTAGGCTCAAGAATGTGTACTGCATTGTCTTTGGCATCCTATTTAATGATATGTAAGAAAAGGTACTTATGGGCCCCTTTTAACCCCTTTTCCCAGCAAACACCACTGTTGCAGATCACAAAGTAAACCGTTAACACCTTAATGGGTTTATTTTGACAGCTTTTTCCAATCCATTTTCCCCATGGCGCTCTTAAAATGAAAAACACCTTCTCTTCTGTGTGTGTACATTTGTGTATATATCGGGGCTTTATGATGTATATAATGTATTTTTGCTTTTCGTGATCAGTATTGTTGCAGCGACATGCGCGTAGGTCAAGCACTGTTGAGGCAAACTCCAAAGTGTTACATTTCTCTGGTCTAACTGAAGCACTACAACCAAAGCTATTAATATATTTCATCATTAGCATTTACAAGATGCCAAGTAGAAACCACCGGAAGCTCAGCAGTGGCAGATAGTTAGCGCCTCCTTTAAACCCTCCTGCTGTGTGTTTAGCAGCTTAGTGGCAAAGCCGGCCCATGAGTCTTCCAGCTGTCTACTGTTGTATGCTGCGTTTTGTTCTAAAACAGTGTTGCAGGTTTGTGTTCAAAGGTATTTGTCAGCGCTTGTTTTGTATCTCATATCTGTACTTTGCAGTTGTAGCACTTCCCATGCTTTTGCACTTGACAAAGTCAAATAAAGAGTTTGACAGCTGGACTCGGAATAATGAAGAAATTCGAGCATCTCTTAAATACATGCGTGCTCTCCTGACCTTTGCTGGCAGGTTATGGTTGTGCAGATATTGTTGTCAACATGTTATCTATTCCATGTGTAAGTTTACACGGTGAGTTTTTCTTGTCCAGGTAAAGAGCACCACGTTTTAGCTGGATTCATGTTTCCTGCCTCCTTTTTCAAGCAATATTCACACACTACCAGCTCTATTTGTGGTGAGGAAAATATCTAGAAATAAAAAAGTTGCTCTGTCTCACCATGATGCAGAGGGAAGTTGAATTTTCTGATCATAACTGACTGATTCGTTTATAAAAGATAAAATAAATAAAAAAAGCAGTCAAGGTTCTTTACTCAGACATAAACAAGCATAAGATGTGTTTTGGAGGACACAGAGGTGTAGTCATTACTGCCGACTCCTCACAGTAAGAACGTTCTGGGTTTGAATTCACTGGCCGGTGCACCCAGAACCTTCCTACACCAGCTTCCCCCCACCCTCCAAAGACATACTCCATAGGTTAATTGGTGATTCTATATTGGTCGTATGTGTGCATGTGAGCGTAAATGGATGTCTGTCTGTCTCTGTGCCAGCCCTGAGATAGACTGACCACCTGTGTCTCTCGTGTAGGCTCCAGTCCCCTAGCGACCCTCTAGAGGAGAGACGGTGATGGAAAATGAATGAATGAAGACGTGTGTTTGGGGTTTAACTCTAGTTGGGGAAGAAGCACAGCCCAACAGTTCAAACCTTTTTCATGGTCACTTTTTATTCCATACACAAATTTACACACAAACACACGCTGCTTGCCGTTGTGCATGTGAGTATCTGCCAGGACAAAAGATGTAATCAAACAAAATCCGTGAAGTCATCCACTGTTGATACAAGTCTTTTCCTCTGCCCGGAGGCTTCGGGGTTCGGTGCTGGAGTGCTCTGCTGAAAAGACTTGCTCTGCTGAGTGTGTCCTTGGGTCAGCGAGATGCCGGGAGTCGAGCGGGACTGAATGTCTTCTTGAGCCTGGAGCACAGCAGAGGCAGAGTTAAATGGATTCAGTTCAAGGGAAATAATCAGTAAGTCAAAGCAGCAAGTGTTGACAATCCATTTATTCCGTTCTTACTCTGGTCCTGATCCTCTTAATGTGTCGCAACCTTGCTAGCCATTTAGAGGCGTACGCATCTGAGGGGTTTGCTCGGTACTGATGCACCAAAGAGGCCATCTGGGGAGTAACAAATAAGAGTCCAGGCTGAGTAAGGGTGTCCACGCATGTCTGACAAGATGTGAGAGGTAGAGATAAGAGGAAGACTTACATTTGCATGCAGAGCCATCTGTCTGACTAAGAGAGGAAGGTTGCGGTCTGAAACTATTTTCGCCACCGTTGTGTCTACTAACCCTTCAAGGTCTGAAAGGCAGAAAGAAGGAATAAAAACAACAGACTCACAGCAACCAGGAAGAACACCAGAAAAAACAGAGCACTTAGCTCACCTTTGCGGCACTGGAGAGTGACAAGGTTACATTCATAATCCAGTGGTTTTATAATGACTTCCACAAAGTTAAATTGACCCTAAAGGACAAAAAAAAAAGAGCATTTAAGGAAAAAATGTAGATTATACTGTCCACACACTTCCGAAAGTGTGCGTCTACCTTGATTGTGCCCAGTTTGTACTCCTCTCCAGAGTCGTTGTACACCACCATGACAAAATCGTTGCCAATATGTCGTTTTTTGTTGCAGCAGCCCTTGTCGCTCTCTCTGTTGGGCATCAGCGTGGCAATGTGAAAGATAGCTGCAGAGACACAATTTCATTTATAACACGCAGAGCAGACTGGCTGAGAAAAACAAATTATCATAAATCTGACTTTATTTATCCTGTCACAAGCACTGACCCTGCATGATGTCGTCGTGCCAGCAGTAAGTGAACTCGCCGTCATCTCCGTACTGGTCAAGCCCTCCCAGGAAGATCTGGTCGGGGTCGCAGTCTTTCAGGTGGATCAACTTCCCAAGGCCTGTGAGGAAGGCAGCGTACCTGTTCGAACCATACTCATTCGACAGGATGGCAACCTCATTGTTAACCTGGAGACGATGAAGACGTGTGTCAGAGCATTTACAAATGATAGGACAATAAGTTGAGACTAGAAGCAGTGCGTCCTCACCTGACCGGCTCCAACAAACACCACTCCGATCTTATGGGTGTCATAAGGAGGCATCTGGTCCAGAACCTTCACAGCACGATCTATCACCTACCATAAGAAAGCACACCACACTGTAAACTTTGTCTACGTGACACAACAGCAAATTTCGGTCCAACCCGAGAGACAGCTCACCTGGGTTTTGGGCAGCAGCAGCGGCTTGTTGGCTTCATTCCCAAAGAAAGGAGAGTGGTACAGCTGAAGGAAGACAAAGCTTGAGGAGACGAAAAGAAGAGACACGTGCAAATTAAAAAATGTGATTACACCCGGCAGTTCCAGATTTCTTCTCATCTCAAACAATCTTTCGAAGATTATTAAAATTTTCTCCACTGGCAGACTGCCACTTTGGATCTTGTAATTGGAGCCAAGATGTGTTTAGTGACTTCCCTTGATTCATTGTATCAATAAATTTGGCAAGACTGAGGCACTGCACTAGTTACTAGTGTAAAAGTGCAGAGTACCTGGGACTGAGTCCAGAGATTTTCTCTGTGTTGCTGGGTCCAGGTCGACTGTGGTAGGAGTCCCTCTCTGTCCTCCTCTCCCTCCTGGAGGAGGGCGCTGACACGGAAATGGTGTGTCCCCGTGGCCGGTGGCCTCCGCTGGGGGAGATGGGTCCAGGTTGCGCTGGAGCTGCTGGAAAAGCCAGCCTCAACACTGCTCCTCCGCTCTGAGACGGCGCTACACCCAGGCCTTCAGCTCCTAGACTTTGACTGCCCTGTCCATT
Source organism: Mugil cephalus (assembly GCF_022458985.1). Classification (NCBI taxonomy): domain Eukaryota; kingdom Metazoa; phylum Chordata; class Actinopteri; order Mugiliformes; family Mugilidae; genus Mugil; species Mugil cephalus. Next base: position 6,702,978 of record NC_061771.1, read on the forward strand.
AATGTCCCCTCCCGTGCCTCCTTCCACTTTGTCTTTTTCAAAATGAGGCTGCTGGGGTTGAGGTTTACCATCCGAGGGAGCTCTGGGTCGAGGTGTGTCTTCCAAATCGTTCTCTGACTCCATGGCAGCTTTGGTGAAGGCTTCAGGTAATGTTTGGAGCTCCGGAGATGAGCTGGACTTGTTAAGCCCGTGGCTCTGGGACTGAGTGTGGCTCTGGAAGAGAAGGTCGGGACCCTGGCTGCCGGGGGTGGACGGACCCAGCGTGGGCTGATCAATGGGAATCGCTCCCTCGCTCACTTCTTCCAGAGTCGACTTTTCATCATCTTGACTGGAGGTGGAGGATGACTGAAAGTTAAACAGAAGAGCACTGTCATGACAGTGCGTCTGGTCTTGGTGGGTGCTACATGTCTAAGTAACATCCACATGAATGAACACCAGGTCCGACAGTTTTCCGGCAGAACATTGAATTGTCACAAGATGGTCAATGTTATTTACTTATTCTGACAGTGGTTTTAAAGTTGTGGCTGACTAGTGTAGGTTTGTGTTGGACCACAATGACTTAAATGTAAATGGTGTGTTGTTCAGTCGCTGCTCCAGCTGTTGGTCAGGATGTGTGTGCATGTGTGTTTTTGTTAACAGGGACCAGCACCAGATCCGTACCCTGCTGAGTGTCCCCGGCGGCGGGGTCTTTGTGAACTTGTCAGCAGACATGAAGATGGGATCAGAGGGCATTGGCTCAAACTCTTCACTCTCCAGCCAGTCAGGAGGGGTGTGTGCAGCGGTGACCCCCGACCCCTCCTCCAGCACCACCACAGAGTCTACAGCAGGACACAGCGACAACCATGGGGCTTAAAGTTGGTCACACACACAGAGAAGCGAAGCATAGACACACAAACATTGTAGTGTTGTCCGCTGTTAGTTACATAATCAGAAACCAAAATATTTATTCAGGTGTAAGATTCTGACAAACATTCATTTTGACTTCAACACCTCACGCACATTCTAGTCACATTAAACATTACCAACAAACACATACGATCATTCCCGCTCATACTAATCAACGCACTGAGAGCTAATCAGCCAAACAGCCATGTGCACAATCGTGACCTTACAGTGAATCCCACCTACAAACACTGAGCCAGACAGCCCAGACAGACAGATCAGTGCGGCAGGCGGCATCTATCCGGCACTGGTTCATCTACTCAATTTCCATCCAGACGCATGCATCAGTTTGGTTTGTTGGTTATCTCAGCCAAAACAAATTGAAGCTACTGCAACAGCAGCCCAGACCAGGCTCCCCAGCCCCATATCTCTCAAACAACCCTCTCTCCTTCTCTCTCGCTCTCTCCTTTCAAATGGGAAGAAGAGAAACGCAATAATAATCGCACACGCCCTCAAAACTGCAGCTCAGAGAACGTCTTCATCGCCCTACTGGTCAACCCAGTAAAGCCAGGAAGTGCATGTTACTCAGATGAGGTCTGGGCTTTCCTGTTGACAACATCAGACGATCAGTGGTTAAAGGTCAACCTGGGAGTATATTTCAGAAACACAAGAGTTAGAGAAGATGATTATGACAAGAAAACTGATGAAAGGAGGCAGAAATGAAATCATGATTGATCCTGAGGTGTCATTGGCCTGACTGATTGGAGTGCAGGCACGTTGTCATCATCACTCATAGAAGACCCCCCCCCGTGTTAATAGAAGACCGATGAGTAAAGCAGAAATGCTGAATTTCTTAACTTGTACAATATTCAGGCATAAAACAGCAAGTCTTTTGCACAGATGGATAAGTGACGTTTTGTGAACTGTGAGTCCTTGCGGCGTTGCCTAACGCTTGATGAGACGACTGAAACGAGACAGGTTCTCTTCTGGTTGTCGCTACACTTCAAACACTTCAAAAAGTCACTGATCCAGTTGATAAAAATGAATCTGCAACCATGAGATGGTTAACTTTAGCAGCAGCTATTTCGAAAAGATTCCTCATGTGTTTTCATGGTCAACAGACAGATATGACTAATGTATGATGGTTTTGATATTCTATTCTACAAGATTCAAGATAATTTATTGGCATTTGTCACTGATCTGTCAAACGAAGAACGAAATTTCTCATCAGTGGTATTTAACTGTGTGTGTGGGGGGTGATTATCTCTAAGAGAAAGGGATAACGTGCGGCAGGGTGTAATGTAAACACTTGTAGTTGGTGCTTGTAGACTGCTGTATTGTACAAGTGAGAAGAAATATACTACACCAGGAGTTTTCTAGAGAGGGGAGGTGTGGGGTCACACATGTGGTGGACGGTACCTGCCCAGGAAATGCTCCTGTGCAACCTGCCAGGGGCCGGGGGGCCTGGGGGGGCAGTGCCCAGACCCAGAGACCAGAGAGAGTCACCCACTGCAGGCGGGATGCCAGCAGACGGGCCGGTGGCACATGAAGCCACATTACAAACCAGCATGGTGGTGAGGTTGAAGAAACATGAAAAGAAACCAGTCAGAACAAGGAGGAAAAAAAAACTCAAAGGCAATGAGGAAATAAATGATGAAAGAAAGAGAAGGAAAAAAGCTGAAAAATAAAGACAAAATGTGAGGGTGAATAACTGGAGGGAATGGAGCCCCAGAGCAAGAGAAAAAATGAGACATCTGGCAGCACTGAAAGTGAGGCTTCTGAAAAAAAGAAAGGAGGAAAACATGACTTATAAACAAGAGGTTGTCACAGCAGTGATATCAGACAATCACTGACCTGACGGAATCCAAGTTGGCTATTCATCGCATGCAGGTTCTTATCAAGTAGTCATGGACCATTAGGCTTTTGGCTCAGTCCATTTAAGGAAGATGCCTTCATGCATAACATTTCATGTATTAGTCAGCTTAGATTTTCCATCCTGTAGCTCACTATTCTGGATGTCTGTTGTATTCTGTTGTGTTGACTGTTGTGTTGTGTGTTTCAAATCACAATGATCTCAGATTTGTTGGACAAATAAGTCACCAGCACATAATCAAACATAATCTTTCTGATATTTCTCGCTTCCTCAGTCCAGAGGTTTCAGACTGTTGCTCACCAGTATTGGAGCGTTGGATCAGGTTTGCCTTTCCCCCCACATTGCTATGTGTTTGGGGTAGGGGCTCGGGGACAGGCGGGGGTGCAGCTGTGCTGGCGGGAGCGCTGGCCGTCTGACTAGGAGGCTCTTTCAATCCTTCCATTGCCATTAAGACACTAGAGAGCTCCTGAAGCGGCATGTTACCAAGCTCAGAGGAGAAGGGGCTGGGCGGATTCTCCAAACACATCAACCAGCTCGTGTTGCCTGTAATGACAGAGAGAAGGACCAATACAAAGAGGAAGACAGGGCGAAAAACTGAAAACTAAACCATACTGGTATCACCCAATAAACGTGTTTCATCTGTGTCAAGCCTCTGTTAAAAGCTTTTCATATTTTACCACTTAGGACAAAATTCAGCTAAAAGCGAGACCTGCTTTAAAAAACTTGAGCTAATATGCACTTATGGCAAAAGCTAAGAATGTTAAAAATACAAAACAACAGACAGTCACTGAGCCATAGAGACTGAAAGAGTTTGTTGACTGGTGACGTACCTGATGGCCTCCGTATGAAGATCTCTGCCCACCCCTGTGTGAGCATGGGGACAAACTCAGCCAGGCTGGGGTTGTCTTTGAGAGGCGGAGGAGCAGATGCAGTGGCAGAGTTGGAGGAGGGAGGGCCCAAACTATCCAGGGCAGGACCAGAGGAGGGAGACAACGGAGCAGCTAACTCGCCCTCCGAAGGGGACACCAGAGGACTTAGACTCTGAGCAGGACCAGCACGGAGAGCGTGGCCACCTGGTATAGTGAGAGCGGCAATAACAGGAATGTAAGCATTATGTTTCTAAATCTTCTCTTGCACAGGGCCAGCTTAAAACAGCATCATTTGTTTGTGCTTTAATGACACTAAATATACTAAAACACATAATAAAAACATGTTATTCACTGTGCAGGAAAAAATACACATCTGCCAAAAACATAGAAGGCAAGGTATTGTAGCAAACACAAATACTGACAAACATATGCAGAGTACTGATGAATAATGCAGCAAATACTTCTCACATGCCTTAAGCAAGGAGACCCATTATTTCCCATTTAAGTGTTAAGTGTTACTTGCCAAGCGGGAAATGTATTACCTGACATGGAGCGGACTCGTATACGTGTGGCCCTGCTGTGCTGCTGACTTGACTGTGACTCCAGTTTGGCTGGAGCCTCTTTGGTCATTCTGGTGTGCAGTGACGGATCCGACCTGCAGGCTCAGGAGAGCAAAATGATTACAAAACAACTATCAAGACAACACTAGCAGTTCTGTCGTGTATTATTAACGGGCTTCTAGTGAGTGCCACTAGGTTTGCAGGTGTTTTTTTTAGAAACCAGAGTAAAGGAAATCAATATGAAAAATGTCAAGGTATCAAAACATTTTACACAGAAACACAAACAGGAAAAAACTCATAGTGGTTCTAGAGGACCAATCATGTGGTTGGTGGACCAGCTGACAGCTTACAATCGAGTGAAGTAGAGTCTGATTTTGTTTTCCGCATATCACAGACTCGCCTCAAGCTGTTCGCGTGAACAGAAAACAACATCCTCTCTCTTTAGAGCTTTGATTTGTGACAGAAGTCTTTTACAGGAAAAACAAATACGGAGGATGATCACATCTTTCACCTCAGGCAGAAATGCAATAGATATGAGTCAAGTAAATAGAAGAAGAAATATTGTGACAGTGTGCACCACCTGGTCATTTCCCCGCCTCCTCCCAGACGCTCAGACATATCCAGGCCCAGTAGTGCTTGTGTTCGGACTCCTCCGCTCGTAGTTATGGTCACCAGCTTGTTGCCCACCAGCCACGTCAAACTGCGACCGCCTGCCAACAGGAACTCGGCGATGGGGGACCTAAGGTGACAGTCAGAGGCCAAAATCAATGCTGGACCCTAACCCTTGCCGCAAAGAGTTAACTGATTTAAAAAGATTAATAAATAAAATAAAGTTTGCACCAACCTCTTTGGCAGCGCAGAGAAGTTAGAAAAGACATATCGTGCCATCATGTCCAGGCATGTCTCCGTGAGCTCCAGGTGGACAGTCTTCAGCCCCTCGTCTGCCTGAGTTACTGCATTTTCATCTGCAGAGCCCAGACTGCAGGTGGTGGTTGAGGTCTGCATCCTAAAGGAGGGAACAGAGAGATGACTTAACAACAGCAGGAGGTGGAGAGGAGTGAGAGGAGGGCACACCGAGACATGCAAATTCTGATATACAGGTACGGTAAGAAATGAGAGGAAACCACCACAGAAAAAAACACAAACCAAGCTCATGTTTCTGCTTATATCGCATGCAAAACAAACATTCATACGGATACATGCTGGGATAAGTGGCCGCCTAGGCAGTGAAACCCCACTGGTTATCTGCCTATATGTAAATAAGCTCCGTGTAGGAGGCTAAAGGGATCTGATTTGTAACATATTTTGGTTTTTGAAAAACCAGCAGGTAGCAGCTACGTGTGAGTCAGGGTGTTTAACGAAGCGCTAATGTCTCAGCTGAAGCCAAAAGTCCTCATTAGTGTTTGATGTAGAGTGCGCAGGACCTATTTGTATCCATAAGAATCATTACGTGTGCTTTACTTGACAAATGAGGTTAAAAGCAAATTCATGATGTTAACATCCATCTCAGTCAGCTCTAGAGAGACACTAAATGTGTATTGAAAGACTGCTGTAAGCTGCTCAGAAGTAAACACTCTCAAAACAAATAACAATCCAAGCCAAATGAGATGCCTGTGTTCATCATAATGACAGGCAGATAACCAGATCAGGATGAAATAAAGAAGTGAATATTCAACAAACTGGGCAGAAAGCAGAATTACAGAACTGATGTAGCTATACATGTCCAATTTACATGATTTAAGGGCTGCATTGACAGGAATATATCTCAAATAAAGGTCAATATTCTCAAGGCTGCCATGCATTGTACAAAATCCAATTCAAGTGTGTGTCTAATCCTGAACATACAGTATATGCACCAAGACAGACACCTAGTACTGTCGTGCAGATGTACTATTTGTTTTAGATGGAGTCAGAATAAGTCCTTCTCTCTCAGGCCGAGTCCCAGAATGTGAATTAACAACCATTCCACACAAGTTATACTCACCATTCTTCAATTTTGTTTTTTTTTTATTATTATTATTATTATTATTATTATTGTTGTTATTATTTCAAAATCTAGTGGGCACGCACACAAGAAAACATGACCATGAAATGCTCGCAACTGAAATAATACCTGCTTTACAAGCCCTGTACCAGCTTCATTTTATTCAATTTTCACAAACCAACTAGAAAAAGTTAAACTTTAATGATTTGATTCTTTAGTGCAGCATGAATGAGCAGCACAACAAAAGCTCTAGAGACCAAATAAAACCGTGTTTTAGCCTTCATTTTTTTCCCACTTAGGTTTTTGTCTGTAACTATTGCACATTAAAGTCTCAAACTTTGAAACATGGTCATGTGGCCTTGAGATGGAATAAGTGTCCACCAGGAGTCACAGTTTAAAACACATAAGCAGCACTGAGGAACAATGCAGATTTGCAGCCACTTGAAGCTGAAGCAGGTTAAACAGATCTACACTGCAGTTGTTTAGACCCATGAAGTTATGTGATTTACATTAAACAACGATTTCACACATACTGTGCTTCTGCTGCCATCTGCTGGGAAATATGACATATTCAATGTATTGGCACTGAAGCCACATGGTACAACTGCAGTGTTGGATCATATGTCAGAGACTTGAGCAGGTCAGCCAAGCAAACAACAAGTGTAGAGAAAAGTGGGGCGCAATGTGTTTGCGTACGGTAGATACGTGTATGGTGAACGAATGATTTGAGTCTGTTGGTCAAGATGAGTCCACCTTAGCCCAGATAGCCCTAAAATCTCACACTAGGAGATTGCCATGGTCATAGCAGCACAGTGGTTGTGTGAATGGAGTGAAATAAAAACCCAAACTACGTCAAGCAAGCAGACAAAGCTGTTGTGTTGCTGTGTTGCCCCATCACTGGCCCAGGAAGCAGAAGTGCTCTCCCACAAACAGGAGGGAGTCAAAGTTGTAGGTTGCAAGGTGTCAGTGAAAAATACGAAATCCCTTCATTTTGAATACACATGCTTTGCTCCGGGCACTCCTGCCATTCATGTGTTGTTAGGTTAATCAAAACCAGTCAGCAATACACCCAGCAAAACAAAAATCAAACCAGAGCAAAGGTAAATTAAATACAGACTAAAACAAAAGCATAATTTGTGTTAGAGCAAAATCAAACAGGAGAACATCATCGTGGATTAAGACGTGTCTACAAACACTGCATGCAAAAGCAAATCATGAGAGACTTAAATGTCGAAAACGTCACGAGTATGACCACAGCCAAACCAAAAATGTTGCCACACAAACCTTCCTCCAGCATGCACCACCCGCTCCAGGTGTCCCTGGCAACAAACCACCCCAAAACCCACCCCAACGGACCTGCATGACAATGACCCTACACCCCGTCAACCATCCCATGGAGGAAGCAACAAGTGTAGGAAGCAAGTGTTTGGGTTGTTGTTGATTTTTGTTTGTTTTGTTACCCAGAAGGCTCTTCTCTAACCTGCGGACCGCATGTTCGGAGACACTGATGCTGCGGGAGCGGAAAGCGTCCATAGCTGATAGGTCCCTCAGCTCTTTAACTGGAGAGCTGCTGCTATTGGCTACCGCTGCTGCTGCCTTTGCCACTTTTGCCGCCCGCAGACTGGGGCGGTGAAGAGTGTCCACGGAAAAGGGCGAGGGGAACGGGCCAGGGATGGCGTTACGGTGGCAGTGAGGGTCATCGTGAAGGTGGCAGTGGTTTGGGAGTGTGGGGGGAAAAGTGTGGTTTGAATGTGTACCAGGAAACAGCAGGAGGCATCACCCGCGCATCAGAGCGACGCGAGCAGGCGATGTGGAGCCATATACCACGCACAGGGGAGGGAGGGGAGGGGGTACAGAGGACACGGCCACAAACGTCAAAGGGCAGGCGTCACACGAGGAGGAGGGAGGGGGATCAGGAGCAATGTGGGAAGGATCCAGGATGACACAACCACCCCCCAAAACCACAACCACAACGCAGCACCCAATGGCAGGAGGCAGCGGAGGGAGGGGGGTCAAATGAAGAAAAAACAAAACAAGGTGAAAATTAACAGCAGTGAACATCATGAATCAGATCACAGGAGAGCGGAGAAAGAAAAGGAGGATCACAAAAGAATATACATCAACTGAATGGAAACCAGACAAGCTAAGGCAAAGGGTAAAAACAGCTTCTGCTATTAAGAAAGAAAAACACACACACAGAAAAGTATTCAGGAGAGCAACAAAATAAACATTATATCACACAGCAGGTTTAAAGTGAACACTAGTAGTATAATAGTAGGGATAGACTCAGCACAGGGCTTATGTAATAGAAGTTAAAACAACGAGAAGAAAAGAAATGCTGGATTAAACCTGAGGGTTGGAGTACAATAAATCTTGACTAAATACTAAAAGTGAGATCAGAATATCATAGTCCATTGTATTCAAGGACACTTTGATCTGTCTGAATTTAATGTTTACCTCATCAATAGTAGTGTCAGAGAAAAGGTTTAGATACTCTGGGAATGTGACGTGCAGTACTCCAACCCCACAGCGAGCAATGAGCAGCACAAACACAATGATACCACAGCATGAAATAAACTGAGGGCGGTGAATGTAGAGGATGAGTAGAGACTGAAGTTAGCAGAGAAGCTATTTTTACTGTGGGAAGCTGCAATGTGGAGTGATCCTTGCTACTAGAGCAGCAAGGGTCTAATGAGCGTTATTTTTTAATTAACGAGCAAATGCGGGGGCACAAATACTGTTGAGGACTATATGTTTCATTTGGCTACAATGAAACTCTGGACCCGATGACACATGGGGAGACAGTGTCATATTCTTTTGGTAAAGCCACGAGGGTCTCTGAGAGAAGCACCGTAGGCACCGGTTGATAAACCACGTCGTCCAGTTTTTAGAACTTGTGTGAAAACACCCACAATTGTCCTTTCAGGTCACTTTTGTTACGATGCCTGTCCACACAACCCAGCAGAGTAGGACACTACCCAGGTCTCTGGAACAACATCACTTCAGTCCCCTCCTGTCTTGATCACTTATGCTTTGTTTTAGTGGGCGGTACCTTTGAATGTGTGATTTACTGTACAATGTTCAGCCAAAGTGAAAGAAGTTTCACGTGTAAAATCTGACGTCATAAACTGCAGTGAGATGGTGAGTTGTGACTGAGGAAAAAGGAAATAGTCCTCTCCACGTAGCATTGCTGTGTATGTACTGTACTGTAGACACAGGTGACAGACACAGAAACATCTGCACAATTCAATGAAAGAATGAATCTAAAATAACGTGACATTACACAGGGTTCATGTTATTTTGTCCACCCCTGTACGTCATTAAGATGAGGGGGAGTGACAAAAAAAACTAATTGTGGCAGAGGAAGAACACAATTAAAAACATAAAAAAAAACACACACAATGAACTAATGATCACCATGGCAACCTGAGAAGAGTCATCGCAACATTTGCGCCACAGTGCTAGTCATGCTGAGTCCCCTGTTACCTTGGCAACCCCCGAACCACGAACACAGAAATGGCCGCATGGGCAGCGTGAGGTGTTCGCTGTTTTGTACCACAGCACTTTCGGTGTGAATAAATGCTTTACCTCTTGGGCCTTTCGTTGAGGCTGGTGCTTCGGGCGCGAAACGGGCTTTGCTCGTGGCTGTCATCGAACGGAAGCAGGGCGTTGGAACGCAAACCCTGAAAAAAGAGACATAAGGACATGTATGGTCACAGAGACAAGGAAAAAAATTATTAAGTGAGTCCAGGAGACTATAGCGTGGCTTAGCATAAAGGACAAGGAAACAGGAGTAAAGCAGGAACCAAAGTGTACTTTTACAGGGGGGTGTGTATGGGGCTATTTCTTGGATATGCATGATGTTCTGCTTGTTGTTATTTCTATTTTATTTTGTGGTTGAAACAGGAATGTTCCTACTGCCTGTAGCTTCACATGAACAAACTGGAAGGAGAGTGCTGAACTTATTTTCTACAAGAAAGCACTGAGGCAAATTTCCCAATATGCCTAATTCCTGCTACGAGGAATCATCACTTGACAATGACAGGAAAACATCAGAACCTCATTCTTTACAACACTGTGAAACTGACAACACAGCGAGATTTAGAAAAGTTGTTTCAGTAAGAACTAAACTATGTATAAGTGCGCTGTAGTTTCTTTCATGAATGCGCTAGCACAAGAATGAGATGAAAGCACGCTGATGACATTGATTCACACGTAGGCGGATTGCCTTTGTGTTGCATCATTTCACTTTGTATTATTAGTTTGAAATGGAGTTGTACCTTTGTGATATACTGGACAAAGTCCTTGCGGAATGGGAGTCTGCAGCGTATGAACCACATAGCTATGACATGGTGGGCCAGGGACACGATGTACTGATTGAACCTGAGGGGAGTGAGAAGAAAGTATACAAGTCAAAGAGTGTCTGCGCATCTGAAAATACAAAAGATTACGTGTGTGAGAACTTACTTAGAGGGATTAGTGTAGGGTAGCGAGATGGCAAACACGCTCACATACTGCTCAGCTACAAAGTTGGCATAAAGATGGGGGAGGCGCACCAGAGCTGTGAAGAAACGCATCAGTCAATCACTGTCACCAGGTGCTCCCTTTGCCACAGAAAATGTTGGCCGGCTATCCAAAAAAACACTAAAGAAAAGCAGCCAGACTCGTAGAGTTTGGCCCAAGTAGCATCTTCACTTCAGAACTCAGGTCCAGTTGCCTTTGTTTAGCATTTTTGGATATACCATGACCAAGAGACTATGAACCTTCACAGACGCGACGATAACAAAAAGCTCTTAGTACTTACTGGAGAGAAACTCAAGCATAGGTGATGCCATGGCAACTGTAGCAGAGATGTGGGTGAGCTTGACGATGAGAGCGGGGAGCAGCTTGATCATGATATCAGGCATCTCCACCGTGCACATGGTGAGTGCCACCACACACTGCTTGGCACAGCGGTAAATGAGACCCGTCTCGAGGCACTGAACCAGCTCTCTCTGTAAAGGGGGGAAGGAAATGAACTAATGTCATTCCAGCTACATAGGTTGTTTCTGTGTATGTCTGTAAAAGGCCTGAAAACCACCAATGTTGGCATAATGTGGATCTTCTGGCTCCAAACATCTGCCTAGAGCGGCAGTTTTACAGCATCCTACAAACCTGTAGGTGATGCCACAGAAGGCTCTCAGCTCCTACATATTCATATTCGTACCTGTCTCGACTGCTCCAGGTAATTATGGTAGGAGGTAATCGCCTTAAGGACGGGGACCACTGCCAGCTGAACGTCCGTGCGGGAGAACCCTTCTGGTGTTTTCTTCAAACGCTCCGAGATAAGACGATCCGTGACCTACACAGGAACAGAAGAGATTAACGGAGAATGCATTCACTTCATGTACAGTGTGTAGGTTAGCTTGTAAATGTAGAACCAGGCACTACCATGCAGCAGAGTGTAGAGCACAGTTGGTCTAAGCTGCACTGTGACGTGAGCAGCAAGACTTTGTATTGTAGTGTCCACGGCAGCTTGTCAAGGACAAGCTTCAGAACCTTCCAATCTGTCTCCTGAAATGAAAAAATAAGCCATGTTTATTTCTGTGAATATTTTCCATCATCTGTCATGTTATATTCAAGGGAAAAAATAAGAATACATAAACAAAGGCAGCTGGATTTGTTTGGTTTTCTTGAATTTCTAAGGTTAGTTAGCAACAGTGAGGACAACAACATCCTTGAGCCTGGGAGAGTATCTTGTCATATAAAGAATCACTCATCTGGAAAAAACAGCAACCAAGCTTAGTATAAATAAATTCTGTGTGCACCACCCACAGATGTTCCTAATGGAAACTTAAACTCCTTACCAGTCATTTAACAGACATCTGGGTGCATGGGGAACATCTTCAAGTAAACAAGTCCAGCAGTCTTTGTGTTTCACTCAATGTTCATGTTCAAAATCTTTAAATGTAGCTGGGAGATCCTGCTGTAAGTCTTGTTGTCATTCAAACAGCCTCGCAGTTCAACAGTATCTGCAACATCCCTGATGTGATTCCCCCCATAGATATGTGTTGTTTTTATAACCACTTTTCTTTTTGCTATGTATAACCCTATGCTCCCAAATAATGAAGATTATTATATAGTGACTCTAGGCTCCCAAATAATCACGATTAAGTGCATTTGCGTGACATTTTGTGTATACCATCTTGAGGCACTGCAGAAGGACACTGAAGGCAGGTGCGTAGGGAAGGTAGGCCGAGCGTATCGAGGCTGCTGATGCGGGAGGAGCTGCAGGGGGGACAGGACTGCCAGCAGGAGGAGACGTCGAGCCTGTTGGTTTCTTTTCAGTGACACGCTTCTCTGGTTCGCTGAAACGACAAATCACATTGAGTTATAGTTTTGTTATTTTTGACTTTGATTATTAAAATAAGACAAAGGTGTAAAAGTGAAAGGCTAAAGTGTGCGGGTGTTTCGTCACCCTGTGTCACAGTAGCAGTAAGGGCTGAATCTCATGGCGCCATCTTTGTTAGGAACCCCAAGACGGTGAAGAGAATCTGCGCGCATCATTAGGAAGAAGTCAAACACCTGAAAGAGAAAGATGAAATAAATTAGCCCGCGGGCATGCACAGGAAATAAGAGATGAAAAATGTATCACCCATACCTGTAGTCTAATACTGGAAGCGATGGCTGAACAGTACTTGTTCTTGTAGTGAAGCTGCAGGTGGCTGATAAGCAACTCGTAAACACGACTGGCGTGGCTAGCTGGTTGGCTGTACAATTTGCTCTGCCAGAGGAGAAAATTATGAAGGTTTATCGCCAGATTCCACATTTAACAGATTCCCACTTTGCTCTCGGTTTCAAGGTTCATGTTTTTAGTTCCATCATCTAAGAGTAAGCTGAGGGAAAGGGGTTTCAATTTGTTAGGCTGGGTGCAAAACGATGGCACAGATGGAAATATTCTTTTTGTAACTTGATTATTTTGCCTTCTCAGCCCTCAATCAAAATTTTTAACAGTTTGATATTAATACCAAGCTTGGTTTGTTAAAGAATATCAACTGCAGTAATTAAAAGTCCACAGCCAAAAGAATCTTTCATTTTTAATCTAAAATTTAGTAATGCTACTCAAAAAAAGTTTTCTGTCACGAAGCTGCCGACTAATTTAATTAGATGGAATAACAAACCAAGTGAACAAAATGTCAGTCGATATGATTACTACATGTAGTTACAGCTATTTCTTGATATGGCATTTTGGCGTTAGATTAAACTACACGCAGATACTGCTCTTTGAATTGATTTGCAGATAATATAAGTTAAAAAAGCTGATTTATTTGAAATTCCTATTGGACATTATTTAATATTAAAAAACATAACAAATGAAACTGATGTGAGACACATCAAGCCAGGCCAAGTCACTTCGGTTCATATACGAAGTTAATGCATTTTCATGCATTTTTGATATATGTTTGAAAAGACACGATTCCTGGTGAACATTTTGTTGATGTAGGTTTAGATCATGAGATGACCATTTGGGTTTTTCAAATGTTTTCAAAAAAAAAAAAAAAAAGGCTGAAAATAAGTTCTTGGGTCTTAATGGAGATGAGCTAAGTAATGTTCTGTAAATTTGGAAACTGTTTTCTTTAAGTCAGTTGGATGAATTAAATGAACTTCTACATGCGTGTACCTGCAGGATTTCCAGCAGGCCCAGTATGGCGGTCCTGACATCCTCCATAGGAGACTCTGCCATGGGGTCTCTCTCAGAAACTTCCAGGGGCCCCGAACACACCAGAGAGCGGCTGGCCACCTAAAAAGAAATCAAACGCGTAAATGATCCCAGCTCAGCAGAAATTAAGAAAATGAAATGACTTTGTGAAGGCTATTGTGAGACTGTGTGTGCTTTCTTGTTTGTGTACACGTTCTATGATGTCCAGCAGGCTGGTGAAGTGGTGTGTGTTGCAGCCCTCAGCGAGGTCCACCAGCAGCTGGGTGGCCTGTTTCCTGACAGCCAGATCCCGGTCTTCAGCTATCCCACCGAGCTGAGGGATCACCACCGTTTCAATTAACTCATCCTGGAGGGAGGGGGGAGGGGATCAATAAACAACAGTTTACCAACCATAAGACACAATAAACAAACATCAGTTTTTACAACATCAACAGCAGCACACAGGAGTCCAATATCTAACTGTTCTTCACCAGTAAAACTTGGAGCTGTGGTATAAGATGCAATAGACATTGTCAGTAGCCTATATCTGTCAAGTGGACGGACGTGCTGATGTTCACAGACCTCATAGAGCTGTCGGTTGGTGCTGAGGACAAAGGAGAGGATATGAAGAACTTTGATCCTAATCACACTGCGATTCTCATTCCTTTCAGAAAAACAGAGTAGGGGAGAAAAGTATTAGACAGAGCAGCTATGGAATATAGGATTGAGGATAACAAGGAAATTACCGTAACCTGCATCCTACCTGAAGAATTTCTCCATAAGACGGTAGAGACTCTGGATCCAGCCGTCCTTAGCGGGCTGGATAGACTGGGCCCTGTACGAGATGAGGGTCAGCACTGACGCATCCTGTCACACATGAGATTAAGATTATTAAAGAAGCAGCACTGTGTGTGTGTGTCAGAGAGAACCAAACAACAACACAGGGTGACAGAGAGTGTGGACACTCAAAAGCTCTTACAGGTCTCTTATCAGCACATTTCTCGACTAGACTGAAGAACTTCTCTGTGGAGCCGTGGTAACCGTTCTGCTCATAAAGCTCTTCCACTGTGGTCAGCAGCTCGTACACGATGGCCTTCAACTCCGCACTGCCTATCGTCTATGGGGACAAGTCGAACTAAGTAAAGCAAGAGCTGCCATTTTACTTTGTGTCTGCATGTGAAATATACATTATGTACGTGTACCTGGATCTGCTGCAGCAGTCGCTCTATGATGCCCAGCAGGATGTCCCAAGTGACCACCTGCAGCTCTTTGCCGTACTTCTTGATCAGTCTTGTGATGGAGAGGACGATTTCATAGGAGACCACTTCATTGGCACTTGACATGGCCTGAATGCAACAATCACTTTAGTTCACTCATACTGTCCAGGTTTCACTGCATCCTGTTTGACGCAAGACTTTTTTGGTACGACTATGAACACAAACTTTCACAAAGCCTATGTCACACAATACTATACAAGACACTGGAGAATTCTTCTGAACACAAGTGCATCACAACACTAAAGGACACAATCATGTTTGGACAACAACAGAAACACATGTTAGTTTTTTTAATGGCATGAGACTGCATTTATGTGAATTAGTGTTACCTTGTAAAAAGATGGCAGAACAAGTGTTGGTGTGTTTTTGAGCGCGGGGAGTCTGTGCGCACCCCAAAGTGCCATTCCTACAAAGAATACTGCTCCTCTTAACAATGGTGCGTCCTCCATGTACATCCTAGTGTAGATGGCAGAGAAACATGGACAGGAGAATCAAGCTCTCTACAACAGTATTCATATGTTCATGAACACACACTCTATATGTAATAAAGCAACAATACCTCTCCTCCATGATGCGGCACATGGTGTAAATAGCACTGTGGCCGAGGTGAGTCCCCAACACCTTCCTCATCAGCTGAGGACGCAAAGAGCAGCACAGCATGAGAAAAGAACAAACAACACACAAGAAAAGACCAGGGGAGGCACTTGTCAATAATCAGGGCCTTCAAACAAAAGGCCTGTGTGTGTGCGCACGTGTTCTCTCACCTTCCAGCAGGATTCACAAAACTCCTTGACGTTGACGGTCCGACAGAGTGTGATGATGAAGACGGTGAGAGACTCTGAGGGCAGGCAGTTATAGCACACTACCGCATCCAGCACTTGTAGAGCCACCTGATCACAACAAACACAGACAATCACATATAACGACAGTACAGATGGCTGTAGTTCAACTTGTGCCGAGGATGGTGAATACAAACTAACCCTTTCCAAATAACTTTTATTTATACATGTTACTTTGACTAAACAACGGCAAGATACTTCACTTCAGCCTTAATATAACTAGGACTTTACAGTCTCTCGTCACTGATCATGATATCTGCAGGGAAACTCTTCTCCAGTCAATGATAACCTGAAGAAATCAGTATTGATGCAGGCACACAAACCAGAACTCTATTAACGTTTCATAATCAGCAAAATCTTGCCGAAATATGATTTCCTCCATCTGTATGGAGGTTTTTTAATGGACAATTTGCTATAGTGACATGGTGATAATTGTGTCCCTCTGCATCCACACAATTCAGCTTTCAGGGTTTAAAACAACATAGGTTGTGCATGGATTACTATTACAACACCATATATCCACACAACTGCAGGCCCTTCCCGTTGTGTGAGTCTATTGCCAGTAAACAAAAGCAGCTCCAATGACTTTTGGAAAAAAAACAAATACCAACCTCAATGTCTGTTGAGGAAGTTGTTCTGTTACACAACAGACAGATATTCCTGCACAGAGTACAACAGAACATGTTAATAACATTTCCTGACTATGGGGAAAAAACACCCTGTGTGTTTTTCTGCGTCTGTGTGAGAGAGAGAGGAGCTTTTACTCACTGGACCATGAGGGAGACGTTCTGGTCCAGGTAGCAGCTGTTGAACTTCACTAAATTTACCAAAACGTGGAGAAAATCTGAGGTAAGGCCTATGTCCATCCACAGGAGGACAAATCGTGCTGAGAGAAGAGAACAGAAGCAGACCAGGTTTAATAGGATATTCTAATAGAACAGTTTGCACAAAATCTTAGCTTGGCAAAGGCTATGCTATTCAGCGTTAGCTTAAAATATCTGAGGGAGCTGTTGATTCAACTGTGTTTTCATTTTGGAGGCTGTAGTTTGTAGTGTTATTGAATTGTAATGTGTTGTGTTGTATTGACATGTGTTTTTATTATTTTGATACCTTCCAGTTGATTTACCACCTTTCTGATGCTGTTTCACCATAAACTGAACAACAGCCCAGCCACGAAGTTAACATTTAGCGAAGGAATGTATTTGTTTTCACTAGTGCACGAAAGGAACAGCCAAGGAAGTGTGTAGACGCTATTCAAGTTACAAAATCACACAACCACCAGTGCAGCTCAAATATCATTTAATATAAAATGCCAGGTTTCAAACCAACAGAGGTCTGACTAACATGGACGAGGCACATTTTCAAATCAACATGTGCAAACCATTAGCGCTCCAAATACAATTTGCTGTGGCCAAAATGTGATGATAAGAAACAAGCTGCAGAATTGCGTAATGTCAACACAAAGTTCACCTAGAAAAAGGCAGCACTGATCACAAGCTGGAACTGATCAGCGGGACGTGACAGAGCTACAGTCGTATCCGTGTTTAATAGTGGTTACTTCAATGGTGAAGGCCTGTTTGATATCAGTGGAATCTACATTTTCAATTCTGAGAACCAAAACAAAAGATTGCAGTTCATATATAAAGGTGTGCAGGCGAATGTTTTACCTATATCCTCCTCCAGGTATGTGATGTCCTTCCCGTTTTCTGTCAAGGCCTTAAACACTTCTAGTCTGTCTGAGAGGTCTTCGTTGGACGGTTGGTAGTCCCTGACCACCTTGAAAAAGTAGGCTCTCAGAGGACCGAGCCGCTCTCCCTTAATATAAACGTTACAACTTTATGAAACAAGATAAACGTTTTTAAAATGATCTTGTGTGTGTGTGTGTGTGTGTGTGTGTGTGTTCATACCTGTCCCTGTATGATGGCTCGAAGTAGCTGTAGGACAGCATGTCTGGACTCTGGTGGCTGCTCTGGAGCCAGCATGTCCTCCACAGCTTTCCACACAGCCTCCACAGCATTCTGAATGACACGTGCACAGCTTTTAATAAATACACGCAATGCACATGTTTCTTTCGTTAAGCGTATCAGAGAAAGAAAACTCACGTCCTCAAATTTTTTACTCTTGGCCAGATCGCAGATGTGGTTCATCATGCGAATGCGGTTGCTCAGGCCACAGTCTGGCTGCAGCTCCTGAAACACGTCGGGGGAATGAGGAAGGCCGTGAGACAATGCAAAACACAGTGGGGCTAAAAATAAAAAGCTGATGACGTGTTCAGTCTCTTCTACACACCTTGATAATGTCAGCTGTGATGATGAACTCTGAGGGTTTGGTGTCGGTCTGTTTATTTGGCGGCCTCGCTGTTCCCAGCCCAAAGATCCCCTTCACCTTGTCCCTAAGACTCTCCTTGCTCGGCTGTTTATTCATGGCCTAGCGTGGAGAGGTGACACACTACACTGGCTGCCTGCAACAGAAACACACCAACATTGTTTCCAGACACTATAATCCATTCTCCCAAGGCTCAAGTTGTCATGTAGTAATAGTTTTAACCATAAATATAAATACTGCAGGAAAGTCCTTGTTTTCTTTTTTGACCACATCATTCATGAGAAGGTTGCAGGTTGCATGACTTCTATGTCCATGAGTTTACATCTCTTATAAGAAGTACATCTCCCGGGCCATTCAACATGGAAACCTAATAACTCTGATTATCTTGTTACTATAGTATATGTCAGGAGGTGGGAATTACAAAGGCAACAAGTGAACATTTTCAGCCTCAAAGCTGCTGCTGGGAACCCGGGAAAAACAGGCAATAAGAAGAATTTAAGAGACTTCGACAAGAGTTGCACACTATCTCCAAAACTGCAGCTCTTGTGGGGTGTTCCTGGTCTGCAGTGGTCAGCACTTATCAAAAGCGGCCTAAGGAAGGACGGCGCGTGTGCTTGATCTGCAACAACGGTCAGGTGATGATAATATCCACATAAATACCAGGATCCAGGTTTCCCAACACAGCATCACCTTATGATGAGACCATCAATGTTATTCACTTCACAAGTTGCAGGTTTTAATGCTGGGGCTGATTAGTGTATTATGGCGTTGAAACTGTCCTTGTGTTGGTTATATTTCAGCCTCTGTCACTAGATCAGACCGGGTTAATAAAGTTATCGGTCGCAGTACAGCACCAAGCATAACCTACTGAACAAATAAAGTTCGTTGGACTATTCATATGGAAAATGGATATGATTTTGGTCGTTTGGGTGAGAGCACCATTTATGTTTCAGGAGTGAAGTTCGGAGTCGCAGCCTGTAAATGTGTAAACCCAGGGGGCAGGTTTAAAGAATTTGCTGTCATGTGGACTTGACAGAGAGACAGAGGGGAGGGGAGAGGAGCTGAGCAGACAGACAACGACTGTTCTGTTTCAGTCCAACAACAACAACAACCACTTCGGTGCAAGGTATCCTCCGACCAGAGCCACTTATACCCGAGAACACCACACAACATAAACAATCCATTATTATGAGAAATGCACAATGGCGCTGCTGAACCTTTAGCTCTGCGTTGCTTGTCACAAGCTAGCGTTTCTCTGTGGCACTGAAGGTCTGCTAGCTCAAAGTGCGCCTCCCCTCCTCCTCCTCCTCGCCCGTCTCCCCCTCTCCTCTCACCTTATTTAAGTCGCTTTCGGTTTCATTCGGTCGCAGTTTCGTCCGTATGCAGCCTACACTGTGGGTGCACTGATATAACTCTGTCTGCTGCCGAAAGCTTGCTCTCAGTCCTCCACTCCTCAACCGGATGACACACTAATGCTCTGACAGCGGCACTTCCTACAAAAACACGTTTGACGCACTCGCTCATGGGAAACGTAGTTCTGGGGGCGCTAAATCCTCCGGCTAGTTTGTTAGCAGTTTCCTAGTTTTCCATATCATGGAAAATGAAGAGCAAAGCGCCAACAGAACCGTAACCTAGCAGTGTTCTGCTGTAAAACGGACCCGTAAAGCGGTTTAATTATCTGATATTTGTGATATAAAAGACTAACAATGATGCATTTCTAGCAGTTAGACTAGCAGCTAGCTAACGGCGCTGACGGTAGTGGAGTTGGCTTCATTATAGGGGCAGAAGCTGCACCGTGGCCAGGCCGCCTGTAAGTGGCGCTTTCAGATAAATATAACATTGTGTAATTGTATGGTTGTGAAGAAATAACACATTTGCCAGTGTTAACCCAAACAGTATGCACTGAAGCAATCAATGAAACATGTACTGCTAACGTTATATCTGTTGTGAATTATGAAACATTAATTATTCAACAAAAAACAGCTTTGTTTAGTAAATTCTTACGGTTAAAATCATATAATTGCAGACGTACTCTTCGTGAATACTTGTTGTAGTTTATAACATTTCCCGTCATTTCTGCGTTATTTTCACTTCTTATCTGATATTTGATAAATAGACTTTATAGCTTATAACATAAATTTTTTTTTTTATTTACTGAAATCGTATTTGGATTATATAATATTAATTATATATTGAATTATGCAATGTTAATGTTGTTTTTTCCTGTGTTTATTTATATAGATTAATCTGCTCTTCATGCCCTCGTGACGAGGAATCACGAACGCGAAACCAACTTCCGCTCCAGACCTGAGCTTCCCGTTCGCCGCTGCAAGAGGGTCAGTGATGTAGTCCAGTGTTTTACAATGACTTCCCCGTACTTCATGCAGACCAGATCTGTTATCACCCGCAGTGGAGCTACCGGTTGCACACCTGCAACTTCTCTCCGGTCCAAACTTTCCAGCAGACGGAGGGACGAGGACCCGGTTTCCTCTGTGGCGGTGAAGGTGGAGGTGGAGGAGTCGAGAGTATCTGAGCAAAGACCCTCCTCGGCCTCCTCTTTAACCGGTAAAGTAATGTTTTACCTCTCGCTGAGCGCTGTGTTAAACCTGCACAAATGAATTGTGATGTAACGTCTTAAAAACTACTGCGCATGCTCAAATGTTGAGTAAGATACTGTTAAGACTTGTTTGCAGACCTTCACGTCAAGTGATTGGCATCACATCCACTGACACATGAGTGGATCTGAGTCAAGCTGCCTCCAGTACAGCTGCACGTTAGGTTAACAGCATCATCACCTCTCAGAGGACAGTCAGGCTCAGTGTGTCCAGATGCAGATACTACTTTGTTAGGGAAGTGATTCCTGACTCAGGCTTTTTGGTGTCCTAAGTCAGCTCTAGGGGGCCACGAAATGAGTGATAAGAAACTGACAGAAAGTGAATTTAGTGTCTCAGTTGTTAGGAAACATGTCTCTACATTTTATAAAAAAAGTCACTTGGCGCCATATTGTGCTAAATATACACAGATCAGCCACAACATTAAGGATCAATTGTGTTACTAGCTGCAAGACAAAAAGATACGGTTAAGTAAGAATAGCATCTCTCCAGAGATTTTGTACAGTAGTAGCTACATTTTTAATAACCAAATTCTGCATTATTTTATGTGTCTTTCAGCTACGTATTGGATTTTTTATTTGGATTGTGAATTTAGTGCATTTCCTCTTCTCATTCAGGTAGTCATGAACTCCTCCACCAGACCACTTTGCAGCCCAAAGCAGAAACAGAAGCGTTACCGGTGAATCCACACAGCCGCAGGAGAAGACAGCTAAAGGTGGAATATGAGGAGGATGACGGTCTTCCGCAGATAAAGACGGAGCGCTGGGAACCCACGGACTGGAGGAAACAGCTGGGATTCATTCTTGAGATGAGGAGCGGCCGAGACGCACCCGTAGATAACATGGGAGCAGAGAAATGTTATGACACGCAGGCTCCTGCACATGTAGGCATTGGACAGATTTGTATCGTTGAAGTCTGCATAATTCAGCACACTGAATTGATCTCTCTGTTGTCCTCACAGGTGAGACGCTTCCAGGTGCTGGTGTCACTCATGCTGTCCAGTCAGACTAAGGACCAGGTGACAGCAGCAGCTATGCAGAAGCTCAGAGCACATGGCTGCACCGTGGAAAATGTACTCGCCACTGATGATGAGACACTGGGAAAACTCATCTATCCTGTTGGTTTCTGGAGGGTAATAAAAGAAACCTCCCTGACATCGCTGGAGTTAGTACTCAAAGCTTTAACGGACCTGAAAACTGCCTCTGTTCATTCCTTCATCTGCTGGGCTTCTCTCATCTGTGTTCCTCTAGACTAAGGTGAAGTACCTGAAACTGACATCGGCCATGTTGCAGAAGGAGTTCGGAGGGGACATCCCAAACAGCGTGGAGGGTTTGGTCCGCCTGCCGGGAGTTGGACCCAAAATGGCTCACCTGGCTATGGACATCGCCTGGGACCAGGTGTCCGGCATTGGTGCGGGCTTTTGACTCAGACATGCGCAGATACTTCAAAATGAATCCATTAATTATGTCTAGCGGGGCAGCGTGAACTGGTTTTCCTGTTTTATTGGATTATTGAGAGTCTTTACAGGAAAATGCTATGAACGACCAAGTTATATTTTTTCCAGCTTTTCTAGGTTTGTATTCAGAAATTTAAAAGTAATCATTAGCTTATTTATGGTATTTTGCTGCACTACCTGCATTGGGTTTGCATCAAAGGCTACACCTGCAATAGTTTGGTCGAAAAAAGCGTCCCACAGTAAGATCAGTTATCCAGAAATCAAGAATGTACAGTCGCATATAAAAATGCAGAGCACAGATTCTCACGAGAAACAAAGCTGGAGTCAGGGGAGGTTACCCTAGCCATGTGACTAGCAGCTGGTCAACACCCACCGATGTTCCTGATAAACATAATAAACAACCTCAAGGTTAAATCGATATCTTTAAAACAAAAGGCGACAGTTATTACCTTCATGAACGTACTTCAGTTCTGTTGTGTTAAAAAGAATTGATTTTAGCCACGTGTACTCAATACTTTATAAATTCATATTAATGATGTGCTTGGTCTAATTTGTGTTTTTTTTGTTCGTTTTTTTCGGTCTAGGCGTGGACACTCATGTGCATCGTATCTCTAACAGGCTGGGCTGGCTCAGGAAACAAACCAAGACCCCGGAGGAGACACGCAGGGCCCTGGAGGAGTGGTTACCCAGGTAACAGCATGTTCTCTTCACTACTGTCCCGCACAACCTGATTAAATATGACTTAATCACATGTTTTAACACATCAGTCAACTCTTAACAATGCTTCATACAATACATGGCTCTGGGGATCAGTGCTGACACATGTATTGGTAGTGGACTGCAATTACTTGCAATTAAATTGTGAGTGTAGATGAATCCACTCAAGACTGCAAGACATATTTTGAGGATGCAAATGTCAGTCTGAGCAGTTACCAGGAATTTTATTAACAAGTCGTAACATGTAACTTGAGAAGGGCTCGCACCTAAGGACACTGCAGTTCCCTGGAGCATTTCATTACCTTTAAGCTTACTGTTGTGGTTTTGCAGCCCACATATGTGCCGTTTTGCTCCGTCACCACCCAGCTCTGAACAAAACTCAGTGTACCCTACCTGCTCAAAAAGAGACAACTAGTGAAAATAAGGAGCCAGATGTATTTCTCAGCGACTGTGAGACATTCACCAAGTGGCCAGAAGCATGAAAGCTTGTTCACCTTAAGTTTGTTGCACTGCTTACAAGTGGCCGATATGCCTGTTCTCATGTTGCAGGGACCTGTGGAGTGAGATCAACTGGCTGCTTGTGGGTTTTGGACAGCAGGTTTGTCTGCCTGTCAACCCCCTCTGCTCTGTGTGTTTGAACCAGCACAGCTGTCCGTCTGCGCACAAGAGCTCTCCTGCAAAGCGGCCTAAAGCTGGATCACCGCGCTCCCCCAGTCCATCCACCTCCCTTAAAATAAAAGCTGAACGTGGACTGGAAGCTGCTGTCAAAGACGAGGTGAAAAAGACCAAGTCCCTGGCTGCACATGTCTCCCCCACCACACAGAGACGCAGGATAAAAACCAAGGTTACCTCTTGATTTTTGTCATCTCAGGCTTTTGTCTGAGCAACTAGCGGACATCTAACACGGAGACATACAACATGCTTTTATACACACTAAAAACATATGTTGTATTAGATAAATTCAGAATGTTTGTAGTTACTTTGATTTGTGGTCTTTATTTGACACTACAGTGGCATGATTTACATTTTATATGAGATTCAATATTTTTATAATGCTTTTGGGTTTTTTTTACCAAATAAAAAATGCTACTGATGATACTGTACTGAAACTATGTTTTTCTGTTCAATCCATCCATTAAACTTATCCTGAAGGGATCAGATCTGAAGAGCTGTTTCAGGAGACGCAATTTAAGATTAGATGTTAATCCAAGGTCTGAGCGGGGCCGAGGGTTACAGGTGCCGGTCGTCAGGAGCGAAAGGTGAGATACAGCCTGGACAGGTCAGCCGTCCATCAAAGGGCTAACACAGAGAGCGAACAACCATTTTTCTGCAGATGGGCTGTAACATGCAGCACAGCAGCAGACTGTTGTTTTATGACACCTTTGATTTTCTTGTACACTGGGCACAATATTTTTTTGCTTTTCAGCTTTTTTGAACAATTACAATACAGAGCTAGATCTTGTTACTCTGAATAGTTGTCCAAAAGAGTATTAGGTGTGTTATAACAGGAACAGGCCATAAAACAGGACACTGAAATAGAACAGTCTTTTTTATGTTAGTTAGATCCATTTTTAAACTACTTCAAGATTTCTTCCAAAGTCTTCCACACTGTGCACACTGGAATACGTGCACATGCTCACTGCAGCGTGTGCTACTGTAGTGTTCAGTGACTGAGCAGCTTACTCTGCACTGTGTGTCTGAGAGCCACTTGATATTACAGACACAGGTGGAGGTATTTAAACACGAATCCGCTCTGAAAGAAAAGTGTTGCGGCTGCTTCACTTCAATTTCTGTTCTTGCAGAGCAATTTACCTTCAGGCGCTTGGATTCCCTTGATTTCTTCTGCTGGAGCAAATGTTGAGCAAATTCTGAACAGTGACGAAAACCTTCCAAACCTGGTCAAACAGAAGACACACACATGCTGTGACGCAGAAAAATGCAAATACAGTAAATGTGACAAAATATATCCCAGTGTGAATAAGCTGGTTGGTTTTAAATAACAACAGACTTGTTTGGTTAAAAGGAGTCATATTTTCACAATATAAAAAAACGAGGAGATATCGCTAAGAAAAAAAAACGCATGACTCCAATTATTATTACACTATTTTTAGTATAGTCTTTAAATGTACACTACAGGCCAAAGGTTTGGAAGCAACTTCAAGTTTCAGTTCACAGTGCCTTTCTCAAAAACAGGCATGAGTTCTATGTATTTACTGCACGATCAGACTTTTATTGATAAGCATCAAATCCTCAATTTACCTTTAGGTGTACATGAATGTTACCAGACCACTGCTGAATAAATGTCAGCAAAAGAAAAGAAGGGCTTAGTTTTAGGGTCGACAAGATCTGAAAGAGTCACAACTAAAGTGCAAAAGTGGAAAAAAAATCAATAAATCACAATTTGGATTAATCACTTTAACTCTTTTGAGTGTGCATAAAAATATCCCTGGTATATGTCATGCTGTTGTTAAAGCCAGAGGAAGTTACTTTGAAGAAAGCAAAGTCTAAGCAAGAAAAAGTCCCATACCTGATAATTATAGAATTCTAAAAGTGTCTTGTGAATAACCATAGTTTCATTGGTTACACTCTGCAACAAAATAAATGTTGCAAAGTACACCAGTGCAACTATGGTAGTTTATGTACAAATTTGATCTTGCTTCCAAACTGTGTATATTATTCGTTTTTTAATGTGTTGAATTGCTTAAATGTACTGTAGTACCTGTAGTTTTGTGGATTTTTCTCAGGTAAATTTCAGCGCAAAGATTCATGGAGGACAGCCAAACCAACATTTCCGCAAATATTTGTCTCCCAACGAAAGCTTGCATTTCGTGACACATTGAATCCCCTTTGACGCAACCGTCCTATTATCATGAAGATAGGGCCACATGACGGATGAGGAAGATTTCCTTTCTCAGGTCACAGTCAGTCTGGTTTCAACTCCGCTGCCTGTGGTGAGTTTCTGCCTCTCTGGGGGACTGTAAAATGAGCCAGTATCTCGACATTTGAAAATTTGTTTCACTTCTGTGGACCGATTTTATTAATGAAACGTGCTGATATCTCAGTAACTTCTAACAGCCATGTGATCTGCTGCAAAGCGTAGCTGCGCTCCGTCAGGTGTGCGCTGAGGGGGACAGTGGCATCTGTTGCTGACGCCTCTTCACTTTCACCGGGTCGGACAGGAGGACACACACGGAGCCGACGAGGAGAATTAAGTGTTACGTGCGAGCAAAAGCCTTCTAATCTCTGATCTATCGGATTATTGGACGGGATTTAGCCTTTCTGACCACTGTTTTACGCAAATTGCGCACCGACATTTACGCATTCATATTCGCGCCCGCGGAGCTCACACGATGGATTAATTCCTCATTAGTTTTAGCTAATAAGTTTTTGATGTGTGCTCTCAGAAAACTGTGCATTATAAGAGATTCCCATGATGCTAAATCATGATGATCTTTTGGTCACTGAAGCGCGCAGCCGTACGTTGGATTAAGAGCCAGCTACTTTCCACAGCTCTTGGACCAAGCACCTGCTTATTCTCCTGAGACACTTTGACCCGTTTCTCCCTGTTTGAATCGCTGGGATGGAATTCGAGTTGAGACCTAGGCTGTGTTTCCTGACCAAAGGAGAGAACGGTTATGGGTTTCACCTGCACGGTGAGCGGAATAAAGGCGGACAGTTTATCCGCAAAGTGGAGTTCGGCTCCTCCGCTGACCTGGCCGGGCTGCGACCCGGAGACCGACTGGTGGAGGTGAATGGGGAGAATGTGGAGAAAGAAACTCATCATCAGGTGAGTGATGGCTTGATAAATAACATTTTAGAAACAACTGGAAATTACTGAGACGAGCAAAGACAGTCAAACAAAGTCTCAGAGGTACAAACAATGAGTTGTATACCTGTTAGACCACTTTTTCCCTTGCCTGAAGAGAAGGAAGAGAAGGAGGGGCTGAAATGGGTCAGTGTGAGTCCTGTGTAATGGGAATCACTGGGTGTCTTTGTCATTGCATAAAAAATGTGTTGTACAGGCCATTTCAGAGTAAACAAAACACTGAGTCCAGTTTCTCACAGCCACTCTTCTCTCCTCTGTGCAGGTGGTAAACCGGATTCGTGAGGTGCCCCACCGCACCAGACTGTTGGTGGTGGACAGAGAGACAGATGAGTTCCTCCACAGCCAGGGCCTGGCCTGCACAGAGGAGCTGGCCATTGAGATGGGGACCTTCTCCCCTCGCCCTTCTCCAGCACCCACGCCAGCCGCTTCCCCCCTGCCTAGAGAGAATTCCTCCCTGTCGCCCAAACCCAATCACACATACATATTTAATTATACTCCTGCAGCGTCCCCCACATGCATGATCACGCAAGACAAGGTCAAGAGGTCCTCGGTGACATCAAGCACAGCAACCGACACAGAGGTAAGGGCAGACGTCAAGTGGATCTTATTTGTGGCGTCATGCACAGTAGAGGAACGCTGTAAGGAACACTGTCTCTGCGTTACTAGAACAGAGAGAAACATTCTGAAGGTGGAACAGTTGGTTTGGTCACTCTGCATGGCTGCAGTTAACTAGTGGGTTACTGTGTGAAGAGTGAGAGACACCTGATGTCTGTAGAGCACTAATCTGGAATTGGCCGGCCTGCTGTCTGGATTCAGTCCAGCAGAAGTTGCACTGGAACGAGTCTGGTGACTTCTCTAAACAGGAGGGAAAATCCCAGTGACTTTAACAGACGTTTCTATTGCCGTGAGAAGGAGAGACAAATATCAATATATATCAAATATCAAAAAATGAAGGCAGAAAAGAAATGATTTAGAACAACGGATTAGGTATTCATTCGATATCTGTCTCAGTCCACTGATTTGAGTGCTGACACCTGCACAGGTGCACAAACAGCACACTTTTTACTTGCCATTTCCAGTCAAAACGAAGTTGTAAAGTCCTCCATAGTGCAGGATAGTCTGCAGGAAATGCAAATTAAATTGTGAATAAAAGAGTGACTGCAGCATTTAATTATGATTTGTCAGATCCTCAACCTCACAATGCATCCACAGGTTTACAGTAATTGTCCTTTCATTTCCTGTCAGTCACAAATCTATTCAGATAGAATGACAACCCACTGTTACATCCGTTTACAAGCGACTGTTGTCTCTGAAAGGTGTGAACCCTTAAAATACACATTGTATTAAAAGACTGCTGTCACTAGGTTCGTACTGAGAGTCGACATTCAAAAGTTGGGTTGTTCCCACGGAACAAAGCTCAGCTAAAGCCACTGTGTTTCCACAAACAACAAACAGTACTGTGGGTATTGTTTTGTTAGTGTGAATGATCATATTGGCAAGATGGAGTGATAGTGTGAGCACCAGGTGGAGGTGTAAACCCTGCACTTCACTGAGAGATTTCCTATAGACTAGGTTATTCAGTTTTAATGATCAAGTACAGCAGGGTTGATATGAAAAGTCACATGAAGAGTTAAAGGGTAATAAAACATTTTTAGTCTGATCCCTCTTTATCCGCAAAGTTATATATTTTTTCTCTTTTGAGCCTCTTTTTAATGGATTGTCAATCAGCCTTTGAGTGTCTCGCTCAGATAAATTTACAAAGCAGACAGGGGAGGGATCAGATTTTAACACCAAACTGTGAACTCAACAGCTCAACGTCTTATTATTCTGCTGTGGAACCCTCAACACCTCAGACATCAGATAGGACATAAGGATTACATATAACCAAGAAACGCTTTTTTTCAGAGCGTGTATTGTGGGAAAAAATACACCTTCACAGGTGCCCACCAAACATCACTGTGACATCTTAATGCCAGTCCGGTTCCAGAAACAATCGAGGAACAGGATCTCAGAGATCGGCTCCATTGTTTGGGTTTCAAACAAAGCTCCTCGGGACCAGCGGCTCACGTCAAACTGCCGTCTGTTTAGCTGAAGGCAGAGTAAATACAGGCGGCCCCTTACTCGCCATCATGCCTGTGTTTCTCAGTTAAAGGGTCACATAAAACACCGTTAAGCACAATAAGATCAGCGCCTGTGCAACATAGTTACGTAAGGAACAAGGGCTCAGACCGCAGCTTCAATGGATGACATATAGTGAAACCGTGTCCAACGTAGCACCCTTAAATATCCCGTCAGAGGAGGTATTTGTTTAGAATCTGCTTCATGAAGTCTCCCCGGAGGCCACAAAATTAACACAATTAATGCTCTCTAGTTGCACTATACACTTGCACTTGAAGTAATTTGGTCTCTGCCTATTCAGTAGACATTTATTTCTGACTGAGTAAATCACTTAGTAAAATTGACCAAAGTGCTTTTGTACGTGAGGGATTATTTAGGGCCAGTAATTCAGGAGCTCTGATTAGAGAACCATTATGGCAAATTAATCCCAGGCGAAGGCCTTTGCATGAGGAAGCACGAACAAGACACACACGTAATCACAGTCGACCTCTCCTACCTCTGTGCCATTCGTCTTGTGATTGACATTCTCCACACCGTACATGTAAATACAGACGCAATTTCATTGTTGCATGATGTTATTATGGCAGCAAATGCCCTCACGCAGCAGACTTATGCAATCGTGTTGCGTGATATCACAGTCGAGCAGTGGTCTTGCTTAATCACACACATGCACGCGGGTGCACATGCACACATACTCACACTTCACTCGTCTTTGTTAAATAAAACTATGTTTTTTTCAAGCTTATGAGAACAATATACTATTTGGTTTTCCTTTATATTAGTGGTGTTTCACTGAATTGTCTGCAAAATGGTTTCAAAATCTTGAATAGTATTTTCAAGAGACAATGAAGATGGTAGAAAATAAAGTGAAGAGTGCCGTCATCTCCAGCCATATGAGTGATATAGTCTACATCAGAGATACTATGATATTTAATCGCAGTTATTGAGTGACGTCCATGGCTGATTAGCGCTCAGATTTACGCATTTGATTGTTTAATGTATCAAATGCCAGAAAACTGAGAGATAATTCCTGGAAATCATCTTCAGATCGTGTGTTTTGTCAATACACAACAGAACAAAGATACTTGTTTCACAGTCAAACAAAAGAAAATTTTAAATTCTGGATCTGTTTGGACATTCTAGCTTGAAAATGACTCACAAAACTAACTGGTTATTGAAATTTCAGACAATACGGTGTCCGTCAACAAACTGCTTTAATCCACTCCTTGTTTCAGGAGTAAGTGACTTTTTTTTTTTTTTTGATTTTGATCACGACATGGAAATATTTTATAGAAGGGACACTTGAGGTCTTTAAGCAGATCAGCTTAGATATTTCCAGGTCAGCCTGTGGGTGTCCATTAATTTGGGCCAGCATGACAAATATAGCAAACAGGCCACATAAACAGGGATTTCGATGTCACCATGGCGATCAGTCACCAAGGGGCTCTGCTCCATGAATGCAGCTAGCACTATGTCCTAAAAGGTTCTCTGCTACACTTATGTTATTATTCATACACATGATGTGGTCACTCTCTCCGTGTGTGTGTGTGTGTGTGTGTGTGTTACATTCAGTCTGTTGTTGATGGAGCAGAAAGGACAGAGAGGTCTGTGTGGAAGCCCTCAGGTCAGCTTACCCATGAAGGTGCTGTCACAGCTGTGTGTTCAGACAGTCTGTATTCAGGGTTATCCTCAGGACAGGAACTAATGCAAGAAAACACACACAGCCAGCACGCAACTAGTAATACAAGGCATAGTCTGGGCAGGTAGCCTAGCCATGTAATGTGTCAGGTCCTGTCTTCGGACATTAGGGTCAGGATTTGTCTTAATGTCACTCGGGTAGATCCACTTAGCCTACCCTGCTCAGCCGTGAGACCACCGGCTCATCATAGCAGCCACTTTCTCCGGATGACCTCTTAGCGCAGCCACACCACCGAGCTGAATGCAACACAAAAACTTAGTTAAATGAATGGAACATTTGCAAACAGAATGATCTAGATTCACATCTCACATGTGCATGCACCAAATTTTAATAATTCGTCATGTTAATTTTTTACAAGAAAACACTGATTAGAACAGCAGAATTTAGTCCAGAAGATAACATGATATGTTCATATTGTCAAGAAACAATTGTGCTGGAAACTGATATGCCATGCTGAGTTATTGCCCAGCCCTAACCTACGCAGTCTAACGCAATCCAATACAACAGGTTTGTAACAAATCCCAGCGTTGTTGAGGACATCTTGTTAGGTTTTTGTTTGTGTCCTTGTTCAGACGCCGTTTTCATGGCCAGGATTAGGAGCTGATTGCACGATGCTGAGACAACATTGTTGTTTAATCTATAAAAACATCACAAACTCAGACAATAGTATTTTAGTTTAAAGGGACTTTATAGTCTTTGTACATTTGTATGTAGACATGCTCAATTCTATACACTTTCTATACACTTTTTTTTTTTTAATGGTCTCTATAAGAGGCTTATAAGAGCCTTCTTCTTGTTAATCTATGTATATACAGTATGTGGGGTTGGATTTCACATGGAAACAGATGGAAAGACACCTTGAAAAGAAAATCCGCACTGATTATGAGGCCAACAAAGAGTCCTCGTACTGAAACTGGTAACCCTCAGATTATTTGTTCCAGCTCTACAGACAGACTTTCCTCTGCAACGTTTCTCAGCTTTATTGTTGTCTCGTCCCCATTTACAGCTGCAGGCCCAGCCTTCACCGGAGCCAACGGCCGAGCTCCTTCCCCGCCTATGTCACCTGGTGAAGGGAGAGAGCGGCTATGGCTTCAACCTGCACAGCGATAAGGCAAAGGGTGGACAGTTCGTACGTGCCGTGGACTCCGACTCACCTGCTGAGAGTGCAGGCATCAGGTCTGGAGACAGACTAGTGGAGGTACGGCTAAAACACATCAAAATAAACTGCGAATATGGGATATCATCAGGTAAACTATGTTTTAGATTGGACAAGAAAGAATGGTGTTGTTTAAACGAGGGAAGGAAGAAAAGACATGGATACTGGATAGTACTGAATAAAGGTTTAGTGGAGGGGTTGAGTTTTTTTATCATGCTGACACGTATCTGTGTCTCTGTTTGTCAGATTTGCGGATATGCGCTTCTCGCAGAGAGTGAGACTTTGTTTCCATTGCTCTGTCTGAGGTTAATATCGAGTGGGGGCGGGAAAGGACATCATGCAAATCAGTTCCCTCTCAAATCCCAGATTCTATCTCTTCTGATCTTTTTGACTACTCATACTGTACCTCCTGTTGTGTTTTGTCTACTCTCTGAACTGTGCCTCGACCCTGACTCATTACATCTGTCGACTCTTTTCCGCTCTTCATCTTTCTTCCATAATTCCTATTCCATCTGATGTTTCCCCTTTTCTCTGTCTCAGGTGAATGGAGTGACCGTAGAGGGCCTGAGGCACTCGGAGGTGGTGGGACTCATCAGAGCAGGAGGGAGGGAAGTACGCCTCCTAGTGGTAGACCAGGAGACGGATGAGCTTTTCCATAGGTTGGGAATCACACCGACTGTCAGCCACATTAAAGGTATGCTCTCACACACACACACACACACACAGCTGTTGCCATTATTCCAGAGTGATTGCTTATTGCTGTGTACTGTCTCACAGAGGTGTATGTGGATGACACAGCCACAGAAAGCATCCCACCCACCATTGAACTACCTGCCACAGATCCACCGATCATAAACGTCTCTCCGACAAACTCGTCTCCGACAAACTCGTCTCCGATCACAAACTCGTCCCCCATCCCAAACTCGTCTCCGATCACAAACTCATCCCCCATCACAAACCCGTCTCCGAAATCGTGGACCAACGGGAGCTCAGCGTCCCAGTCGTCCAGAAGTTCCACCACCCAGTCAGAGATCAGCAGCTCAGACATGAGCTTCCAGGTGAGAGAGAGGCAGTGAACTGTGACGGGAACTCTGAGGGAAAATGAGAGCATTAAGTGCATCTGTTTGTGTGTGCTCTAGGTCCCCGATGAGGATGACAGGCATATTCCAGACCCTTTTATGGACAGTGGCCTGCGTCTGAGCCCCACAGCTGCTGAGGCAAAACAAAAGGTCCTCGCCAACCGCAACAAGAAGAGAGCGCCCCATATGGACTGGAGCAAGAAACAAGAGCTCTTCAGCAACTTCTGACCAAAAAAAAGATGAAAAAGGCACAAAGAACTGAAGAGTAATATCGTAATTCAAATCATAAACACCATCTTGTAGAAGCATGGAGGAGGATGCTTTAGTCATTCTGAAATTTATTTCTGTGTCTAAATATATTGTACGATATCAAATAGTATTTTCTAGGTGTCTGCATTTACAGTATCTGTAAGGACAAAGACATGCTCAAGTTTCTCTTTTTTAAATTATTTCAGAGCCCCAACTATGAGTCTGTGACAGCTTCTATGCTTCTGTGATATCAGTAGCTTTCGTCAGATTTGGGATGAACTTCCTACAGATAATCAAAATAATGTCATTTTATTCATTTCAAATAACAGTTTCATGTTTTATAGATTTGCAATAAGGTAATAGTCCTGGAATAGTCACTGATGTATTTACTTGTTGATTTTCTTTTTCTCGTATTAGGTCATATGCAATTAGGTCATATTTCACTGGAGCTCATGGCTGAGGCTAAGTTATAAAATAAATTATGTTGGATCACCTCGGTGCTTCTCTGAAATGTCCCAGAGTCATTTCTGGAAAGAAAAATGTTTCAAAGACAAGTAGTTGACTAGAACTTAACACCGTCTGGATATTTGTTGTATTGTAATTTTCTCCACAATGTAAAATAAACTTTCAGAATATCAGTAAAATGCAATAGTAGTGTGAGTTATCAATACATGGTGAAATGTGGCAGCAGTGGGGTGAGTATTTCTGTGGTATTCATGTTAAATGATTTAACTGAGCAGCCGGTGACAGTGGGCTGACTCCTGGGCCTTTAAACCTTACCTGCACCCGCACATTCAAACAGCCTTTAAACTCAGCTGACACTTAAATTTACATTGTTACTATGACATATTTTCTTCTGAATGTCACAACCTGCTCAGGTGTTCAGCCACAATCTCTGTATATTAAGGGGTCCTAACAAAAGCCCCAAATTGGCAGCGTCTTTAGTATCAGCAGCAGAGTCCACACCTGAAATACTGACTGTCTTGTGTTGAACCATGCATTTGGGAAGTGGTTGTCTCGTTTCCTAATGTACAAGTACATTGTACCCTGCCCTGAACGTTACAAACTACACTGTCTTTGGGGTGAACAAGTCTGTTTCAGTGTCTTGCTGGGCTTTTAAGAGCACAGGGGTTTATTGTGTTTATTCAAAGTTCTCCTTAATAAACACACTCCTCAGTGTGGTTGTCAACAGCTAGCTATACGAGTTTTAGGTGGGCACAACCTAAACTCCTCACCAGTCATTCAGAACTGAACAATCTACCTGAATGAGAGGTGAAACCGTCTTCAAGACTCCAGTTGCTATTAATGATATAAACAATCAGTTTTACGGTCAAACCATATCTAGACATTAAGTGGCCTACGTGTTTTACCTCTCAAAATAACACCGGCAGTGTTACATTTTCGGTTTCAGATGCAGATTTTGAAGTGTCCTGTTAGTATTTGCTGTTGTATATGATACATCAGGTGATCTCAAGTGAAGGATTATCCTGAACTTTCTCCTGTCACAGCACCATCCCAAGCTCCAGGGTAAGTGGGTAATTCCAAGGCGGGGACTGAATGATGCTCTGCAGCGTAACAGTAGCCTGTAATTATGCCGTTTGCTGGAGGATGGATCCGATTTGTGGCTTGTGGGAGATTTCTGTCTCTTATTTGTGTGGCCTCAGACTGGCTTTGAAGAGTTGACTCAGGGAGATGTTTCCTATGGAGAAGATCAAACCATATGAGAGTTTGATCCTCTGACTGGAAATGAATCCCTTCCAGGGGAAAAGTGGCCTGTCAAAAGCCGAGTGTGTGAGTCTTCCACATTATTTCGGATGCTTTTCAGAAAGGGCACAGGCAGTCCAAACATTGTGTGAGGTGAAAAATCACTAATGACATAACCTTACTTAGCCATAACATTATGACCACTTTTTCCATAAAAATAGACCCACCCCGTCGAGGCATGGACTCCACTAGACATGTGAAGGTACGCCGTGGTTTCTGGCTCCTAGATGTTAGCCGCAGCAGATCCCTTAAGTCTTGAATGTTGTGAAGTCCCACAGATGTTGGATTGGGTTGAGATCTTGGAAATTTGGATGCCAGGTCAACACCTTGAACTCATTTCTGCTTCCATGAAAGAGTGTATATGGGCTGCAGCGATTCTTAAGTTGTTGGTAATATCCACAAGAACGGCAGGACCCAAGGTCTTCTTGGAAAACATTGACAAAAGTATTATACTGCCTCCGGGATTCCATGCGACTTCCCATCGTGCATCCTGGTACCATGTGCTCCCCAGGTAAACGGTGAACACAAATGTAACCATATAAGATACAAGAGAAAATGTGCATAATTAGGCCAGAACATCTTCTTCTGTTGCTATATTGATCCAGTTCTGATGTTCTCATGTCCATTGTAGGCAGTTTAGACAGTGGGCAGGGGTCAGCATGGGACATCCTTGATGTGTCTGCAGCTACACAGCCCTGTACAGAACGTACTGTGATGCACTGTGTGTTGTGACACATTTCTAGAACCAGCATCATCTTTAATTAATGCTACGGTAACTCATCTTTTGGATTGTCTCCCCCTGTGGTGCATCAATGCACCATGGTCATCCGTGACTCTGCTGCCGGTTCACCGCCTTTCCTTCCTTGGACCATTTTTGACAGGTACCACTGAAGACCAGGAACACCCCACAAGAGCTGCAGCTTTGGAGATGCTGTGACCCAGTTGTCCAGCCACCAAAATCTGGCCCTGATCAGAGTATGTCTTAGTGATTTGGGTATTTACTTTAGAGGCATCCTAGCCCTTCATCTCTTGACAAAAGACAGCGGACGGGCAACTACAACAACCATCCTTCAGCATGCATGACGTGATTTATTTCGAGAATCCACAATCCAGCTGAGTTTTTAAGAGACTCTAACACACAATCTGTAAATCATGGAGTAGACTCAAAAGCACTTTATTTCCATTCCCGCCTTCAAAATAATAGGGAACACGACTGGCGAAAGCAATCCACAGAAAAACAAAAAGTTCCAAAGTCTTTCTGCCGCATCGCAACAATATCATGCTTTTCATTATATAAACACTTTAGAAAAAGACACTCCTTCTATTCAAGACGCCCGTTCTCCCTTCCTTCCCTTAAAACTCAGCGTGTTCCATCACTGAAAGCAGACGACTGTATCATCCTAAGAAAATGTACACTGATCTTCCAATTACAAAAAAAAATAAAAATAATAATAAACACCAAAATTAGCTTTCTCTTGTGCAAGCTTTGAACCATGGAAATAGAATTAGACTGGGTTTTCAGATTGTCTTGTATTTTAAGCGACTAATGAGATTAGGTCACAGTCCGGGTCTAATCAAGTGCCAACGACTGTTTCCAAATGTCCACACGCTGCAAAACACTGGCAGATTATCGACATAAAAATATAGATCCCTGTAATCAATTATTAACTATGATTAACCATAAAAAGCCCTGCTGTCTCTGTACTTCTACATCAGCACGGTACTTACGGAGCGGCCTGGCTTACCGTCTGCGTCATAAATTTCAGTGGCTATTGCTCTTTGGCAGTGTCCTAGCTCTTATTTTTTGTTAAGCGTACCGTGCTATCTTTCTGGTTGCGAATTCGAGGTGGTGTGTTGGCGTGTAAAGGGCAATCACTCCAAAATATGCTCTGAAATATACACTACAGCACACACACACGCAAACACACACACATTCACACAGTGGGAAACACAGACATAGAGCATGCACACAAGGTAGGCCAGGGCAGGCTACGGACACCTTTAAAAAAAAAATAAAATGAACTTGCACTCCTACTGTGCACACATTATATGAACGGAGCTAACTTTCTAAAACATGCTCATAGGTAAAAAAAAAAAAGGTACTCATGCGCGCATACTCATGCAAGGATCTCTCTCACACACGCACACACCTCAGCAATATGGCAAGGTTAGTCATTGTAAAAGTGCGGATTAGTCGCAGTTTCACAAAGTTGTTTTTATTTGCCATTTAGTATTGGGATATTTTTGCCAGTCATAGACACTTAATTTCACAGTGCAACACAGTATGACAAACACTGACATTAGGGTCAAGACATATCATATGGGTGAGGTTAAAAAATAAATCCTTACAAAAAAAAAATAAATGAAAACGGTAAAATAAAATAAAAAGTGCAAAAAAACAACTTAACAGTCACTGAAAATAGCATTAATTCAATTTTTTGTGTTAAGTGTGCGAATTTAAGTCCAATATAGAAACAAAATTCATCAGTAGCAGCAAAACAAAATAAACAAAAAAATAAACAATAAAATAAAAAAAATTATAATAATATGGACCAGTTTTAAAACATTATAAAGATCACAATGACACTGCCAATCACTGTTTTACTTAAGATATCGATATGGCATCAAATGGATATCAGTACGAATGTAGACAAACACATACACGCTTCACTCACACACACACACACTTGGTCACAGTTAACAGGTGCCAAGGACATTGCGGTGGGAGTCAAGTTTTAGCTCGGTACCATATCAAAAACAATACATGTTTCACGCACTGTTAACACAGAATGCCGAAGTAAGGGTTTTACAAACTGCACATGCACACGCGCACGCACACTCACACATACGCACACAAAACCGCAAAGAGACAACTAAGGATGTGATTTTCTTTGTATGATTTCCTCCCCCTCTGGTGAGAAAACAAATGTGTTAGCCCTAATCCTCCCTTCCTAGAGGAATGGTTTCTGTGAAGCTACAAGGAAAGACGCTTGCTCTTTTCTCTTTTTCTCTCTTCTCGCTCTCTCGATTGATCAGGTAGAACATGTGACAGGAATATGTCCGATAGATGGATAGCTCTGTGAAGCAGCACTCTGGTCAGAATGAAGGTAGGAAACATAGATGAGGATAGCGAGATTATCTTACAGTTAAGTAGAGTTCAGTGACTACGGATGAAGTAATTTAAATTGAATCCTATTCCCCGGGAAAAGAAAGATACCACCCAGAAAATGAACAGAGTTAGACACCTGTCTGTCCCTAACTACATGTAGCAGGTCTCAAAAAGTCAAAATAATAGTGCCACCCACAGTCTGTTCCATGTACTGCATGTACAGCATGTGCAAGTTTATGTGTGAGTCTGTGTACGTTGGTCTGTCTGTCAGTCAAGCTATCGGTTACACTTAAGAATCCCATTAAAATCTCAACTGTCCCTGTCCTCCCAGCCAAGTAACAGACCTTTCTGTGGCTCCTTTTCCCTGCCTCGTTATTAATTTCCCCCTCCCTCGCTTTCCCTGAACTTTCTCTGTGCTGGTCTATTTCCCTGCCTCCCTCCTTCCCAACATCTCTACCCCCTTCGTCTCCTCCTCCGAGTCCTTCTCTCTGTCTCTCTCTTCTATCTGTCCCTACCAGTTAGTTTTTCTGTGTCGGGTCCCTGCCAAGTTAATCTAGAGGTGTCCCCCTGTCCCTCCCTCCCACCCGCCCACCCTCCCTCTATGGACAAACACATAGGGCGTGGGGGCCGTCCATCAGGGGGAGCGGCCAATAGCGTCCCTCTCCCTCCCCCCAGATCAGGGCAGTGCAATACACAGATGGATGAGTTTCCCATTCACCCTCCTCCAGCCGGCTCACCTGGGAGGACAGAGACGGACAGAAAGTTAGCCACAGTTTGCGCTTTTGGCTTTGAGGAACGCGGTCTGGGGCGGGCGTGGGGGCGGGTATTACCTCTTGGGTGTGTCTTGAGAGTGTCTAAACGCCGTAGCAGGCTGCCAGTCTTTCCTTCAGCAGTGGGGGGAACTGCTCTGAAAACTGCTGCCAATTCTCCTCCCCGACTTGCTCCTTGAAACCGTGCAGGATCTTTGGAAATGGGGCAGAAAACGGCACATTTTTAGTGCATTTCAAAAAAAAAAAAACACTACAACGCTGAGAAGGCAGAATGAACTAATGAATCTACTCTAAAAGAAAGAGGGGGCGTTGAAGGACGAACACTTCGTACACTCCGAGCTGTAAACATTTACACTTGCGTGCTGGTGTGTCAGCGCTGTTCTGTAATTATGCTACTTAAACGCTAGTCGGCCGCGTTCAGTTTCTCTGTGTGCTTCAAACAATGGCGAGCTTCATCTTACTTCTGCTGAAACGCCTGCAGCACCGTACTCTAAGCAGAACGTGTGTAGGGTTAAAATGGAGAGAGGGGTCTGAGCCGCACAGACGCGCACGAGGAAATGGATTTCTGGACCAATCACAGCCGCTGTGGTCTGCGTCACTGAAACGTCATATCTGGGCATCAGGCATCGACGCCAGTTATTTATTTATCCGACCAGACGTCAGTGAGTTTAGAGATCTGGAAAAAGATTTTAGCCCCAAACTCCGGAAATATCAGAATCTGATTTAGGAGTAAATAGAAAAAGACCAGCCTTGCTCCTTTCATCATTCTGTGGCGTCCGTATAATTTACCTTCAATCTTGGCTTCCGTGCACGTGTCACTTTTTCCGATTTTCTAATTTATACAAAAAAATCATGTGCACGTGGAACTGCTGTCTTACTTTAGTTCGGTATTCCTGACAAAGCTAATTAAACACAAGAAGCTACTGGGCCAGAACAAACTCCTAAAAGGTCCCAGTGATCTGATCTCAAATTTCTGCCTCAAAGCATCTTGGGTGTGTTCAAAAAATGGATCTGGAGTTGGTCAGTTGTTAATACTAGGTTTGAGGTTTGGGGCCGTAGACTGAGTCACATGTAAGTAACACAACAAGTGCCACAATGTGCTGCATGATGTTTGCACATATTTCTCTGCTGGACAAATTCAGTGTTGATGTAAATATACATATTCTTAAAGCTTCAGTTAAGTATAATATATTTCAGGAGCGTATAATGAAAGTGATTGTTTTCTGTGTTTATGAGCTGATCTTGATATTTGTCTCTAATGAAGAAAAAAAAAAAGAAATGGACAATATTAACAGGTTTAGTACTGTTTACATTTAGACTGTGTGCACACACACAGTGTGGCAGCACCAGACCTCGCTCTGCAACATGACCTGGACCCTCACCTTGTAGAACATGTCTCTCAGGTCGTCTTTAGGATTCACCCAGGAGGCCACCGCATCGCAGAAGAAGATGAAATCCTGAACAACGCACACAGGAAGGAGACGTGAAAACCAAAATAATCTGTGCGCTTAGAGAAGGCAGTGACTCGGTGCCTGAAGGGCGCAACGCCTCACCTGCACCACACCTCCAGGGTTCACGCCAATCATCATGCAAATCCCACGGAAGGCCG
Organism: Mugil cephalus; assembly: GCF_022458985.1. Lineage (NCBI taxonomy): Eukaryota > Metazoa > Chordata > Actinopteri > Mugiliformes > Mugilidae > Mugil > Mugil cephalus. Next base: position 6,743,429 of record NC_061771.1, read on the forward strand.
AGTCTTTCTCCTCGTTGTCCCGGATGTTCCTCAGAGACGTGCACCTGCAGAGTGAAATCCCCCAGTTAAAATTTCATCCGTCGCATCGCCGGGTGCGGGACGGCTTTTACTCGTTACTTTAAAAGATCTCACACTTTGTTTCATTCGCACAACTGATTCCAGTCATTTTAGGAAATGACTGCGAACACCGCACTAACGCCGTGTTCTGTGTGATGACAAAAAAAGCTTCAGACACAAATGCGTCTTTGCAAGCATCCGAAACCGCATTAACCACAGTTGAGAAAAGAAAGAACAAGCAGAGCTTATGTGTCAACTGTGAGAAATATGGCGGATGCCGACTCTATATGCGCTGCAAATTAAATTCCAACCCCAACATGGTTTGTCATAGAAAAAAAGAGAGGAAAAAATGGACTAAAATTGTCTCTCACCATGGTCGGATAAACTGTGGCAGCATGGGAGCAACCTCCTGAGGACACACATAGCCCAGTCGGCCGATGGTGATTGCTGGAAGAGGACGCAGATAAGAAAGTTTGAATCTACACTCACTTGCCAAGGTGTAGGTATGCTAGGAAAAACAAATGCATGCTGGTGTTACGGTGTAAACGTATGCGTTTTCATTTACCAGTGTTCTCCAACAGAGTCTTGGGAGTGTTGGGCCGATTGATAATCTCAACCAGCTGGTTCAGAACCATTGCAATGTATGGCTGCATCTCCACTCCTGACAGAGCAGAAAAAAGCAAGAGTGAGACACACAGGATCTCACACTCTCCTCACAGCACCGCACCATAAAGACTGAGCTGGGGCTCACTCACCCATCTGCATGCAGATCTCTCCTATGGCCCAGGTGGCGTTGTTGCAGACAGAGATGAACTCTGGGTTCAGGTTTGTTCCGAGGATCGGCATGAATTCAGCTGAGGGACAAAAACAGCGTTAGGCTGAGAAAAGGGGCGACGATTGGACATTTTTTTGCCGAATAGCGATTGATACAATGAGACGGTTACCAATGCACGGTTTGACATGGGGGAAGCAGGCCTTGGTCAAGTCGCCCAGCAGAGCAAACGAACTCTGCCTCACCTCGGGCATCGTATCCTGGGACAAAAGAGGCAGAGAGACGAAGAGAGATGTGAACACACACCTTCGTCAGACCTAAAGGACATGTTATCAGCTCCTCTTACAGCTCAAGGTTCTCCTCGTTTCACTGCGTTCAGGAATAAACTTAAAACACAACGAGGAGCTGACTACAAGCACAAAAAAAAAAAAACTGTCATTCTGCAGGCGCACCGTTAGCGCTCAAATGACGGGAAGCCCTGTGACAAATATAGAGCATTTCCTGTGGCTAATTCAGAATCAAAACATCTGTGTGGTTCCACAGTTGAACCCTTGTGAAACATATCTGATTCCACCAACGACAAGTGAAAACTTCTAAAGAGGGATGTAAATAAATGAACATAGAGACACTGGACTGGAGCTTTAAGATCCGCTTAGACACACGCAGGCTCTCCTCACCTGCATGCACTGGAAGAGCAGGGTCATGATATTACTGCGGGCCACCAGGGTGTCCACATGGCCCCCGAGTCCCTCAGCTAAGCCACTTAAAAGGTCCAGGGCCACGATCATGAAGTCCTTGTCAGGCGCTTCATACTGGTCCGGCTGCTGACTGTACATCTGAGACGCACACAGAGGAGAAGGGAGAGACAATGAAGAGTGGGATCAAGCTCCATTTATGTAAAGCAGAGGGAAAAAAATTAAAAATAATAAAAAAAAAAATAAAAATAAAAATGTGCCTGAGCAAAGTCCATGTGAGTAAAGCTTGGTATACAGCCCTGCAGGGGATCTACAATGAGCCAGCGCTGTGGTGAGCATTTATACTTGGGGGATGGTTCACTGTGTTCTGTTAGTCAGCGCGCTACAATATTTTTATGGGAGAAATTTGGTCTGGAATCTCTGGCAAAGATTTACTGGACCAATCAAATCATTTGGGCAGACTTTATGTGGTGCAGGACAGAGGAGATGCAGTCACACACGTTGTCTGAGTGCCATTAAGGAGAATTTATTAACCCTGAATTGGCTGCCATTGGTTGTAGGACTATAGTTTTAGGACTATAGACTGTAGTTAACTGTGTGCTGGGGTAAGTTTCTCTCTGCACTGGTTAAACACGGCCTGTAATGAAATCTGCACAGCGTGTCACCAGACTCGTGTTCTGATCAGAAGTGAGTCAAGCCGTGCCAGGCTACAACTACTGTTACTTTCAATTAAATCACTACAACACACAAAATAAAGAGATCCGAGGACATGGTGTGTAGGAGGAAGAATTTTCTGTGCTTGCCACTGAGAGACATGGATGACAAATGGATTTTGGACCCATCCCAACTGTTGTAGTCTGCTTGGCTGTGACATGCAGTTACATTTCTAGGAGGGAGACGCTACTATGTAGGTTACAGCGCAGATGCGACGCAGAACCATAAACCTGGCACCAGTGCGCCGGACTCACCATGGCCTGAGCCAGAGTCTTCTGGACCAGAGTGACGCAGCGCTGGTAGACGGGCTCGCAGTAGGGGAGGAAGCCGCTCTGCAGCGCCGTGGCTACAGACGACAGACACTCGAGGAGGGGGAAGAGATCCTTGTCCTCGTCCTTCAGCTCGTTCCATTTCGCGATCAGCGGAGGCATCAGCTTCTGGATGTACTCCTGAAATCACAACAGTTTCGCCCGGGATTAATTTGCTCTTGGGCAGCAAATAAAAGCTGACACGGGGCTGTAAATGAGCGTGGACGTGCGACTCTCGGGCTCACCGGCTGGTTGAGGTGGTGTCCCACGGAGTCTGCCAGGGTTCCTATGGCGTCGTACAGGATGAGCAGGTTCTTGTGCTGGTACTTCCCAAAAGCAAAAACCAACGTGTCCAGGATGAAGCTCAGGTAAGGCACCAGCTCCGTGCAGGCCTCCTCCTCCAGGGTGGCGAAGGCGCTGCAGCGAAAGAGATCGTTCGTAAAGAGACCGCGTGCGCGGGAAGTGAGCAGTTAATGGAGAGCTGCATGCATTAGCAGTAAGGGCCGTACCTGCATGCCGCCTCTTGCACTCTTTTGTTGCCGTCCAGGATGCGTTTGAGCAGTTCGGTCATGAGAGGCTTGAGGTGAGCGTCAGGGGGCTGGCTGACAACCCAGTGGGCGTATCGGCTGAGGGTCCAGCAGGCGATGGAGCGCACCAAGGCCTTCTTGTCGCATAAACACTGGATGAGGTGGGGGATGAGCTCTGGCAAGTAAGGTACCATGCCCTGCATGCAGCCTGGAAGGAGAAAACATTTCCACATTTAAATTTTCATTTTAATATAATAGGAAATAGGAAGAAAAAAGCAACTAGTGTATTTTAACAGCAGTTTTGTGCCATGTCTCACCTTCAGCTATTGCCCCCAGCACTAAGATGCCAGACTCCTTGATGACCCAGTCGGGGTGGAAAAGCAGGCCTTTGAGCAGGGGCAGGAGGTGAGGCAGCAGCTCCTCACGAAACACGTTGGCAAGAACGTCCAGAGCTGCAGCCGAACACTTCCCTGAAAGGAGGAAGCCCCCGTCAGAGTTAAAGACTTTGTCACTGCAATAACTGCTGCAATGCAGCACAGAGGGACACAACTACAGAAAAGAACGCTCGTTATCATCATGCCGCTTCAGATAGTTACAATGTCACAAGGTTAGAATAATGTCGAAATCTGCTTTTTATCTAAGGCTCAAGTTTACAGTACTAATAATATTAATCAGAACACAATTTACAGACATTGAACTGGAAAGAAAGCAGTAGCCAAAAGGCAAGAAAAGAAATAATATTCCTTACAACTTAATGACTTTACCACTATACGCTTTGTTTTATTTCTTTTTCCTTTGTAAAGCTCTCTGTAACTGCATGTGAACAACTTACGTAGGTTCCAGTCAGACAGCGTGTCATCGTCGTCGTCCTCATCTTCGTCGATGTCCTCCCCCTCCTCGTCCTCCCCTCCTTCGTGCTGCAGGGTGACAGTGCGGGACTTGTGGAAGCGAGGCTTGATGTCTTGCTCGCTGTCTGGAATCGTCTCGTCCTCTTCAACGTCACCCTAGAGGACAACGGAGGTAAAGGTCAAAGTGGGACAGGGACAGCCAAACGGAAAAACACGAGAAGAGACAGGGCAGAGGGTTTGCGGGGTGGGACTTGACCGGAGGTGGCTAACCTTTAGAAGAATGATGTCTATCTCAGAGTATTTCATCCCATTCACCAAAATTGGGATCAGTCTGGAATAAAAGAGACGGACGAGCAGATTAATACGTGGCTGTAATCATCTCGTCATCAGTTAACTCCATTGCTCTGTTGACACGCGAGCACTTACTGGACCAAGTGACCAGACAGGGCCTCCTTACAGATGGGCTGCTCAGCCAGAGTCAGCCAGAACTCACAGGCCTCCAGAGCCACGTTCTCATCTGGGTCCTGTGTCCGCTGCAGCATATACTGGAGACAAACAACAACGGATGACTGTGAGGAGGACAGCAAAGGAAAAGCCAGACAGAGTCTGTTAACTGGGGTGACATCTCACCTGGATGATGCTGTGCATGTGTGGGATGAGGCGGTCAATGCGGACTTCCAGCAGCATCACAAGGGCCCTGCACACGTTCTTCCGCACTTCGCTGTCCTCGTCACCAGCCAGAGCAAACAGGCTCTGGAGAGGGAAAAGATGAAATGAGGACGGAGGAAGAAGTGATTTTTTTCTTTTCCTGCTCTGGCAATTTCTCCACTTTGATGCAGCTATATAGACTAGGAGACATGCCTGGTGATGGAGATTGTTTGAAGCAACGTAACTGTCTCAAAAGAGAGACCAAGACCTCACCTCGATAAAAGTGTCAATGTTATCCATCAGAGCCTGAGCTCGGCCAATGATAAACTGGTTCACACATGCTATAGCGTGAGACCTGAGGAAGAAGGCAAGCACGTTTTAACGGGGAGAGTCTAAGACTGATGGATGCAGAGATGAGTTCACACAACAGCGAGTATTTCACCGACCTGATCTTGGGGCTGCAGTGTTTGAAAAACTGGAGGAATTTGGGGATCATGATGTTGAGAGGTCTGTTCAGAGCATCACTGTCCAACAGCTCGGATGAGTCCTCGCAGATCTTCTGCAGTGCTCCAAAAGAACCCTGAGTGGGAGGGAGAGAGACAAAAGATAAAGTGTTGGAAGTAAAATATGATGTTATCACTTTAACATATCAACAGATGTGTGTGTGCAGGTGTGTGAGCCTGACCTCGCAGGTGTTATAGTCCTCTGAGTTGAGCAGGTTACAGAGCTGAGGAAGCAGCTCAGGCCAAGTCTGCAGCTCTCCTTTAGAGGCTATGGTCGTGATCAGAATGCCTTAACAATGAAGACGGACACCAATTAAAACTCAGGGGTAACTGATAACTCGTCATTTAAAACACTTTGAAAGTGCAACTCTTGCTTCCACATAGCCGCATTACCTCGTAAACTCAACCTCCTACATACTAGTCTGACTCACACTAGCTAGAAAATACAGCTGATGCTAGGCTTTCCTTTCTCAAGCTTTCCTTTCTCATTCAGACACCCACCGATCGTGGCTCTGATAAGCGGTGAAGGGTCTCCGATGTTGTTGAGGCATTCTCGTTTGATGAAGTCCGCCACGTTGGGAGGGAAGTTCTGGTAATGAGCCTTTACATTGTTCTTCAGTATGAGACCGCTCAGAGAGCGAGTGGGCTCGTCTTGAGGGGGAATGCAAATTAAAAGACATTTTAAAATGCAGGAAGGAAGAACTTGGATGTAAAAATATTTGCAGGACACAAGACAAAGTTTAAAAGTACTCTCAATAAATAACGAAACAGTTCTGTTGTCTGCAAAATGCAAAAACTCACCTTCAGACTTGAGGCTCGTCAGGACAAAAATTAGATAGTTGTTGAAATCTGGAAACTGGTTAAGCTGCTCCAGTTTCTGCAGTATCTGTTAAGGACTTCAACCATCCACACCCACGTAGCAACAAAATAAGAACCACACAACCTCATATACCTTGTGTTCCTGATTACCATTTGAAATGCGGAGTTAATCACTGAGGCTCATTCGATGAAAGGCGCTCATGACAGCGCACGCAGTCAGTTTTCATTCCCATCTACTTTAACACACAAGCTGTCATGGGGGAGGCAATATCTCACACCTTTTCCTCTCGCCCTCACTGTCAAGCTCAAGCTCGCAGCCAGATGTAAGGATACTTCCTGCACAGCTCTCTGTGTGGCCGTGTCTGGAGACTGGGAGTCCTTGAGTAGCTGGAGCACTTGCTGCAGACCCTGTTCATCTGGCTGCCATTCCATCCTGTAAGAGAACACATTACCAGTTTAACAACCATGTGCTGGAAACATAACCTCAGCACTAAGTTACGTTACAGCTCGAAACGCGCAAAAGTAAACCACAAAATACCCACTACATTAAGTTGTCTTAATGAAAACAACTCGTCAAATGCTTGTGTACAATCAACTCGTCCTTTTTGAATCTTATTTTTAGACTAAATAATGCATTCGTCGTAAATATTTGGACACAATAGAGTTAACCAGTGCCGTTGAAGCACGGGTGTTTCTAACCATTTTCTGTTTCTAACCATTAATCGCATAAGTGTGGCCAATTGTGGTCAGCGGCATTAATAAGTAGCCACACCAGCTACGAGCCGAAGAGCCATTTCTGCATGAGGCCCAGACGGCACAGGCGCAAATGTCTGGCACACAGAGCTAGCAAGCTAGCTTAGCATCGCTGTGATGTTAGACGCGTAACCGAGTCACAGATTGCAAAACTCTATCTAACATCGACTACATCCGGACGCCATGCCGCGTTGCAAAAGTAAGTTGTGTTAGTAATCGGAGCAACAAAGACAACGCCACTGGATTAACTTGATATGAACAACAGGACAGCCGCACATCAAGCCCCGGCAGCTACCAGTAGCATGGCTAGCTAGCACCATCTTGAAAGTGCCGCGAAAGGTTTTACCTGGTCACTCCGATGTGGTAGATCTATATTTCTATAGACAACAGTGCAGCTATGCCTTAACAACTATCATTAAATAAAATATGACTGCGATCCGTGTCTCTACGAGCAAACTTCTGGTCTCGGTAGATGTGTGTGGTTGCTATGCTAGCTGGTATGGGACAGAGATTGCATGCCTCCTTGCGATCAAGCCGGGTGATCCGTCTGATCACGTTCGGCTTCCGTACTGGGAAGGCAGTGGAGAAAGAGAACGCGTAGACAACTAAACAACTTGACGTACCGCATAATTGTTACTGTACTATACTGCCGCCGTACAAACCACATGCATTAATATAAAGTTTCTCTCAAAATTGACCTAAATAGTAAGAGGACACTGATAATTTGTAATTATGAAAAAAAAAACAATAAATGGGCATTTATTTTCTTATCGCGTTTCGCTTCTGACCACCAGATGGCGCCATTTTCAATATCTGTAGCGTCTAACTGCTGTGATTGGTGTGCATGAAATGCCTCAGTGGGGTGTGGATTATGATGTCGATGGAATATCATAAAAATCAGGGAAAACTAATATCACATCAGTTATAGTATTACTCAGTGTTGACAATGTGTCTGTTCGCCTCTCTGGGAAGAACAATGCTATGTTTACCTTGAAACGAACAACCGAACTCCAGTAATAAAAGCCTCACAAGTAGTATGGCACAGAGTTAATGGCCTGAATAGCACTGCATTGTAAATCTGTCATATTGTATCCTCTTGTAAAACCACAAAGTCTCTGGCCCCCTTGTTTACTTACTGTTACCACCATTTCCTTAATTGCGAAATCCTTGACATATCTTATGAAACAGTTTTAGAAAAGTGGAAGTGTTGCGAACGGCATTGAAGATCATTTCAGTATGTCTTTTTTGAAATGAGAGAGTTTGATACCAACAACACAGCTTTATTAAAGAAATATATCAATCTGTGATGATCACAGCAAACAGGTTTTGAGTACACATTCACATTCATGCACTGTATTATTCCACATGTAGGAAATGAGTTAGATGAAAGTGGCATGGTAAGAAGAAGAAACTGAGGAATCATGTAAAATCTCCAATAAAGACAAGACAAGATGCGTAACCACTATAATCTAACTCTGAACAAGGTTCAGCACAGAGAACTGATTTCGCTCTTGCTGCAGCCCCACTTGCAGCAAGCATTGGACAGTCCGACCACTACATCACGTCCTTTTCTATCTGCACTCCGTAGAGCCTCCAGGACCTCCTCCAAGACTGGCGAGCGAGCTGAGCGACTGAATCCAGCTGCCACAGATGCAGCGTCCAACGTTTGATCTTTCCATGCCTGGGGACCTGCAGAATCTTGTTCACTGGTAAACTGAGGGACAGGATTTGTCTTCCAGGGATCAAAGGGCTCTTCTCCAATAACATCTAGTCAAAAGAAAGAGCAAATCTCTGAGTATCACAGTTTGACTCTGGGAAAACACTGCACATCATAGAAAATCAAATTACAAACACAGTCTTACCCATGTCTCCTACACTTCTCCTCCAGCGAGAACCACCACAGGTAAAGATGACGGCTCGTATGAATTCTCTCCCACACAGTTTCACCCCGTAGAAAGACGGATGACCATCATTAGACCTGACCCTGTCTACCAGTGCCACCAACAAGCCCAGGGTCAAGAGTGCTGCCTTCCACATGATGACAGTGAAAAAATGCTGAAAGAATATCAAAGGCAGAAAATCTCCTGAAGTCTCTCCGTGGTTTGTGTTTCTTTGGGTACTGCGCCCCACCTTATATAGGTTTTAGCATCTCATAGTGTGACCTTAGCTCACCTCCACTTTTTCATCGTGGCCAGAGATAAGACTAGAGACCTTTAGGGACAACAATGCACATAGAGAAGAAGAAAAGTTGTGATTAAGTAGTGAATGATGCTAGAGGTGATGTCAACAAAGCTCTTGGCAATGCAATCACCTGTGACCTTTTATTGGCCTTTCTGTCCCTTACATCCATTGAATTGTGTCACGGACACAATCTCAGTCTTGCTATCCGCTCTGCAGAGCATTGGATGGAGATTTCTATCTATTCAACCCAAGGACACGCACACAAACACACACACAACAGGGGGATTTCAATGGATCCTGCAATGACAAATCAGTTGTGAACTTCAGCACAATATGAATTATTTATATGAGGCGTGGAAGGAAAAGAGATAATGTGAAAATAATGAAGTCGCATTCTTTTATTTCCTATCTATCTGCTTGACATTCTGTGCTATCAAAGAAGTAACATTGCAAGTGGTCGTTAGACGTTCGTCTCTGGCGAAAGTGACAGACAGGGACTGATAACCAATCAGCGATCGATTATTTCTCTGACGCCACAACCACCTCCCAAATCAACCAATAGGCATTTAGCTGAGGGCGGGACATTGTGTAGAGGGTAGCAACAGTTGCCCCGGTGAAGGCTAGGCGCCATAGTCACGGTAGTCCTGGCGACAAGAACCAAGCAACGGGAGTCAACAACAACAACCAAAATCTAAAGGGGAAAAAAACTTTAACGACCAAAAAGGACAATACTGGGATAAAACAGGTGAAAAAGTAAAATATTTGAGCCGTCTGATGTATTATTCTGTAAATTATATACGTATGCCTGCCCGTGCAATCGTAAGCGTTAATGTGGAACTGGTCGAGCGTATCGGTGATGGAAGTGGTTGCTAGCTCCTTTCCAAACGCAGACCGTTGTTATGGCGATGTCAGATCTGTGATAAGAGCTCAAGATGGCGGGTGTGTTCTAATGCCAGTCGTACTTTTTTCGCTTATTTGGCAGAATGTTCGCGTTGTTTTATACAGTTTTGATAACTGGGACTACGCCGAGGCGTCTTTGGCAACGGGCTCATAGATTTAATGTCTCTTCACTATGAGGAGCTAGCAGCTGGCTAGCTGGCTTTAACGTCACAACTCGACGTGAGCTGCTAGCAGGGGGAAGCTATCACTTTCTCAACTCACTTTTCAAGCGGCCTGTCCAAAAACATTTGAGATTCAGAAACGCACATAAAACTAATCACGCGACCAAAAACGTGTTGGAGTTTGATTTAAATGCTGAGATATGTGGCCAGTGTGTGTAATGGTCTTTTTGTGACTTTGAAAAAGTTTGTAATCTGACATTGGATCCGATAAGTCACTCCCGTGTGCACGGTGTGCCGGATGATCGTCAGTTCCTTGTGCGCCGTGTTGGTTTACACGGGAGTGGCTTATCGTTCAGTAGGATGGTCTCTACTCTTGACAGACAGCTGCTTTACTTTGTGCGATCGTCTATATTCTCTGTTTCAGTTAGTGACCTTGCTTTATTTCACAGTGCTATTAAAAATCAACAAGCGTTGTTAACGCTATTAACAAATTGCTTTTTATATTATGCGATCCTATTGTGTTTCATAGTGGACCAAACAGGAACGACTTTAGACTGCTGCTTAGTCTCTGACAAAAGCCTTACTTCCTCCTCTGATTTATGCCATTCTCTGTCTCACTCACTCACTCACTCACTCACTCACTCACTCACTCACTCACTCACACACACACACACACACACACACACACACACACACACACGTGTTCACACACTAGTGTATGTGGCAAAAACATAGACAGACAAGAAATAGCTTCAACGTGTGTTTCTGTGTATACTCTGGCACTCTCATTAATCAGTGCCATCTCTTTCTATCTGAAGAACTACTGCCTCAAAGCCTTGGTTGCCATGGCAACTTCTGGATACTCAGAGGACCTTCAGCCTCAGCAGGCCAACTCGGTAACCATAGCAACACCTGCTGCCACCACGCCCTCATCCGCAAAGACTGCACACTTCCTGTCCGAGATGCCCCCAACCTCTGGAACCATTTCAGCCGCTAACCAATCAGCCACCGCCTCTAAATCAGGACAGGATGCACTTTGTTCTCAAGCACCTCCCACCCAGGCCCAGAGCCACAAGGCAGTGGTTCTGACTACTCCCACGCAGCACTACGTAACCTCTGATATCCAGCAGTCTGTAGTCCAGAAGAGCAATGGTCAAAGCAACTCGCCCCAGTACATCATAGTAACCGTTACAGGTGAGAGACGGAGAAACGGCCGACACATACTTGCAGAAAATATGCTGTGCACACACACGCGTATCACACAGTTTCTAGTTCACATGGGCAACAGGAAGACACGGCATGTACTGACATGCAGTCTGAGCATTCTTCAGTTTGCCTCATAAGTCTGTACCTTGTGAAAGACAGTTTTTCCGATACATAGTGATTTGCTCTAGTTATTCAGGAGTGCAGAGGAGAGTTGTGTATTTGTCTTTAAATGTTCTATAACAGATCTATTATGTGATTTTTTTTAATGTCAGTCTTGAAACATTGCTGATAGTGTATTTTCAAATATAAGTGTTAATGGCCATCACTTTTTCTGCTTTATCTGACGGTCGCTTTCATTTATGTTCACACAAAAATTCTGTTTGTTGGCCAATGTGCTTTCTCCCATTCAGTGACTTTGCTCATGGCCTTTGATCTGCAATTACTGTGTGGCTATAGAAAGTTATATAACCCGATGTCGTGATAGCTAAAATAATGTGTCTTGACATTAATATCAAATTGATTGCCTTTTCAAAACACATATTGAATTTAAAAACAATGCTGAATCCTAAATGTAAAAGTAGCTCTTTCATATTTTAAATTGTAGTGTTAACAAAAGGAAATGAGTGAGAACTGAACACTGGTGTATAACAGTATGTATATATTAGGGCCATCTATTCGTAGACTTTTTCCTTGCTGGCGTCAAGTAACACTTTGCACTCTCACCCAGAGAAACCCAGCCCAGGGTTTGTCCTCTCCTTATGGTGTAATTAAAAAATTATCCTACTTAAAGTAGTTATGCATTTAAATTAGTAATCCTGCTTCATAAAATAGGATTCACTTCACTTTGTTGTCATGTATTTCTGAAAGCATGCTAGAAAGATGGACATTAAGAATTCAAATTAATTTGTATGGAAGGTTGAACTGTAGTTGAAGTTCAAAGTTTCTTAACAAGAATCTAGACTACACCAGATAAACAATTTAGCTGTAAAATGATGACATAACAATAATAATAATAATATTTGATACTTTTATGTGTTATGCCCACATTATTTCTAATTGACACTACTTCACAAAACTGATTTGTCCCACTCAGTATTTTGTTTTTCACCTGCACTGGATTATTTATTCACACCAAGCACACTTGCACCTAGTTTGCGTTCATTTCTACCTCCACCGTAAACACTGTGGGTGTGATACCATACTCATTCATTGGCCTAAGTGTTAGATGCATATTTCCCTCTTTTGATATTTTAATGCAACAAAGCAGAACTGCAGAGCACTTAAACCCCCCTTAATATGTGTTCAGCAGACGCCACAAACCAACTGGTGTCAAAATATAACTATTAATCTGAATCAGGCACAACGGAAACTTGTTACATTAATGTTTAAATCTTCTAATTACATTTGTGCTGCATATCTGCCCCTTTAAATGGACATGTAGGAATTTTACTCTTCTAATTCCCTTTAGCACTATAGCTAGATGATTTTAATGTTTATTTATCCAGCTGAGGAACAGTTTCAGCGACAGATCAGTTGGATGTCTTTGACAGCTGTCAGCTTGTAGGAAACCTCATTATTGGTCCATATTAGTCTTATGGAAGGAGCAGGTGGAAGAGATCTTGCACAAAATGATCTAGGCCAAACTTCTTCAAATCTGAGGAGAGACGGCTCAGTTATCATAATGCAAATTTAAAGTGAGTGGTTGGGTCAAGTAGCCACGTGTTCATGAAGCAGCTTAGCAGAGAGCAGGGCAATTGATAAAAATAAAATGTTTTCTCACTTGTAGAGTTAAAAAAAAGTCATTATTTCCCTCTTCTGCACCCTCCCTCCATCTTCAATTTTCTCTCTCTATTCATCAGCCCACATGTATCTCTCATTTCCCTCTCTCATCTGATCTGCATGTTTACAAGATGGAGGGATTTCTCCCTCCATCTGGGGAGATTAGCTGTCCAAGGCTGGCCTTCTGCATGCAAGATATAAGCATGAAAGGAGAGGTGGACAGACACACTCTTCCTTCTCCTCACCGTCCCCAGTAGGGAAATCACACACTTAGCAGCAGTATGTTCTGCGGTGGCTTTTATTACGATTTGGAAGGAGTATGTCGTGAGTACTGAAGCTGTGATGGCGGTGGCGTGACTTTTCACTTGAGATTTGTTTGATCGTTGATGAAAAACCTCTCTCACCTTTCCTGTGTCATCCATAGAGGGCTCTGTTCACTCCAATGACAGCCTGTCAGATTCCAGCCCGCCTGCCCCCGGTGTTCCCACTCAGGTGGTCCAACCAGTGCAGACCACCTCACAGGTAAGATGCATACACATACACAACCCCCATCAATTTGTCACGTATCTGTTTAGGAGCAGGTCATACCCTAGGGTTGAGGACTAGTGAGCTTATATCTGACTCTGTGGCTTTATTCACCAGCAGAGGTCAGTGTTGCAAGCAGTAACGCAGGCTGCCAAGAGGATTCAGACAGGCCACATCAACAGCCTTCAGTCTGTGCACGTTAACCCGGAGGTAAACAGGCATACAGTGCATTTCTTCTCATCACATTAGAACACGGACAACAGCGTAGCGTTAGTCGCACTGCAGCAATCATCATCAACAGTCTACAAAAAAGTCAGTTAACGACTAAGCTTTTGTTTATCTGTAACAATAATTATGAAGAGCTGTCAAACCAGTTTCAGAATTTTTTCTTGCCTGGGCGCCTCCCTGAACAAGCTAAGGGGCAGAGCACATGTTCTTTTCAGCAGCGTGCCTGCAGTGTATTACTCCATGTGTGATGACAAGTCAGCTTAAAACTGGTCTACTCCATGATTTTAAATTGACAATGACAATTAACAAACTTATGTAACTTAAAATGTGGCGATTAGCACACTCTGCTGCAGCCCTGCACACGGCCCTTTACCTCAATGTTTTGTTTTTTTCACCGTTGTAATCCACATTTCCAGCTGCTTGCAGTTGTTTTGAGCACATAAGCTCAATAAACCCACCATATGCTATCTCAAGGACAAAGTAGCAACTAGCTTGTGAACTTGAGTGAGTGGATCAGTACAGGGAAGCTAATAAGTCAGACAAGAAATCTTTACTCTGCGCTGGATGGATGTGTGATAACTTCAACTACTTGACCAAGTGATAATATTTCAGTATTTAGTTTATATTTCCCTACCCACACGTGGCATAAAATTCTGTGTATGCCGATATAAGCTACTTGTTTATTGTCCAGGTGGAGCATGTGTACTCTGGACAGGTGCAGTATGTGGACGGGGCAGGAGACACAACTTTTACCACGTCCACCATGTAAGTAGCGAAGAACCTACTCTGTCTGGCACGTTTGACATTGTGTGTGCGGTTTACGTATATGTTCCCGTGTACCTTTCTTTTCTTGCCCAGTCGATCGAGCAGCTACCCTTTCTCCGACTCACCCCTCTACTCGCAGACCCCTCCCCCGTCCTCCTCCACCTTCTACGAGGCCACGACCAGCTCTGAGTCAGACATCTCTGCATCCGTGACCTCACAGCCGGTTTCTGTGGCAACAGCGGGAGCGAATAGTGGGGCAACTGCTGCGGGTGGAGGAGGCTACATCATCCAAGGAGGTTATGTGTTAGGAGGAGGAGGAGGGGGAGGCGCAGCAGCGGGTGGAGGAGGACAGAGTTACTCCAGCCCTAACTCTCGTGCCCCTCCTGCGACTGTGAGTGCACAGTTTCAAAGTGAAACATACTGTAGGCTGGACTCAATAACATGAAAGTTCAAAAATCCAAATCTGTGATTTCTATCCGCTGTAGGTGCAGTGGCTGTGCGATAACTATGAGGGGGCGGAGGGGGTGAGTTTACCTCGCTGCACCCTCTACTACCACTACCTGCTGCACTGCCAGGAGCAGAAACTAGAACCTGTTAATGCTGCGTCCTTCGGCAAGCTCATCAGGTCTGTGTTCATGGGGCTACGCACACGGAGACTTGGAACCAGGTACACACACACGCACATAAACAACTATCAGTTGCGTAAAACAAGCATCTCGGGCCATTTTAATAAGTTACCACTGTGTGTTTCAGAGGGAACTCCAAGTACCACTACTATGGCCTGAGAATCAAGTCCGGTTCCCCTCTGCTCAGACTGATGGATGAACAGCAGCACATGGCGATGAGGCAGCAGCCCTTCTCACAGAAAAACAGGTATCCACACAGAGACTGTTAGGATGTTTGTAATGTTTGGGTTAAGGTTTGAAATCTTCTAAATGTTCACTCACTTCTACACTAGTTAAATCAGTACATTTTAATATAACAGTCTTACACTAAATCCCTCTTCATGTCTGCTCTAAAGGTTTGTTTATGTTGAAAGGTGGTGATTGAACTCTACAAGTATGAATCAACAGCGCTCTCTGTTATTTTTAACTAATGCTGAATACCTTCCTGAAGTTACAGTTTAGTGCAGGACTGTTACATTTGAATACATTTACTATTACTAGTGTACCTAATGAACAGGCAAGTGTAGAATGAATTGCAGGTTTGCAGTGTCAGTTGCTCTGATTGCGGCTGTTTTCCCCGTGACTCCTGCTCAGTGTGTCCCTTATTGACTTCTGTCTCTATACTCTGTCCAAAAGGATAAAGCCACTTCAGAAGACACAGGGAATCACCAATGGGACGTCAGGTGGGGGAGGTCAACAGCAGGGAGGAGCACTTTGTGATATTTCTGCACAGGTGCAACAGTACCAGCAGTTCCTAGGTGAGAAACGTCCAGACTCCAAATAATAATTTAGTTATAATAGTACATTTTATATAACCACGCTTCCTAGTCGTTTCCTAATTGACTGTTGTTTTTTCCAGATTCTGTGGTAAGTGGTGGTGACATTGTAATAATTAGTAAGATGAATTCATGAACCAGTTACCAGCCTGATAACTACCTGATGGTGCTGTTTTTGGTCATTTAGCTCTGAGCTCCGGGAGCCACCACTGTACATGGTATAATTCTGTCTCGGCATTTATTGAGACTGATTCTCCATCTTTGCTCTGGGTCTGTTTTGCTTTCTCTCATGTAGAAGCATCCAGGCCACTGCCAGACTTCGTGGACATGGATCTGCAAGATCAAACCCTGCCTGATGGGATACAATTAGAACACCTCAAGGCCTTTCAGTCTCTGTACAGAGAACACTGTGAGGTAGACGCATCATATTGACATCATCTGTTTTATTCCCTTGACATGGATAATTGGTGTAAATCCATAAAGCCCCCTGTATAATATCTAGAGTGGAATGAAACATTTATTCCAGGGAACATGTCCAGGAACCACGTTAACACATGGTCGTGGTATTTTGTGTGATCTTCGCAGGCTGTTCTCGATGTGATGGTCAACCTTCAGTTCACTCTTGTGGAGACATTGTGGAAATCCTTCTGGAGGTTCAGTCAGACCAATGATACAGAATCACTCAACCTGTAAGTAGAGCGCAAACACACTCAACCACTCAGAAGGAAGAAACGTGATATATCATGTGACAGTGTTTTCCCTGTCTCCTTTGTCACACCAGCAACAATGAGTCTGAGAAACGCTTGCCCAAATCCTGCCTGGTGGTGCTGTGTAAGTTTGAGCCGGTGCTACAGTGGACAAAAGAGTGCGACAACCTGCTCTACCAGACTCTGGTGGAGATCCTCATCCCTGATGTGCTCAGACCGATCCCAAGTAAGTTAGTAAGACCGGTCGGGGATGTGTTTACATTTTCAAAGGGAGTTTCTCCTCAGTTGTTTTCATGCCCTTTATTGTAGATTGTAAGTAAGACATGTGCACTGACATTTAAGTTATGAAAGTGTGATATGTTAGAACTTGTAAGCACTGGTTGGCACTCAAATAAAGGAGGTAAATTAATAAACAATAAAAGAGTTATACACAGTTGATTACACAAGACATTCCTTCCTGTTTGGAAGTCAAATGTTAAGTCAAATGTGACCTAAATTAGTCTGGAAAAGATTAAATAAGAACTGCAAAGCAAATAGACATTTTAAAGATTTGTATGAAAAATTTGTAATATTTTATTTCTATAATCTTACATAATTTGAAATAAATCTGCAGCATTAAGTTTGACAAGTTCAATGGTTTCTTTTCATATTAAATGATTGTTTGTGGGAATGTACACAATCCCAAATATTACCTGTCTCGTCTGTGATTAGGTGCCCTGACTCAGGCCATCCGTAACTTTGCCAAGAGCCTGGAGAACTGGTTGACAGGCGCCATGATGAACATCCCAGAGGAGATGGTTCGCATAAAGGTATCTGTATTTTTATAGACTGATTACTCATCGCACGCAGAGCTCTGAATTCATTCCCGTAGATCTTCCCGTTTCATATCTGTATGTGAGCAGCTGCGTCCCTCTGACATGTAGCAACTACTAAGGCTCCTTGTGTTCTCCGTCCTTTCCTTTCAGGTAGTGTGCATATGCTCCTTCTCCCAGACGCTGCGCCGCTACACCAGCCTGAACCACCTGGCCCAGGCTGCCCGTGCCGTCCTCCAGAACTCGGCTCAGATCAACCAAATGCTCTCCGACCTCAATCGGGTGGATTTCACTAACGTGCAGGTCTGCCAGCTCTACCGGTCTCATCTGTCTCTGCTCCTGTACATTTATATGAAGCAAAACAAAAACCTGTTGTCCTGTTGTGTCCCTGTCAGGAGCAAGCATCCTGGGTTTGTCAGTGTGAAGACCGTGTGGTCCAGAGACTGGAGCAGGACTTTAAAGCCACCCTGCAGCAGCAAAACTCCCTGGAGCAGTGGGCTACCTGGCTGGATGGCGTTGTAAGCCAGGTCCTGAAGCCCTACGAGCAGAATCCTGCCGCCCTGCCCAAGGCCGCCAAGGTCTTCCTGCTCAACTGGTCCTTCTATAGGTGAGGGGAAAAAGGAAGACGCAGCACAAAAGATGTTTGTGGTAACATCAAACATTTTCGAGATAGGCATTTTCTGAATCCTCTTTGCTTTCTCTGCAGTTCTATGGTAATCCGGGATCTGACTCTGCGCAGCGCTGCAAGTTTTGGCTCCTTTCACCTGATCCGCCTGCTGTATGACGAGTATATGTACTACCTGATAGAGCACAGGGTGGCCCAGGCCAAAGGGGAGACACCCATAGCAGTCATGGGAGAGGTATGCTCACAGCGGCTCTTGTTGTACAATTCATATTTGATGGATTCTAAATGTGTGCTTTTTTGCTTTGTGTCGCAGTTTGCCAGCACCATCAAGAGCCGAATCTCTCCAGACATGGAGAAAGGTACATTCAGCATGACTCTCCTTCACAAACCTGTTTAGACTCAGCCTCTGCCATCAGATGATTACTGTCATGACACTGCCTTTTTTTTTTTTTCAGAAGAGGAGGAGGACGACGAGGAGGAGGAGAGCGAGGAGGAGAGCGGAGACATCGTGCTGCAGTCCAGCTCTCTGAGCACGGTGGACGAGGAGAAGGAGGTGATGGAGCCGCCCACCAAGCAGCCCAGGACAAACTTAAACCTGCACAGTCTGACTGAGACCCACAGCACAGCACCTTAGCCAGTCACCTCTGTGAATAGCTCAACACCCGACACACACACACACACACCTTCGCTTTACATTTAACATCATGTCATCTGCTGTCACCCTGCGTTCGCATCGTGTGTGGTCGTTTGGTGTGTTTGCAACATGTTTGAAAGTGGGAGAGCCCTTTGCCAATTTTATATTTTGTGTTTTTGTGATGCCATTGTTTCTCTCTTTGCCTTCGCCGAATCATCGAAAGACCTCCCCTTGTTCCCTGTGCCTTTCCCAGTCTGTTCACTCCTGTCCAGCCTAAACTATATATACAGTGTATTGTTGATTCCTTCGTGGCCTTAACCGGCCTTAACCACTGACCTGATTGCTGTGGAGACGTGACTCAAATACATCACTTACATTGCCTTTAATGCAATGACTATGCAGGAGTGCTGGACTTTAATTAATGGCCCTGTCTGAAATATACGTATTTTTAAATCTAAGAGTAGCATCTGGGATGATACTGGGCTGTGATCTGATGGCACACGGATGTTGGTTGACAGCTGTTTGTGCACGCCATATTTGACTTTCCTGATAATCTGGCCAACTGATACTCTGTGCCTTTAAGAGATTTCGAGCCTGGAAAAAAAAAAAAAAGCTTGTGTTCTATATATTCTGTATTGGTGGATTAATAAATGAAGGTCCTGTGAAGTTTCGGTGTTGTCATGAAGTTTTACTAGCTGTTAAAAAAAAAAATGTTATAGTGAGAGTCCAGCCTTGTTGTGACTGATCCTGCCCAGTTTGTTGTTGTTCATCCATTCATCATCCATCCATTTTTTTTTTTCATGCTTCAAAGACAAACTGCACCACACACATTTTTGTAGATGCTGTGCAAGCGCAAGTGGGCCACAGCTCAAGGCCAAAGCTTATCCCACCTAATCGGCGGCGTTTACTTTGCTGTAACCATGGCAACCTTTGTACCAGCTAGATGTACCAGCTACAGTTATCTCAGAGTTTTTGTAGTGTAAAAGTAGATGTTTATTTTCTCAGTATCTCTGCTGAACATAACTGTAGATAATCTTTATTGCGTACCTTCTTGTCAACGTGGTGGTATAGCCTGAATCTTTATATGTCGTTTGACCATTATTGCCTTAAGAAATGTTTCACGGTATGTCCGCCATCCAGAGTATTGAGCTATATTTTTTACTGTGACAACGATGGGCCGAGCATGTGATTTAGATGGTCCCCTTCCAAAGAGCACACGCTCCAGCAGCAGCTTCTCACGTGGCACGAGCCGCGTTGATCTCGTGAAAAGCGGCGGAAGCTGGCACGCGATGGAAACAACAGAAAATATTCTAGTCGTAATGGGATGTCCCCTCAGGACCATCTGACGTCACCAAAGAGAACCACACAGAAAACCAACGGTATGTTAACCCATGCGTGAGAGCAGACCGCAAAATCAACTGCTAACTGCCATGCCCTGGAAATTGTGACTTGGATTTTGTCCCTAGCTTGTGCTGCAACCTTTTCTAAATTAGGTCCTCTTGATGTTTCTACCTTTGTACCTAAACCTGTGATCAACGTTTGTAGCTTTATTCTCACTGTTAACTAAAGAGATTGCTCTCAAACCCACTGCCAGGATGTCTTACTTATGGGATTGCCACAAACACAAACCACAACACATGACGGGTCTACACACAACACCAGTCGACGAGTCCTCAACATGAAATAATGTCTATATATTAGGGAGCTGGTTTTAATGAAATACCTTTTAGAATTAAGCAAAATGTAGCCGAATGAGTGTTAAAAAACTTTGTTACAAATTCTCTGATCAGGGGTTGTGTAGCTACAGACTAGTCAGGGTGATCATGACCCTTGTCCACTCATGAAATCATGTACAATGGACACGTGAGCATCAGACCTGGACCACAGAGCAATGGACGCCTGGTCGGCTAGATAATACACCATGAAGCAAAGATGATACGAGAACGCTCTGAGTTCAAGGTCTTGACTTTGTCTCCAGGTCTGAACCCAACCCAGCATCTGTGGGATGCGCTGGATAAACAAGTCAGATCTATAGAGACCTCACATCACTACTTGCAGGACTTAAAATGATCATATCAAATACCAGAGGACACCTTCAGAGGTCTGGTGGAGTCCACGTCTCAGCGGGTCAGGGTTGTACTGGTCTTAAAAATGTCACAGACACGATACTAGACAGGTGCTTATAATTGTGCTGTGGCTTGTGGGAGCTGCAGCTGTAGAGTAGCTGGTTGGAATATTAAATATAAAAAATATCTGCATAGGACATTAGTTCTTTATATGCCTGAATCTCCAAACCTTTGAAGGAAAAATAAAAAATGTCAGTAAAACAGACGCACTTTGAGTGGCTGAACCTGTGGGGCACTTTTTAAGAGCTCTGGTGACAACTTGTGGACTTTTTTTAGATTCTACTTCCAAACAGTTCTAAATACAACAGACTCAACATGCTTTTGAACGTTTTATTTTAACAAAATATCCCAGTAGAATGTTCTTATTTCCAGAACAGGTTCAAAACAAAGGACAGAGAAGTGTAGAAGTACTGAGCTGTGTCATTTTAAATACTGCAGCCCTATAAAACCTCACAGCCAGACTGAACTGGTCCAGACTGAAACAGAAACTTGTTCAGAAACATTTCACCACCGGTACACTTCCATACACACACCTATTCACTGGGTCACCATGTCAATATCACACAGGTAAAGATATTGCATACATTTAGTTAACAACAGCTGCAACACTACATAAACAAATAAGTATAAAAACAAAAAGTAAGAACTAAATCGTTGTTCAGTCCAGGTCTTGGTTTTGGTGGCTGACATTAATACAGTACACAGTTGCAAAAACCAACTCCTTCTTTATAGTAAAGTACTTCTTCTTTATAGTATTTCGTCTGGAGCATCGTTCTTAGTTCTGGATTAAATTGACACACGTTTCAACTCCATGACACCTCTGAACGTGTGCAGCTTTGCTCTTATTAAAGATGAGCTCCAGACTCATGTTAACATGTACGTGTGCTCTTATTTCTGTTCCTCATTCTTCATAACACGATCCAGGTACATCGGTCACTATCTGCCAACACTTGAAGAGACGAACCTGCAGGTGAGAAGAAGACGTTAGAGTTTGTACTTGTCAACACAATCACAAAACAAAAGTATTTCCAGTAATGTGTGCGCTCAGACAATAACATGGAGAAGGTCTGGTCACACATGATTTAGTGTGGCCAGTCCACAGCCAGTGGTGTCAGATATATGTTAGCAGTTAGATGTGTGCAGTAAATATGAAGCTGAAGCCTGCAACTAGTTAGCTTAGCTCTGAAGAAACCGAGGCAACATCTAGACTGAACCTGTCCTGAGGTAAAAATAAAATAAAAAACCTTCTTTACCAGCACATTTAAATCCAACTTAATTAACAAATGACATGTTGTTCTATCAGAACAGAAATGAACTCACCTTTGTGCAGAGCTTCGTTGGTCATGCGATTGATGTAGCGAGAGCTGCTCTCGGGTACCAGCCACTTCATCACCGTGTTGACACAGGACTTCCTGTAAGAACTCCACACACTCCCACTGACAGAGACACAGACACTTTAACACAACACCACCAAACTCAGGAACAGGAAGACAGATGGGACTGGGTTTGTGTGTGTTTGTGTGTATGTATGTGAGAGAGAGGGGGTTCAGCAGTTGCTCACCTGGTCTGACCCTTGACCTCGGTTAGATCACCAACACCCACAGTGCAGCACACACCTGTGTTTAGGTCCCAGCTAACCTGCAGGTTGGAATGGTATGTGTTCGGCCTGAAAACACACACAAATTAATGTGGACAAAAGAAAAAAATACAGGTAGTCAATCAAAAACAAGTGGGAGATGGAGGGAGGGAGGGAGGGGAAGTACCTGCAGTGCTCCTCATCAGAACTGGAGAACGCTAGCAGCAGCAGACCAATGTTGATCATCACAGTGTTTGTTTCAGGACACACCTGAAACAAGACCAACAACTTCCATGTTAGTTTGTTTACTGGTTTTTATGTGGTATCAAACACATGATGTTAAAGAGCGGTGCCTTAAATCAACAACAGTAGATTAGGGTTCATTGCTCTCATTATGTGGCTCATGTCTTCTCAAGAGTCTTTTACTGACTACTACAACTTGTTCATGATATACTGGACAAAAAAAACAAACAAAAAAATTAGATTAAACCCAAATCCAAGAATTACAGCCTTGTGGTTTTAGTCTATATCCTCCAACATAGTCCAAGAATACGGAAGTGATTTTGCAGGACATCAATGTGAAGTCAATCATTTACATACAAGTTGTGTTTTGTGTTGTAATCAGAAATGATTTGGATAAAACATAATGCCCCAGCTATAGACACTACAGCTACAGCTCAGACGCAACTGCCCTAGCACATCAAATGTCCTTCACTGTAAAACACTAGCTGGACACCCTGGACATTTCACTGGTATGAAGAAGCCACATAAGATGCAGTAAACAAGTGTCAGCTGTAATGAAGAATATATTAAAAGTCAATAACACATATTTTGAGTGTATAATAATGTGTGTGTGTGTGTGTGTACTGACCTCTAGTATAACCACATCATAGTCGCTAAAGGAGCAGAACTGTGGGGCCCAGGCTGCATCGCTCCTGATCACCTCATTGATAAGATACTCAAAATCCAGAGTCAACTGCTCCACACACACACTCTGCAAGAACGAGAAACGACAAACAAACATAAACTTTATTTAAGCAGGGTTGGGTAGAACGGTGTGCATCCTGTTTTACAGTTACACTAACATGTAACAAGGACATGACCAAGCATCCAGAACTGGACATTGCCAAAGTAAAAGCAATTTTTTTAAAGAGATATTCACTGAGCCTGATGCCACAATATTCTCAGATATTCTTTTTGCCAATCAAAGAGCTTCGTGAATGTCTAAACACACCATTTCTAAATCAGTAATTAGACCAGATCAACAGATCTGCGTTTTGCAGATTGATGCTTATTGATTATCAGTGGCTATGCCGTCGTCGGTATGTTTCTCTAATACGCTGACAGCCAGTTAAAACTCTTCCTTAACATTAACACTCTGAGGACAGTTACCGTAACAAGTCTGAGGCAACACAGGCAACACAGGCAATCAAGAATCAAATATTTCCAGGATGACTTGAAATTAACTTTGGCATCTCCACAGTTCAATTTTTCTGAATTTTCACCTGCAGATACAAACACACACCTGTCCATTGTACGGCCCCGTAACCAGCTGCAGGTTTCGCCCTTTCAGATCAGTGACTGTGAAAGGCAGCTGGACTTTATCATCTTCATAACCTGGGGAGAGAAACGACAGGGAAATGCTGGTCAACACCTTCTTAGAGGACTTGATTCAAGCTTTTACTTCTGCGTCTTCCCTCTCATGAGCTCTAACCTCCTGTACTCTGCTCCGCTGCCCCGGGCTGTGGTAGGCGATAGTGCAAGCGCGAGTAGTTGACATATCCAGGCTCGTTGGGGTTGACTTCCTGGCATGTGGACTGGGTTGGAGTGGATGGTGGTGAAGAGGAAGAAGAGGCAGGAGACATCACTAGTTCAGAGGCCTGTGGGAGGCCCGGGCTCCCACCTGAGGTTGATGCGAACAGTAAACTAGTCCGTTGCTCCTCCACTCTCCACTCTTTACAATCATCATCCTCTTTGGGAGTCTCTGCATTAATCCCTTTGTCTCCTGTCACTGCCTCTTTTTCACCGCCATCAGCTGTTCTCCTGCTTCCTTGGACTTCGCTTTCTTTCACTCCTCCTCCCTGGGCTCGCCTGAAGAGGTCAGCAGCAAACTCCCTGGCTCGCATGGCTGCTTGTGAATGGCTAGGAGATGAGGGGATGGGAGTAGGCCTGCTAGGCGGCAGCTGATTTTCGGGAGATCCCTGAGGTAGAGAGGAAGAAGAGGCCAAGGAGGTGGAGGAAAAAGACGAAGAGGCTGGACTCGATGGAGCTGCTCTCTTGGTGTAAAGGATCTGCGACGACTGGCCTTGCTCACCTGCAAGAGAGAGAAAAAAAAACACATAATGTGAATACTTAAACATAATTTAGGAATTAGATAAATAACTTGTATGTATGATACTGTACAGTCACTATCTTGAACACATAACAGTATGTTCATGCTTTGTACACCCTCCTCCAAACTGTGAACGTCCTACTATACACACACTGCAAAAAGACGTATTCACTTTGATTCACCTTGAGTGTGTGTGTGTGTGTGTTTTACCTGGACAGAGGGAGATGCCACAGGCCACCAGAGAATAGCTAGTGTTTAACAAGATGACCTGGTCCTTCTTCAGCTGGAAAGCTGGCTGAAACGTGGGGAACGGATACACCACCTGGTACCTGCTATTAAGCACATATCCATGTTCTAGACATTCACCACTTCCTGTAGAGAGAAAAGAATGAAGCTGGATGAGCGAGAGAGGAAAGCAAAGGCAGTGAGAGCAATGAAATAGTAGATGTGTGTGTTCACCAGTGCGTATGGTGGAGACTGAGGGAACTGGACAGCAGTAAGAGCAGGGTTTAGGAGGAGGCATGGAGGCTATGGTGATGTAGATGTCTCTGTTGTTCTCATCACTCATCATTAAGTTCATCAGTACAGAGCTTGAACTACGTGTGCTGGACAGAAACGCACAAACAAGATTACCTATTAAACGCTGCAATAACATTATCCTGGTTAAAACTGGAACAAATTTATAAGGCTGTTGACTGATGTGTTTACAGTTCCTTACTTAAAACCAAAGATGACAATTTTGGAGTGGTCATTTGGCCACTCACAAACAGTGAGGTACAGGTCACTGTAGATTTCTTCTCCCGCAAACAGTCGCACATGATGGACCTAAAGAAACCGAGATAACATGAGAACCTCCTTGCAACAACATTTTGTTTGGCGTTAAAGTTAAGGTCCGGACAAATGTCCACCCGTTCACCTGTTTGAGTCTGCTGTGTAGATTGAATTCCCACCAATAGAGATGGTAGGTGTAGAAGGAGAAATCATCATCTTCTCCACAGTCGCTGGTGTAGGATAGGACATAGCGGCCACATTTGGTAAAGCCAAGAAAAATATGTCTGAAACAGAAAATGGTAAAAACAGGTTGAGTAATACTGGATCAGTATTGACACCGATACTATATTATATAAAAATGTGAATAGAGCATGAGGTGACTTAATTTCCTCATAACACTGATTGTGTTCTCACATTCATCATATCCTGTTAAAAGCTCTATCAGCACAGCGTTAGTATTGCCTGGGGAAGTTTTGAAGTACTTTACAAATTATGGACATAATGGATTCTCCCAGGATTAAGATCTCAGATGACCTCTTAGTTCTCGAGGTCAGTAGTTAATACTAGTCACATGCAAATAGGGATAAAGTGGGTAGTATTTAACCCCGAAGTACAACTGGCTAAAAGTACAGGTAGAGTGTTGGCGGACACCAGGAGGTGATGAATCAAGCATCAACAGTCCTGTATTCAGTGTGCCAGCGTGTATTGCAGTGCAGTACATTGTAGGAGGCAAGGTCCATAACAACAAATCCATCTGATAAACACAAACCCTGCTCTCAGGAACTCCTCGCTGACAATGTTCTTTAAAGGGACACACACTCGCGGTGGGAGCTTCCTGAACATGCGCTGTGAAAACTGTCCCGACAGCTGCAGAGGAGACAAGAGAAAAACATGGTGACACATGAAGCACGGAAATGAGTTAATGAGTCTTAATAAAGTGACTCGTTTCATTCAAGGTGTAACACAACAATAAAGCGGGGTATCGAATGGCTTTGAACCAGTCCTACGTCAGCTGTTTGTCATGTAGACACGCTGATATTAGGAGTACGGACCTTCATCAATCAGCTGTGAGGTGCTGTTAGTTTCAGCACTAACCTTTTGGCATTGTGACGTTAAAGCTCAGCAATGTAACAGGTATTTATCAAAACCTTTAGTAAGCTAGCACGTAACCAGCGTTCAGTTACATGAAGAAATCTGAGAGTTCATTAGCAAACCAAACAAATGCCGAGAAAGGTCGACAAAATGCAGCGAAGAGTCACTGTTGTCACACTTTGCAGCATTAACAAATGAGCCTCCTCACAGCCGGTAGCAATTAA
Source organism: Mugil cephalus (assembly GCF_022458985.1). Taxonomy (NCBI): domain Eukaryota; kingdom Metazoa; phylum Chordata; class Actinopteri; order Mugiliformes; family Mugilidae; genus Mugil; species Mugil cephalus. The sequence continues at coordinate 6,770,158 of NC_061771.1, forward strand.
TTAATTAGCCGTTGAGCTAGTTAGCAGCTAGCTGCTATCTAGCCTCAGCTGAGAAGGTCCTGGAGACAGGGAGGCCTTTACTTAGCGCCCCTCCGTCACTTCGGAGCCTCTCTTTTATGCCACACATTTTGTGGATTCATATCTACCTTCCCACGCATGAGAAGCTTCACGACATGGTCTTTGTGTTTTCTCTGGGTTTTCTGTTTGCTATCGCCCTTTTCAGGTTTCGAGCTGGGCGCCATGTCCCTCTGAGCTGTTGTCCCGTGTCTGTCTGTAGTCAGGACCGTCCCGATTGGCTCACAGGCTGCACCACGAGGCCCTCTGCGGGTGCGCTTCTTTTGCTGCAGCCGGCGAAGCGGGGGAGGACCACGTCTGTTAAACGGAGCGGAGCATCTGTCACGGCATTCAATTATCAGATAAACCTCTAACTGAAAACGTATTACACGTGTGAAAACTATGTATTAGTCGCGCATGCAGTGCAAACTTTTATATCTGTTTGCGATTTTATAGACCAGCCCCGCCAACTCGGGCCCCCGCAGGTGTGCGCCAGTGTGGTAATGGTGCGGACCCTCTCGCCTATGAATACATCCATCAAAACCAAAACAAAGGTAGGACAAATGTGACACTACCAAAAGAAAGATTAATTATCGTAATTTTCAGCAACAGAAATATAGCGTAGAATCAACAAATATGTTTAGTTTATATTACTTTGGTCATAGCTTTAAATTGGTAAAATGCTAATCTGATAAACTCAATACTGCCAATGATCACAAATAATACTGGTAATTTGAATGTTTTTATTTAAGTATTTAAAAACAAGCTGTAAAAAAATAACATAAAAAGAAAAAAAAAAATCAGCAAACATTAACATAATCCAACCGGAACAAAAAAAAAAAAAAAGTATCTTTCAACAGTCAAGATGTAGACGTGAAATAAGAGGGCAATCAAGCACACGAACACACATACAGACACACATACCTACATACTGTAGGACGCTGGTGCTATTGCAACCAACTAAAGCATACACTGTACACATACACACACACAGGACCCCCTTAAGGAAAATAATTACAAAAGGATAAAACTGAAAACAATTTATGACACAGCAGGGAGAAATACACCTCCAACTTAACCATTGGGAATGCTTTTTTTGTTTTTTAAAAATGAAGTTTAAAAAATTACCAGGAACAAAGAAAAAAAAAAAAGACCAAAATGTTCCAATTTTCTTTCATACAAACATACGTTTTGAATATATTCAAAATACTGCTAGACAGTTTTTACCCTCAGGAAACTGAAGGGAAAACCACTTAAATATGAATCAGTGTTGAGATGCTGTTGTGCTAGCTTGCAAGCAAATATGCCAATTATTTCACATTTTTTAAAAATCAAAAATCAAAAAGATGGATCATGAAGTGTGGGTGAGTTGAATGTGACAAACTGAATATTAACCAGGGTAATTATTTAGTGCTTTGTTCAACGCTTGGGCAAAATGTGTTCTCTTCTGTATTCAGTTTTGACTTTGAAACACAAACCTGAAGGTGAGAATGCAAAAGGCTTTGTGGACGTGTAACCATTGCCTTGGCTTATTAATGAGACAGTCTGTTTCTGTGAAGCAGGGTTGTGTGAGGGACTTATCCACAGTGCTTTACTTACAGGTGTGCTGGCACAAAGACAAACTGCGCTGGACGGGTCAGGAACAAAACATAAAAACACCAGTTTCAGGAATCGGGATGTTATCACAGCTTAACCTTTGGGGAACTGAAGCCTTTCTATCGATCGCTTTAAAACCATCACACCACAGACAACTATTTTATCTCACAGACATGGGAATGCTGGTCTTCCCTCTGCTTTGTTATTGTGGTGTTTTCACATGTTAATTGAAATGCAAACGGAAGCGTCAACACACTGGTCATACAATAAACAAATTAACCAGATGAGGCAGTGACAGACCAGCACCTCCTCTGCTCTGCGATGAAAAGAGAACAGATCAACAGAACAGCTTCAGTTCCCCGGTGCTAATATTCTAAATGCAGAATATACTTTAAACTGTCTTTGATTCTTTTTTTTTTAAGTTTGTCATTCATGCTAGTACTCCTCTTGGCTTCTCCAAACTGTGGGCCGTGCTGACCAGCATCTACAGTAGGTAATGTATCATCTATGGAAAGTAACTCATACTGCTTCTTTCCGAGAAACTGAGCTATCCCTTTAAAGTCACAGAGAAAACGTACAAACAAAAGAAACAGGTTGAGCGATCCATCACATCCGTTCAGTCGAACAAGCCACTCATTTACTGCGCCTGAAAAAGAAATCACAGACATAATGTGAAGGCATCGGTGTTTGTTTTACAAAGAAATATTAAAATGCAGTCACCTCTGTCTAAAGTTTGTATATGCTTCTTTTTAGGCAGGATGAAAAATGTACACCTGCCAGATAATGCACCATTATATATGGTATGTAGACGCCATCACTATATAAATACCTGTTGTCCCTGCTGTGGAGCAGCTGCCTGTCCAGGAGCCTGTCCTGCCTGTCCATAGTAGGCAGCCTGCTGTCTGTAGTACTCTGCCCAGGCTGCGCTGTAATCCTGCTGGCCGCCAGCTGCAGCTGCTGCTGCTGTGGTGGCTGCTGCTGCTGCTGTTCCTGGAGCAGCTGCTGCTCCTCCAGCTTGTTGGGCTGGAGAAAACACAAGTTGGAAAGTCAAAATATTGGCAGACAAAATCTCCAGTGTAAAAGATTTGGCGTTTTGTGTCTTCAGGTCCAACTCACTCATGCCCATCTTTTTGTAATACTCCTCCCAAGCCTTCGTGTAGTCTGGCTGGCCCCCTGAAGTCTGTGCTGCTTGGTTCTGGTCTCCTGGTGGTGCTGCTGCAGCAGCTCCTGGAGTCTGGGCTGCCATGGCACCACCTGGCTGCTGACCATAGTACTGTGCATAGTAGGCTGCCCATGCTGCATTCGGGTCTGCTGCTGCCTTATCTAATGAAAAGAAGGAAAATTTTGAGAAATGAAAAAGCAATTACCCCCTGTGCTACTCAAATTAGTTTCAGTGAGTGCACAAAATAAAGTACTCACTTGGGTCATGTGGACTTGGAGCTTGCCACTGCTGATAGGTATTTCCCCATCCCTGAGGACAGTACTGAGGACCACCAGGTGCAGCTCCACTGCAGACAGGGACAGGGCAGTTTAAGTGTGTGCAACCTCAATTAAAATTTAGCATTAGTGCAAGTATTTGTGGGTTATACTTACTGGGGAGCTCCACCAGGAGGCCCTGCACTGTAAGGGTTGGGATTATAAGGACCCATCGGTCCCCCTGGGCCTCCTGGACCAGGGCCACCACCCACTGGACACAAAGGAGCCTGAGAGGAAAACATAGTGAATCACTTAACACGTGTGTTGACACCAACTTGAAGTGTGTATTGCTTCCTGAGTCACTTGACATACCTCAATCTTCTCTTCTATAAGCTGCTTTGCGTGGTCAATCTGTTGCGGGGACCCTCGGATGGTGAACAGTTTAAAGTTTGGGTCACCGTTTGGAGGTGGCTGACGAGATATCTCCACAAACGCACCAGTTTGTTGGTTGATGGACTTGACGTTCTCTCCTCCTCTGCCAATGACAAGCCCACATTTGTGAGCAGGAATAGAGAAGGTCATCTCTCCTCCAGGAGGACCCCAGTTCCCCTGCCCTCTACCTCGCCCTCGCCCACCAGGCGGCAGCCCTGCCCCTGGACCTGGAGGGCCCTATGGATAAACACAGCACATGCCAGGTGTTTAGACAATGTCTCCTTCATCTACATAAAAATCACCTTCCAGCCTCTGAGACTCTACTCACCCCCTGACCACCCTCTTCTCGGGCACGGATGCTCTGTAGCAGGTCAGTGATAATTGAGGCAGCGTGCTGACACTGGTCTGGTGGACCCATTATATGGGCAATCTTATCAGGACCTGTCCCATCATCTGTAAGGCATGACAAAAGGACAGTTCAGTTAATTGATGAGGGATAAAATAGGGACATGGAAACTTCTTTATCACATTCGTGAACTCTAAGAAAGATTCAGTTTAGTATTTCAAAAATCTCTGGAGTGTCACCTGGTTTAAACTGTATCTTCACTCCAGCATCACTCTGAATCTTCTTGATCATCTCCCCATTACGACCAATCACAACTCCCACAGACTGCCGGGGCACTGCTATCTGTAGCATAAAAAAAAATAAATACATGTAACAACTACTAAATTCTGTCTCAACTAAGCAGTTGACATTTAAAAGACACACATTACTTACATCAATGCCACCTCCTCCCATCCTAGATCCATATTCAGTCCTGTCTCCGAATCCAGCATTATCCCTGTCTCGTAGAATCTCATTAACCATGTCCTTTGCTTGCTAAGAAAGCACAAAGAAAGATGCAAATGAGTTGATCTAATGGGGACACAACAGATTTCCCACTTAATAGCAATCATCTCTGCTGCCCCCAAGAGTACCTGCACTTTGTAGGGGTCTCCAATGATGCGTAGGGGTTTATCTATGTTGGGTGGCTGAGATCCATCTTGAATAAGAATCATTTTAACTCCAGCTCGCTCCTAGAAGTATGCAGGGGAGATATACAGCATGTATTACAAACTCATGGTAGATTAACTTTACTTCACACATATGTATGGACGCACCAAAGCGTAAACAAAGAACTACCAGCAGTTAAGGCCGACTGTGATGTTGTCCAGAACACCACAGAGACAACAATCAATGGTCAGCTACAGCCACATAAAAGGATACAACTTTGGGAAACCAAAGCTATCATTAACTGGGAGGCTAGGAAGCTTTACAACTCAACCATCATATAGACCTCTAATAATAGTAACAATAATCTATCTAAAGGATTTACTCACTCCAAATAATTATTCCATTGTGAAAAATATTTGTATATGTTCGATAGAAGAAAGATGTTTATGTAAAACAAGATGAGCTTTCTCTGTGTGATTCGTTTTATATTCTTTGGTCACTTGTTTTTTTTCTTGAATACTTGTTTTACCACCAGTTCAAAAAACTTAATTGTCTGAAAACACAGACAGGATTCAGAACAGAACCAAAGTGTGGGATAAACTGGACAACTAGGGCCATGACACTCATGGAAAAACATGCGACCTAACGCTTGGTGTGTGTCAACATTGTTGACCATTAACCATGACACACATCATTAAATGCACACAGTGAGTCGCACCTGGAGCTGTTTGATCGTCTCTCCTCCTTTGCCAATAATCAGACCAGCTTTGCCTGCAGGGATGATCATCTCTTGCATGGAACCAGACTGACCGTTGGTTGACTCATGACCCCTGGATACGATGTCGTCTATAAGTGCCTTGGCTCTCCTATAAGCAAAGTGAAACGATGAAAGGATGATGACATGATGAAAGAAAACACACACAGTGTCACATGCATTGCAGTTTAAATGGAGTTTCAAATCATCCTGAACGGTCACAGGCTATAGGAACAACTTTAACTGTGCCTACACTACGCCACCCTCTCAGAAAAATGCAGATTAGAAATGGGCAAAACAGAAACCAGAAGAGACTTTCAATACCTTGAACTGTGATAATCAATTTCTGGCAAACACGCAACGTCGTAATTTCACTTCGATCGAACATTATGGGCATCACAACATGAACACTCTTTAGTCATTAGCAACACTGACAGCTAAGGACCCCAAACGTTGCCTAAGGCAGTTTTATTTGTTTATTTTTTTGACAGTAAACTAGTTTGCAAAATAAGAAAACAAGGGAATCCAGGGATGGTTCAGTTTAACACTTTTGCAAATTGCCCACAGTCAAATTCATCAATACCTTTCATTGATGGCTTTCATTCATGGCTGTCTAGGAGATCAAGAAGTATCTCCTTTCAAAAGCAGAGAAATACACCTTGGTTTAAGGTGACTATACTCATGAATAAAGATCTAACCACTTTAGTAACCATTCTTACAACTTATACATTCTTAACATTTCATTCCTGTTGTCTGACTGTGCAGGTCTAAGGTGAGACACTTTTAACCTTTAAATCAGTTAACCTCCCTACTGTCTCTCCCAGATTACCTTGTCTTTAATGATGTACAAAAAAAACAATATTAGAGTAGAAACCAATCGCAACAAAGGATGATTTGCACACTGAGAGCAAGTGAAACTCATCAAAAGGGCACAAACCACTGGAAGTGCACAAAAAAAGCCCCAAAATAAACTGTATTAATACACGATGAGTAGTTTGAATAGCCCTGCCCTCAATTTCCTTCGCTTTTTCCATCTGACAGATGTCCAGAAACCACATCTTGTCAATGCATAACTGTAATGGTGTATAGAACGACAAACTTACTGTATAGCATCTGGAGAACCCGTCAAGGAAACACTTCTGTCAGGAAGACCGGCACTATCTGTGAATTAATGACACAATATTTATCAATCCAAAAGGAGCTAAAAGATCCAATACACTCTGTTCATTTAACAAATCTGAGTTTAAAACACAGCTCACCGTGTGCAATTTGGACCTTGCAGCCAGAATCCTGCTGAATTTTATTAATCTGTTCACCTCCTCTGCCAATGACTTTGGGAAGAACAGGAAAGACATTTTGAATTGACACACATGTAAGTCGACGTCACAGGGATCATTTGTGTGATTTAGGAAGTGTATCTGCAGGTACTCACTGAGGCCGACCATGCCATCAGGCACCCTGTACTCTTCTGTCATTGTAGAGGGCCTGACACTGCAGACACATGATATGATACATCAAACAGTGATACACAAAATGACCTCTTTCACAACCAGAAGCACCAGAAGTGTTTGTGTGAAAGAATAACCCCATACCTTTGTTGGGACAGGGCAGCTAGTTGAGCTCCAATGGCTGTAAGAGAACAACAACTAGTGAGCGGTTAGAAACCAAGGAGAGCGAGCGTCTGGATCAATGTGTATTAAACTTACACATTGCAGAATCTCTTTCACTCTGTGATGCTACCTTCTTGGCATCAGGCTCATCTGCAAACAAAAGAAAAAGTGAGTCTCACGTTGAGGACAATCCGATGCAGACAAAATTGCCTGTTTGCTCTGATTCTCCACCTGCTTCTTCCAGGGAGCGTTTCTGTGCTGGGAATGGATAACTCTCAGATCCTCCGTTGTTTGTCACTGGTGGCACGACGTCTCCACCGATTTTAGCTGCAATCTGGAAACAAGCGAATACCGTATTAAACACGACATGACTGGAGAGATGTTAGAGCATTCACTTGAGCAGCAATTGACATCTCAACCATGTATAGTTAAGATTTAATACAAATAGAATGATGACAAACAAATGTGGTCAATTCATTAATGGGGAGCTAAGAGAATTATTTTGCCACAGATGATCAGATATCATCTGTATTTTGATGGATACTACTACTTCTAATTGATGAATGAAAAATATATCAGGTTGTTGGAGCAGTTCCTCAAACAAATCTGTTTTTTGTTTGTTTGTTTTTTTACATTTATACACTAATAAAGGGATTAAAACGATAGTTATGTTATTGACGAGAGGACTCCTTGGCTGAAATGCGACAGAACTGAAACTCTACAAACGCTTTCTTTCAGTAAATAAAACACGGTTACTGATTTCGTCCGTCTGTTATCAAAACAATGAGACTGGTGTCTTCACTGGTAATAATGCTTTGTCGACGTTTGTTATTGAATACATGACGGATTAGACACACAATCAACCTTCAGTATCAGGTTACCGTAAACTATAGTAACTAGGTAACTTAGCTAAAGTCCGCTTAAAGGACAGATACAATCAAGTTAAACGAAAGACTGGCCTACTTTAGTGTTTCCACTCACTCGCCCCGCCAACATTTTCAATTCATCCCCCGGACCTGGGGAGCGTGTGTGGTAAATGAATGGCAGCTAACTGCTAACAGCTAGCTTGTAAACTAAAGCTAGCGTTTCGGCTAACTGAGCTAGCCACCAGCTAACCAGCGCTTCTCCTTCTCCTCCTCCGCCTGGCTACCTGTCTGGCTCGTTGCACTGCATCTGCAAACGCGTCCTTTTTCATCCCAGCACCGACTCCATTCGATGGCAAAGCGCCGTAGTCCGACATGCTGCTCTCAGGGGGGCAAATAGACACACGGGGGGGGCAGGCTGGATGGCTTTAGCCGGGTCGAGCTGCGCAGAAGCGGGAAGGTTAACAGGAGAATACGAGGAGGGAGACGCCAACGTGAGAGTGAGCTCGCCCTCCACGCCGGCAAACTTCCTTACTTAAAACAACCAATCACCGGAGCAGCTTCCTCTTCTTCTTTTGTTTTAAAGGCGCACGGCAAAAAAAGCGTAGAGGCGCATTAGCGCCACCAACCGGACTGGGCGAGCTACTGGGCTCACGTTAACGATTAACCCTTTACTCATTGAAATACTTGGAAATTCTAAATTTCAACCCTAGAAACTTATTGTAATTAATTTTAATGTATATTTCATTACGTAGTATGAGATCATTTTGATAATGATAATGAAAATATATTTCTAAATTAATCTTCTTCAATGACTGAAAAATATTTATTCTGTGAATACTGTACAGTGAAGTATTTGTGTTGAACTGTTTCTGGTTGTTTGCAGTGTAAAGTCTTTCCATTTTTTTTCTCCAGTGTTTAATCATTGAATCTTCCTACTGATTGTATATACTAATAATACTACATTATACACAGCCAAAAACAAACTGTATTTACATTTAACAGCATTTACAGTATAATGCTTTCTTACATTCAACTATTTATTACACACTATTTTTGCAAATTGAATTGTAGTTTGTCTTAAGTTTAAACCAAGTTCACACTTTTTCATTTTATTTGAATCAGTGCAATTCATTGTTAATAATAAAACATCTGATTAAGGATAATAATAAAAAAAATCTAAAAGGTAGTCGGGACAGTCTGACAATCTGACATACTTATGAATAGGCCTTTTAGCGAATCAGTATTTATCTCTTTATTTATTTATCTGCCTTAATATCCGCAATGATTCTCAGGCATCCAGGTCATTGTATAATGAGAACAACAAAACAAAGCTAAAACAAAGACAGCTGAACTGTTTTTCAGTAAACTCTAACTTTCTGTCAATTGATTTTCCATTAATTATGAAATAATATTCTCTTTCATACATTCAGTTTATTTAGTTTTTATTATCAATTGGCTCACAGTTTTCTTAGTGGTTTGCTAGACAAGAAAATTGAAAACTTTCAATTGCTTACAAAATGCATTTACAATTATATTCAAGCTTAAATATTAAATATTCAAAGCTCAAATTAAATATTTAATGATTATTGATTTATATTGTCTATGGATAAAGTTAACATGTTTGCATGTACAATTGATCTTACGTTGGTTGAAGAACAAGCTCCCCAACACTGGTTGTAAATATGCCAAATGGAAATTCTCTATTTGGCATCTGAATACTACTGAATTACATACTATGGGGTCCAAATTGAACCCCGGGGATAAATAAAGTTTTCTGAATCTGAAAATGTATTGTAGTTCTATGTAGACAATAATAGAAGACAATTTTTTTGACAGTTTACAGCACAGTACATGTATTCTTTGAGGTGTAAAATGATGACAAAATATTCAAGATTGCACCATTTCCTGGTCGGAAATCAATTGTAAGCATTTTTTCCAATTTAAGTTTCCATTCTAAATATTAAGTTAATATTAGTATTAGTAACATAAAAAATGTTCACTAGGGGCTTTCAACATGTGCCTCACTGCGGTTATTTCCTCGGTTCTGAGAGGACTTAAATTAACTTAAAAGGAAATGAATAACACTTCTTCTGCTTGGGAAACTGAACGAGTTCTTCCCTTTGTAATTCATTAGTGTTACTCTGAAACCAAAGACCACAGGGCTGAGGTGCATTCACAGACTTCTTCTCTAAATCTGAGACATTCAGTACAAAGTTCAACTGAAGGTATTTAAGAAAAACAGCAACATGCAAGGATATATTTGCACATATACTGTATGTCCACATCAAAAATGGCATTAAATATCTATTCATTTCTTTTTTTTTTTTTCATAATACAGAAGAAGTCAGCAGTAATGTTTATGAAAATACTGTGCGGCACTGGACCATGTAGAGTTTTAAGTAACAGACAAACACTTCTCTGGCAAAGAGGTCATAGTGCGTGTTTCTTGACACACAATGGCTTTGGCAGTTTCTCTCCTGTGGAACATAAAGTCGTTTGGTGTGCTGTACTGAAGAATACTGCTTCCAGGAGAGAGGCGACTTAGCGTGTCACCTCCTGTTTTCACCATCCTCACATTCAGTCGACCTTCTGCTGTTGTTGGAGAATGCATCGTTATCATCTTTTGTCATTTGTTTAAGACATGTCAATGGAAGGCTCTTCTCACTTACAAACCAGGACAGTGGCTCAGCCCTGCATCCTCCTTACAAACCACCTGGGAGAAAAAACAGTGCTGAGGAATGTAACAGTTGGTTCCAGGATTGGTTAAACCTCTTCAGTGTAATCAGACAAGTTCATGCAAATCTTTATGCGTCCAAGTCACTGCAGCAGCAATATATTATCTGGTTAGCTTTCAACTGCTGCCATGCATTGCATTCAAGTATGTCACACTTTCCAGAAAAGTCACAGAAAGTCTTTCCAGTAGTTGTCAGTCCAGGTGGAAGCAGATTATGCTGTATTATATTATAGCAAATGTTTTTTTGTTTTTGTTTTACTTGCAGTTTCAGGACAATCCAAGGCTCATTTCCTCATGCGTTGTCAACAGATCTGTACGTGCTTGCAGATGGTTGCCACTCCAACCCGTCTCTTCTTTTGCTACTCCTTTCCTTTCCCTCCCCTCCTACCCTCGATGTCCACTCCCAGCATGATCCTCGTGTATTCGTAGACGACGTAGGACACGCTCACAGCGGGGATGACTTTCAGCAGGTTGGGGGAAATTCCTCGGTACAGTCCGGCGACACCCTCATGGGTCACAATGTTACGAATCAAGGACAGCATGGAGAGTTTGGGGGCTCCCTTCACTGAAGCTGGTGGGACAGAGCAGGGATGGGATTTTTTGAAGGACTAAACTTTGCTGATGTTTTCCAGGGCTTTCAACTGAATCTCAAAAGTCTTCCCGATCAGCTGGACTATTACGGTCATGTGACAACTGAGGTAAAAAAAAAAAATCTTTAAATGAGGAAAAAGCTACTATGTAAAACCTGAGTCAGTTGTTCTTGTCAAACTGCTGTTCACTTTAAAGTCCAGCCGTGTTTGAGATATAATAACATCAGTAGATTAAACTGCCTTTCAAGTAGATAGATTAATAAGTAAACAGAATTTCCTGCTGCACTGAAAATACTGTAAATGGCTCCAGTTAGAAATCAGACTAGCAGCTTATGATAAGCCTTACGAGCCCTCGACAAACATGTTTACTTAATCTTGTTGGGTAAATTTTATTCCTAGTTTTACAGTGACAGACTCAAGGAAAATGTGAATAACATCATGAAGACAATCAAAACCAAATCCAACCTAACAAAAATCCAACAACAGGGTGTAGAATTTTTCCAAAATTATAATCACACGATCAAATGAGGTAATATCTTTCCAATGAATGGTGTTCAGGTAAGTTTATCCCTTTAGGTTCGCAAAACTCTCTAAACTCCACTAAGAAACTTCATGTTGTACTGAATTTGTCATAACGTACTTACCTTGTGCCTGCATTCGGGTGCGGATCAGCGCCAGTGGGTAACTTGCCAGCTGCCCACAGGTACTGGAGACGGCGCCACATCCAACCAGCACCATGACCCCCGGATCTGCTAAACCCCTGTTCCTGTTCAGCCAAGAGAACTTCAGAGTCTGTGGAACAAAAGAGGCCAGGTCAACACTGAGGGGACATCCACCATGAGAGTCGTGTGTTTTCATGTATCTCTGACCTCGTAGACAGCCAGGTCGATGCCAGCGTAAGGGACAATACTCAGCAGGTTGGGTACATAACCCTTGTAGAAGGCGGTGACACCTTCCTTCTGTAGGATCTGTTTGGCGCAGTCTACCATTCCCGAGTATTGGCCTGTTTTTCTTAGCGTGAGACGAGTCTTTAGAACCTGAGGAGGAGGACACGTGAAAATGAGTCCCTTTCATACAAGTCATTAATTGCGTTATATTGATGCTACACAAGTATTCTTCTGTGTGTATTACCCCGATATTACCTCCATTGGGTAGATGGCCGTCTGAGCTGTAGCTCCAGCCAATGAGCCAGCAACAAACCTCTCGTGAGGCATCAGAGTTCTTCTTTCATTACGGCCACGCATCACACTCTTGATCTACGTCAAGTAAAAAGCAAATATAAAAATGAAATATATAATTATTTGAAAATAGATGGTGTGTTGCTTTACTGTACTGTATATGGTTTTATATTGTGGGAAATGTTTTCTTTCTAAGAGTTGCTAGCTGTCATAACAAACAGCTAGCCTGGCCAAGTAGCAGAGACTGAAGCTAAGAAATAGTCCAGCAGCTGTTTTCTCCTGCTTCGTGTCTTTGTGTTAAGTTAACGTGAACAGCCACTGGTAAAGTTAGAATTGACCTTCATTTCAGAATACTGGTCCACTGCTCTACACATTTGGCTGGACGAATGACCTGCTTTAAGGGAAGAGAAAAATATTTCATGGGAAGATGAATGTGTAAAATGGATATGAATGTTTAGGAAGTCTTGTCCACCTGTTCGTAAGCTGTGAACTTGATGGCAGTCTCCGGGGCAATTTTTAGAACGTTGATTCCATTGCCCCTCCACATGGACCATGGTCCTCCCTCTTTCACCATGTACTGGAAACTGCTCAACACATTGCCTTTAAAATCAGTGGAGCCATGTACCTGGCAGAACAGAGCGCCACTGTTAGAACAGCCACAAATCCATGAACAAGAGGAACGTATCACGCAGTAGCACATGAACCATCATTTTGTTCAGACTGACAGGGTGAATTAGACTGACCGACTTAGATTTCTGACTGACCTGTCGGAAGACTTTGAGACGGTCTAAAGGGGCAGTTCCAGTCCGGGATACAGATCCAGCTATGGCTCCAGCCATTAGCTGTCGCCATACATACCCCGACTTCTTCTCCTCTTCTGAAAACTCATCTGGCACTGTCAGTTGCTCACCTATGTCCAGCATCTACTGAAGCCAGAAAGTTTGAAGTGTGAAAAATAAGGACTGAAGAGGAAGAAATAAAAGTTTAGAACCGGAATTAAAAAATACTTAAATTCTTCCGTCACAGTTGGGAAGTATGTCTCAATAATGTTAACAAGGCCTCCACAAAACCGTGCTGTCACATAGCGGTAACTCAGCGGTGTTCTTGTTCAGTGTGTGTGATCTTACCATTGAACGCTTCCAGTAGCGCGCCACGTCCTCCATGTTAGTCAGTGGGTTAAACAGGAAGTGGTCTCGCCACTCATTCCAGTTAATGGTCATGGTACCGTCCTTGTCCATACTGGGGGGGAAACACAAATTCATAGAAAGCGAGCTCTTCGCAGGGTCCATGTAGTGTATGGAGGCCAAACAAACAACCTTTAGCTCAGTGGTGAGTTGTGGATTCCGTTAATAGTTAATAAATTTCTGCAGAGAGAGTTAATGTGATGTGCCCTATTTTTGACAGACCTTAGCAAAATCCTGGTGGCATTCTCCAGGCTAATGTTCACACCGATGCTGCGCAAAGAGTCCCGAATCTCTGCTGCATCTATCTGACCTGCACACACAGTGAAGGAGAGAGAATGTGAGGGAAATGTGATGATAATAACAGCGACATTATCAGTCTGTCTAAACAGGGTCCATCCTGCTACAGACCGTCATTGTTCTTGTCCAGTCTACGAAACATGAGTTTGAGCTGTTTTTCATGGGTACGGAGATACTGAGTGAACTCTTCCAAGTCCAGCACTCCATCCTGGTTAGTGTCCCCGGCCTCCACGATCTGAAGGCACAGACAGGAGAGGAGATGAAAAATGGTCGCTAGGTCATCAGCTGACATTTGGTCAGGGACCAAAAACATTCAGTCAGTTGAGTGTTAAGTTACAAACAAGTGGAACACGTCATAAATTATCAGTCAGGGCCTTTTATTCCAACTGTGTTATGTCCCTCTACAGAGGGCTGATGTATGTGAAGAAGACATGGATGAAGAAGAGTGAGGAGACACTGCTCTTCGGCTGCAGGATCGCACAGTTTTTCATCCATTGCCCATTTGCTTTTGTTAACTTTTGTTTTGTGACTTAACAGGTATTGAAATAAACAACAAAAAACACAAACACCCACACCAAGAACATTATAGGTCTTATCATGCGCTGGATTACCCTAGAGGCAGTCTATGACCAGTCCTGTGTGTGATTTTGATTCTGTTTATCTACACAAATAAAGCAGAGGTGACTACAGTGGACTTTGAGGTTTGTCGCTTTTCCATAAACCTCAGTCTTGCCACCTGTTGGACAAACGTTGCCATAGCACCTTTTATAGTTGACGAATAACCAACACTGTTAAACACTGTTAAACACTACATGTTTTCCAGTATTTGTCTATAAGTTTTTTTCAAATGTTGTATTAATTAAATACAGTGTAAACACCATCACATTGAAGATATACTGGACAACTTGGACCACAATCACAGTTTATCTGAAAAGATTTAAAAAGCGAAGTTTTCCTTTTGCACACATGAGCTGCTCCAACTAAACACAACTAATAAGAGATGTTGCAGAAGAGAAACACTTAGGGCAATTGTCTGTATGCCAAAAGAATTTGTGTGTATGACAGATAGAAAGGTTACCATTCTCAGCTTACAAAGTCCTATTCCTTCGACCAAAATAGTCACAGAGCTGCCCTTCACATGAACACGCACACAAACACACAAACCAACGCTTGCTCTAACATACACTTTAAAGTCTTAAAAAGTGATGATGTATACTATGCTGTGGGGAGTTAAATTTCATGCTTACACTGGCTCCAGTAAGCAGATTCACAGAAACATAGACAAGAGGCGACCCAGACAGTCTGTGTGTTGTGTGTATTCACAATACTAAGTTGCGCTGTTGATGTTCTTTGCTGCTGCTGTTGTTGCGCAAACAGTGAAGCTGCAGACCGGAGGGATAAAGGAGGTTTTACATAATGAATAAGAGGGAAAGATCTCACAAAAATCTTTCCCTCTAGAGGGGAATAGTGAATGTGACGGCTGCTTTCTGCTTCCGGGTCCAGCTTTTATCCACGGCTTCTTGGGACACTTAATGGGACTGAGCCAACATTAATGCACTTGTGCTCTCCCTATTATGACAGATCAAAGCATCAAGAACTGGGAAACACTGGTCAATGGTGAAGAAAAACACACGCAAACACACTCCGCCTCTTTTATACACACTTATTTAAAAAAGTTAAAGCCATAGGACTGGATAAAATAATGTTTTAACTGAGGTATTGTTGCAAAACAAACTCTGAGAATCAACCAGTCAAAGCTCATTTTAATCACTGTTTGCTATTAACATTAATATATATATATTCATATATATATCAGTCAAAGCCTTGTCCCCCACTCAGTGATGCAATGCTTATCAGTTAAAAAAAAGACTAAACCTGGTGAGTAATCTGAAACACCTCGGCTCAGGGACAGAGAAAACTATTTGTTGTGCAACTTTTCTCTGTCCAGATGCAGTCCACTGCAGAGATGTCAGTTCTTTCATGGTATCACCTCCTTGGTTGAATGGACCACTGGGCCTATATGCATTTTGATTAATGTTATTTTTGTCGACACAAATAAGAGAGAGGGTTTACTGATCGTTGGACTGTGTCAGATGACCAACACTATCTCTACTGACCATGATAATGATAATGTGTCCTAAGAAGAACTGGGACATATTTCAGATCCCTTCATGGAAGCTGTATTCACATATTGGTGAATGATATTTGTCTGTAGTACCCACACACCTCACACATGCCGCTGCAGGGTAATACATAATAAAAGAGGTGATAAAGTGTGATACAGATGTCCTGCCATCTTACCCTTTCCAGGGAGCCTTTGGAAAGGCCTCGGCCTGCAAGCCCTGTCCGCAGTTCAGACATGTCAATGCGTCCATCTTTGTTGAGGTCCAGCTGGTCAAACAGCTCAGCCCAGCGCCTCTCCCTCTCCTGGTCTTCACTGTTCTGGCAGTGCACCCAAGGGATCCATGTCCGCTGGGGGCCCATAACCGGTCTCCAGTCAGAGTCAGCTGATGGGATACAGAAGCATTGGTTCAATCTTTCCAGCCAGAACAATCTTTACACATGTCAATGCCTCAATCAGTCTGCTGTACATTCAGCTGAAGGCATTTGTGTTACACTTTCACTCAGAACATTGTCTTCCAGCCTGTGGATGGAGGCCCCACGTGGAGCTGTAAGACTGCCCAGAAAGAATTTTGGCCTACTCACAGACACCAGATGTAAGAAACAATCAAAAATTGGTGACTATGATACCCATGATGCAATTCAAATTGAGCCTTTTGGAGGAGATAAGGAGCAGGTTTGACATGTAAAATCACTTTTTATCTCTATACTTGCAGATTAATTCGTCCATATTTGTTCAAGACTGACACATTATTTGCGGACATTTATTAGGTCAAACACATGTTTGCTTAAGAAGTATTTCTAGTTCCTCACATCAGTGAAAGAATTGTGTAGTGTTAAATCAGTGGAGGAAACTTTAGAGAGCGAGACAGAGGGGGGAAAACATGTTACATATAACCTTTTAGACATTATTTCAGGTATGATTATTTCAAAAATAACAAAGCAAAACCAACTCAGTCTGCTTAAACAGAACACAACCAGTAGCCTATAGTTTGGAGTTCATAAACTAGGATCATCCATAAACCACATATTCATAACATGTGTTCCTGTAATTTTGGTTTTACTTTAGAGGACATATTGTACGTATTGTAACTATTAACTGGTAGGGCAGTGGATGCTGACTTGTATAGCAGGGTACATTCTGTTTTGGATTACAAACACTGATACTCTTAATCTAATAAGATTATATTATATATTCATGATATGCAGACATGCATTCACTGAAAGGCTCTTTAAGAATTGCAACAGAATCCTTCATGGCAGGATTTCTGTGACTGTCCAAACATCATCAGGAGTTCATTTTTTTTTTTTTTTTTTTTTTTTTGCTTTTAACCGACACACCGATAGTGAAATACTCCAGCTCGCAGAGTGCACTGACGCAGGTTATAAGAACCAGCTCTCCCCTCCACACACACCGAACTATTTAACTCGATCCTCGCACTAGTGTGAGCGCTGCTGTGGTCTAATTATAAAACATACGAGACCATTTTGAGACTCACTCACTGCGTGTTTATCTCCAAACCGACCATGGCAAGGATGCGGAGGATCAGCAGGACGCAGGAGAAGCCATTCGGTCCGGACCTCAGCAAATAATCCTGAAACCAAACGGATATGACACCGAGCAAGCGGCTCTCCCTCCCTCTCCCTCTCTGTGTGGCCTCCAGGATGTTTCCGTGATCGCCGCTATCGATCGCTCCGTCTTGCAAGTTTCTCAGCGGCTCCAGTCTCTGGTCGAGGAAGCAGGAAGCGAGAGAAACGCGCAGCCGTCGCCCCGCTGGTGGAGCCTGCTGGCGGCCAGGGTCTGCTCCGACTATGTGGACGATGTGTTCTGGCTCTGAAGACGGCATATGTCACAATAAATATGATTGACTGTCACATTACATGAACAAGAGACCCATAAATACTGAGGCGATAAATAATTTATTGAGGGATCAAGTGATGTTCGGTAGTAGGCTACCTCACTACCTTTACTACTCGTTGCAATTTATTATGTCACAGAATCCACAGAGGTGGATAAGTGTGTATTTGTGTAATAAATTGATATCGCTTCGCAAGATAGTATAGGCAGTGCATGCACGGCTTGTTCAGCGCTTTGGGCGTGTTTTTGTAGTTATGGCTGACACGTGCTTTTACTTCCACTTAATTCAAACTCTGAAGGAAGCAAGTCTGGTAACATAGTCAGTGTCAATGATTTCTGACTAAAAATATAATATTCCGCTCCCTGTGGTGATTTGTGATTTGTTTTATATTTTTAAATATATAAATCATACTAACGATTCAATAGAACAAATTTGGCCAGAACCTATTAATAACCAGAACTTGTGTGCAGATGTCATTGATTTCAAAAGACTGACGTTGGACACAAGATGTCTCTCTCTGCACGACACATTTCATCGTCTGTGTATTTGCACTACATCATGCTGTATTTCCATTGCATAGACTGTCACTGGCTCCATCAGCAGATCAAAGCAGACCTTTAATGTTTAACTCTGTAAACAGATCCCACTGCACAGCGAAGAATAATACTAAATCACTAATTCTAAATCAGCAGCTTACTTAATAAAAATATTATACATGTGTTATGTACTGTATAAAGTGGAGATTTTGTTGCCTTAGATTAAGTATGAACAGAGAGCATTTGTAAGTTTGATTTGTAGATATATTTCTGATAAAATAAAATACAAAAAAAATCTCAGAGCTCAGATCATTTGATGTTCATTAGGTACCACAAACTGCATCCTTCAAAATGACAGTTGAATTTTAGACAAATCAGAAGCCATGTGTGTAAATGTTGACCAATCAGCGTTGGTTTCACAGCATAAATAAAGTGTTTTTTTTTTAAATATATTGAAGACCCTTCCCGTGTCAGTTTGTCAACTGTTTGTTATCCAAACAGCAACATTTTTGTGATTCTCCGGTAAAATGTCTGTCCATCTGCTTCTCTGACAGATGCCTGAAACATTAAAATGAATTTCTGATGGACAGATAGGGGAAGATAGATAGAAAAAACAAAAACAAAGAAAAGCCACAACAACAATGCACACCTGACTATATAATGCAAAACATAATATTGTAATGTAACACATGATGTAACACATCAGGAAGAAACAATTTGTGAGGGTGCTGTGTTTAATGATCTTGTCAGGTGTTGCTGTTCTGCAGAGATGAGTGATGTTGCCAGTGCACCTGCTCCTCCCTCATCACTTCATTCTCTTGTGATAAAGCTCTCGAAGCCTGCATATGTTTTTTGTATACGATTATCATTGTAACCTGAACACACACACACACACACGGTACCCCGTCATTGATTTTCCCATTATAGATCCTGACTTGTTTTGTGGCTCCTGTTGACAGGCTTACATGACCCGTAGGCACGTACAACACACCTTTTTCAGCTGTTTCCATCTCTATTCAGGTCCCAACGCCACACCTGCTGCTCTGGAGGCTGCAGACTGACAGATCAGATAGCGCACAGGTCAAACATATATAAGAGCAGCATTGCCTTTTAGGAGCTTAGAAAAGACTTTGGTCTCTTTGTTTGCCTCTTTCTAACACTACAGACCTCAATGTGTAAAGGACTCTCCTACCTGCCTTCATCATGTCTGGAGAAGTAAGTATCCGTCTTTCATGTTAATGGATGATTCCTGTCTGCTGAATACTAAGTGCGATTTCCTTTTCAGGGCAAAGGGGATGCGGGTGAAGTTAAGCCACTTGGCTGAAAACCACCACAAGCTAAAGTAAGTCTCCTGAAACTTGTGATTCTGACGCATGGTTGGATGAGTGGAGTCAAAGCTGACTTTTCCTTATCCCTCTGCTCAGAGTTCAGGATGGGAAAATTCTGCAGGATCTGGAAACTCTGCTAAACCACAAAAGTAAGACGTTTCATTTCGTTTCTGAAGCACAAGACGTGCAACTGGCTTTCTGGACATCACGTCGGGAAAACAACAGTTTTCTACAACAGTCCTGTGCATGCTAGCTCACGTTCACAACATATCGGGACACTTGAATAGAACAGCATATTAATTACTAGTTTTATGATAAGTCATAACGTGTGAAAGGTCTAACCCTCAAAAAGGTGCATTGAGGTAATGCCATACCTGGATGTTACAGCGATTTCAATTTCAATAAGAACATGCTGTAAAAATATTTACTAGGAACGAAACACTAATGATCAAAATTATGGAAAAACAAATCCTTCTGACATCAGTGACATCAGTGACATCTGTCAGATAGAAAAGAGGAAGTATCACATTATTCTAGAAAAATACACATGAATGAATAATAAAATGCAATGAGTGTAATTTGTTTTTGACAGATACTGTACTATACTGATATTGTACTTACCATTAAAAATAGTTTTGTATTTACTATTATTACGAATAAATGTTGCCTTTGCACAGTTTTGAAATTTTTGTTAAAGAGTTAAATTGTCTTGCTTTGACATCAGACATATTATAAACACTTCACTCAGTGTGGACATGTATTTGTCACAGTCAGTCAGCTGAAGATATCTAATTCATCAGTTATATAAATATATATTTTTTATTTTGACAGAGCAATATAAAGGAATTTAGGGCTAAACTGACTCAATCAAGAATGAGAAGCCTTAAACTCATCTAGCGTGGCTTTTGTCTGTGTCCCTCTCAGGCGGTCTGCAGGCCTTTCGCGACTTCCTGCGCTCAGAGTTCAGCGAGGAGAACCTTGCGTTCTGGTTGGCCTGTGAGGAGTACAGGGTCTCCTCTTCCACCCTGCAGAAGACCAAGGCCGGCAGCATCTACAGCCAGTTCATCAACCCTGACGCTCCTCAGGAGGTTGGTGGAGAGCAACACAAAACACTGAAACTCGTAACAAATGAAATGTTGATGAGTTTTCCCCTTTAATGGTAATCCGCCATTTCCCCCTGTAGGTGAACCTGGATGCTGAGACCCGCGAGGCTCTGCTGAGTGTGATGGAGTCTCCATGTGCCGACACTTTCAACAAGGCCCAGCAGAGGATCTACACTCTGATGGCCAAGGACTCCTTCCCTCGCTTCCTGCGTTCCCAGCACTGCATGGAGGCCATCAAGGCTTTCTAAACACGCCGTCTATAACTACGGACCTGCTTTAGACAGAAATGCTGAAGAATCTGTTATGCTTGACACGCTGATTGTATTCGTAAGATTTATTGTATAGCTTGTTTCGTGATCATGTTAACCACTGTATCCTGCATGCCGTTGTTGTGACATGAGTTAAAGCCTCCCATTGTAAAATCATAATTATGAAGCTTAAAAGTAGAAGCTACTGCATGAGATATAACAGACGTGTACCAGCGAATTAAATGAATACCTAATAAAAGCAAAGTCATTATGTAGCAGTGAATGATTCTCAAGATCTATTTTTAGCTTTACAAACATGTTCAGGTTTACAGGCGTGTACAGTATGTTAAAGTATGTTAGTTATAGAACTATGATGAGCGTTTTTCTCTGGCAGGTGGAGTCACAGTCTGACGACAAATTCCTTGATTTATTCAAGACAAACAGCCCGGGACATATCTCAGCTAAACGGCCTCACCTTGGACTTTTAGTTTAAAATAACAGAGGCCTGTTTCAGGGTACATGTTACTATGGTAACATACAGTAGACTGTAAGGCCACGCTGTTTTTCTTTTTGGGTTCTCAGAATTCAAGCGGATAAATAAAAGGGGGACCAGACCTATTTCACACATTGAATGTTTACAGAAAAGGAGCTACCTCCTCACTGTAGTGGTGCAGGTTCAATGGCAGCCTGTACCAGTTGCTGCATGTCGTCCACTCTTTCTCAGCAATTTTCTCTCCAGTTCGCCCTAAATTAAAGGCAATTTAAATGTGATATGGCTCTGTGGTTAGGAACGATGCCTCCCAGACCCAGAGGTTTGCATGTTCTCCCTGTGTCTGTCGGTTTTCTCCAGGTACTCCGGCTTCCTCCCACCTCCAAAGACATGCTTGTTAGGTTGATTGGTGACTCTAAATTGACCCTAGGTGTGAGTGTGGATGGTTGTTTGTCTCTGTGTCAGCCCTGTGATAGACTGGAGATCTGTCCAGATAGTACCCCGCCTCACACCCAATGTAAACTGGGACAGGCTCCAGCAACCCCTGAGACCCCAGTGAAGATAGTAGGAAGCAGCAGTGGAAGATGAGATGAGATAAATGTGATATGTGAAAATTCTCACAACTACATCAGAATAAACACAGATCATCTTTTAATTGTAATACAGCACAGTGCTGCAGCTCACTTCTTCTGTACATACAGTGTGTACAATAATCTGACAGAATCATAGGAGTCTTTTAGTCAAGAGCATCCACGCTACCCTACCAAAATACAAGTCTGGCAACACCAGATTTGAATTGCCTTGCAGGGCGTTTAAACTAGTGCAGACGTGTGCGCTGTTGCTCTTCTGTCCATCACCACTAAAAACTGCACAAAAGATTTAATTGAACAGCAGATCTTTGCTGGAGCTCCCCCGTACCGCTGCAGAATTTTGTGGGGGGGGGGGGGGGGTTT